>NC_140081.1:564715-1152215 GCF_964194135.1 Talpa europaea
ACTATGATTAATGCTACACCAACTTCTGCTATGATTAAGCTACACCAACTACTACACGATTAATGCCATACCAACTACTATTATGATTAGGCTATATCAATACTGCTACTACTATGATTAATGCCACAACTACTCCTACTACTATGATTAATGCCACAACGACTGTGACTATGATTCATGCTACAACAACTACTACTATAATTGGTGCTGCATAAACTTCTACTATGATTAATGCTACAACTACTACCATGATTAATGCTACACCAACTTCCATTATGATTAATGCAACACCAGGTACTACTACTATGATTAATGTTACACCAAATCCCACCATGCTTAATGCTACAACAATTACTACTATGATTAATGCTACAACAACTACTACCATGATTAATGCTACAACAACTACTACTATGATTAATGCTACGACTACTACTACTATGATTAATGCCACCAAGCCTCTACTATGCTTAATGCCACCAAGCCTCTACCACGATTACTGCTACCAAACCTCTACCCTGATTCGTGCTACCATGATTACTACTACGATGCACGCCACACCACCTTCACTATAATTAATGCTGCACAGCCGCTGCTCCCACTGCCACGAGTACAACTGTGGAAGAAAGTCAGACCCGGATAGTAATTAAAGCAGAAGAAACCAGATTCCATGGGTTTCTGGGTCCGGCCCAGCTAGGACACGGGCCGTGGGGTTTAGCGCTGAGAAACAAGGTGGGGACAGGGCAGTTGCTCCTAAGAGGCAACATCGGTGTCTGGGGGGTTGCGGCTCACGGGATTCTTGCTGAAGGTGGGTGGGTGGTCAGACCCCCCCTGAGGTGGTGGGGGTATAAGGGCCCCGATCAGACATCGGGGTGACCAGAAACAGCGGGGGTTCTGGCTGAGCTCACTGAGCAGGATTCGTGCTAAACTTGGCAATGCCTACGTGCACTTGGAGGCCTGGTGTCAAGGGCTCATCATGGAGAGTTCAGGGGCCTCTTGAGTCTGAGGGAGGAGCTCGTCTTGTGACCGCGATGAGGCCCCTGACGGCGCTCGCCCAAGCCCGACGACCACCCAGGACACTTCCGTGGAGACACCCAGAGCTTGAGACCACGCAGAGCTCCGCAGCATCACCCTTGGGCGTGTGTGAGCCGAAGCCAGTGGTGTCCCCCCTGGGGATTCTGCCTCTGAAGTCCTGGGCTTGACGGCCGCCCCTGGACCATGATGATGGTTCTCCCTGGCCCGTCCGCCCCAACGCCGACGCCTCTGCCTCCTCCTGGCGCTGATACCACCTGAACTGGCATCTCGACTTGTCACGTGAGCGTGTGGGACTTTCCCCGAGTCCTCGGCCTCTGTTTTCTTTCAAAATACCCACAGGAAGGGTGTGTTTCCTGGAGGCTGCTGCGAAGGAGCAGGCTCAGGCACGCGATGGCAGGCGCGGGGAAGCATCTGCTCTCGTTGTTTTCACGGGCCTCACCCACCCCTGCTCCTCACCGCAGGCGCACGCCCCGCACAGCTCCCAGGAGAGGCCGGAAGGCCTCAAGCCCATGCAGCTGTGGCTGAGACTCGAGCGGGTTTGGGGGGCTCAACCGTCGCTTGTCCTCCTGCCTGGGCACCGGAGATGGGCCGGCACAGCTCAAGACCCACCTGCCGAGTCTCTGGGACAGAACACCCAACGGACGGGGCCGTCAACACGGTGGGGGGCCCCCAACGCATCCCCCAGACACCCATAGGGAAAGGAAGAATATTTCCCCCACTAAGCAGCTTATGGGACCCGTCCGTCTCTCTCTCTCTCTCTGTCTCTCTGTCTCTCTCTCTCTGTGTCTTTCCGAAGTCACAGGAGAGAAGCATTTCAGCAGATTCCTGCTTCTTAAAATGCCCCCCCTTGGCTGCGTGTCCGTCTCGGCAAGCACGCACGTACACGTAAATAGGAAGCAGGACCCAAGCGCGGGGATTTAGCCGACGCTGCCCCTCAAGCTATTGTGCACCGAAGAGCTAATCGGCGGGAACAGCCACAGCTGACTTCTCAGCGCAAACACAAAGAGCCTCCACCCGGCACATGACGATGCCCTGGTCAAGCACGATGAAGAGGTCACCCTGCCACTCTGCACGGGGAGACAGAAAGAACAGAGAAGCCGACATTGGTCTGTTTCCATTTCATCCATGATGCCAAGATGTGGGATTGACGGGGGGGAGAAGCCGTCCGGTTAGTAGCATCGGCCGTAGCTCACTCGGAACCCCCCGTGCCGGCCTGTGATGCGGCGGGTGGGAAACACCTTCTGATCCTGCAGGAAAGAAGTTGAGCCTCGAAATCAGACGATTTTCGTCACGGTTGATGGTTGAGTTTGTACCAGTTAAAAGGGTTTGCTCATGGGGCTCCCTGGTGGCACAGGGGTTAAGGCCAGGGGGCTACCCACAGGGTGCAGCAGACCCCTCCTGTCTCCCCGCGGCTCCCCTCAGCAGTGGGTTTCAGTGGATCTGCGGCGGATTTCAGTGGCTCTGCCTGCTCTGCTCCCCACTCTGTCTCTGGTGCATCCTCTCACCCCCACACCTCTGGCCTGCACCCCAGCTCTTGGATGCACAAATAAATCTTAAAAAAAACGAGAGTTTGCTTCTGTATCCAATTTTCAGAAACCATCAAAAACCCAAAGACAAAACAGCCTGTGTTCTTTGAAGTCTTGCTAAAATCCAGGCCAGTCTGTCCCGTCGTGAGTCGGGACAAAAGCAGCTTCCGCGGCTTTTCTCACTCTGACCCCAGATTTGCCATCTGCAAATTATATCCCTGGATTGATTTTAATTTGACTGGACTCGATCGCAGAGTCCTTGCTGCACTGTCGGAAGTCGCCGGATCGGAGTTTCTTCTAGTGCTTCTGCAGCGATGACTTCTAGAGCCTGCGCCCCAGGGAGGCGGGAACTCCTACTGCTCACAAGTCCACCTTGGGGGCCTCCTCTTGATGCCTCTAAACTGGTCTTTCCCGAGTGCCCAGCATTTTACCGTTTCCTCTGCACACGCTGAGAATATTTTTCCCCTTGATGCTTTTTTTTTTTTCTTCATTAAAATTTGCTTTTCTATAGTCAAATTGCTGCATGATTTTCTGGGCATCTTGATGTGTTTATTTGACTCTCCCCCGGGCCTCTGCACCTCACAGAGCTCAGGAGGCAGATTCTCGGTGACGATCTTTTGTCTTTGTGCAGGGCCAGAGCCTCGGCCAAGTGCCTTCTGCGTCTCGCGCCTTCGGCAGAGAGCGTCGGACGAGGCCAACCAGCAGACTCTCGCTCTCACTGCAGCTGCCCAGCACCCCGTTATCTGTACAATTAAGATCTTGGATGTGCTCAAGCTTCTGGCTGGTTTTAGCTCCAACGGAGCAAACAGGCAGATCCACTGAAACCCACTGCTGAGGGGAGCAGCGGGGAGACAGGAGGGGTCTGCTGCGCCCTGTGGGTAGCTCCCTGGCCGGCCGGGGATAGAACTCGTGCTGCAGAGGCTGCGGGCAGCTTCACAGGTTGCATCTTAACCCCTGGCACCACCAGGGAGGCCCCTCGGCTTTATCTCTTGACCAGCACCACTGCCCTCCCGCGAGGTCCTGAGCTCAGGACTCTGCATTTCAATGGCCGATGACCTGAGGCTGGGGATGCTGCTGGGGAGTCACCCCGGGGCAGCCTCCTCTCTGCATCCGGAACACGTGCCCAAAGGCTGATCCGCCTGACCAGGGCGGCAGGCAGCTGACAGCACAAGAGCTTGATTTTCTTCCTCCTGAATTCACTGAATCCCAGAAACACACCCCCGCGCGGCAGAGCTCCACCCGGCAGCCGGCAACAAGGTTGTGACAGCCGCGCACAAAGCAGCGCTCGGGCTGCAGCTCTTTCTCACTGCGGCCTCACGGTGGGTGCGAATTTTCCAGAAGATGAATAAAACATGGGCTGCGTGCTGCCGACAGAGTCCCCGGGCGTGAGTCACATTCTCTTTGTTGTCATAAAATATCCCCGCGTGGTGAGGCTGAGAAGTCTTCGGGGTAAACATTTCCATAAGACCTGCCACTTGCTGGCTGCGGGGAGAGCAGGAGTTGTGCAGACTCACATGGTGCTCGCTGCCCTGCGCTTCCCGTCGCCCCTCCTCGCGCCACGAGGCTCTGCTCTGCCCGCCCGCCAGACTCCGGGGCGCCCGAGGGAGACGGGTCAGGCTGCAGGACGCCCCGGCCGGCTTCCCAGTGCAGTCACGCGACTGTCCGCGGGGTCCCCTCCTGCACCCGGGGTCCCCTCCTGCACCGCGACCCCCGCTTCTGTGGGTTGTGGCGGAGGCCGTGGCTTTCCCGGCAAGAGTCAGCCCCTCCGGATGCACCTGCGGCTGCCAGCGGCCAAGCCCAGCTCGTGCTCTGACTCAAGGGACGCCTGAGGTTCCTTCTGCGGGGCAAGCCCGAGAGAGCGGGCTGGGGTCAGGGCTGGCCCTCCGGACTGGGGTCTGCACGACAGGAGCCCCTGACCCGGGGCGGGCGCCCCGGAGGGCCAGCGAGGGCCCATCTGTCCCAGCTGCTTCGTGGCGCGCAGGCCTGGGAGCCCGCGGGGAGGGTGGGCGAGGGGCGGCCGCCCACGGGAGCTTCTGGCGCACAGATGGGGCGGGGGGCCACGCGGGGAGGGAGGCGCAGCTGCGGGCTGGCGAGGGCCCGAGGCGAGGCGGGGAGCAGGGGGCGTGTCTCAGGGGTTTTATTTTGTCTTACAGAAAGGGGGTGGGTGCACACGCTGAGGCTGAAAGAAGGTTTTAGCTCCTGCGGGCTCAGGGCAGCAGGCAGGGGGGGGGGAGGGCACGTTTCTCCATCCACGGCTGCTGCTCGGGGACGCAGGAGCCATGTGTCTGAGGGGGACCCCAAGCCAAGGGGAGTGTCGACCACCCACTTCTCCGGCACAGACATGTAGCCTGCTCCGGGCCTGCTGGGTTTTTCTCCATCGGGGGTCCCCGAGGCTCATGTCTTCATACTCCGCCTCGTAACCAGCACCTCGCTCTTTGGGGGCTGATCTGTTCGCCCCTGGTGCTGCATGAGTGCACCCCCCCCAGGACACCCTCCTCCTGAATGCACCCTCCTCCCTAGGGCACCCTCCTGCTGAATGCACCCTCCCCCCAAGGGCACCATTCTCCTGAATGCACCCTGCTCCTGAGGGCACCCTCCCCCCCAATGCACCCTCCCCCCGAGGGCACCCTCCTCCCGAATGCACCCTGCTCCCCACGGCAGGACAAGAAAGTTTCCCAGCTTGGCTTCTGCTTGGGGCCTGGGATTGAAACCCCAAGGCGAGGACGCTTGTCAATTAGGGGATCGCGGAGGCGGGGACGGAACCCCAGAGGTGAGGACAGACTGACCGATGTCCTAATGGGGGGTCTGCGCGACTCCAGGTGCCCCGAGCGCTGGTGCCGAAACGCGCAACCGTCACGTGCACATCCCCCCGGCCTTCGGACGCGGTGACGTCCGAGCACCCGGCGGGGGGGGGGGGTCGAGAAACAAGAATAGAAAAGGCTGAGCCTTCTTGGTGCAGAGGCCGCGGGGCCGACCGCCCTCCGGAGAGGAGACGGTGGCCTCTGGGCACATGTCCCGGCCGCAGCTGTCCCTGGAAGCCGGGTCTCTTGTCATTAACCGGCCAGGAAGGGGGGTTCCGTCGAGAAAAGTGGGATTTGCCCTCTGTGGGGGCGACGGCAGCCCCCGTGCTGCGGAGAGCCCGGCTTGCTGCTCTGTCGTCTTGAAGCGTGTCGTCCCCCCAAGGGGGACGGTCCTGCGCTTTGCCTGCCCTGTGGTCACCTTTGTCACCAGAGGCTGAGGCCAGCGCTCACTTGGGGACAGAGGAGGTTGTGCGGGCACAGGGAAAGCTGTGGTCACGTTTGTCACCGGAGGTCAAGGCAGGACATCCGAGGAGTCCCTTGGGTCGCACCCACAAAGGAAATGCAGAACACGGGGTGGCCTCCTCCCCGGCTGATGCCCGCTGGCCTGGTCAGTGACTCCTGCTCTCACGAGCTCTCCGCATTTGCAGCTGGCGTGCCCGGCCCCTGGGGGCTTGCAAGGAATCTCGTCCACCCTGCAGTGACCGGCCCTGGGCTCCCCACGTCCAGCGGTTTCTCTCCTTTGAACAGAGCGGCACCGTCCAGCCGACGTACCCAGCGAGGACAGACCTGCCCACACGTCCTTCCCCGGCCATCGAGGCGAAGACACGGCTGTCGGCGTTGAGCAGACACTTGTAACAGGACCCAGCTCTTGGGGAGCTCAGGAAGTGGTCCTGAGCTGCTTGTTAAGTTTGGGGCGCACTGGGCCAGGCGCGTCACGCCCTGACGAAGCCTGAGTCACAGGCTGGCTGGTGGCCCCGTCTATTAAGCCAGCGCCACGCGGCAGCGTTCCAGGGAGCTGGGCCAGAAGCCGCCCTCCTCGCGGGGTGCACAGGGCCGGGGTGCCCTGTGATTGCCCAGATCTGGGTCCAGAAGCAGACGCTGGCGCCTCCAGACCCTTGCAGGATGCCGGTTGCTCTCCCGGCAGGCGCCACTCGTCCACACAGTTGTCACCGATGCAGTTCACAGGGCGGGGTGGGGATGGGGCACGGAGCCGCTGCTCCTGCCACCCCCTGGGAGGGCCCTGGTGTCCACATGGATGCAGCCCTGGAAGCTGTCGGCTAACAGCGACCTCAAACACGGGCACGTCCACGCTCCCTGGACAGATGGCGAGATCTCACTTTTCATGGCTGCGTAGTATTCCACGGTGTGTCTGCAACCTGGGTTTCGGCAGCCTGGCATGGGGGCTCTGTCAGGGGAGGTTATTTCCCCGCAGATACGTGTCCCTGGTGCCCAAGGCCTCGGCTCCCTCTAGCTCCAACCCCGGCCACTTGGCATCTGCCTTCTGTTCTCACGTGGCCCCTCCCCTGTCCTCTCAGTCCATTACCGTCCAGCTCTGTGCAGCAGACGGGGCTCCCCAGACACACAGCTCTGAGTGCAGCATGGGGGCTCTGAGGTGGAGGGATGGGGGTTCCCAGGTGGAGAGATGGAGGGTCCCGGGTGGAGAGATGGGGCCTCCTGGGTGGAGAGATGGGGTTCCCTGGTGGAGAGTCGGGGCGCAGAGGGCGGGAGCGGGCAGGTGAAGCGGTCCGGCAGCCAGCTGCATGGGCACGCGCACAACGGCTCCCCAACCCGGCCTCCCCACCTTGCGCACAGAGCCAGATGCTAACGCGGTGCCGCGCGCCACACAACTGGTTATTTTGACCCCAAACTTTTGCAAACGCAGACAAGGAGTTTGTAACCATCGAGGTAAGCGGACTTAGCCGCGCGCCGGGGAAGCGCCAGGCCCGGGGAGCTGGAGGCGCGTCCTGGCCGCAGAGGACACCACAGCTCCACGCTCTCGCGAGTCCTGGCTCCAGGCCCCTGCGCCCCGGGCGGGAGGCAGCGCTGACAGCCCAAATTACGGCCTGTCGAGCCCTGGCTTCGTGCCGTCTTTTCGCCTCTGGAGAGCAGGACTAGGCGCGCGTCCATCAGCAGCAGCAGCCCGTAATTAGCGCGCTCGCGGGGAGAGCGGGGTCCGTGCGTCACAGAACACGATTTCCTCCTGATCGCGCCCGGAAAGTGCCTCCCTTGGATGCGTGCGCCACGGTGGTGTCCATGAGGACGAGCGCGCACAGCTCAAGTAATAACCCAGCCCCGAGGGCGCCCACACAGCGCAGACCCCGCAGGTTCGTGCGCGGAGGGAGACGCGGGCGCAGGGAGACCCTCACGGCCGCCCTGGCCCTCGCTCAGCCATCTCCAGCCTCCACCCAAGACACTCCCTGGAGGACGCTGGACGGGACAACCCCCCTCTACCCCCGCGTGATCCCCGGGGGGCAGATCCCTGAGCACCAAGCTAACAAGGGCACAGGAAGCCCTTGAGGTGTGCGCCCCCAACCTGCCTCTTGCTGGCGCGAGGTCCCCCGCAGACCCCCCCAGCGTCCCCAGCTCTGGCGCTAGCTGTGCACGGTGGAGACCTACAGCGTCTCCCGCACAGCTTTGAAACTTGAATGTTACTGCAGAGTGAGCCTCCAGGCCCTGCACCCCGACACGCACAGGCACCCCTCTCTGCAGGGCGGCGGCTTCGCTCGGCACAAGGAAAATAAGAGGCTCGACAGTGGCATCAAACCCATGAGGACGCACGTCCGGGAGCTGGAGCGGGTGGGCACCGGGTGCGGCAGACGCTGGCGAGGGAGCCAGGGGTGTGGGTGGCACCCGCGTGCGCGTGGTGAGGACTGTGTCGGAACCTCCCTGGGGGAAGCGAAGCAAACTGGGTTTGCAAAGAGCAGAAGGAACTGCTGGAGATGGAAGAGGCCGACACTGGGGTTCAGCCCCAGGAGTGGGGTTAAAGGTGGGTCAGAGGCCCTCCCTGGGGGCGCAGGGCTTAAAGACAGCGCTAGCGAGCTCTCCGCAGCCACGGCGGCCAGGGAGTGACCAGGGCTGGCCAGGGAGTGACCCACAGGGCGCAGCAGACCTCTCCTGTCTCCCCGCTGCTCCCCTCAGCACTGGATTTCAGTCGATCCACCTGTCTCCCCATTCTGTCTCTGGTGGATCCTCTCCCCCCCACACTTCTGGCCTGCGCCCCAGCTCTTGGATGCACCAATAAATCCTAAAAAGTGGATCAGATGGAAGGGAGATTAGTGAGTTGGGAGAGTGAAGTGCAGCGGAGATGAGAAATGGAGCACGGAAGAGCCGACAAGGGCTTGGATAAGCTCACAAAACCCCTCGTGGCCCGGGAAGAATCAAGCCGGCTGCGTGTTCCCCACGCCTCATAACTCTTGGCTTCGGAGGCGGAGTGACCGTCATTCCCAGCAGCATCACCAGCACCAGCACCGCCGTCTTTTTCATGGCTGCGTAGTATTCCACGGTGTACACAGACCCCGTGTTCCTGGCCCGCTCCTCCGTCCCTGGGACCAGGGTCGTCTGCAGAGTGTGGCTGCTGTTGATTGCGCTGCAGGGGACCCGAATGGCAAGAGCCCATCTTTTTCATGGCTGCGTAGTATTCCACCGTGTGTACAGACCCTATCTTCCTGGCCCACTCCTCTGTCCCTGGGCCCCGAGGTTGTCTGCAGAGCATGGCTGCTGCGCATCACGCTACAGGGAACCCGGGGCTGCCGGCCTGCCTTCCGAGTCGTGCTTTTGTGTCCTCCGGCTCTTACCGGCTTCCTCCGAAGAAATCCCCGTGTTTAGAACACGCTATAAACCGCACAACAGGCGCAGATGCCAGTGTGCGTACTAGCGTGTGGGTGAGAGAAAGAAGCTTCGCTGCGGCCGTGAGACTGAGCCGCCAAGATGCAGCCGAGGGAAACAGCGTGCGTGAAGGTGCCCTGAGCTGAGCGGATCCCAGCGTGTCCCCGACCCGCTGCTCCGTCCCGGGGCGTGTGGCTGCGCCTCGGCTGCCGTGAACGAGCGCGGGAGGACACACAGCCCCGCAGATGCGTCTTGTATGTTCGGCAATAGAAGAGCTGATCTCTGCCATGTGCGGCGCCACGGACGCAGCCGGAGGGGCGGACGCCGGGCGGAGCGAGACAGAAGGAGCGAGACAGAGACCAGATGGTGTCGCCTGCATGTGGAATCGGGAGGAACAAAGAACCAACAAGCCAGACCGGCGACACGCCCTGGAATGTGACTGTGGGACTGAAGGTGGCAGGGGAGGGAGGGGGATAGAGTGGGGGGGGTCACCGTACACCGGGATCTGGATTGTGGGTGCCTGGGGTGGGCGTGGGGGGGCACAGCTGCAGAAAGCAGCTTCTGGGGGGCTGAGTTTCACGCTGTAGACATGAGGGCGGCTGCAAAAGCTCTAGGTCTTTGGGGTCACGGCCACTGAACACACCCGAGAGTCTCTGTGGCTGTTTATCAGAGTCGGGGACACCCCCAAAGTCCAGCTCATTGCCCTGGCTCTGGCCCCGGCAGGCAGATGGGAAGGGGGCTCTGCCATCGCCCGCAGGTGACCACCGGCCACGCAGAGACGGCTGATGAGCCTCACGGATGAGCTGGGCGTGTTGAGGACAGGCTGACCCCCCTTGGGGAGGGCGCTGAGTCCAGGGGTGAATCTGTGTCTTCAGAGGCACAAGCGACGGTGACATGGCCCGGGACAAGGTCACACAAGGGGCGTCACCTCCCGCGGCGCCGACGGCCTCTGGAGGAGTCTCCATCTTGGCACGAGCCCACTGTGGCGGGCAGCTTGGGCCCATACGGTCACTGCCGGGGGGTCTAACCCGGCAGGCCTGTCCCACGGGGACTCATGACCGGACCCCCAGAGTCCACCAGGCACCAGCAGTAATGTCACTTCTAGCTAAACAGGCAGCGTCTTCTGATAAGGGCTGGCCCACCCTGCAGTTCAGCCTGAAGTGGGGTGTACTCGGGGGTCCCTAATTTGCAGGGACACCCCTATGTCCACACAGCCCTATTCCCAATAGTTATGGACACAACGCATGGACAGGGCAGTGGATGAGGAAGATGTGCTATAAACACACAGTGGAATACTACACAGCCATGAAAAATGACGCACTCTGGCTGGTTGTGACAATATGGTTGGTGCTGCAGGGGGTGATGCAGAGTGAAACAAGCCAGAAGGAAAAAGGGGTTGAGGTCCCGAGACCCTGGACGGGGTCAGGCCTGGCCACAGGCCAGTTCAGGACCTCTCAGTCCTCACAACCGCCCTCTGCTTGGGTGCGGACACACATGGGGGGCACAGAGGCTGTCAAAATGCATCACAGAGACGGCGTGGGGAGACCTGGGCTACCAGTGCACCCCAGAAAAGAGTCCCGTCTTCAGGCATCGCGAGCGGCGGCTGCACAGATGGCTCCATTTGGAGACTAGCCAGCCTCTCCGTGAGCCCCCGAGGGCACCTCAGGTTCCTCGGCGGCGCCAGGCGGAGTCTGAAGCAGCAGCCGCTTCCCTCCAGCTGTGCGTGAGTTCGATCCTCCTCGGGAGACGGAGCTCGGAACAGCAGCCCCAGCTCCGTCGCTCTCGGCTGCCAAAGATCTGACAGGCAGCTGCTGTCGCTTCTCTGCGCGCCGCGAAGGCTTATTTTAGCCTCTGGACCATCCACTTCTCCCAAAATACACGAGTGCAGGGGGCCGCTTGGGGGGAACCAGCTCCGTCCCCCGCAGACACGGTGTGAGGGCGCCTGCTGGGGTACCCCGGAAACACCCACGGTGGTGAGTGACCAGGCCGGTTGCCCAAGGGCGAGGAAGCCAGAGGCAGACTCTGGTTCTTTGTGGGCAGAAGCATAGGGTCCTTTTTGGGGCTCACCCGGGGGGCAGAGTCAGGCTCCCCTGGCCTCGTCCCACTGCCCAACAGAAAACAAACTTGGACGTGGCGAAAGGGTGGATTCGGTGCCCGTGGCAGAGACGGGGTGTGTCTGTCTCCCCAAGTTCCCCAGAAGGCTGGCATCGCCCTTTGGGATGCTCACACCTGCAGCCCGTGCAGGCCCCGGGAGTGACTGCGGGACGGGAGCCAGCGTTGCCCGGGCCGCTGTCTGTGCAGACCACACCCGTGTCCGCGTGACTCACTGGGGAAGCCCGTTGGGGGCTCCACTCGGGCGAGGAGGCCAGAGAAGAGCGTCTGCTCGTTGCTTCAGCCTCGTTTCTCTGCTGGGGGTCCTCCCTCCTCCTGACTCACCACAAAACCCCACCCTGTGGGTGCTGGTCCCCCTTCTTCTGTCTCCATCTCTCATCCCTGTGTCCGTCATCACGTCTCCTGGTCTGCTTTGCCCCGTCCCCCAGTCTTGGGGACCCTCCAAGAGGGTCTGACCCCGATGATTTCTTGAAAGTGGCATTGGGGGGGGCGCGAGGGTGAAGCAGACGGGACATGGGGATAAGTCAGACGAGACTCAGCGCAGAGCCCCCCACCTGCTGACCAGTCGCCCCCATCACCCTGTGGGGTGTCTGTCTCCGCACATCTAATTACCCGGCGTTGGGCAAAGCTGCTGCCTCCAGCAGACGTGCAGACGGCCAAGGAAAACACACCAAGGAAAACACAGGAGAGACGCCGATGACAGCCGGGGACATGCAAATCCGAGTCACAATGAGTCACCACCTCGGTCCCGTGGGAATCAAGAAGGTGGGAGGCCAGAAGGGCTGCTGAGGGGCACCGTGCAGGGACCTCGCTCAATCCAGCCCCCGCGGAAAACAGCGTGGACGCTTCTCAAAACACGGAACATCAGGTTATCCGATGATCCAGCAATTCCGCTCCTCGGTGTCTGCCCAAAGGGCGCAAAAATCACTAATTTGAAGGGACACCCCTATGTCCACACAGCCCTAGTCCCAGTCGTTATGGACAGCGTGTGGACAGGGCAGTGGATCGGGAAGACGGGCTATGCACGGTGGAATACTACGCAGCCATGAAAAACGATGCTCGCTGGCTGGTTGTGACGACATGGTTGGTGCCGCAGGGGGTGATGCAGAGTGAAATAAGTCACAAGGAAAAAGCAAATATTGGATTATTTTATTCCTATATGGAGGACCGAGGCATTAAAAAGAAACAGAACAGAGAAAACGAAAGCAACCCACTGAAACCTGACTGCAGAACTCAGGCTTCTAGAGGGTGAGGCTGGCGAGGAAATAGCTGAGGGGGCTGGTGGGTGGTGTGGGGACGTATATTCGGGGAGCTGCGAACCTGTAACCCTAAATCACAATGCTGTGCACCAAGGTGACCTCCCCCAAAGAGGCGAATTTTTAAAAATGTCCCCTTTCTCCTTTGCATCGTCCCAAGAGCAGGAGCTGAGCTGGGTGAGGGAAGGAGGCAGCACCCCCAGCAGTGGGGTCCTGTGCTCCGGGGCCCGGATGGTTCTGCATCTGGTGGCCGACGTGAGAGGCAGCCCCGACACCGTCAGGATCAGCCTAACCCAGAGCCCGGAGCCCCTCCCTCCGCGTCCCGCTGGGAATCCTGCAGGCCGCAGCCCCACGGCCGCTGGGCGCTGAGTGGGCAGAGGAGACGGCGGAGGTCAGATTGCTACCTGCGCCTCGTCTGCCCGGACCATCTCAGCCCGGGCCCCTGCTGCTTAGTCACCAGCCTGGGAAAGCCCAGACATTTCATTAGAAGGTCTCACCGCTCCCCCCAAACGCGGAAACCCAGGGGTGTCGGCCGCCGGCGTTGTTTGTGCCTCTCGGCGGACACTCCCAGGCGGGACCGGGCAACCTCTCGGGCACATTCCTGGAGCCTGACGGTGCTCATCCCCGCCGCAGCACAGCCGTCCTCAGGAGCCCGATCCCCGGCGGGCAGGGCGGGGCCCTGGGGCGTCCAGGAGGAACAAGGACGAGTGTCCTCCCGAGAGTCTCGCCGCGGGGCCGGCTGGCGAGAAAGGCTCAGCGCGTCCACTTGCTCGGCGCCCGGTGGACGTGGGCGCCAAACCCGGCTTGTGGAGGAAGCAGCTCGGGACGCCGGTGCAGAGTCGCCCCGTCCGGGGTCCGGGCTGTGGCTGCAGACGTGGCAGAGCTGACGGTGGAGCCCAGAGCTGGCCGCCTGGTCGTGGAGCTGCTGGAGCAAGAGGCCGTCGCGTCCACGGCTCGGCTGAGCTCCGTCGTCCATCTCCCTTCTGAGAGTTAGGGAGGGTCCATCTGGCTCGGTCAAGGCCAAGGGAGGGGCTCCCAAGTTCGAGTCCCCCCAAACACCAGCCCCTTTCTTGCTTCTTTTTTCTGTTTTCCCGCGGGCGATGCTGCCTTAGCCACGGCGGCGCGGGGGGAGGTGACCTCGCTTTGAAACAGGGACCTTGACGGTGATCCGGTGGACGTCGTCCTGGGTCACCCAGGACTGCGTCCTCGGAGGGGACAGAGGAGGAGACACAGCCAGGGATGGGGGCTCTGCCACCACCCAGGTCGCCTGCGGGGAGCTGCAGAGGCAGGAGGGGCCTCCCTGGAGCCCGGGGAGGGGGCGGGCGCGGCCCTGGGATCCCTGAAGCCAACTCCTGCGCTTGGGACTGGAGCCACGGGAGGGTCTAGGGCGTGTCCTTCTGTGTGTCCTGCCCTGGGGGCCTCCGTGTCCCCTGCTGTGTGGCGGCACCACCCCAGAGTCCTGTCTCCACGAGTCTGCCCGCTGGCCCTCCCCGCAGGGGCCCACCTGGAGGAGCCCATGGGACGCCCCCGTCCATCCTCAGCCTCATCTGCAAAGTCACGTCACGTGCGGCACCTGCCAGGTCCAGGACTGGACCGGACGCCCTGGGGGCTGCTGCCTGCCCACCCGAGACCCACGCTGGGCAGCTGGTGGCCGCAGCGTCCTCACCGCTGGCCACGCGCCCCTCTGCTTCTGCCCCACACCCTCTGCTCAGGTGACCTCAGCTCTGCAGCCAGACCTCGGGGCTGGTTTCGGTTTCGTTTTGCTTGGTTTCTGCACGGCCCGCAGGGTCGGGGATTTCTTCTCTTTCTGGCTTTTCTCACTTAGCATCACGCCCTCCAGCTGCCGGAGCTCCGGGGAATGTACAACGAGCCAGAAAACAAGGAACCTCAGCCCAAAATGGGCAGAAATCCTAAATAGACACGGGTCCAAAGGAGACTTGCAACGGGCACGTGGGAAAACACTCCCCAGCCCTGATCATCGGGGGGACGCCATTGAAGGCTCAGCTCCAGAAAGGCCAGAAACAAGGGTGCTGGCCAAAAGGCACCCTGGACACCGCTGGTGGGACTGTCAGGGGCCTGGCCCTAGTGGAAAATCCCACTCCTGGGCGTCTCCCCAGAGAAGGCAGAGTAGCTCACAGGGCTCCCTGCTCTGCAGGCTTCACAGCAACACTATCGACAGTAGCTACGTCAGGCAGAGGGTTAAGGAGATGTAGATACACACACAGTGGAGTACTACGCAGCTGTGAAAAAGGCACCATGTTGCCACTTGGGGCAAGACATCCTTTTAAATTTGGAAAGGAGGCTGGAAAGGAACGTGGGAGACGATGCCCCACCTCCTTGGAGCCCTTCCTTCGAGGACACCAGGAACTGTGAGTGTCCTTTAATAGGGGGGGTCGTGGGAGCCGTGATAAGCACATTTCTGAGTTTCTGGATTTTGATTCCTTGACATGTGGGCCCGTGCTGATCGTGGGCAGCCTCACTCAGAAGTCACGTGTCCTCCGGGGCAGCAGAGCGGAAGCCCCTGAGCCTAACACGGCTGCGCGTTCTAATTGGTCATCTCGTCGTTGGTCTGGGAATCTGGGCCCCTCCGGGTGCTCCCCACAAGCTCACACCCAGCATGTCTGTGTGAGGTGCTTCTGCAACCCCTGCCTCAGGGCCTCTGCAGTTTCTGTTCCGGACACTCACATGCATGACCCCCCACCCCCTAGCAGAGATGCTTCGACCTGCAGGTCATTGCTCTCCGGTGGTCCTTCGGTCCTCACCTCCCGTCATGCTTCTCCTGGGCTTTTGTGCTTCTCTGTTCACGCCTGTGCCCGCAGTCACACCCACACCTGGTGCCCAGACACTTGTCTAGAGGTGCACACTCACATCTACCCTGTGTCCATGTGCTTGTCTGTATTTCTACAGCCATCCATCACCCATCCATCACCCATCCATCACCCATCCATCACCCATCCATCATCCGTCCATCATCCGTCCATCATCATCCATCCATCCTCCATCCTCTATCCAACCTCCATCATCCATCCATCATCCATCCATCATCCATCATCCATCATCCACCCATCATCCTCCATCCATCATCCATCATCCACCCATCATCCATCATCCATCATCCATCATCCATCCTCTATCATCCATCCATCATCCATCATCCATCCATCATCCATCACCCATCCATCATCCTCCATCCATCCATCCCTCCATCCTCCATCCATCCACCCAGTGTTCCCTCCATCCATCCACCTGTCAACAATTTACATACCTAGGACAACTGTTTGCAAGTGAGAAAGATTCTCCCCTGTGGGGATTTGTAACAACGTCTGCAGACACTCTGAGGTGTCACCCTGGAGAGGGGGTGCTCCTGGCATCAGCCAGGTGGAGACCAGTGATGTCGCCCAGCACCCCACCTACCCTGGACACTCCCACTCAGAGGCCTGTGAAGCCCCCCATGTCCCCAGAGCTGAGGCTGAGAAGCCCTGGTCGAGAAGCGTCTTAAGAGAAGGAATTTTTGATGCAAAAAGAGCGACTTGGGGACGCTGACCCCCACTTCCGGGAAGTCCACATTCTTGCACAAAACAGTCTCTGAGTCAGTCTGTGTGCTGAAAGCTAAAGTTAGGAAGGTCACGACCTCGGGGTCACCGGGCCCCTGGGCAGGGTTTTGCTCCGGAACCAGGAGGCCCCCGTGTGGACTGTCATTCAGCAGCACGGAAGGACGCGGACCTTTGACAGAAACCCACGATTTCCAGCTCGGGCCTCTGCTTCTGGGCGTGGTGGGGGCTCGGGGGGAGGCTCCTCACCCCCAGGTGGTCTTTATAGGGAGACGGAGCGGGAGGGCCGGTCCCCACCACAGGCGCGTGTCCCCGCAGCTGCCGCATCCGCATCCTCCCACTTATTTCCATCTCAGCGGACACCCGTCCCTCCTGTTTCCACGGCGCCGATGCCTCCTCCTGCTGACCGCATGCCCAGCCCGGTGACTTGCAGAATTGCCCGAGCACAGCAGCGCCGGCTGAGGACGGCGCGTCGGGTGCTAATGTGCTCTGCGGCACAGCTGGGCCGGCCCCCTCGCGCCCTTGGGGCGCTGCCCTCGCTCTGGGACTCGGCCCAGCCCGGCGCTTCGCAGGAAGGCACGACGTGTCCATTTGGAAGCCAGTGAATTAATTTCCCAGGGACGGGGCACCGCGCTGCAGCTGCTGCTAAATTGGAAGGAATCGGAAATGGAGACGGAGGGGCGAGACAGGACGCGAGGGGGAGGGAGGGAGGCGGGTCAGCGGGGAGGGAGAGCAGGATGCGGCCGTCCTCTGGGCCGGCTCGCAGTGGGGGGACAGCGCGTGCTGTTCCGCCTCGCGGTGGGTCTGCTGTCTCGGCTGTCATCACCCCCGACTGGGGGTCACGCCGAGGAAAGTGCGAGACGCGTGCAGGGTCAGGAAGCATTTGCAGCCGACGGCCATTTGCAAGCGTTCAAGGGAAGGCGCCGGCCGGCCCGGTCTCTGGGTCCGTATCGGCTCCCGCTGGGGTCAGAGGACCCCCGGGATCAGCCCCCGGCTCCACACCCTCAGCTCAGCCCCCCCACATGGGCCCTTCGGCCGCAGAAGCAACGTGTTCAGACCTTTGACTGACATCTCGGTGCGGCCGCTGGTCACCAGCCGCAGCAAGGAGACACCAGCATCTGAGGAGCGCGGGTTTGCTGGACTCTGGAGCAAAATGGGCGCCGCCCGGCCAGGCCCTGTGGGCATCTGCTGTCCAGGTGCCATTTGCACAAAGTTTCAAACCAGCTTCCCCTGCAGACGCCCTGCACATGCCGTCCCGGGTTGCTTAGAGAGTCGTCCATTAAGAAGGGGGCTGCCGCGCGACAGTGGACGGTGGGGAGAGGCTGGTGGACAGTCAAAGGCTGGAAGGGGCTGAAACCCAGGTGCAAACCAGGGGAACGTCTCGCAGAGCAAGGCACCCCTCCCCTCTGAGTCAGCTCTGCTCCCAGGCATAGACCTTTTACCATGTATCCATCGTCCGCCATCGGACGGGTAACTTGGCAGAGCCCGGGGCCTGCTCCCTACGCCACGGGAGGTCACGGAAAGTTCCCACGGCCTCTGGTTTTGACGGACACGTCCCGGCATGACCTTCAGAGGACACGGGTCTGGCTTGACGGCGCTGGCGGAGTTTGCGTAACTCTTCCTGAGAGGCCCGTGGGCATCCCAGGACACGGCTGTTTACGCAGCAGAAGGAACGGAGGCTGTAATTAGCCTGATGTGGTTACTGCAGTGAGTGGACACGGATGACCTTTGGGGACGCGGACAGGGGTGGACAGGCCCTTGTCTTGCAAGGGGTAACGCAGACGTGCACAGATAAAGGGGTCCTCATGCATTGTGGGGGGGCACAGACGGGTCCAGCCTCTGTGGAAAGCAGCGTGGGGGAGTCTCACAATACCGCGCCTCAGGACGGGACCCGCATCCCCACGCAGAAGCGCCCTCGGGAACTTGAGCTACTCTGTCGCCGCATGGGAGTCCAGAAAAGTCCTTCTCTATGGAATACGTGTGACGTGACAAAGTTTCGGATTACGGGACTTTTTGAGTGACCAGGGATGGGGGGTGGGTGGGGCAGGAGGGAGGGGGTGTGTTTACAATATGCAGGACCCTGGCCGTGTGGAAACGTCCTGGGGTGGGGGGGTCTGGCTCCGTGAGCACACACAGGGGACAGAAGTGGAGAAAAAAGGGGGGTGTGAGGGGCAGGTGGCCCTGGGTCAACATCCTGGTTAAGAAAATGCATTAGAGGTGTCCATGAGGCCACTGTCCATCCATCCATCCTTCCTTCCTTCCTTCCTTCCTTCCATCATCCGTCTATCATCCGTCATCCGTCATCCATCATCCATCCATCCTCCATCCTCCATCATCCATCCATCCTCCATCCATCATCCATCCATCCTCTATCATCCATCCTCCATACTCCATCTGTCATCCACCATCCATCCATCATCCATCATCCGTCATCCATCATCCATCCATCATCCATCCTCCATCCTCCATCCATCCTCCATCCATCATCCATCATCCACCCATCATCCATCCATCTTCCATCCATCTTCCATCCATCCCCCACCCATCATCCATCATCCGTCATCCATCATCCATCCATCATCCATCCTCCATCATCCATCCATCCTCCATCATCCATCCATCCTCCATCCACCATCCATCATCCACCCATCATCCATCCATCTTCCATCCATTTTCCATCCATCCTCCACCCATCATCCATCATCCGTCATCCATCATCCATCCATCATCCATCCTCCATCCATCCTCCACCCACCATCCATCATCCATGCATCCTCCATCCTCCATCCATCCATCACTGCATCCATCCACCCACCCACCCAGGCAGTGACCCCCATCATCCATCCATCTGATGAGCAACAAACACAAAGATGGCTGACGTTCTGCCCTAAATCTGAGAGGCCGCTTTCATCAAGGAGCCCCTGGGATGGGAGAGGTTCCAAGCTCTCCCTGCACACAGAGTTCCCCTCTGTCCTGTGGGGCTTCATTGGAACCAACTGTGATGCATGTCCGGGTTCCCGCCTATGTCACTGTGGCCTTCGGTGAACCGGCTACAGATGTGAAGCCGGTCCTAGGAGGTGGCCGTGTGGACAACGGAAGACCAGCCGCAGGGTTTCCTCCACTTCAATGACACATGACAGCAGAGCTTGGAAGCAGAACCAGGGAGGATCTCACCCACCTCGTGTGTGTGTGTGTGTGTGTGTGTGTGTGTGTGTGTGAGGGTACGTGTGTGTTTGTGTGTGTCCCTAAGGGTGCTCGGCGCACGCCCAGCCTCCTGTCTTCTCAGGCACACACAGGATGCGTGTTAAGACGATCCCTCAGTGGACGACATCATGAGGAACAGGCACCGCAGTGCCCCAGACGGCCAGACACTCACTAGCCCTGTGCCCCTGGTCGACGCGTCCCCAACCCAGACTTCCAAGCTGCCCACGCGCTGTATCCCCTAATCGCCACGGTGAGGACAACCCCGCCCACGTCCGCACGACGCAGAAGCCCCCGAATTGCAGCTGCATTTGCAACAGGAGCATAAAGGTCGCGTGTGCTGCAGAGATCGCCCATCCTGGAGGACCCCAGTGCCCGGCTGAGAGTCCCGTGATCACCCAGCAGCACCCCAAGGCCCCCGAGAGCAGGACCCAGCATCTTTGGGACCAGGAGCTCCTGGACCCAGCACCGGGCAGCCCCGGAGCCCAGCCCCGCCGGGGACGCAGCTCATCTCTGCACAGAGACCCTCCCTGCCCCAAGCATCAGCGGCAGGCTCCACCCCCCGGCCCCCAGCGGGCCCCACGCCCGGGTCCAGCCTTGCTCACCTGGCGGCGCTCCAGAGGTGTCCAGCATGAGGACTGTGGCCCCTCCAGAACAGGGCGGTCACTCCCCCGCGGCGACGAGGGCCGTGGGGTCCATTGCGTGCCATGGACGGGCTCTTCCTAGGTCTCGCTTGCCTTCGTGGCACTGGTCAGCCCTGGTGGACTTGCTGAAGGTCCCGCTGGGCTAGCAGCTCCCAGGACAATGAGTCTGTCCTGGCAGTGGACGGTAGTGGCCAAGCCAGGCCCCTGTGCGCGGACGCAGCTGTCACTGTCCCCTACAGCCGATTCCTGCTCTTCTGGCGCGTGGGCCTGGCCGTCTGGGGACACTGGGGTGAATGTGGGGAGGGAGCCTGGTGCTGAGGCCGCCCCGCTGGACTCAGGACTGTGCAGGACATGGGGGTCATGCTCGCTGGCCATGTCCAGGGCGGAAGCGGCTGGAGGTCCTGGCTGAGCTGGGGGTCTTGACTGTTTCCAAACCTCAAAGCTTGGGGAGGTCTGTCCTCAGCGGAAGCAGGCCCAGAATCTGGGGGGCGGGGGTTGGGGACCAGCCATATTTGCAGGAGACGGGCCGCTTCGAGTGGGCAGCTTGGAGGCCTGGAGGAAGACGGAGGAAGATGCTGCCGCCTTTGAGGTCCTGAGACGAGAGATGTGGCCCTGGGGTCACCGAGGGCGGCCCCCAGACAGCCAGGGCGGGGCGTGAAGCAGCAGACATGGTCCGTGCCACCCGCCCTGGGTGAAGATGCCAGGTTTCTGCATCCTCAGGAAAGGAACCGATGTTTCCTGCCCTCCAGGTCTCTCGGGCTGGGCACCAGCAAGTGGACTCCACTCGCCTGTCCTTGTAAGATCCCCTAGATTCATGCGGAGAGCACGGAGGGGCCGCCGAGGACCCACGACGGTCTTGTGGGTTCGAGCACTCCAGCACCACCTCCCCAGGGCACCCCCGGGGTGCGGGGAAGCAGCCATGTGCAGCCTTCGGGTCTGTCCACTGTCCCGCCGGCCATGTCCAGACTCGGCTCTGCGTGCGTCCACCATTTCAGCAGCTCCTCCCGCCGCCTGCAGCTCTGCAGAAGGGGCCCCGTCCTTCAGGCCGCCGAGACGCACAACCTGCACCGCCCTGTCCATCTGCAAAGAGACACGTTCTCCGTGAGACACGCCTCGGGGGCCTGCGGGAGCCCGGAGCATCCTCCTGGGGGTGCATCCCCCGTCCACGAGGGTCCTGGAAGCCGCCACCCTGCAGGGGTGCAACCACAGCTTCCCAGCTGACCACACGCGGCCACTGCCTGGTTTTTGCAAATAAAGGTTTCCCAGGACAAAGCCCCATGGCCCGGTGGCAGCCCTTCCGGGGCAGCTTCGGGCCGAATGGGCGGAGCTGAGCCGTCACGGATCCCACGGTGCAGAGACGATGCTTCTTTGGCCTTTGGGCATTTGCTGGTCACGTATGTGTCCGTCCGTCTGCCTCTAACCTCACCTTGCCCTGGTAGCTGTCATTTTCCATCTGTCACATGTAACTCAGATGTCACTTATCTCGATTTATCTCCATGAGACACAGAACTTATCGTTAGAGACAGAACTTGTCTAGAATGAGGGTTTCTTAATGATCAGCGAGAGATAAGTCATACGACGTCTCTGTCGAGCACCGTGTAGGCACCTACCAGTCCCCTGTCTTCGAAGTCCCCCCACGGAGCCGTCCCCAAAAATCCACAAGTCTCTGGGAGTGTCTGTCTAGTTTGGAGACCCCTGATATGAGCTGCACCCTCACTCGGGATGCGTGAGCCCCAATGAGAGGCCTAGCGCCCCCTGGGTCCTGCTTCTCTTAAACTCTATTTTGTGTCTGTCGTTTTTTTTTAAAGATTTATTTATCGATGCAGGCAAGAGCTGGGGTGCAGGCCGGAGATGTGGGGGGCGGTGGGAAGACTCCCCAGAGACAGAGTGGGGAGCAGAACAGGCGGATCCACTGAGATCCACTGCCGAGGGGAGCAGCCGGGAGACCGGAGAGGTCTGCTGCGCCCTGTGGGCAGCGCCCTGGCCACCCGGGGATGGAACTCGTGCTGCAGCGGCTGCGGACAGCCTCACGCAGCTGTGTCTTAACCCCTCGCGCCCCCAGGGAGTCCCGTGTCTCATTTCTTTGTTTCTTGGGTCTGTCAGATTCCGCTCCTCAGCCCTGCTCACGAGAGCTGGTCTCCCACAGTCCACGATCACGACGTGTATGTCCACGTTCATGTGTCCCCATGTATGTCTACGGTCATTGAGCATCTGTCACTCATCCCCCGTCTGCCTGACACTCGTCAACTCCATCCTAACAGCCCCTGGCCTGGCGGGGCGTGACACCCTTTGAGGACACACAGGCGGATGAACAGTTGACACGAAATGAGCTGATACTGATGGTGAAGGGTCCGGCTGTACTTCTTCAGCAGAACAAGATTCTCCAGAGCTGAATCGCAGCCAGAACGGCTCAGCAACACCACGTTTTTGTGCGGAGTGAGAGGACACAGGAGGACACTGCCCTCAGTGACCTGGGACGGGGCTGAGCTCCCGCACACGCAGCTGTGGGTCTCCAGGGGCAGCTACCGGTCAATGAGGACCATGGCAGGGTCCGTCGACCCGATTTAGAAACCCAGATGACCCCATCCCCACGGGAGAAGCAGGCAGCTCCTTCTCCGACCGGCAGAGCTGCTGGGTTCAGGGCGGATGGAGAGCAGAGACGTGCCCAGAGGCGGACACCGCAGGAGACGCCATTATGGGTTTTCTCAACGACATTCCTTCATTTTATTAAGTGGCCATCGAGCAGCACTCCACGGCCGGGCGGCTGATTATTAAATTGCTTGATAACAGCAATCGGAGCCATCGGAGAAGCAGCGAGCTGCGTTTAGACGCCAGCGCTGCAGCTGGTCGGAGCTCACGCTGGGAGAACCCGCCGCAGGCCGTGTGTGCGGCGTGGAGCGGGGGTCCTTGCGGGATCTTCTCGGCTGAGGAATGAGGGGTAACTCAGAGGATCCTGGTGCACGTCGGGCAGGAGACGATCCCAAATGGCTAGTCTGTGGGTGCTGGAATCGGAGAACTCAAGCGCCCCTTCCAGACGGGGGGTTGAGCCTTCCTTGCCTGCTGGTTGGCGACCAAGGACGGGCTCTGATTCCTGGGACCGGGACCTCCACGCCGCTGGAGGTGTTCGCTGGAGACTATGTCTTTCCCAGAACACATAATTGTCCGTTTGTCGGTGTTGGAAGATGACAGGGACGCATGGCCCCCCACAGGCTGAAGCCCCCAAATCTGACGTGACGGAGTCCCAGGAACATGCTCCTCCCGTCCCCCCATCTCTGTCTGTGTTTCCTCTTCTGCCCCTTCCGAAGACGCTGTCTTGGGGTGCAAGGCCCTGACCCAGGACGGGCTCCTCAGATTCCGCACCAGGAGGTGGAAACATCTTTTGTACGGCCACCAGCCACTCCACTGAATTTTCCAGATCCTTCTGGTGGCTCCAGGGATGGCTCCTCTCCGCCTCTTCTGGGGTCTCCCCATGTTGTTGGGCTGGTGGCTGCTACACTGTCTGTGTCCATGGTTACAAGGCCCCCTTCTAGTCTGGAGTCAGATCTCCTTGTGTCTGTTTTTAATTTAAAAAGAACAACTTGCCTTTATATCACGCTTCCACCTGGGTAAGTCAATGATGGCCTCATCATCACGTCTCACTCCATCGGCACAAATTCTTTTTCCAAATAGGGTGACGGCCACCGTCTGAGATCGATTAGCACGTGCTCACATCTTTGGGGGGCCATGTTCAACCAAACAGAGGCGCCACGTGAATGATACCCACAGGGAAGTCCAGCCGGTCACCCCTTCCACGCCATGGGGTGTGACCTTCATGCTCCCGGGGGCGAGACTCCTGTGCCTGAAGACGCAGGAGGGGCTGCCAGGAGACGCAGCTCTGCGTGCACTGGTGGGCAGTGAGTGCTGAGCTCAGGCGAGGAGACGGGCAGGTGCTTAGGAACAATACGGCGAAGAACATCGCAGTGGCCCGTCTGGAATTTACCCAGACCTGGGCTGTGTGTCTGAGAGAGGAGCAAATGAATGGGCAGAGATGGTCCCGTGAGGCTCTGCCTGGGGTGAGGCCCTGTTCAGTCACCAGCCATAGCCAGGTGAGCACCGTCTGGTCACTTTCCTGGTCCCAACAACTCCATGGTGACTGATGTTCGCGCCTTACTTCTCCCTGTCTATAAAGTTCCGTGGTGAGTGGTGCCCAGTCCTGTCTCCTTGTCTCTGTCCCGCAGACCCCAGATGGATGATGTCCAGCCCGTTCTTGTCTCTGTCCTGTAGACCACAGATGGGTGATGTCCAGCCTGGTCTCCTTGTCTCTGTTCCGTAGATCCCAGATGGGTGATGTACAACCCGTTCTTGTCTCTGTCCCATAGTCCCCAGATGGGTGATGTCCAGCCCGTTCTTGTCTCTGTCCTATAGTCCCCAGATGGGTGATGTCCAGCCCTGTCTCCTTATCTCTGTCCTGTAGACCCCAGTGGGTAATGTCCAGCCCTGTCTCCTTGTCTTTGTCCCGTAGACCCCAGATGGGGGATGTCCAGCTGCTCCATCTCCTCGTCTCTGTCCCGTAGACCCCAGATGGGTGATGTCTAGCCCTGTCTCCTTGTCCCTGTCCCATACACCCCAGATGGGGGATGTCCAGCTGCTCCCTCTCCTTGTCTCTGTTCCACAGACCACAGATGGACAATGCCCAGCCCTGTCTCCTTGTCTCTGTCCCGTAGACCCCGGATGGCAATGTCCAACCTGATCTCCTTGTCTCTGTCCCATAGACCCCAGATGGACGATGTTCAGCCCTGTCTCCCTGTCTCTGTCTCGTAGACCCCAGACAAGTGATGTCCAGCCCAGTCTCCTGTCCCACAGACCCCTGGTGTCTCTGGCCCAACGTTGTCCCTGTGCACAGATTCCCACGGGCAGTGGTGTTTCTGAACTGTTCATTCTCTCCCCTACAGACTGTCCAGTGCCTGGTGAGAGACCTGAAGGCTGACGGCAGTGCCCATGGGGTGGCCTGTGTGAACAGGGTGGAGTCGGGTGTCGGGTGTGGTGGTGGCTGCTGCTGGGAGGCTCCATGTGGGACCCCTGCCAAAGCCGGTTCTCCAGCGTGATGAGTGCGTGTGAGCACCAAGGGCCCGGGACCCTCACAATGACCAGGACCCACATGTGGTGGTGGACGCTGGCCCAGGGACAGGACTCGCTTCTGGAAGGTTTCTACCCGCACCTACGCATCGGCCCTAAGGAAGGGACGCCACACACTCAGACGGCAGGATTTAATCATTCGTGGCACCCGTAGAACACTACGAGCTACGGGATGCATCGCAAGGGACACCTCTTGCCCTTGGACCTCCCGCCAGGGGCTGGGACAGAGCCCAGAGGCAGGCGGACATGAACACTGGACGCGGGATCCTCCACAGACCTGTGAGTGGCGGCGGGGATGCAAGGCCGTCCGGGCATGGCGGCTACTCTGAGAGGATGTCCTTGGTCACGTCATGGATGCCCGTCATCTGGCAGCTCCTGGCCCACAGCTCTCGCTGCAGCTTCAGGTCATACGTGGTCTTCTGGGACTTGGTCTCCTTCTCGTTGTACAGATAGCGGCCGCCGACCCCTTCCAGAGTGGGGGTGACCGCTGCATAGATGGAGGTCCAGGCGCCTTCATCCGGGGTCTGCAGGGGGAAGGGGAGACGGGTCAGTGTGCAGAGGTCATAGGGCTGTTGCAGGCACACAGGTGCTGTCGGGGAGACAGCATGGCCCCTTCATGGTGCATTAAGGGGGTGGGCAGGAAGGATGGCTGACTGGATCACAACCAACATGGCTGACTGGATCATAACCAACATGGCCGACTGGATCACAACCAACATGGCCGACTGGATCATAACCAACATGGCCGACTGGATCACAACCAACATGGCCGACTGGATCACAACCAACATGGCCGACTGGATAACACCCAATATGGCTGACTGGGTCACACACAACATTCCCAACTGGGCCACACCCAAGCTGGCCGACTGGATCATACTCTACGTGGCTGACTGGATCATATTCATATCCCTGACTGGATCACATCCAACATCTTGACTGGACCACACACAATATGGCCGACTGGGCCACACCCAACATTCCCATCTGGGGATCACACCCAACATCCCTGACTGGATGACACCCAACATCCCTGACTGGATCACACCTAACATCCCTCACTGGGTCACAAACAACATGGCCTGCTTGGCCATACCCAACATTCCCAACTGGGTCACACCCAATATGGCTGACTGGATCACACCCTACATGGCTGACTGGATCATATCCACATCCCTGACTGGATCACATCCAATATCCGGACTGGATCACACCCAACATGGCTGATTGGGTCACACCCAACATGGCTGACTGGGTCACACCCAAGATGGCCGACTGGATCACACTCAATATCCCTGACTGGATCACACACAATAGGGCTGACTGGGCCACATCTAACATTCCCAACTGGGTCACACCCAACATCCCTGACTGGATCATACCCATATTCCTGATTGGATCATACCCACTTCCCTGACTGGATCACACCCAACATCCCTGACTGGATCACACACAATATGGCTAGCTGGGCCACACCCAACATTCCCAACTGGGTCACACCCAAGGTGGCCGACTGGCTCACACTCTACATGGCGGACTGGATCATATCCACATCCCTGACTGGATCACACACAACATCCCTGACTGGCTCACACCCAACATGGCCGACTGGGTCATACCCAATATGGCTGATTGGGCCACACCCAACATTCCCAACTGGGTCACACCCAACATCCCTGACTGGATCACACACAATAGGGGCGACTTTGTCACACCCAACATTCCTAACAGGTCACACCCAAGATGGCCAACTGGATCACACTCTACATGGCTGACTGGATCATATCCACATCCCTGACTGGATCACATCCAAAATGGCTGACTGGCTCACCCCCAACATGGCTGACTGAGCCACACCCAAGATTCCCAACTGGGTCACACCCAACATCCCTGACTGGATCACACACAATATGGCTTACTGGGCCACACCCAACATTCCCAACTGGGTCACACCCAAGATGGCCAACTGGATCACACTCTACATGTCTGACTGGATCATATCCACATCCCTGACTGGATCACATCCAACATCCTGACTGGATCACACCCAACATGGCTGACTGGGCCACACCCAAGATTCCCAACTGGGTCACACCCAACATCCCTGACTGGATCACACCCAACATGGCTGACTGGGCCACACCCAAGATTCCCAACTGGGTCACACCCAAGATGGACAACTGGGTCACACCCAACATCCCTGACTGGATCACACACAATAGGGCCGACTGGGACACATCCAACATTCCCAACTAGGTCACACTCAAGATGGCCAACTGGGTCACTCCAACATTCCCAACTGGGTCAGACCCAACATGGCTGACTGGGTCACACCCAAGATGGCTGACTGGATCACACTCAATATCCCTGACTGGATCACACCCACATCCCTGACTGGCTCACACCCAACATGGCCGACTGGGTCACGCCCACATCCCCACTGGCACACGTGCCCGAGCGGGTCCTCCTTCCACCAGGGACACATTCGACAAGCGTGTTGAAGTGTGATGCAGACACTTAACTCCCCAAGTCTTTATGATGAAACCCAAACCCCGCTGCCGGCTGCACCCCCATGTCACCACGCGAACAATCGGATGAGGCATCATGGCAACAGGGGCGTCTCGGCTTCGACTCAGCTCGCGGGTGAGGCTGGGGCTCTGCGGGCTGTGACCTGCCACGAGCCTGGCTCCGGGGAGGCGGCGCTGCAGGGACCTCCCGCCCTCGCGGGGCTGGAGCCAGCTGGGTGCTCAGCAGGATGAGCCCTGACCTGGGCGCCCGCGGAGAAGCTCACGGGATTAGAAATGGCGGGATCTGAACGAAGGGCCTTCGGGGTCAGGACTCAACATCCAGAAGCCCAGAGATCCCTCTCAGCCTCTTATCGCCCGCGCGGCTTTGCAGGAGCTTATCTCGCGCAGCTCACGCCTGGAAATCCGCTCAGCTGCCCCGGGCGGCCCCTGGCGTGCGCCTCTGAAGGTCGATAATCCCGGACTTCAGGGGACACGGCCGGGGCAGGCAGGGAGCCCCGGTCGCCCTCTAAGGGGGACCCCCACTTGGGACCAGGCGCGCGCCGTGAGGGAGGGAAGGGAGTCGCGCAGCAGCTGTGGCCCTCAGCGTGCGCGCAGAGAGGCCGCCCTCCCGGGTGCCGTGGAGGAGACACCGCCTCCTGCTCGATCACCCACATGTGCTGCTGACCGGTCTCCAGAAAGAACACACACGTGTGCTCACACTCAGCACAGGCACACAAGCACACACACGTACACACATGCACATGAGGACCCGTGCGGATGCTGTAGGCACACAGGACACCAGCACACTCACACTCACACGGACACATGCTACAGGCACAACATACACACATGCACACATTTGCACACACACCATCACAGGCATAGTTGTGAACACGCATGCCACATGCAAAACACAATCACACATGCTCACATGCATACACAGAATCACACACACACGTCACACGTGCATGTACACCACCATAGGCATACTCGTGTGAACACGCAGGCCATGTGCAGCACACACTCACACACAAACATCACATGCACACATATCACATTTACACAGGCACAACCACACACAAGCTCACACGTGCATGCACACAATCATGCATAATTGTGTGAACACACATGCCTCATACAGCACACAATCACACAAGCTCACATGCACACACAACACGCACCCACACACACAATCACACACATGCTCACACTTGCATGCACAAGCACACACGCAGCACACAATCACACACACTTGCATGCACACAATCACATGTATACCTGCATGAACACACATGCCACACACAATCACACACACAAGCTCACACGTGCACGCACAGAATCATGCACACACATCACAGGCACAGTAGTGCACACACACTTGCAGTACAGACTCCCACACACTCACACTTGCATGCACACACTCACACACATACTTGCAGACACACTCGCACACACACATATACCACTGCACAAGGCACACTGGTCCACACACTTGCATGCACACAATCACAATGCTCACACGCACACACACACACTCACACACACTCACACTTGCATGCACACACGCCCGCCTGCACTCAGCTTGCCTCGGTGGGGGTGTCGCTGGCAGGAGCCGCCCTCCCCGGGCTGAGTGGGTCCCCGGGTACCAGGAGCTGCAGATCCCGAGTCCCCTGCAGCTTCACACCAGTGTCCCCCTCAGCCGGGGGAGGCAGGAAACACCCACACGCCTCAGCCCGAGCCCAGAGCACGATGACTCAGCTTCATGGGGTGTCGGGGAGTCTCTGGACACCAGGGGGGAAGGGACAGGCAGCTCCACGCAGATGCCCAGTTTCAGATTTCTCTGCCCGCGGCTGTGCTGGGGCGGGAGCTCAGGAGCTCCGTGCAGAGACATTCACGAGAGGCGGCCCCACCCCCTCGGCTCTTGCTCTCGGGGTGAGGGACCGGCCGAAAATGCACGAAGGGGGAAAGTGCAAACGGAGCCATGCGTGGTTGCAGGAGGCGAAGGCCTGTAATTAGCTAATTGCTTGGGGATTTACACTCCTCAGCGCCTGCACCCCACAGACCCGCCGTCCAGCCCCCCAATCTGACCGGTCATCCCTGCCTGCCTCGTCTCTGCGAACTCAACCTCCTCAGAGCTGCAGACAAAACCCCCAGCAAGTCGGTCAGTAGAGTCTACCCACATGCCTCAAGGGCAGCCACCCCAAACCCCACCCGCCGGAGGCCTGTTCCCTGCGTTTCTTGCTTAGCAACCCCAATTTCCTGACTTGGGGGTCCCGGAACTCGCCGATGCATCTCCTTGCACGTCCCAAAGTCGACAGGTCCAGGCCACGCGGGATGGTCTCAGGGTGAGTTTGCAAAACCATCTCCTGCCTGTCCACTCCCCGCCAGCTCCACGGCCTCCGGCGAGCCCCCAGGCCCCCTCCCGCCTGCCAGTCCATCAGCGAGAGTGTCCACCAGCTCCCCAGGCCCATCCTGAGCTCGTGCCCAGAGCTCAGAACACGCCAGGAGCAGCCAGACCCGCCTCCTGCTGAGCACGTCTCAACTCTGAGCCCGTGTGAGGGGCCGACGGGCCATCTGCCCACCCGCATCTTGGGTCCTCTCTGCACTGCAGGTGGCCCAGCCCTGCTCAAGCTGCCTGGACACGGCCAGCCCTCACCCCCTCAAAGGCTCCATCCCCAGCACGAGGGTCTCCTTCCAGCGCCACGTCGTTGGCGGAAGAACAGACAGGGCTGTGAGTGCTGGAATTCCCGGAGCCCTGGTCCAGCGGTGGAAACCAGGTGTCCAGGTCCTGCCTTGGGAGCTCAAGCCGGGCGGCCGTCCACCCTACACCTCCTCAGAACCCCAACTTGATCTTCCCGACCCACCTGGGGGCACAGCTGGCAAACAGGCCAAAGCACAAGACAACAGCGTGAGCAGAGATCGCTGGCCGGGGCTCGAACTCTGGCCGCGGGGGACAGCCTGACACGGAACCCTAGGCCAGCAGGGAGACCCCGACCGGAAGGTTTTTCAAAAATGGTTCCCGGAGGGCGTCCCTGGGGGCGCAAGGGGTTGAGCACAGCACTGTGAAGCTGTCCGCAGCCTCTGCAGCATGAGGTCCATCCCCGGCTGGCCGGGGAGCTACCCACAGGGCACAGCAGACCCCTCCTGTCTCCCCGCTGCTCCCCTCAGCAGTGGGCCTCAGTGGATGCACCTGTTCTGCTCCCCACTCTGTCTCTGGGGGGTTCCTCTCTCCCCCACCCCTCTGGCCTGCACCCCAGCTCTTGTGTGCATCTATAAATAAATCTATAAAAAAATGGTTCCTGGAAGCAGCTGGACGGGATGATTTGAAGCAAGACAGACAAGTGTTGCGAGTCCTATGGGGTCACCGCGGCCACCAGCGGGGGGCCAGAGCGGGATTGACGCCCAAAGAGGGAGCCGTCCCCAGCTCGCTGGTGAGAACCAAACTTGAGATCATCTGGAAGGAGATTCTGAAATTCCTTGGAGGCAGCAGAGAAGAGCCGTTGCCTCTGGTACAAAAACCCAAAGGGAACGTGAGGGGGTAACTGAGTTCTCAGGGAACCCCAGGGGGGCGGCTGACGGCACGGAGACGGCCAGGGGGAGGCGAGGGGCGACCCGGAGACCGGGAACTGGCAGCCGCGCTCGTTAATCCCACAGCTCGCCGAGGACGGCGATTAGCTGGGGGAGAAAGCGTCAAAACTGACCCCAGAAGAGGTGGAAAGCCTCGACCCGGGGCGTCCTTCCGGAAACCCCCCGGCCAGAGACCGGTTATGCCAATTTGCAAAAATACAGACTTTCCACAATTGAAATATTTTGCAACATGAACGAGGAACGTGGGGAAAAAAGGCCTCTTGGTTCTTTCTCTCGCGCTTTTTCTTGATTTTTTTTTTCTTTTTTACAAATTCTGCAGATTTAGCAAAGGGAATCGACAAGCTGCAGAAAACAGCAAAGAGCCAGTTGCCACCAAAGCAGGAATTTCGTCTTGGGGAGAATTTTTACGGTTGATTATTCTCTGGGGTGTCAGGCCGTGTCCGTCCGTCGAGAGGGGTGATGTCTGAGATATGTCGGGGGACAAACAGAAACGTCCGCTGGCTTTGCTGGTGTGTGGCCGATAAACACAAGGGAATGAATAAATAGAAAAACAATAAACTTTCAGCCAATCCGTGGTCTCCGGAAGGAACACAAAAGGGCGGTGGGTCAATCTGGGAAAAGGGATAGACCTGGACTCTTGGGGACACCCGCTGGACATCATCCCTGTTTCTGAGAACTGGGTTCCTGGGGGGCCCCCCAATGCTGGTGCATGGAGACTGGAAAGGACAAGCATTGAGGGGGTCTAGGGAGCCAGAAATGTGCCTCCCCTGGGATGAGAAGTCCACTCCTTGGCGCTGGACTGTCCACAGACACACCGTGGAACACTGGGGTTCCACTCCAGACACCCCAATAGAGGGGATATCACCCCGAAGCAAGATACTGGTGCATGGAGACTGGAAAGGACAGGCGTTGAGGGGGTCTAGGGAGCCAGAAATGTGCCTCCCCTGGGAAGAGAAGTCTACTCCTTGGCGCTGGACTGTCCACAGACACACCGTGGAACATCGGGGTTCCACTCCAGACATCCCAATAGAGGGGCTATCACCCCGAAGCAAGATGCCGGAAAGTCTCAGCCTCCCTGTGCCTCTGGGAGTTCACCTGCTGGCCCTTGAACGTATCGTCACGCCACGTGTCTTCCCTTAGCACGTCACGATTTAGGGAGCAGGTTCAGGCCGGCTCAGGTGCACTACCAGGAAGGCTCACCCCCCGCCAAAGCCCCGTGGGCCTTTCCCCGAGACCCCTGGCTCCCTCCTCCCTTTCTCCCACCCCTCTGCCCTCTGGTGCTCTGCAGTCAGATTTCTAGGGTCTGTTTGATTTGATTTGCTTTGTTTTCCCCCCACTTTTCAGTGAAACCATCTATGTGTCGCTCCCCTGCTTTGTGTCACTCAGTGTCATCCCCTCCAGCCCCCCAGCCCCACCCTTGCATTGCAAATGGCAAGGAGTCCCTCCTTTTTCAGTGCCGCGTAGTATTCCAGAACCCTCCCTTCTCAGTGCTGCGTAGTATTCCAGACATCCTCCTTTTCAGAGCTGCGTAGTATTCCAGTCAGCCACAAAAGCCAGAAACTGCGACTTTTTTGAAAACTGAAAAAGACTCGGACGTCTCCCTACATGGCACCTGTCGGAACGGGGGCTTGTCGCTTACGGAAAACCCAAATACTCTGTCACGCAGCTAAATCCAGGTCTGGAATCTCAGAGCCCTGTGAAAATCAACAGGGCGCTCCGCGCTGGGAAGGGAGCTCCGGGATCGCAAACTGAAAGACGTTCGCTACCGACACCTTCCGCAGCGGCCAGTTCAACTGTCCGGCGCTGCCCGTGCGGTGCCATAAAAGAAAACTTGGCGCCAAAGAACGATGAATAAATAAATAAAAACGCGTGCGTGAGACCCCAGGCACAGCGGCGGCTCACCTTGAACACCCACCAGGCGAGCATCTTCTTGAGGATGCTGTTGCCCCAGAACACGTGCTTGTAGAGCTCCGTGTCCACCACGCCCGGGTCGGCCACGTTGGCGGTGACCGGGCTGCCCTGCGCGGCCAGCAGCCTCTGCAGGTGGTAGCTGAAGAAGACCAGGGCCAGCTTGCTCTGCGCGTAGGCACCGTGCGAGGAGTAGTCGAGGCTGCGGGCAAAGCGGGGACACGGTCAGTGGGCAGCAAGGGCAGATGCCCCCCGGGCCCTACTCTGCTCTCCATGGGCCCCTCTGCTCTGCCTGTGCTTGTGTCCACGTCCACGCCACTGCCCCAGGCCTGGGGACCCCACAGGCCGCGCGCGCCAACGCACCTGCCCTGCAGGTCGGCCATGTTCAGCTCGCCCACGTAGTGCGTGGCCGAGGACACCGACACCACCCTGGCGCTGCGGCCTGGCGAGCCCGACGCCTTGAGGGTGTCCAGCAGCAGGTTGGTCAGCAGGAAGTGGCCCAGGTAGTTGAGGCCGAAGTGCTCTTCGAAGCCATCCCTGGTTTTCCTCTCAGGCACCATCATGACCCCCGCTGGAAGGAGAGTTCGGGGACAGTTAGAAGGTTCGGGAAGGCAGATGCCTGAGGTATCCACAGCAGGCTGCGCCCCCAAGTGTCCACGAGTGACCACATCCGCAGCGCCGTGCGGGGGTAGGGATGACATCCCCAAGATGTGCACATCCTCAACCCCATGTAGGAGACAGAATGTCCCCAAATTGCCCACAAACTGTCCCCTGGACCTTGGACATCCAAGGATTTGTCCAGGCGGGGCGTCCGAGACCTTGGACATCCACAGGATTTTCTGAGTGGACACTGGACAGAAAAGGCAGGGAATGGATGGGGAAACCAGGGGTGGGCGGGGAAACCAGGTCCATGGGTGAGGCAGGGACATCCCGCGGACTCAGGTGTGAAGCGTCACGCCTGGACACTGCAGTGTCCCAGCCAGGGTCAGCGCGTCCAGCAGGAGGGTGCCAGGCGCTCGGCCACTCACCGTTGTTGACCAGCACATGCAAGGGCAGCCCCTTCTTCTTGAACTTCTGCACAAACTGCCAGATGGACCTCATGGACGCCAGGTCGCAGTAGAGGAACTCCACTGTGGGGGACACATGAGGTCAGCATCCTGCGTGCTCGGAGCCTCGGCCACGTGGCCAGGGCACCCCCTCCCAGCTCAGCTTGAAGCGGGGGCTGGGCCCGCATCACCCCTGAGTGGGGGGCCCTGAGTGAGCATGCAATGGAGCAGCACCAGCGTCCATCCCAGGAGTGTCCAGCACTGCTGTCCATCCCAAGAGTGTCCTTGTACCTCAGGCTCTTGCGGCCGCAGGAACAGGCCACAGCATGGACCCGGCCCCGGGACGGCTGAGCTGGCTGGTGACAGGACTAGGGCAAGAGTGGGCACAGCTGCCCGCTGAGAGCCGCTCCCAGGGCGGACAAGAGCCTGGACACGAGCCCTCGGCCACGCGCAACGACGCGGGAGCTCGGGAGAGGCCCGGGGCAGCAGGGAGCCACCCGAGGACCACCCAGGCAGGCAGGAGCCCAGAAGCAGGAAGACACGGACACGGTGCCTGGGGCAGGACATGCGTGGTGAGCTGGTCAAGCGTCCCCGACGCCCACGTCCTTTGCGCTGGACAGCAGGCGGTCGGCTCTGGCAGAGCCTCCATCTGAGAACACTTGCCAGGGCTGGTCCAGAGCAGCCAAAAAAGGCGGCGCCAGTGTGGACAGCCCTTGTCAGGGACACAGCCATAAGCCGCGGCCACGGGGTGGACAAAAGGGCAACTTATGGACTGTGATGGGGCCGTCAGGCAGTGCGGCCGGTGTGAGAACCACTACGAGGAGCCCCCAGGAGTGGATGCACAAAAACACCTTATCCAGGTGTCTGACTCCGGGGTGTTTATCTAGAGAGCACGGAAACTCTCACTGGAAAGGATTTCTACACGCCTGTGCCCACGGTAGCCCCGGTCACAAGAGCCCGGGGCTTCAGTGTCCACGGGCAGAAGATGGACAAATAAGATGACTCCGTGGCGGAATACTACGCAGCTGTGTAAAAGGACACCACACTGCCGTTTGCAGGAGGTGGACAAATATGACGATGCCGTGGCGGAATACTACACAGCTGTGTAAAAGGACGCCACCCTGCCATTCGCAGGAGGTGGACAAATAAGACGATGCCGTGGTAGAATACTACGCAGCTGTGTAAAAGGATGCCACCCTGCCATTTGCAGGAGTGTGGCAAGCAAGATGACTCTGTGGTGGAATACTACGCAGCTGTGTAAAAGGATGCCACCCTGCCACTTGCAGGAGAGTGGCAAGCAAGATGACTCTGTGGTGGAATACTACGCAGCTGTGTAAAAGGACGCCGCCCTGCCATCTTCAGGAGATGGACAAGTAAGATGACTCCATGGCAGAATACTACGCAGCTATGTAAAAGGACACCGCCCTGCCATTTGCAGGAGAGTGGACAAGTAAGATGACTCCGTGGCAGAATACTACACAGCTGTGTAAAAGGACGCCACCCTGCCGTTTGCAGGAGATGGATAGATAAGATGACTCTGTGGCGGAATACTATAAAGCTGTGTAAAAGAACGCCCACCCTGCCATTAGCAGAAGATGGACAGATAAGATGACTCCGTGGTGGAATACTATGCAGCTGTGTAAAAGGACACCACCCTGCCATCTGCAGAAGAGTGGACAAGTAAGATGACTCCGTGGCGGAATACTACACAGCTGTGTAAAAGGATGCCACCCCGCCATTCGCAGATGAGTGGACAAGTAAGATGACTCTGGCGGAATACTATGCAGCTGTGTAAAAGGACGTCACCCTGCCATTAGCAGAAGAATGGATAAGTAAGATGACTCTGTGGTGGAATACTACGCAGCGGTGTAAAAGGACACCACCCTGCCATTTGCAGGAGGTGGGCAAATAAGACGATGCCATGGTGGAATACTATGCAGCTGTATAAAAGGACGCCACCCTGCCATTCGCAGAAGAGTGGGCAAGTAAGATGATTCTGTGATGGAATACTATGCAGCTGTGTAAAAGGATGCCACTCTGCCACTTGCAGGAGATGGACAAATAAAATGACTCCGTGGCAGAATACTACGGAGCTGTGTAAAAGGACGCCACCCTGCCATTTGCAGAAGAGTGGACAAGTAAGATGACTCTGTGCTGGAATACTACGCAGCTGTGGAAAAGGACGCCACCCTGCCATTTGCTACAACACGGATGGAACTGGAGAACGTGATTCTGAGTGAAATTTGTCAGATGGAGAAAGACAAACACCAGATGGTGGTAGTCATGTGGGAAATTGAAAACAAATCATATGGGGGGAAAAAGCTTGAATTACAAGAAAATGGCAGTGACCAGATAATTACAAGAAAACGGTGCTTGCCACGGGGGTGGACTTACAACACCACACACCGGGATGATGTCACAAGCCCGTTACATCAATAACAAGAGCTGATCAAATGTCTGCAAGGGCGAGACCAAGTGGGGTTGGCCCCGCAGCCCCAGCAGGGAGGTCACTCCCGGCGCGGACATCTCCGGGGTCTAGCGGATCTCTCCGAGGTGTGGGGGGCAGTGGGCAGGACCGTGGCGGCCGCGGGGCTCCAAGGGCGAGCAGGAGGCATCGGGCCCTGCGCAGAACCCCAGGTGGGAAAATGCAGATTCCCCAAGAGGCACGGTCTGTCCCACCAGGAAGATGGTTAAACTACAGGGTCTGGCTCCCGCCCTCCCCGAGCCGGGGCACAGCTTCCAACTGGAAGATGAAAATCTCAAGGAAATGGAAATTGTCTGAGAAAATACTGATTAGAACAACCTCATCAGGATAATTGGGGTAATCAGGCCAGCGGAGATGGAGGCACAGAAAGGAGAAAAGGGTTCCTGCAGGGGTGGGGTGTGGACGGTGCAGGGGCCATGATGGGGGCACAACAGGTGACCCCAGCTACACCCCGGCTTCATCCCTACCTGTCTACACCATGGCTTCATCCTACCTGTCTATACCCTGGTTTCATCCCTACCTGTCTACACCACAGCTTCATCCTGTCTATACCCTGGTTTCATCCCTACCTGTCTACACCATGGCTTCAACCACTTGTCTATACAATGGCTTCATTCCTACCTGCCTACACCCTGGCTTCATCCCTACCTGTCTATCCCCTGGTTTCATTCACTAGTCTACACCATGCTTCATACCTACCTGTCTACACCTTGGCTTCATCTCTACTTGTCTACACCCTGGCTTTACCCCTACCTGTCTACACCTGGCTTCATCCCTATGTGTCTACACCCTGGCTTCATCCCTGCCTGTCTATACCCTGGCTTCATGCACTTGTCTACACCATGCTTCATCCCTACCTGTCTATACTCGGGCTTCATCCCTACTTGTCTACACCCTGGCTTAATCCCTACCTGCCTACACCCTGGCTTTATCCCTACCTGTTTACATCATGGCTTCATCCACTTGTCTACACCCTAGCTTCATCCCTACCTGTCTATACCCTGACTTCAACCACTTGTCTACACAATGGCTTCATCCCTACCTGTCTACACCTGGGCTTCATCCCTACTTGTCTACATGCTGGCTTCATCCTTCCTCATCTACACCCTGGCTTCATCACTACTTGTCTACACCCCAGCTTCATCCCTACCTGTACACCCTGGCTTTATCCCTACCTGTACACCCTGGCTTCATCCCTACCTGTACACCCTGGCTTCATCCCTACCTGTCTACACCCTGGCTTCATCCCTACCTGTTTACATCATGGTTTCATCCACTTTTCTACACCTGGGCTTCATCCCTACCCGTCTACACCTTGGCTTCACCCCTCCTTATCTACACCATGGCTTCATCCACTTGTCTGCACAATGGCTTCATTCGCTTGTCTACACCATGCTTCATCCCTATCTGTCCATATCCTGGCTTCATTCACTTGTTTACACCCCAGCTTCATTCCTACTTGTCTACACCGTGGCTTCGTCCATGCATCCACTGATGCACATCCAGCCGGAGTTTTCACCCTCTCTGTGGTCAGGGAGGGCTGCTCCCCAGCCTGCATCCTCACCGTTGGCGTTGCGAGGGGAGGTGCCGTTTCGACTGGCCCCGGACCCAGACAGTGGATCCGACGAGGCCAGCGCTGGGGGCTAAGATGGCGGCGGCCGCAACATGCAGCGTCACCGCGTGCAGAGCCCGGACGGCTCATCCCCACCAGCCCGAGTCCCGGGCTGCCTCCTGGGCCACAGCCAACCACCCTTGACACTGACTCACCTTCCTAGCTCTGAGCAGCCCAGCTCGCCTGGGGCTGCTTCTATTTCGAGCTCCCCTGCGCGTGGGCAGGTGACCAAGTGTCTGGTGGTGTCCATCTGGCTGGCCCCTGTTTGCCTCTGGGCTCAGCCTGCTCTTCCTCTGACTCGTCCCTGGGCATGAAAACAGTCCCTGCGTCCAGTCACCAGGTGAGAAGCACATGAGCCGTGTCCCTCCTGCAAATGCTCGGTCCCCCGGGCTGGCCCTGGACGGCACAGATGGCCCCTGGCAGACACCCTGCTGCTCGCTCAGAGTATCCGTCACCCGCAGGCTCACGGCCCCCCTCGTCACAACTGCCGGTGGCGACACAGGCTCTTCCTCCGACCCGTCCCTGGGCAAGCCAACTTGGTCCGTCCACCGTCCACTTCAATGAGACATGCAGTAGGGACAGCAAAGTGGCATCAGGCTCCAGAAGAAGGTGGGCCCTGAGTTGCCGAGCAGTGGACCCACCAGCAGAGGCAAATGTTAACTCAACACAAAGAGGTTCCACCAAGTTAGAAAACACCTGCCCCTTGGTCTGGGGTCTCTATAGTCCACTTCTAAGTGACACTATCTTGATCTTTCTCTTTCTCCTTCTGGCTTATTTTGTTTTGTGTCATCCCTTCCAGTTCCATCCACGTTCCTGTAAATGGCACAAATATACCTTTTTGATGGCTGCATAGTATTCCACGGTGTGTAGAGACCACATCTTCCTGATCCGCTCACCTGTTCTGTGGAACCTAGGCTGTGTAATTGGCGTTGGGTTACCTTTTTGATGGCTGCATAGTATTCCACTCGATGTACAGACCACATCTTTCTGATCCTCTCATCTTTTCTGGGGAACCTAGGTTGTTTGCACAGCCTGGTGACTGTAAACAGTGCTGCAGTGAACGGGGGGTATAGGTTTCCTTTCGAATCAGTGTTTTGGGGTTCATTGGGTAAACGCCTAGGAGTGCAGTTGCTGGGGCATAGATCTGAGGCATCCAGAGGGAGAGGGAGCAGGGGAGGGACCACAATCTTCATCACCACCAGCTTCATCACCATCACCATCACCATCATCATCACCACCTTCATCACCATCATCACCACCATCACCATCATCACCACCAGCTTCATCACCATGACCACGATCATCACCATCATCACCACCAGCTTCATCACCATGACCAAGACCATCACCATCATCACCACCAGCTTCATCACCATCACCACGACCATCACCATCATCACCACCAGCTTCATCACCATCATCGCCATCATCATCATCACTACCACCATCATCACCATCACCATCATCACTACCATCATCACCACCACCATCACCACCACCATCACAACCACCATCACCATCTTCACCATCATCACCACCAGCTTCATCACCATCAACACCATCACCATCATCACCACCATCATCACCACCATCACCATCACCATCATCACCACCAGCTTCATCACCATCATCACCATCATCACCATCACCACCAGCTTCACCACCATCACCACCACCATCACCATCATCACCACCAGCTTCATCACCATCATCACCATCATCACCATCACCACCATCATCACCACCATCACCATCACCATCATCACCACCAGCTTCATCACCATCATCACCATCATCACCATCACCACCATCATCACCACCATCACCACCACCATCACCATCATCACCACCAGCTTCATCACCATCAACACCATCATCACCATCGTCACCACCATCACCACGAGCTTCATCACCATCACCACGACCATCACCATCATCATCATCACCACCATCACCACCATCATCACCACCATCACCACCATCATCACCATCATCACCGCCAGCTTCATCAACCTGTCCCTGGCTGCAGAATCACCCCATCTCAGGGTGCCAGGCAGCCCGAACCAATCGAGCAGACCAGGACTTCAAACTCATTTGTTCTCCACTCAATCCCACTGTGGGGTGTAGACAGAGCCTCCACCAGCTTCAGCTGCTGATCCACAACTCATCTCCACAGCTGTTTGTTAGCCGAAGGACATGGAATCACCCTGAGGGATTTACGATTAATTCAGAAGAAAATATGCTTTTCCCTGCAACTGAAGACAGAGTAGCACGGCAGAGGGTGTTTGTCCACCTGGAAGTCTAATCAGTAGCTAAGCCAGACACTCTCTCTGCCCCGCCTAAAACTCTGCCCCGTCCAACACTCAACGCCCCGGCCCTGGTACACACCAGCCCGCTTCTTCTCTCTGTGAGTCTGACGACTCCGGGGGCTCCTGTAAGTGGATTCACACAGTCCGGGGATACCCTCAACGTTCTTCCATGTGTTAGCAGGTGCCGGAGCTTCTTCCTTTTCATGGCTGAATAGTATTCCACGGCGCCAACGTTCTTCCATGTGTTAGCAGGTGCCGGAGCTTCTTCCTTTTCGTGGCTGAATAGTATTCCACGGTGCCAACGTTCTTCCATGTGTTAGCAGGCGCCGGAGCTTCTTCCTTTTCATGGCTGAATAGTATTCCACGGCGCCAACGTTCTCCCATGTGTTAGCAGGTGCCAGAGCTTCTTCCTTTTCATGGCTGAATAGTATTCCACGGCACCAACGTTCTTCCATGTGTTAGCAGGTGCTGGAGCTTCTTCCTTTTCATGGCTGGATAGCATTCCACGGTGCCAACATTCTTCCATGTGTTAGCAGGTGCCAGAGCTTCTTCCTTTTCATGGCTGAATAGCATTCCACGGCGCCAACGTTCTTCCATGTGTTAGCAGGTGCCGGAGCTTCTTCTTTTTCACGGCTGAATAGTATTCCACGGTGCCAACATTTTTCCATGTGTTAGCAGGTGCCAGAGCTTCTTCCTTTTCATGGCTGAATAGTATTCCACGGCACCAACGTTCTTCCATGTGTTAGCAGGTGCCGGAGCTTCTTCCTTTTCATGGCTGAATAGCATTCCACGGTGCCAACATTCTTCCATGTGTTAGCAGGTGCCAGAGCTTCTTCCTTTTCATGGCTGAATAGCATTCCACGGTGCCAACGTTCTTCCATGTGTTAGCAGGTGCCGGAGCTTCTTCCTTTTCGTGGCTGAATAGTATTCCACGGCGCCAACATTCTCCCATGTGTTAGCAGGTGCCGGAGCTTCTTCCTTTTCATGGCTGAATAGTATTCCACGGCGCCAACGTTCTTCCATGTGTTAGCAGGTGCCGGAGCTTCTTCCTTTTCATGGCTGAATAGCATTCCATGGTGCCAACGTTCTTCCATGTGTTAGCAGGTGCCAGAGCTTCTTCCTTTTCATGGCTGAATAGCATTCCACGGCGCCAACGTTCTTCCATGTGTTAGCAGGTGCTGGAGCTTCTTCCTTTTCATGGCTGAATAGCATTCCACGGTGCCAACGTTCTTCCATGTGTTAGCAGGTGCCGGAGCTTCTTCCTTTTCATGGCTGAATAGTATTCCATGGTGCCAACGTTCTTCCATGTGTTAGCAGGTGCCGGAGCTTCTTCCTTTTCATGGCTGAATAGCATTCCATGGTGCCAACATTCTTCCATGTGTTAGCAGGTGCCAGAGCTTCTTCCTTTTCATGGCTGAATAGCATTCCACGGTGCCAACGTTCTTCCATGTGTTAGCAGGTGCCGGAGCCTCTTCCTTTTCACGGCTGAATAGTATTCCACAGTGCCGATGGACATTTTGCTTATCGGTGCACCCACCTGGGGTAGGGGGTCCACCACTGAGCCCAGAACGTGCATATTTTCAGCCGCATATGGCGCCGGTGGCAACTCTTTGACCCTGCTGACGTAGGACAAATGCAGCCACAGACAGTGGGTGAAGGAATAGGGGTGGCTGTGTTTCGATAAAACTTTATTAGCAAAAACAAGTGGAGGGCCAGAGGTAATCCTGGGCCTGTCGTTTGCAGAGCCCGTGATCTACAGCGTCCTTAGGGTGGAAAAAACACGCAGGGTGAGCGTTCTTGCCTTTTTTAAAAAATTGGGGTGAAAGACGAATAATTGTTTGGTGACTAATGATGCTTTCTTATTCCTCAGGACGCCACCATTGATTGTGCTTGTGGCACCTCCCTTCCACCTGGCGTGCGATCTCTGCACCTTATTTTTTTCTCCCCCTACTGTCTCATTGTCGCTGCATCCCGATTGCCGGGTCACAGATTTTTATTTTTCATTTCTCACCAGCTCGGGAACGCAGTGTCCTATAAATTCTCTTAATGTCTTGGCTGCGGCCCGCGGCCGTGACGCGGGATAATTCCACTTCCGCGGTTCATAACCTCGTCCCCCTGCCTGTGCGTCTGCTCTTTGCCTTCGTGCTTTGCAAGGGCAGCTTCAAAAACGAACACGCCTTTGGGTGTTTGCAAATTCCAGCTGGAATCAGTAGAATGAGATGGGAACAGGGGCCCGTGCATTTTCAACGCCATTGCTGGCCTGTGCTCCGGGGACGACCCCCCCCCAAGGTGAATCCCGAGCCCTGCAGCAGACACAGGGCCCAGCTCGTCCTGAGGAGGCCACGGAGACGGGGTGGGGACTGTGAAGAGGGGCAGACTGACCCCAGACACGGGTGCCTGGGCTGAGAAGCCGAGACTGCAGCCTGGTTCCGAGGGGCCTCCCCAGTGTGCGCGGCCGAGACACGGGTGGGGAGAGACCACACAACCAGCGGTCACTCAAGTCTCCCCACAAGTGCCCCACCCATAAGGCTCGTACTACACAATCAGAGTCCAGGGGTGCAAGGAAAACCCTATAAGTCTGCGCCCCTGGAGGGCCATCTCCGTGCAACACCGGAATCCTCTCTCAGACGGCACAGATGTTGTCTAATAGGCCCATTTCATTCAACATCACTTCTTTATAAAGCAAATGGGGGTGGGGGGAGTCCGGATGAAGAGTTCCCAATAGCCACGATGTGGAATCACCCCGAATACACACCCACAGACAACCGGATAGAGAAGCTGCGGCCGATACACACTATGGAGTACTACGTAGCCATGAAAAAGGCGAGCGCTCGCCGTTTGTGATGCCATGGCCGGACTGGAGGGGATGAGGCCGAGTGAAATAAGTCAGAAGGAGACTCTGGAAAAGGCTGTTCACGCAGGGAAGGAGGCAGGAGGGGGTACGGGATGGAGCTCTGGCCGTGGTGACTGCAGCTTCTGCACGTGGCCAGCTGCAAAGCTTGTGGTTCCCAAGGTGGATTTTCCAATGAAAATCCCTGGCAGGTAAGAGCACCTGGGGCCTTCCTTGACCTGACCCAGCACGGGGGGTCCAGAACTCCCCTTTCCGTGAAAGCAAAGAGGAAGGAAGCCCCAGTGAGGTAACCGGAGGCCGAGAACCAGCCCCTGGGGCCGGCACAGGTGGACACGCTGGTGCTGACCACGTGGCCTTGGGAAGTGCGTCTCCCAGCTGGGAACCTGGGGATGAAAGTGGCAGGTGACACAAGGAGGGGCAAAGAATACACACCTGGCCCGCAGGTGACATGGGGGCGCAGGATCGCCCCCCTCTCTCTCATCCCTGGGAGGGGACAGAAATGTCGTCCCCACTCGAGTCAGCTGCACGCGGCCATGATTTCTGCTCCTCGTGAGCTGCTGTTGGGCGACATTTTCTGCTCAAAACCAGGCAGTGAACTGGACCCTCCCTGGCCTGCGGTTGAGTTGGGTAACTGGGGGTGACCTGGTCGTCTCCTCCGCGAATGGGGGTCCCCTAGGGGTCCCTGTCTGGTAGACCTTAGGGTTCGTAGACGGCCGGTTCGTCCCCCGAGACTAAGCCTGACACCCAGCGACACCCTCGGATCCTCCCCGAGGTGCAACCTACAGAACTAGAAAGTTCTAGAATGTTCTAGAAAGTTCTAGATCATTCCAGAAAGGTTTTTTTTTTTTTTAAGATTGATTGATTTATTTATTTATACACGCACTGGGTGCAGTCAGCAGCGCGGGAGGGGGAGAGGATCCACCAGAGCCAGAGCGGGGAGCAGAACGTCCTTGTGAATTTATTTCAGGGGATTTCGGCACCAGACGAGCTACTTTTACTGATTGAAATCAGGGAAGTTTGGGCAAAAGACTGTCAAGTTTTTGTCACCGGAACCTCCCTGTCCCAGCTTTTTGGTGAGCGTCATCCCCTGAGAATCCTTTACATCAGCATCGGAAAAATTAATTCAGAAATTATAGAACAAAGGACCACAGGCGCCGGCTTCCAGGAGGTGATCCGGGAGGTCGGGGTGCAGCCGTGTGGACACGCCTCGACCCGCAGGGGCAGGGTCTGGGGATGCGTCTCCCTCTGACACCCCCCCCCCAGGGCAGACAGGCAGGTGGGGCGCGCAGTGGGGCGTCGGCCTCGGAGGAAGCAGAGTGAGCGGCTGCCCTGGGGGGAGCCCGAGGACCCATCGGGACAGCCTCTCCCTGGTTGTGAGTTTCCTGCTCAATGCCGAGAGAGCCCCCAGCTGCTGGGGTGCCCCAAACCCCCTCAGCGGCTTCCCACGCGGCTCTCCCATCTGCTCTCTCTGCTGTCTCCAGAAGGAGCCGCAGCGCGAACGGCAGAACCAGACCCGACAGCACGCGGGGAGTCGGCACAGTGCGGGGGGACGGGGGCGTCTGGGTCGGGCACAGCAGCACCCGAGCCCTGGCTTCAGCCGTTGGTCCGATCGGAAGCCGCGAACTCACAGGAGAGGGTCGCGCCTGCCCCTGGCATGACCCAGGACCCTGGGCCCGGGCTTGGACCAGGAGCCAAGACGGGTTTCGAGGTCGTGCTGGGGGCCGAGGGGCTCCAAGCTCCGAAGCAGAAAAAGTTTCCTGGAGGCTTGTTGTGCCGGCACCGCAGAGCCCGGAGCTGTGTGCTGACCGTGCACTGACCGCGCGCTCAGCTCCCAGGCCGGTCGGAGCCAGACACACAGATACAGAGGGGTGGGGGTGCGGGGGGGCTCCCCAGACCCGGGAGTCCCCCGACAGAAACCCTAAACTCCAGCCCCCTGCAGAGCAGCCTGTCCCGCTGCTCCGGGCGCCGACTGCCCTGTCCCCGGCCCACCAACGCCAACCGCGCCCGCGGTCCAGGCCGCTAAACTCAACCCCTTTTGCCTGAACCCCAGTTCTCAGAACCCACAGAAGAGAATTAACTCCCTTTAATTAATTAACACCGGAGAGGCAGGCCTGCGTCCGTGTCCAGCGTCCACTCCGCCTGCCACCACCCGCTTTCCCTTCTCGGACCCCGTCGTCAGGGCGTCGGCCTCGGCGCGCCGGGCGGCAAACCCCGTCCTGGCTCCGCAACCACTGCGGCAAGGCCACGGCGGCCCGGCCCGGCCCGGCGCCCCAAGCTTGCAACGCGGTGCCCCTGAGCACCGGAAACTGCCCCCCAAAAGCACAAGGAGCAGAGGCAGCGCCACCCTGCAGCGCCAGCACCGCCGGGCGCACCCCAGCGCGGGCCACGGGACGGGAGCCGGAGGGTGCCCGGGGCTCACCTTTCTGGTTCAGCGTCTCCCGGCGTATCCGGCTCACCGCGTCCTGGGCTCTGGCGTCGTCGTTGGCCGCTGCGAGGAGAAGGGACGGGCGCGGTCACTCGGGGTCACCCGGGGTCACCCGGGGCCTCGGGGCCGGACGCTCGCGGCCCAAGTGCTTTCCACAGGGCGACGCGAGATGGGGTGCTGGCGTCTCTCGGCGGCCTCCACCCGGCACATTTTGTGCCACCTGACTGGCCCCGAAAGCGGGTATTTTTGGCATTTGCTCTTCAGCCGTGGCGGGCAAGCCGGTCACCCCGTGGCACAATGAACGGGGAGAAGCCGAGAACAGCCCCGCGTTGTCCTGCTGGCAGGCGGCGTCTCGGAGTAGAAGCCTCTCAGGGGCCATGTGGGGGGCACACCCACCCACTCATGCGCGCTGGAGCCGGAAACCCCACTTGCTGTGATTTAGGGGTGCAGCTTCTCCCTCCTCTGGGGCATGTGGCCCCCGCTCTCTCACCCGCCGGCGCTCACTGTCCTCCCCTGCTGTCTGTGGATCCCCCTTTTGCTCCCAACACCCCAAAGTCCTCAGACTCCCAGGGCCTCTCCGGGGTGATGATTCTTTATCCCGTACCGGAGACTGTCCAGGTCTGCATGGACGCGGTTGGGGGGCCCTGACGTGTGGCGTGTGCTGGGTGAGGCACTCGGGGTTCAGACACACGCGAGGAAATGTGGGGTGCGATGCAGTAGCCGAGGTTGCTAATGAGGTGCATGGAGACAACAGAAGGGGCGGTGCTGGGGCTCAAGTGCGCGTGAGCAGCAGGGGGCACTAAAGGTCCAGGGCTCTCAGCCGCTGACCCCTGTGGGGTGCCGTGACCCATGAGGCCAGAACCCCATGGTGGGCTGAGCCGGGCCTACAGCTCCTGTAGTCCTGGGGAGACGTCCCCACAAGGACACAGCGGGGGACCCCGGCCAGCAAGGACGGTCACCTCTCCTGTCCACCCACCCGCCTCCCATGTCCACCACCTGAACCCCTCCTGTCCACCCACTTCCCTCTGCTGTCCACCCACCTGACCTCTCCAGTCCACTCACTTGCCTCTCCTGTCTACCCACCCGCCTCCCATGTCCACCACCTGACCCCCTCCTGTCCACCCACCTCCCTCTCCTGTCCACCCACCTGACCCCTCCTGTCCACTCACTTGCCTCTCCTGTCTACCCACCCGCCTCCCATGTCCACCCACCTGACCCCTCCTGTCCACCCACCTCCCTCTCCTGTCCACCCACCTGACCCCTCCTGTCCACTCACCTCCCTCTGCTGTCCACCCACCTGACCCCTCCTGTCCACTCACCTCCCTCTGCTGTCCACCCACCTGACCCCTCCTGTCCACACACCTCCCTCTCCTGTCCACCCACCTGACCCCTCCTGTCCACTCACTTGCCTCTCCTGTCCACCCACCTCCCTCTCCTGTCCACCCACCTGACCCCTCCTGTCCACCCACCTGACCCTCCTGTCCACTCACCTCCCTCTCATGTCCACCCACCTGACCCCTCCTGTCCACCCACCTGCCCTCCCAGGTCTTCCCAACCACGCCACCATGACCTAAAGCAACTAGACTCCATGGGACGGGGTCCCTCTAAGAAGGTGAGGACACAGACACCTCCAGAGAGACGACCCCGTGGGGACCCTGGGAGGGCGGTCAGGAGGGACGGCCTGCCCCACCCGGGCCTGGACGGGAGACCCTTGTGGGGTGTGAGTCCCCAGGCTGGGGTCTGCTGTGGCCGCCCCAGCAAATTAACACGCCCTGTTGTCAGCGTGGGGTGGGGCCGCTGAGGGGACTGAGATGTCTTGAAAGGGCAGCGAGTTGGTGACCACAAGCCCAGGAGCCAGTGGCCGGCCGAGCGGGGCCCTCACCTATGATCACGTGCATCCCGAGCCTCGCCAGGTGCTTGGCCGTGGCATAGCCGATGCCAACTGTCCCTCCGGTCACTATGGCGACACGTCCCGGTTGTGGCGGGAAAACTGCAGAGAGGGGAAAAAAAAAAAAGCAAAGTCGGGGGGCTCCTCCGGGCTGAGGACCAAGGGCGGGTCCCTGGATTCGCTGCAGGAATCCGCGCCCCGCAGGGTCAGCCGTCCCGGCTCAGCAGCGCCCCCTGTGGCCGGAGATGGTGGCTTCGAGGTTTCAAGTGCTGCAAGTTTTATTATTATTGGGGGCCAAAGAGGCGCCCCCACGTCCGGGAGGGCGCCCCTGAACAGGTGGGTGTCTCGGAAGCGCTGACACACTGGCTCCCCAAGGACATGGTAAAGGGAGCACGTGAGCATTTGTGGGATTCTGGAATTCGTGTCCCTGGGGTGCAGCGCTAATAACCCCCCAATAAAGTCATGGGCAGCTCCATCCAGGCCGTGGACAGCACGGAGGGGAGGCGAAGGAGACCCTCGACCCGGGAGGGGACACCGGGCTCCGGCACAGGGGACGGGGCACTGCGACATTGTGAGTTCCAGCCGCCCTGGGGTCCGGGAACCCCTAGTTGCCTGGACCCTGGACCTGAGCTGACCGGAGGATCTAGGGGGACAGTGGCCTGGGTGTGAGACCCCCAAGGAGAGTGGGGACGGGGCCTGGGCTGCCGGTTGCATCTGGAAAGACCCCACGGCTGTTCCTATTGACGATCTTACACATGGCGGCCAGGAGAAGCCAGCCCTGCGGGGTCAGCCGGCCCCGGTGTCCGGGATCAGCATGTGGCCTTGGAAAGGCGAGAGTAAGTTTGCTTTGTGCGGACGGACGTCCACGCCAGCAGACCCAGGCTATAGCAGAGGGCACTGGGGTGGCCGGGGGTTCTCCCTGGGGGTCAGGAAGGGCCGTGACAAAGCAGGGTGCAGCTGAGAGGTGAGAGGCAGGGCAGAGGGTGGGGGCACGGGGTCATCTCACCCCCACCCCCAGGGTGTCCGGCAGGGTCCCCAGGAGCCACAGGTGGGTGGATGGGACTATGGGTCAAAATGGGGTGCTGGGATGGGGGTGTCTGCTGGGGCTGGGGAGAGTGGAGAGGAAAGGTGGTCTGGCCACTTGACTGGGCACCTGGTGGCCAATGATGCAACAGATCTGTCCTGTCCACCACTCACTGTCTCCTCGGCCCCTTAACTTGTCCTCTTTCCTGAGTGTCGTCCCCCCCTAGATGCTGGGGGACAGTCCTGGCCCCGCCCGCGGCCCCATCAGAGCCTCCCTCAGCAGCAGCAGCAGCAGCAGCATCCCGTCGCATCTGCAGAGTGCTCGATGGAAACAAAGCCCCCTGACTTTTACAACTGGTCTTTGATTTCCAGGCTACTTTTTGGCAACAAAACTGGTCAAGTTATTACATCTCCCACGTGGCTTCCTGCACCCCAGCTCCCCGTTCTGTGTATCTTCTTCCACGGGATATTTTCGGGGGGTTCACCACAGAAAATGAGCTGGCATGATTCACGGAAATCCTCACCATCCCTGGGGCAAGTGCTCCCAGCTGGCTGTCCCCCACCAGGACAAGGCAAAGCGCCCGCTGCCCTGAGTAGGGGTCACGATTATTCTGAAATGGGTGGGGATTCACTAGGTGGGGTGTAGAACGGGCTAAGTCACCCGGTGGCCAATGAACAACCTCATTAACAGCCATTTCACCTCACGGAAGCCTCAAACATACACAGTGTTATATGCGGAACATAACTCAATCCAGAGAAGAAACCTTTCGACACCTCATCGGTGGTCTCCACGTGATTGAGGAAGAAAAAGCTGCCCCACTCTCCTTGGGGGTCTCATGCCCAGGCCACTGTCCCCCTAGATCCTCTGGTCAGCTCAGGTCCAGGGTCCAGGCAACTAGGGATTCCCAGACCCCAGGGCGGCTGGAACTCACAATGTCACAGATGGAGAGAAATGAACAAGCTAAACACAGAGAAAATAAAAAATGTTAAGGGATGGGGGCAAAAATAAAGTTTCCAGTTGTGTGGCCCCCACCCGATGGGCCAGTGGCCACCAAACCGGGCCCCAGAAGGAGCGAGAGGAACCAATTCTGCAGGAGAAAGGACATAGGAATGCCGAGCTTGACTTTAATTTCCTTTATTTGTGGCTCTGTGTGTTTCCGAATCTAGGGAAACAAACGACTTCCTTTTACAATTAATCATCTTGTCAGCGAGCAAAGCCTTAAACACACATATTTTAATTCGCCTGTGTAAACAAGATATTTCATATTAATTGCACGAGGAACTCCTGCAGACCTCGGGGACAACAGAGCGTGAACGAGTATCTTTTAAAAAGCAACCCTTTGGGTTATTTAAAGCCATGCTGGGGAAAACGAAACCGAGAAAAGACTGAATTTAATAAAAAGTCGCACTGGTGTTTTCTGGCCTGGTTCTGACCGGAATAAACCACCGGGCTATTCCCGAGTCATAAGGGGCTCCTAGATCTGTAGGCGACTACTAACTTGACCTGGAACTACTACGGCCAGATTCACTTCTCCTAAGTTGTCTCTCGGTGGCCCTAAAAACAAGCCCATTTCACGCAAATGCCATTTCTACTTGAGTTTGAGCAGACGGTATAGGACGCGGATTTCATAATTCTCCCATCCCCCACCCCATAAAATTCACACGTTAAATCCTAACCAGCAATGCGACGGCTTCACCAGCGGAGGGGTCTCTGGGGTTGATGCTGAGACGCCTTCAAATTAAACCAACAAAAGACAAATTGAAGAGATTGGAATTTTGTAAGAAAGACCCCAGGGGGCATCCCACACCACTTCCCTCCTGGGAAGACACAGAAGATGGGGTCACCAGGTGCCAACTACTGCTCCTCTTCTGTCTACTCCACAAAGACCTCCCGGGGCAGCCGGGGGCTCTCAGTGGGTGCAGGGAAAGGCCTCCTGGGATGACCCATGTCAGAGGCAAGGCCCCACAGTATTTCTCCAGGCAGCTGGCTGACCACCCCGGCTCGGGCTCTGTTTTTGCCTAGCGTGTTGTCCCAGCCTTCCCTGGACGCCGTTGGGAAATCCCCTGGGTGTCCACAAAGTCAGTGGTCATTCAGGGTTCCCCCAAACGCGAGCAGACATGGAGGACTCGCGTGTGGGTGCTGTTGGGGGGCTCTGCAGACACAGGGGCCCTCGGCTTGGAACGGAGCGTGCTCAGCTGTTGTTTATGCCACTCGAGCCGTGAAACCTGCCTTCCCAACGGGCTCCACCCCTCCCCGGGGCTGACTCAGGTCACGGAGGAAGGGTCATGGGTCAGCTGGCCGCGGCCCCAACCCCAGAGGGCACCAGATCCTGTGCTGGGAACAGAAATATCGAACTCCAGGGTGTCACCGCCCAGGCCAGGATGTAGACAGGATACAGACTCCATGGTGTGGGTCACCGCCTGGCGGACGGCTCAGAAGCTGGCAAAACCGCCTCCCACTCCCGCCCCCACCCAAGTCCCGGTCATGTATGTGGCTTGAAATCGAAGCTGACACTGGATCTGTTCCCTTCTTCCGTGGAGAAGTGTCTACACTGTTAAAAAAGGAAAGAACCTAACAACTCCCCCAAGGTAGACAAAGGAGGTGAAGCAGGCACTGGCAGGTGCCGAGAAATCAATGCAGATGGACATGGTCCAGGGACTCCATTAAATAAAGTAGAAGGCAGGGCCGTTGCTCGCTTTTACCGAGCAGAGCAGGTCACAAGGAAGAGCCTTCTTTGGGATGAGTCCTCCCCAGAACACCTAATTGGGTGCTGACACAGTTTCCTCCCGACCGGGACTGTGTCTTCTCGGGAGGGGGCGGGAGGACGTGGCCAGGAAACCGTGACACGCATATTCTCTTTGACCCAGAAACTCCACCTCGAGGCGTCGGCGCCACAGTTACACTCCCACGGCGAGGAGAAAGGAGCAGGAACGTTCGCTGCAGCTGGTGTACGAGGGGGAGCGGGCTCATCCCGCGGTGATTTTCCGCAGGACTTTTCACAGGTGTTATTACGAAGAAAAGCCCATCGTGGCGGCAACAGCTTGGATGAGTCTGCAGGGAATTCTGCTAAGCAGGTTCAAAAGGGTTCCCCGGGGCATGACCCCCAGCAGAGGGCACTGTTGAAATGACCACACCATGAAAATTGAGAAAGGGTCGGGGTGCTGACGGCTAAGGACCAGAGGGGAGTGGAGGGGGGCAGGGAGAGAGAGAAGCTGTGGGGGAGACCCAGGCTGTCTTCACAGTCATGCTTACAGCTGCGGGTCCACCTACAAGCATCTGAAAAACTTAAAAAATGTCAATTTCATGCCATCGAATACCACCTTCTTCCAAAAAGGAAAAAGCAAAAAAAGATGGGGTGGGTTTCACATGATGGAATACTACGCAGCCGTGAAAAACATGCCTCTTGCCATTGGCTGCGCCATGGAGAGGAACAGAAGGGGCGATGCGAAGTCAGGTGGATGGTTTCACTCGTGTCGAGTTTAGAGAAATTAAGCAAAGGAACAGACCCCAACCATGACCCTAACCCTAGCCCTAAACCCTAAATTCTAAGCCGTAACCCTCACCCTAATGCAAAACAAACCCAGAAATCTGCATGCAGAACTGAGGCCACCAGAGGGGGCTGGAGGGTCGGGGACACAGTGGTCTACGGCGAAGGACCATGGGCTGTGTTGGGGGGTCAGATGGTAACACACATGTGACCCTATGCCCCAGAATCACATACAGAGTCCCAAACCCACGTCACCTTGATAAAGAAGAAAGAGAAAACCGGCCTGCCCTGCTGGCCCCTGTCCAGTTGCTCTGGAAACAGCCCGGTCCCCGCCACCCCGGCCTGTCTCCTCCGAGGGCTGAGCACGTGGTCGCCATGGTCAGGAGGGACACGGTGCCAGCGGCTGTGCCGTCCAAGCCCAGGGCCAGCACGGCTGCCCGGCCTTGACCTCCTGGGCTGCTGGACGCTGAGTTCTGCTGACCTGTCCTCCTAAAGCAAACACTGGCCAGCTGCCTGCGTGCCGCTGAGCCCGTGAGGGAGGCCCAATCCCTCACGTTGAAACCATCCGTTCGCAGCCCTGTCGGGAAATGACAAGGGAGCTTGGCACCCGCCCCCCTTTTAAAGTAAGTCCCCTCCCCCTAAAAGACTCTTAGTCAGTGAGACCCGCTCACATCTGCTGGGGTGGCCACCACCTGGAGGGCGAAGGCAGAAGAGACCAAATGTGGGTGAGGAGAGACAGACGTGAGGACCCTCGTGGCCTCCTGGGGTGCAGCCACTTCAGAAACCAATGGGGTTACTCAAAGGTTGGACACGGTGACACCACAGGGGGCTGCCGGTTCCCTCCTGGGCACCTCCCAGTCAGGCAAAGGGACGACGGGTCCACTCAAAGGGTCTGTGTGATGCACACCAGGCAGAAAAGTGGGTCAAACCACAGGCCCATCAGCAGTGGGTGGAGGAACACTGAGTGGGGTGGAATAGTATTCAGCCCTGAAAAAGGGTGTTTATGAGCTATAAACGATAGACGCTGCAGTGAGGGGTGCTAATGTAATTTCCCTCTGCCCATCCACCCGTCTGTCCATCCACCCGTCTGTCCATCCACCCGTCTGTCCATCCATTGGTATCTCCTCCCACCTCTACACAATCACAGTGCCCAGACCTGAGTCACCAACAAATCTGTGTCTGTGCAATAAATGGCAGAGGTGTGAGGACTGGGGGGGTGGGGGGTGCCGCTCCCAGGTACATCTGCTCATCCTGCTGGGCTCCCCGCAATAAGTTGGCTGCTCCGAGATGCTCAGAACAGGCCCCCCAAGATGCTGAGAACAGATTTCTGAGATGCTCAGAACAGACCCCCCAAGATGCTCAGAATAGGCCCCCAAAGCTCAGAACAGGCCCCCAAGATGCTCAGAACACGCTCCCCAAGATGCTCAGAACAGATCCCCCAAGATGCTCACAACAGACCACCCAAGATGCTCAGAATAGGCCCCCCAAGAAGCTCAGAACAGGTCCCCTAAGATGTTCACAATAGAACCCCAAGATGCTCAGACCAGGCTCCCAAGATGCTCAGAACAGGCCCCGAGATGCTCAGGATAGGCTCCCCAAGACTCTCAGAACAGACCCCCCAAAATGCTCAGAATAGGCTCTCCAAGATATGCAGAACAGGCCCCCAAGATGTTCAGAACAGGCCCCCGAGATGCTCAATACAGGCCCCCCAAGACGCTCAGAATAGGTCCCCCAAGACATGTCACCTGGGCACATGCATTATTTTGAGTGAGATCATTCAAGGGCTTCATAGAAGGAAATTGGGGGCTCCCCCAGAATCGGGGTTTGCACCAGAAACAGCCCTTCTGTGGGGAACCTCTTCCTATAGCAGGGAAGCATCTCACCCCAGAGCACCTGGTCTTGGGGGCGAGCCCCCCTCCTGCGAGCCCCCCGCCCCATGAGCCCCCCTCTCTCCAGGAAGCCCCACCCCTCCTCACCCAGGTGGGGGACCCCTAATTCCTGTGCTCACTGTGGATTCTCCGCACATGGGGTGAAACCGGGGTCTCCCGCTCACCTGCAGGATGTGACCTCGGTGGCTCCACCAGCCCCAGAGGGGCCCACAGGGGTGCAGGAGGGAGGGAGGGCCCATTGGGAGTGGGGTGAGCCATCACCCCAGGAAAAGTCTCTATCCCTGTGCTCATGAGGTCTCCCTGAGCTGCTAAAGGCCCCGGGCCACCCCGCATACACCCCTGCAAGGTCCGAGCATAAGGCGCAGGGTGTGGGGCGCACCCGTGGTTGGGGGCATCTCTGAAGCCCCACTACTAAGTGTTCCTTGGGCTGCACCACCCCCCTGGACACTGAACGGGCAGCCCGTGGGCTTTATAGTGGGGGGATCCATGTCCACAGAGTCAGTAAGAGACACACAAGGCACCCCTGGGGGCCAGGGATCCCCAAAGGAAAACGCAAGGCCAAGCACAGACAAGAGGCAGCCAGGGTGCTCCTGGAGGTGCTTGGCCTCAGCAGGGGAAAAAGCAGGAGCTGGGGTCCTTCAGGCTGCCCTGGGGAGCCCTAGTGGCCAGGGGGTCTCGTGCCTTCAAACACAAGCCACCAGGGCTGCCCTTGGCCACCCCGCGGCCCCCCAAACACACAAGGTCCGTGAGAAGATGAAAGTGCCCCCAGTCCCCAGCCATGAGGGCCGAGAAGCTTCCTCCCCAAAGCGGCGCCCCAGATGTCGGTGTGGGTGGCGCCCTCTGGACAGGCCCCAGCGGGGCCGCCTCGAACCAGGGGGAGGTCCCCGCGGCGGTGCCCTGTGCGCCCGAGCAGGGCTGAAGCCGCCGGCCCAGCCCCCCAAGAAAAGCCTCTGATGAAAAAAAAAATCTAGATCAAGAATTTAATGTTGGAAACTGTCTTCCTGTCTCCCCTCAAAGCGCCCCGACAACCGCCGCTGAGCCCCAAGAGAACGCGCCCCGTAGTCCTGGTCTCACGTCAGCCTCGAAATCCCCAAAGGCGCCTCCTCCCCGGCACCAAACTCACAGCCGCTCCTTGAGCCTGGGCGCACGCGGGGGCCGGGTTTCCAGGCAGGCACTAGGTCCCAGCCCTGGAAAATGGGTTTAGGGGCTCAGAGCGCAAGCTGGGGGGGCCCCCGTGGGGATGAAAACAGACCCCGCCGCTGGCTGCGCTCCTGCGAGAGCCTGCGCCCTCGGCGTGCGCCACTCTCCCCCTGGCACTCGGCTGGGCCCCCCGAAGTGACAACGCAGCAAGTCTGGTGAGGGCACGAGCCGAGCGGTCAGTGGACATCGGCCTCCGCGGCGTGGATTCTTCTAGGATCACCCCAAAGCGTCGCGGGAGGACGCAGATGGCACCGCGGAGTCGCTACTGCTGTGGGGCGCGCCCGCCCTCCCAGCTCTGCTTCTGTCCGACTGTCCGGTGTTCGCCTTGCACGGACTCTGTCTTTCCAGATGCTTCTTATCCCTCCGCCGAGAAGAAAAGGATGCAGGTGGCAGCTCCCCGAAAAAGGCGGTGGCGCTTGCGTGCGCGCGCAAAGCAGATGCCTTTCCGCATGTCCACGTCCTCCCGTACCCCGGCTTGGCGCGGCCTCTCCGCCTGGCATTACCAGCAAAGCCTCCGTGGCGCCCCAGGCACCCTGCGGTGCCCTGCGCCCCCCCTGGCAGGCACTACACCAAGCCCCCGACGCCAAAGAAGCCCGCAGGCATGGCGTCCCCCAGCGGGAAGGCCTGCTCCAGCCCCCACTCGCCCTCGTCTTCGTCCTCCGGCTCCGCCTCGGCGCCCGTGCCGCCGCCCCAGCGTGCGTTCTCGTAGAGGAACACCTGCTCATCCACGTGCGCCGGCGCCAGGCGGTTGCGCTTGGCACTCACCACATTGGCCGAGGAGCCGAAGAGGCGCTGCGGGCACACGCGCGTGGCCGCCACACACCAGTACTTCTGCAGCACCTTGGGCAGCACGGGGAAGAGCGCCAGGCGGTCCGACCACCACTTGAGCGGGTCCTCGTTCAGCCCCAGCACCTTCTGCGACTTGAAGTTGCTGAGCTCCTCCACCACCTGCGCGTGGCACTCCTCCTGGTCGTCGCCGCCGCCCGTGGGGCAGAAGATCTCCGCCAGCATGGAGTTGACCACGCTGCTGGGCGGCGGTGTGGGCGGCAGCGCCAGCTTCTTGGCCGGAGGCTCGTCAGCCAGCGCGCAAAGCTTGTCCTCCCCGGCGCGGTAGCCGCCGCCGGCACCGTCTGGGGCGCCCACGGCGTCCTTGCATTTATCCAGCAGCCCCTTGGCCTCCTCCACCACGCGGTCCTCCACCTGCTGGCGCTCGAAGGCGGACAGGAAGGGCAGCCGCTTGTAGCGCGGGTCCAGGAATGTGGCCACGTTGAGGAACATGTCCACCTCGGGGGTCTCCTGGTAGGTGCGCGCCAGCTCCTTGGCGATGACCTCTTTGGCCATGCTGATCTCCTTGGCGTCCGTCTCCTTGACGCTGAGCGTGGTGTTCAGCAGCATGTGCAGCAGCGGCTTGACCATGCTGATGGCCGGGCGCCTGGACGCCGACAGCATGTCCGCCACCTCCTTGAAGGGCTGCAGCAGGTCCACCAGGCCCTCGATGGTGGCCCACTCGGCGGCCTCCAGCATGAGGTGGTGGTTGTTGCTGTCCTCCAGCAGGACGCCGGCGATGGCGAACTGCTGCTCGCGCAGGCGCCGCAGCATGGCCAGCGTGCTGCCCCACCAGGCCACGCGGTTGCTCAGCAGCATGCAGTGCGCCAGGTGCTGCTGCTTCTGCTTCTCGTACAGCATGTACATGGCCACGCTGGACTGCTGGAAGTACTCCACCAGCTTGCGGCAGCGTGCCAGCAGCGTGCCCAGCTTGGGCAGCTGAAAGGCCTGCTGGATGCCCGCGTTGAAGGTCTGCCCAAGGCACGGCATGTGCACCGGGATGTCCAGCAGCGAGCAGGCCTTGGCGATGTCCTTGCCGCCGTCCGTCGTGGCGCCGAAGACCTTGGCGCCGATGCCCCACTCGATGAACGCCTCGTACAGCACGCGCGTGATGGTCTCCGCCGCCTTCTCCTCGGGCACCTCGAAGGTCTTGAGGCAGCGCGAGCCGAGCGCCAGCCCGGGCGGGGGTCCCGCGCCCAGAAAGTGCGCGGCCAGCGTCACGTACGCGCGGTTCTGGTTCGGGCTGGTCCACAGGTCGGTGGAGACGCCGCACCAGGGCGCGTCGGCCAGTTCCTTGAGCACCAGCTCGCGCACCGCGCCGTACTTCTCCGGCAGCGCCTTGGCGCAGAAGAACTTGCGGCTGGGCAGCTCGTAGCGCGGCTCGGCCGTCTTCAGCAGCGCGCGGAACGTGGGCTCGTCCACGATGGACGCGGGGTACAGCCCGTCGCAGATGAGGCCCAGCACGGCGGCCGTGAGCTCCTGCTGCCGCTTACCCTCGTGGGCGTGCGCCTTGGCGGCGGGCGCGGCCCCCAGCGCATCGGGCGCGGTGCCGCCGGGCTGCGCAGCGGCCGCGGCGTCGGGCTTGAGCTTGGAGAAGGCGCTGGCGAAGGCCTCGCGCATCTGCTCCGTGTTGCTCTTGACCAGCTCGCAGAACTCCTCGGGGTGGTTTTTCTCCAGGTGGTAGGAGAGGTTGGAGGTGTTGCCCGAGTAGGCGATCTGCGCCATGCAGATGCGGCAGTAGATCTTCTTCCACTGCAGGATGCAGCCCTCGGCGTTGGTGTCGAAGCCGAAGTACTTCCACACTTTGCTCTTGGCGCGCGGGTGCGCCACCAGCTTCAGGTCGGCCGCGCCCTCCAGCCCCTTAGTCTCCATGGCTCCGGCGCCGGGGCCTGCCCTCGCCGCCGCTCATTCGCGGGCACCTGCTGAGAAGCAGCGAGACAAAGAGCGTGAGACCCGGGCCGGAGCGCAGGGGCCGGCGGAGGAGGGGCGGCCGGGGCGCAGGGCGCAGCACAGGGGCGCGCTGGTGCGTGCAGGCAGGTCCCGGGAGGCGGGGCTTCCTCGCGTCTCCAACATGCAAGTCTTGGGGAGCCGGGCACTCGGTTGGGAGAGCCCCCAGGCTCTGGGGAAGCGGCCGGGGCTTGGGCACATGCGCCTGCTCGCCCTGGAAGGCCCAGAATCGGCCGCGAGGCGCGGGTAAGCAAGAACCGCCTTCCGCGGGCAACATGCGCGCATGGAGACGCCAAACCAGAATAAAACCCAGGCTCTTGGCTGGCCCAGGCGCCCCTCTGAGGCCAGCCAGGGCGCATGAGGCCGGCCAGGGCGCATGAGGGAGGCCAGGGCGCATGAGGGCGTAACAGATCCTGCGCATCGCCAGACAGATGCCTCCCTACACCCCAACTCCAGATGCCCCCCCCTCCCCCCGCGCGCTCTTCCTGGGCGCACAATTCCCAGCCCTTGGTGCATGGCGCAGACCACCTGGGCTGGCTCAGATCACCGGGGCTGGCGCGAGGGCCACAGACAGCCAGGACATCCTGCCCCAGGGAGCATCATTTAGGGGTCACCTCTGTGACTGGGTCACCCCATAAGGCACCGGAGTTCCCTGGAGACGTCTGCTGTGTCTGCAAGTTTTCCACCCCATGTTACATAGCCAAGCGCGTCCCCAGGCCTCTTCCAGGGGACACCTGCTTGGGGAACTCGCAATAACCAGGGTGGGGGACTGGTGCCGCACCCCCAAATTCCTCAGGAACCTAGGAATGTCCTTTATTTGGAAGCGGAGTCCCTGCAGGGTGATGCGTGCGGGACTCAGGAGGACCCCATCCGGGTCAGCGTCCTCGGAAGGGACAGGAGACACCCAGGGGAGGTGGGGATGCGGCCTCCACCAGGGACACCCCTGATTTTGCTGAATGTTGGGGTCTTTTGTTTGGAAAAATACGGTTCGGGAACCGGGTGCCGGGGCTGCTGCTTCCTTTAAGTACGTTGGTCCTTAAGTTTCCAGTCCGGTTTGCATATGGACAGCAGAGCAAAGGTTTTGGGGTTCGCGTTTTGACGGGGTGAAGAGACTCTGAGATCCTCAAGTTGCAAATGACCCTTTACCAGTCGCTCTTTCTTGGGCCTTTAAAAGGTTTGAAAACGAGGCGCCGAAGCCACCAGCACCCCCACCAGCCCTCTCCGCAGAGTGGGGCGTCCTTCCTGCACAACCTTGAGGGGTCTCCCCTCCGTGGGGACCCTGCTCACCCCACTCCTGTAGGGACAGTCCTGCTGCAGGTTTTCTAGCTCTCGGATTCACCAGAGAAACCCCCTTTCTAGCGGGGTCCCTAGGTCCAGAGTTGGGGACAGACGCTCTGGGGCAAAGACCGGGACTGGGCTTGTGGGTTGAGCCGCTGGACTAGGTGCGGACGGTGTCCCCGAAGGCCGCGTTGCCGGACGCAACTCCCCAAATCACGCAACAAGAAACAGCGTGGCTGACAAACGGCACCTTGGTGAGGCCCCCCGGGGGACCCCCGGTTTGCGCTGGCCCTTCAGGCAGGGCCTGCCCCTCTCGGCCCACCTGGAGCCTGAGCAGCTTGCTTTCGGACGAGGGGTGCTGGGTGGACACAGCTGGGTCACAGCTCTGCCCAAGGACCAGAGTGGCCGCCCCTGAAGTCCAGGGCTGCTGTCCCTGTGTCCCCTGCAGACCAGGGCCCGGCTCCGACCCGGTGCTTCCCAGCCAAGGCCGCAGCTGCAGGCAAAGAAACGCTCACCGGTCACCACCAAAGGTCACAGCCACGTTTCTGGCCGCCGGGCCGACACCCCAATCGCCCAGCGGCCGTGTTCACACTTTGTCTGGTTTAAGCCCCCAAGTGGGCAGAGCCAGCTGACCTTGCTCTGCAGCCCCGGGGGCCAGGGGAGCCTTGTGGGGGCGCTTCTGACACCCTGGGGCCCTGGGAGTGTCCAGCCCCTGCAGGCCCTGCTCCCTGGAGGCCCTCGCGGCCTGCAAACCCGCCGCGGACGCGCCAATGCCGCTTCTCAGCCTCTGAGGCTGCCCTGGCCTAAACCTCGGGGTGCGTGTCCCTGGCTGGGGGTGTCCATGCGGGAGGAGCGGGCCAGGAAGTGACCCACAGGAGCGGCCATTCTCCATGGCGGCTGGAGGCCGCTGGCTCGCTCGCTCGGGGTCACAAGGTTTCTCCCCCGGGCGCACTGGGCTCTCCAGAGCTCCCAGGCGGCGCCAGAGCCCCAGGGGCAGCAGCCGGCTGGACAGCGGGGTGGACGCGGGGTGGGGGGCCCACTTTCGGCCCAACGCGAGCTCAGGCCGCGGCTCTGCACCCGGGCACGCCGCGTGGGAGGGCTGCGCGCCCCCCGCCCCGCCCTGTGCCGAGCGCAGACCCGGGCCCCGCGGCAGGAGCCGGCCTGGGCTTCCGTGTGTCCCCAGCGCCGCGGGGCGCGCCCCGGAGGGTGTCGGCGAAGGTCAGAGCCCAAAGTTGCCGCGCGGCGGAAGCGCCTCCCCCCACCTCGCCGCGCCCCGCGCCCCTAGAGGCGCCCGGGGGACCGGCGCACGGGCGCGCGCACGAGCGCCGCGGGGATCCCGACCCCCCCAGCCCCCGCCGCGCCCGGAGGTCCCGCCGACCCCTCCCCGCGGCGCCCGGGGGTCCCGCCGACCCCTCCCCGCGGCGCCCGGGGCGCGGCGCGCGCTCACGGCCGGGCCCCCAGCTCGAGATGGGGGCGACGCGGGGGGCTGGGGGCGACCCCCGCCCCGGACGACGGGCCGGCCGCGCTCCAGCCGCGCGCCCCAGGGCCCGGGCCGGGGGCGCGCGGGACTCCCCAGGGGCGCGCGGCCCCCGCGCCCGGGTCCCGCCCGGCGCCCCTCCCCGGGCGCACCCCGCGCGCCCCGCCGGCCCCGCGCAGCGCTGACCTGGCTCCGAGTAGCCCCCGCGGCAGCGGCGCAGCAGCTGCGCCAGGATCACCAGCGCGCCCGCCGCGTACACCCGCAGGAAGGCCCGCGCCGCGGACAAAGGCGACATGGCCGCCCGGCCCGGCCCGCTGCTTCCGCGCCGCCCGCGAGGCCCAGCCCGGCCGGACGGCGGAAACGCACCGCGCGGCCCGCCCCCCGCGCCCACGCCCGGCCCGGCCCGGCCCGGCCCGCGCGCCCGACCCCCGCCCCGGCCGCCGGCCCCCCCGCGCCCCCGCCCGCGCGCGCGGCCCTCCCCGGGCCGGGAGCCCGGCCTGGACCGCGGACCCCGCGGGACCCCCTGCGCCCCTCCAGGCCGGGGGGCCCTGCCCGCGCCTCCCGGACCCCGGAACCCCACCCGGACCCCTCCGAGGCCCGGAGAGAGCCACAGCCGCACACCCAGGCCGGGGCGAGGCGCCCCAGCGCGTGCCGCGGCACCCCAACCTGACCCGCGCCCGGGCCTCAGCACCCCCGCCGGACCCCCGTCTGGGCCTCGGAACCCCAGTGCAACCCCAGGAAGGGCACCCCCTAGGCCTGATTGGGGGCGCCCTGCCCAGCTCCAGGGGTCCCCCTCCAGTTAGTCCAGCCTCTGGGTCAGCTCCAGCGCGCACCCAAGGGGCTCGCCCCACCCCAAGCCGGGCCCCCACAGAACCTGTGTCCAGACTCAGAGACCCCACCGCGCCCCAAGCACAGGCTCCAGCCAGGACTGCGGGACCCTCACCTGCACCCCAACCCCAGCTGAACCCCGCCTGGGCCACGGAACCCCAGTGGGCATCCCCCAAAACTGCAGGCATCACGCAGACGCCCACCCAGGCTATGGACCTCGAAACCCACAGTGGGGAGACCACACCCCCCACGCACATACACCCCAAACTGGAGCCACCACCGATGCACCCCCCCTGGGCCGCCCCTCGTGGAACCCCCACCTCAGTCACCAGCGCAGACCCCCGCCGGCATCCGCCAGCACCTCCCACCGACACCCGCAGAGACCCCCCAACATCCAGCATGGAACAGGGGCGCCCCCCTCTGCATCAGACCCGGACCCCCCAAGAAGGGGATCCCCTAGGCCTGCCTTGGGGGCGCCCACGCCCAGCTCGCGGGGTACCCCTCCAGTTCCGCCTCTGGGTCAGCTCCAGCGCGCACCCAAGGGGCTCCCCCAAAGCCGGGGTCCTGGCTGTGGCCACCGTCTGCCCTGCAGATGGGGAAACTGAGGCAGGGAGCCGCCCCAGCCCCCACCCCCACTGCGATACAGTCAAGAATGCACCAGGGAGCTGGGGGGACAGGGTGGGAACCCCAACCAGGAGTTGGGGGACGCGCCCCGCAGCATCCCGCCCCATCAGGGGGCCTTGGGGCTGGGACACTTGCTTGAATTTAGCGATTGGTTGTCAGGGGCTGGCACCGGCCTCTGATTGGTTGTCAGGGGCGTTTGCTGGCCTCTGATTGGTTGTCAGGGGCATTGCTGGGCTGTGATTGGTTGACAAGCGGCCGCAGTCAAAAGGCTGCAGGAAGGTGGGCTGTGTCCGGCCTCCTGGCCAACAAGGGGGTGCTGTCCCTTTGTTGTCGCCCCACAATGAGAAAGAAGGGTTTCTGCATGTTTGTGGGGTGCAGACAGCTGTCTGGGCTCACTCGCCCAGGGAGAGGCGGCATTGGAGGGTGTTTGTCCAGAAGCAAAGGCCAGTGGACACGCATGTCCATGGGGGTGAAAGTGACCTCTGGCACCCCGAGGAGATACGCAGGCCCCGCCTCCCAGGGGTCCCCCACTCTGTACCTGTTTATACAGGTAACATTTGCAATATTTATTCAAACTATTATTAAAAGGCGTAGGAGGAGGAGATGCCTAGAGAGGCCTGCATGGTCACAGCTGGCCAGAACAGCTGCCCAACTGTCCCTACTTTAATGTGGCTTGTGGGGCCACAGTCTGGGGTACAGAGAGCTGAGGGCTCCAGCAGTAGTTGGGGGGCCACCCCCCCGCTTGCGCAATGCATGTGGCTTTTTTCCTAATGCGCCTGTGATAAATCACCCCAATGTGGGAGCTCAAAACCAGACACATGCATGGTCTTTTGAAGGGGAGAAGCCCCAATAATGGGGCCCCCAGCTCAAGGGCTTTTGTGGGGATGCTATAAGGGAACGCAAACGTAGTCACCCCAGAATCTAGTTCCGCGAGGTGTCCATTTACAAGTGCTTGGACGTCAGTGGGAAATAGCTCTTGGCTTCTGGGGTCCTCTCTCTGGCCTGGGGGGTGTCCCTGCATCTCAGCCACAGCCCGGGCGGCCCCTCCAGCCCCACAGAGTCCCTGCTCTGGGGGCTTCAGGAGGTGAAAGTGGACCCTGCAGGTCACTTCAGGATCATCGAGGCCCTTGGAGAGTTTTAGGGCTCTGGTGTGAAGGCAGCCTCACCTGCACCTCAGAGGCAGGGTGGACATCCCACCTGGAGAGGGGCCAGTGCAGTGGGGGCCTACTGGAAACCCCAGGGGGCTACAGCACCCCCTGGAGGAGAAGCTGGGAGTGACCACGACAGCGGCCAACTGGTCTACCCGGTCCTCAGCACCGTGGTCTGTGGCCCTTGAGCAGACCTTGGCGCTATTGTCACATGAGCTGCTCTTAAAAACCAAGAAACACAACAGCGATGAGCACAAATAGCAGAGGCATCCCGGGAATCCGTCTTGTTGGCCCAGCCGGTGGCCCAGCCTTTTAATGTTTTGCCTTTTTTTATGGTGTTATATTTTTATTGTGGTCACGTCGCCTTAGGCACTGTGCATGACGTAGGGGTTATGGTCACAGCTCCTCGTGATGGATTTCAGTGCACCGAGCCCACCACCCCTGCCCCAGCATCCTGTGTCGCCCTCCTTACGCCCTGTCTTCATTTTGCTCCCCATACCCTTGGGGGCCCCTCTGATGGGTCAGCCTCGTGTTCAGATTTCTAGCCAAGTCTCACTCTAGCGAACTCTCATTCCTAGTGAAATTTTATTCTAGCAAAGTCTCATTTCTAGTGAAGTCTCAGAGTATTCCCCGTGGACGCCCCTCCCCGGGGCTCCTCCTAGCCCCGCACCTCATTATCTGCACAGCTCTCACCTAGCAGTGATCTCCGATGCCTGTTTTCAGATCCTGTTTTCGGAAACCCATCCCTGTAAACCCCGCAGAGTGTGTGAAGACAGCATGGCCGTGCCGGCTCTGTTCAGGGTCCTCGTCCTGGCATCATGCTGAACGTGGGCCGAGGAACAGCACGCCCAGCCCTCAGGGCACCCCTCCCCTCCCCTTGTGTTTGTCTCCTTTTAATCCTCCGAAGAGGGGCGGAGAGAAAGATGCTTGGTCCGTGGGGACCAGACTTGAGAGACCACTGGTTGGGGCCAGACCCGCTGGGTTCTAACGCTGTGCTGAGGGCTTGTCAGGTGGGCGTTGGGGGATTCTTTGTCTTCACACCCCCCCCCATTACTGTGCTAGTCTTGGATGCTGCTGTGGGTTCAATCGTGCGACCCCAGAAGATGGATCTGCGCCCTACCCCTTGCGTCCTGGGATTGGCGCTGCGAGTGGAACTAGGGTCTCCGTGGATATAATCCAGCTCAGATGAGGCGCTCAGGGGCTGCTACCCCAAGCTTGGTGTCCTGGTGAGGCCGCCCCGGAGGGACAAGGTCCTGGGAGCCGGAGAAGTGGGTGGAGCGTGGAGGACGCCCCGGATTCCAGCCGCTTGTAGGAGCCAGGACAGAGGCCTGGAAAGATTCTCCTGGGGAGACTCCAGAAGGAACCGGCCTGGGGACCCCAACTTCAGCATGTTGGATGCTGGAGACAAGTCGCCGCGGGCACGTGCCGGTGAGCCGGGCAGGCGGGGCCGGGCTCTGGGAGGGCTGATGAGACATTCTGCCCGAGGCGCCTTGGAAAAGCCCAGACAATGGACGCTGCAGAGCGATTTTGTTTTGTTTGATTCTTTTTTTTTTTTTTTTTTGGCCTGTTTTTGTTTTCCTGGTCTTGGTTCTGGAAGCAGCTGTGAAGCTGTCGAGGCTACGTGGGCGCCGGAGAATAATGTGTGTGTCTGACGTGTCGGGGGAGCAGGAGATGGCAGCTTTGAAGCCTGTTTCTAAATCTGGGACTGTTTTATTCTGCCATTGTGAGGAGCGGGGGGCGAGCGGCAGGTGCAGCTGCCATGTCCAGGCGCCCTGGGTCTTCCTGCGGGCGCCCCGTGGAGAGAAGGGGCCGGGGGCTGGGGCGTGAGACGCCTGGGAAGCCCACCTCTGGGCTTTCTTGTCCAGGCTCTGCCCTGGCCATGAATGAGTGGACATTCCGTTTGGGCCCCAGATTCTCCCCAGTGTTCTGGGTCTGGTGTCCATCCCGATGAGTGACTCTACTGGACGTGGCCGTCGGCCTGCGATGGAGCCGCTCCCCCACCCCCAGGGTCTACTCCACAGAAGGAGGCCAGGCCCACACTGTCGCCGGGGGCTTGTGTGTCTCCCAGTCCCAAGGCTGGTTCTGGCCTCAAGATGTGTCCATTGCAAAGCAATGGTGAGGTTGGGTGGGTGGCTCACGGGGTTTCTCCATTGCCAACTCTTCCGAGATGCTCAAAATGGGGGGCGGCGTCTGTACTCATTCATTCACTCACCCATTTATTCATTCACGCTTTCTTCCTTACGTTCATTCATCCATCGTCCATCCATCCATCCATCATCTATCCATCCTCCATCATCCATCATCCATCCATCATCCATTCTGTATACATCCATCGTCCATCATCCATCCACCATCCATCCATCATCCATCCATCACCCATTATCCATCATCCATCCATCATCCATTCTGTATCCATCCTCCACCATCCATCATCCATCCACCATCCATCCATCATCCACCATCCATCCATCATCTATCCATCCTCCATCATCCATCCATCATCCATTCTGTATCCATCATCCATCCATCCATCATCCATCCATCATCCATCCATCATCCACCATCCATCATCCATCCATCATCCATCATCCATCCATCATCCACCATCCATCATCCATCCATCATCCATCCATCATCCATCCATCATCCATTATCCATCATCCACCATCCATCATCCATCCATCATCCATCATCCATCCATCATCCATCCATCCTCCATCATCCATCCTCCATCCATCCATCATCCATCCATCCATCATCCATCCAGCATCCATCCATCATCCATCCATCATCCATCCATCATCCATCATCCATCCATCATCCATCCATCCTCCATCATCATCCATGCACCATCCATCCATTCATCCACTCACTGTCACTCTAGTCTGTGATGTGCAGGCAGGGAGCACGGGACCATTTTTGTTCTTTTTCTCAAGATTGCTTTTGCTACAAAGGGTCTTTCGTCACCCCAGGTGTGTTTCGTGATGCTTTTCTATTGTCTTTCTGTGAGGGTGAGGCTGGGGTTTTATGTGCACGGCAAGGAATCTATATATTCTTTAGGGGATGTGACGATTCTAACGATGCTGGTTCTTCCAACCCCGGGCGCCTGACCATCTGTCTATCTCTTCATGTCTCTTCTATTTCTCCCAGCAACGTCTTACAGATGCCGCTGTACATGTCTTTCCCGTCTTTGGTTGGATTTATTTCCAAGTAGTTAACTATTTTTGATACGGTTGTAGAGGGCATGGTCTTCCTGATGGAGTGGCTGGCTGACCACGATGCACGTGTGGAAAATCAATGTTCGAGGACAAGGTGACTCTGTACACACCACGACAATGAAGGAAAAAATAAGGACATACCCAGAGCAGGTGGTAAAAAGTGTTTCGAAGAGCTGGACACCCATGAGTATTGCCGTTTTACGCCTGCGTTTGCTCGCCCCTTCATTCACTCACTGCTTCGCTCACGCTTCCTTCACTCATATTTTTCTCCCTCCCTCTCTAACAATTTCATCCTTTTTGGAAACATTAATTGGCATCTGTCCTCAGAGCATGCGTCCAAATACATTTTTAGAAACCAAACGCTTTCCCTGTTGGATGACTCTGTTCAGGATCCTGGGAAACGGATCACAGCATAAAAATAAAATGCCACGAAATCACACCCTTCCCCGTGGCTGCGAGGGCAGCGTGGAGCATCGTACGGAGATGCGCTCGCAAGGGAAGCATGTGTGTGAGGCATGTTCTCCCTCCCCCACGAGCCGGGGAGCCCTCGTCGCTCTGCACACGGGCGGTCAGAGCTGCTCCCCGTGTGTTTTGGGGGGTGGGAGTTGGCTTTCCCCCAGGGTGTTCATCTCTATGTAAATTAAATTTGCTCTCACCTTTCCTGGGAGCATCGCAGCAGGCGGCGGCTCCTTCCTGCATGTGGGCACGGAGGGAGGAACCCGCCCAGCCTCCCCAAGGTGACAGCGCCGGGCGTGAAGGTGTTTTTCCTGCAGCGGCTACACCGCGGAAGGCCTTCGTCTGCGGCCCTACTCATAAATAGCCCGTGCCCTACTTTCCTCCGACACGGCCACGGCGTGGGCAGCAGGGGGACGCGGCTGCGGCCTTTCCCGAAGGGCCTCTCCGAGGTTCCGTCACATCTGTCACCGGAAGGGCCAAGATCCGGGCACACGTTTGGGGACTGTCTCCCCAGACGGTGTAGGCCAGTGCCCGGCGCCCAGAAACCGGCTCTGGGGCAGTGAAACACGTTCCTCCTGCCTGCGGGACCCAGGCGGTCGGAACGAGCCGGGCTCCGGGCTTCCCGTGGGCACCTGCGGCCGCGCGCCCCGCTCGGCCTTCGCTGGTGTTTGCCAGGAGTTAAAAAAAGAAGAGCTGAGTTCTGTGCAGTCGCCCCAGGCAAAGGCTGCCAAACACCTTTATTTATGGCTTGCTGCGGAGAGGGGCCCCCTGGGGACGGGCAGCAGGGACGGAGGCGTGTCCAGGGCCGGCGTGGGGCTGACTCTGCACGGGGTGCCCAGGAGGGTCGGCCGCCTGGGCCAGCCCGTGCGCTCCCGGCAGGAATGAGGTGCTGCCGCGTGCCTCAGGAACGGGATGCCCAGGCCCTGGCAGGCATTTTGGGGAAGGATCCCACAGCCGAGGAAACGCGCCATCCAGGTCATTCCCTGCACCCGTGTCCCGCCGTTCCCTGCAGACCTGGGGCGTTAGCGCCCCCCACCCCCGGGCTCCGATCACCAGCCCCGAGGCTGCCTGCGCTTCTGGCCTCTGGCTCTAAGTCCGGGTTCCCAGGACTCCCCTCCTTGGGGTGGACCCATAAGCGCAGGAAACTCGTTCATTTCCCAGATCATTGATTTATTGCCCCAAAGCCGAGGACCAGCCAGGAGGAGCAGATGAACGGGCCCCGGGTCCAGGAGGAGGTGTGAGCCCCGAGTCCTCGCCAGGACACCCCCTCCCCAGGTCTCCCCCATCTTGGAAGCTGCCCAAAGGCCCCTTGTTTTTGTCTTCAAGGTCAGCACATGGGCCTGGCAGGTGACCCCACAGCTGTGGCTGCAGAGCTCAACCCCAGCCCTTCTGTCCCCCTTCCAGGTGGACGTGACACCCAAGGTCACATCCTCTAGCCTCGGGGACACTCCCCCACCGGCCACCCCCCACCGCGCCATGGGGCTTCCTGCCACCCCGCCGAGGAGCTCTCAACTGGCAAGAAACCCCAAGACTTTGGGGTTCCTGAGCCAGGATCTGGAGGCCTGAGATGCCTAAGAAACATGGGTTTGGGTCCTGGGAGTGAGCAGATGTTTTCTGAAAGCCACAACATCACAGCTGGGTGTGCTTTTGAGTCTAAGAACGAGCTTCTCCATAAGGGAAAGAAGTCGTGTTTCGGGCGGGGTTTTTCTCCAGGCGCGTTTCAGGCGGTGCGGGGCGAGCCCGGTCCGTGTTCAGCTGCCTGAAGGGTCCCCCTGGCTCTGGCCTAGCCTGGCTCATCACCCCGAGGGCCGTGTCCAGAGCACGCCGCGCTGGCTCCGCGGGCTGGGCGGCCGCTCGGTGAGCCCGGCGAGCACACAGCCTCCCGCAGACGCGGGCTGCCGCTTGGAAGGAAAAGCTGGCACCTGTTTGGCATCAGGAAACTCTTGCAAGTGTCCAAAAACTGCTTTCTAAGAGCCGCCAGCTGAAAGAGACCAGCGGGAAGGAAGATTCCAAACTCTGCGGCCCCGGCGGTGTTTCCTGTTTCCTTCCCGGGATCGCACCTGTGCCGGGAAGGCCAAGGGGCCCGGTGACAGGGGAGGGTCGCCCACCGCGCCAGAGAGGCCAGGGGCCTTGGTGGCCCTGCTTTTATTTGCAGAGGGACAGATCGGGCCGAGGACTTTGGGGATCGGCCGCCCTTCTTGTTCCCTGGAACCGCCTGTCACAGCCCCTGACCCGCTACGCCCGGTCACTGACCCCGGCCTGGCAGCGCCGAGAAGGACGACATGGCTGTTGTCTTGGTTTTTCATTTATTCACAATTATAGATATATATATATTTTTTTACATCATTCTTCCTATAAGTGAAACCATCGATATGTTTCTCTCCTTGTGGCTTATTTCACGGAGCAAGATCCCTTCCAGCTCCGTCCAGGTTGCAGCAAATGGCCTCAATTTGTCCTTTTTGCTGGCTGCGTAGTATTCCCTTGTGTCCACAGACCACCTCCTCTTGCTTCAGTCACCTGTTTGGGGGCATGTGGGTTGTTTCATATAGGGGTGCAGGGGCCCTTTTGAATTAGTGCTTTTGTGTCCTTTGGGTAGATTCCTAGGAGTGGGATTGCTGGATCCTCTGGCTGTTGTCTCAAATCCCCCAGTTTGTGGGGGTGTCGTGTGCACCCCAGGAATGTAACAGAGGGCCCCGTAGCTGATGCGCGGGGATGACCAGGGCCTCCAACTCAGCCCTGTGGGTAACTGTGCTCAGGCACATCTCTTGGGTAGTGGTTTTTGGGCTCTGGGGCTCACACATGCTCACCAGCCACTGGGGGCCATGGCAATCCAAGGTAGCCCCAAAGTAGCGCCAAACGTTGCCAGATGTCCCTTGAGCCCCCCCCAACAGAGAAGGCAGCCTCAGAAGCGAGCTCTTAATACCTCCGGCGCCTTCCACTGGGGACGCCAGCCTCGTGGGCACAGGTGTTGGGCCTGAATCCCCGAAGGCCACAGGCCACCTTTTCCTGACCCCCATCTCCAGCCACGTGTTGTGGTCTAAATGGTCCCCAAGAACATGGTCCCCCAGAAGGGGCTGGCACGGGGCTTCCAGGGTGCTCAGGCCAAGTCTGTGCAGGCGTTAAAACCGTGGTCCCTTCCCGGCTTACAGCAGGACCGGAATCGGCAAGAGACGTGCCCCAGAAGCAAAAGCAGAATTCGGTTTCGAAGCGTGTGCAGGGGTGGCTGCCGCTCAGCCTGCAGCGGAGACGACACACCCCGGCAGGGACCGAGATGTTCACCCCCAGACTCCAAGCCCGGCAGCTGCTTCTGCTGCGCCACCGCGGCCGATCCCGCCCAACTTGCCTTTTCATCGCGTTAATTAGGGGAGCTCTGTCTCAGGGCAGGCGCGTGAAGGGCCCAATTTTTATAATTGAACCAATAAATTATTCATCTTCGCTGATTTCCTGTTCCGAGTGTCTTTAAGGAGACAGATGAAGGCTCTTTATTCAGCAGACCCGACGGTCTAATCGGCACTTTCCGATTCGCAACCAAGTTGGGGTTTGCCTCGGGCTTGCCCCCCGAAGTCTTGTGTCTACAAAGACATGAATTCAAAAGGATACTTGGCCCCCCCAATGTTTATTGCATCTATTTACAATATGTAAGATATAGAAACCCCAACACCCCCCAAACAGATGACTGGATCAAGAAGCTGTGGTCTAGATACACAGTGGAATACTATGCAGCCATCAAAAAGGATAACATGAGGCCATTCCCAGCAACCTGGATGGAGCTGGAAGGGATCTTGCTCCATGAAATAAGCCAGAAGGAAAAAGAAAAATATCAGACTGTTTCGCTTATAAGGGGAAAATAGGGGAACCAAATAAGGGACCAGGGAAAAAATAATTTTAAATGAAAAAACAAAACGAACAGGCAACTATGAATCAGAGACACTCTGCAGGGAAGGAGCACAAAACAGGGCGGGGAATGTGTTCTTGCCGGTCACGGGTGACTTGGTGATGGGAATTTTACGGGAACTACGCCTCGGAGGAGAAAGCGCACATTGCACAGAAAGGAGGAACAATGTAAAATAGGGAGAAAATAAGATTTTTTTGAAAAAGGAAGTCTGGTGTCAAAAGGAGGATGTGTTAGAAAATAAGGAACAAGGAACTGCAATGTCTCCGTTTGCCAGGCTCGCCCTTGAGCCCGGCTCCTGGGCACCCCAAACCCTCGAGAGCGCCTGGAGGCAGGCACCCTCGGGGCAGCCAGCAGGAGTCTCTCGTCAAGCGTGCCCCGCGGTTTTCCCCTCCGGCGCCCGGCACCGAATGGAAATTTCAAAGAGGTTCTCTTGCTCAGAGTGGAGCTGCGAAAATATTTTGACATCCTGGAAGCTGCTTCCCGGCGGTGTGTCTGCTTGTGTTCAAAAAAGGGAAGAAAACCATGAGTCTGTCTTCAAACCCACCCCTGATTTAGAAACAGAACAGCTTTGGGGAGCATTATTCATCGTCCGGCCAGGGGAGACGCGCTGACTCATCACCCAGGGCGCGCTCTTATTTTGGTTCAAGGACGTCCGCGACCTGTGCCTTGTGTTCCCCACAGGGTGATCCGGGGTTTGTGGAGCTTCACCCCAGGGACCGGCACCCCAGCGGCTCCGGGATGAAGGGGACGGGCAGAGGGGCTCCCCAGAAATGGGGTCATGCCTCCATCCAGAGTGGGAGCAGAGGGCAAGCTCAGGGAGTGGGGAAGCAGTCGGGCAGGACTTGAGGGAGAAGCTGCAGAAAGAACTTGGGTTTGGGGGACCCCACGCTATTGGGGTGTGGGGGCCATGGAAGCTTTGGCACCTCCCCAAGGGGCCGCCATGCTGCCAAGCAGACCAATGTGTTCCACCCAGACAAGCTCGCTCATTTCGAAGCAACCTCTGCGCCCGGGGGTATCAGACTCTAAATTTGACCTCACGTTGGAGCAGCCTTAGCAACGGTTCAGCCCAGGGAATCCCGGCCGTCCGTGCTTTGATCAGCCCGGTGGGAGGGAAGGTAGAGCGGGGACCCTCATCTCACACGGTTCCAGGCACCCACGGGCGTCATGCTCGGCCTGCTGACGAGTCCCCCAAGTTCTGTGATCTGAAAACCCATTAGAAATTCCAAAGGACCGATGAGTAAATCAAGAAGATGTGGTCTGTATACGCGGTGGAATACTACGCAGCCGTCAAAAAGACCCGTGTCATTTGCAGTGACGTGGATGGAGCTGGACGGGATTATGTTAAGTGACCCAGGAGGAGAAAGGCTTAATTTTTATTATTTTGGACACTATTCCCGCTACGTTCTGACCATCCTGTCATCGTCCTGAGGACATCTAGGGGTGGAGAAGATGGCGTCTTGGTAGGATTTAGAAGAAGTAGGAGCGAGATTTTAAATTACCCGACCTTCCAACGTATGTTTCTCCCTCCCACCTTCTCTCTTGTCTCCCTCCCAAGTGTCCCAAATCTACCGTTGATTTCAAGGGTCATCCCTACAGTGTGTGTGACCCCTTGTTTGGTTTCTGCAGATCCCATGCAAAAGCGAAACCATCTGGTATTTATCTTTCTCCTGGTTCACTTAATAGAACCCCTTAAAATAACCCCTTCACTTAATAGAACCCCTTAATAGAACCCCTTCACTTAATAGAACCCCTTAATAGAACCCCTTCACTTAATAGAACCCCTTCTGGCTCCATCTTTGTCACTGCAAATGGCACAAGGTGCCTTTTTGATGGCTGCGTAGTATTCCACGTGTATACACACCGAATCTTCTTGATTCACTGATGTGTCCTTGGGCATTGGGGTTGTCTCCACTGCTTGTGTATTGTGAACAGAGCTGCAAGAAACACAGGGCGGGGTGATGTGACAGATCCGTTCTGAATCCTTTAAAGATTCCCCAGATTTCTTTCTATAGGGGCCCCTATAGATAATACCGATTGGATCATAGTCGTTCTGATTTTATTCCTTCAACAGCAGCAAACACTTGTGTTCCCCGAGTTATCCCACTCGAAATAAATCAAGTCAACTTCAGCAGAGTCAACCTAGATGGCCCCAAACAGATGAATGGATCAAGACGCGGCCTCTAGGCACGGTGGAATACTACACAGCCATCAAAAGGGATACTCGGGCCATTTGCAGCCACACGGATGGAGCTCGACGGATTATGTGAAGCACAATAAGTCAGAAAGAAAAAGAAATGAGCAAAACATTACTTGAAAAGCTAATTTAACTCATTTTCTGTTCTAACGGCCCTGGGTCCCCGCGGACGAGCCACCCACGGGTCCCTTCCTGCTGGAACGCAGCCGCAGAGGAACATCAAACCCGGGACAACACCAAGCCTGGCCGACAGCCGCCTCAGACATAGGGGAGTCCTCTGGAGGGATCTGTCTGTGTCTTTTCCTCCAAACACGAGAGTTTCCGTGTTTACCTTCTCCTCTTTTCTTAACACGCACCCCGCCGAGGACGTCTAACGTTCTCGGCCTCGGATCTGCCCGTAGTGAAATCCGCGTCCTCTCGAGCATCGTCTGGTCTTTTCATCCCTCTTGGACAATGTCCCCTCCAGGCTGTGCTTCCCTCACATTTAATTGACCTCAGCGTTTAGGAATGTCTGTGCCATTCGGGCTTCTCCCTTTGAAGCCCGGCTCCCCTCTCTCGGTGCCCAGCTGCGGCCGCCGGCCCAGTGGCGTCGGCGGCTCCTGGCAGCTCTGCCTTTGTGCCCGCGCCCGGCCTCCGGCTGTGCCTTAGATCTGCTCTGCTATTCCTCTTGCAATTGTGCGCAGCCCCCCTTTGTTTTCTGTTTTGCTGCTGTGACACCTTTGCTTCCGCTCAGCTTTTCTTCTCTCTTTGCCACAGCGGAGGCCGAGGGCAGGTGGAGTCAGGGCCCGGCAACCTCTGTATAAATATTTGACCTGAATCCACACAAGCGCACATGTGTGTGGCTCTTCCTGGCTATTTTTACACCTGGGGAATTCATTTTTTTCCTTTGCTCTGGGGAGGTGGAAGAGCTGGAGACGGTCCAGCATCTGCCCGCCTGCCGCCATCTTGGTTTGCTCTCCTGGGCCGCCGGTCTGACGAGGCTGTTTTGCTGACTCACGGCCTCACTCAAGGAGAATTAAGCAATAATCCTTCATGAATAGGTCAACCATTAAAAGTCACTGCCAGAAACCTGCACTCCTGTGTTTACCGCAGGAATATTCACAGCCGCCAACGTGTGGAAGCAACCTAAATGCCCCAAAGCAGAGGACTGGATCAAGATGGGGGGTCTGTATGCACAGTGGAATACTACTCGCCCGTCAAAATGATACTTGGGTTATTTGTGGCGACGTGTAGGGAGTTGGAAGCAAAATAAGTTGTTAACAAAATAAGTTGTTAAGGAAAATAAGTCAGAAAGAGCAAGAGAAACATTGGGTGGTTTCACTTACAGAAGGAGTATAGGAAACCAAACAAAAAAGAGAAAACTTCTAGGAAGTTTTATAGATTATAGATTATAGATCTGAGGCATCTAGCAGGGAGGGGAAGGGAGAAGGGTCAAAACAGTGCTGTGGTGGGGGATTTACACGCACTACACCCGAGGGGAGAAATCAAATATTGTACAAAAATGATCAGTGGTGTAAGAAAAAAAGAATCCAGAGAAAACCAACTGAAAGCAAAAGCTTTGGTGGGTCTGAGGAGTGGGTGAAGAAGCTGTGGTATGCATATGCGGCGGAATACTACGCAGCCATGAAAAAGATGAGCTCTTGCCGTTTGTGACATGGATGGAGCGGAAGAGGATGAAATTAGTCAGAAAGAGAAAAACAAAGAGGGGATGATGTCACTCCCACGTGGAATAAAGAAAAACAAGCAAAGAAACAGACCAAACTAAAGGATGGTGGGTCCTGGGATGGTGGGTTCTGGGGTGATGGGTCCACGGAAGACTGAAACCATCCATTTTTTCAGTTTTCTTTCACTGAGCATCATCCCTTGCAGCTCCATGCATGGTTGTGCAAACGGCCTGAGTTTATCCTTTTTCATGGCTGCATACTACTCCACGGAGTATATCGACCACATCTTCTTGATCTATTCAACCCCGGCCCTGGGCTTTTAGGGTGTTTCCATAGCTTGGCTGTTGTAAATAGCCCCGTCCACACCGGCGAGGGGAGGTGCTCGGCATGGAGACCGAGGTCCAGAAGTGTTGCTGGTTCTCCTGCTCTGTGGTGAGTGTGCAGCAAGGAGGATTGTGGGTTTCAGTGTCTCCTGCTAGTTATGTGGCCCCACGTGGTCTCTGCCGAGTTCAATCCTCCCCAAAGAGTGGGCTGTCCAAGCCGGTGGGCTTAGCTTGGAGTCGGCCCACCCACTGGTGTTCTCACGGCACCCCCAGATTCCCTGGGGACGGTGCTGACCCCAGAGGCCAAGGCACGTCATCCACCACATCCGTGTGGGTCTGTTGAAAGCGAGTCTCGCAAAATCGCGCCTCCCTCTGGATTTTAGCAACCTGACCCCCCAACACCCCGAGATGGGGGTGCCGCCGACGGCGCTGACCCGGGCTGCGGTGATGGAGAATTGCGCCCACGGCAATCAGCCTGTGCTGGCCCCTCTCCCCTCCGGGCCCGGGCAGACACAGCAGGAAAATTGAATTTGTCATCTCATTAACACTCACGGGAAGGGATTTTTGTTGTCACTGGCAAAAAATAATGTGCAGAAGAGGGTGTATTTTGCAAGTGGGAAAATATTCACTCACACACGCACTGCGGTGTGTGAACCACGGGCATCTGGGGACGCGGTGAAGTCTCAGCTCAGCCCACGTGGGGCCAGATGCACCCCACGCCCGGGTCAGGAGGCAGCAGCCCGTCTACACTGGATGCACCCCGGGCAGGGCACGGGATTGGAACCCAGATGCCAACAGCGGCAAGCTGGGGGTGCGAAGGCTGCTCCTTCCCTGATCTCTGTTTTATGCTCATGGGGTTCTGGGGTGGTGGGTTCTGGGGTGTTGGGTTCTGGGATGGTGGATTTTGGGGTGGTGGGTTCTGGGATGGTGGATTCTGGTTTGGTGGGTCCTGGGATGGTGGAGTCTGGGGTGACGGGTCCTGGGATAGGTGGGTTCTGGGATGGTGGATTCTGAGCTGGTAGGTTCCGGGATGGTGGGTCCTGGGATGGTGGGTTCTGGGGTGGTGGTTTCTGGGGTGGTGGATTTTGGGGTGGTGGGTTCTGGGATGGTGGATTCTGGTTTGGTGGGTCCTGGGATGGTGGAGTCTGGGGTGACGGGTCCTGGGATAGTGGGTTCTGGGATGGTGGATTCTGAGCTGGTAGGTTCCGGGATGGTGGGTCCTGGGATGGTGGGTTCTGGGGTGGTGGTTTCTGGGGTGGTGGATTTTGGGGTGGTGGGTTCTGGGATGGTGGATTCTGGTTTGGTGGGTCCTGGGATGGTGGAGTCTGGGGTGACGGGTCCTGGGATAGTGGGTTCTGGGATGGTGGATTCTGAGCTGGTAGGTTCCAGGATGGTGGGTCCTGGGATGGTGGGTTCTGGGGTGGTGGTTTCTGGGGTGGTGGATTTTGGGGTGGTGGGTTCTGGGATGGTGGATTCTGCGATGGTGGGTCCTGGGATGGTGGAGTCTGGGGTGACGGGTCCTGGGATAGTGGGTTCTGGGATGGTAGATTCTGAGCTGGTAGGTTCCAGGATGGTGGGTCCTGGGATGGTGGGTTCTGGGGTGGTGGTTTCTGGGGTGGTGGATTTTGGGGTGGTGGGTTCTGGGATGGTGGATTCTGCGATGGTGGGTCCTGGGATGATGGAGTCTGGGGTGACGGGTCCTGGGATAGTGGGTTCTGGGATGGTGGATTCTGAGCTGGTAGGTTCCGGGGTGGTGGGTCCTGGGATGCTGGGTTCTGGGATGGTGGGTTCTGACCTGGTGGGTCATGGGGAGAGCTCTCAGGACAGGGGAGTGAGGGAGCCAGGGAGCAGGGCAGGAGCAAGAGCTGAAGAGGGGTCTCCGCAAGAGCCTCGCCTCGCCTGACCCCAGGGGGGGCACTGGACTGTGGGTGCACCTTGGGGCCATCATCATCACACACGGTTCTTTCTTGGCTGCTCCAGGCGGCCGTGCTGGGGACCAGCCCTTGAGGGGCACCTCCCGCGCGATGCAGCCCAGTTCTGGGACGGCGGCCAACGAGGCCCAGAGCAGCTGGGAAATGTGATTCAGCCCAGAAAAGAGGCCGAAGGAAGAGGCAGGAGTAGTGTCCACTGCAGCCAGAAACCCCCAGCCCTTCTGGAAACTTCCTCCACAGTCGACTTCCATCCTGATGACTCTGTGTTTTGCACAGAGTCCCTTGCGCAGCCTCCCCCTGGGTTCATCAGGTAACCCTGCCCATCCTTCCAGAGGGCTGAGCTCCAAAAACACGAGCCTGAGGGGGCATCTGCACCCCCAAGCCCACCGCAGCTTTATTCACAGCAGCCACGTCAAGGAAACAGCCTCAAAGTCCAACTCAAAGTCCACGGACAGAGGAGCGGGTGAAGAAGCTGTGGTATGCACACGCGGTGGAATACTACGCGGCCCCGAAAAAGACGAGCTCTTGCTGTTTGCGACGTGGATGGAGCTGGCGAGGCTGGAGCTGAGTGAAATGAGTCAGAAAGAGAAAAACAAAGGTGGGATGATGTCACTGCACGTGCAAGAAAGAGAAACAAGCAAAGCCACAGACCAAACGCAACCACAACAGACCCGACAAATCTGACTGTTGGGTTGAGTTTGCCAGAGGGGAAGGGTGGGGCGGAGAGCCAAGGCGGGAGAGGGCCCAGGGGGTGCTGGCTCAGGCCAAGAGCTTGTTGGGACGCCACCCGCGGCGCAGATACCGTCAGGTCCTGACGTCCCCGCCCTTGGGACCCCCTGGCCTGCATTTATTCGGCATCGAGCGTGTGGTTTGTGTTGTGCTGACCTTCTCTGTCCCTTGAGGGATTCGGCACCAGACTTGCAGGTGGACGCAGCGTCCAAACCCCACCCGAGGCCGGCGGTCACTTTGTGGACAAGCCTCCGAGAGTCTGGTCGCTGAATCCCAAGCCCTGTGCGCGGATGACCCCCCAAGCAGGGGCACAAAGGGAGCCCGGACTCTCAAAGAACTCGCCCTCCCGGCTTAGCCACGGGCGGCGCCTTCCATTGAATTGCGGGCTTTATCGTCTCCCGAGCCAGCTTGTCCTCCGGACAATTAGTCACGCCGGCTGGGCGCGGACAAGAGCTGCTGAAACGCCGCCTGAATGGGAGCCCCGAGGGACGCGGCTACGTTTTTGTCAGCCGGACCTTTGAATTACTTACCGCCGCCTTTCACGAGACTCGAAGAATGGCGCTTCGGGTGGATTCGGGCACCACGGCCTTCGAGAAAACGCAGTCGTGAGTCAGAGGAAGCCGTTCTCAGGCCTCCCCGGTGGCCCAGCGGCCGAGTCTCCGGCTGCCACGGCCTGAGCTCGATCCCCGGCCGGCCAGGGAGGGACCCCAGGGCGCAGCAGACGCTCCTGCCTCCCTGCTGCTCCCCCAGCGGTGGACCTGACGGATCATGACAAGAATCCCTCCTGCTGCGGCTGACGCCTGCGGAACGCCGCTACGTGTGCTCGCCGGTCCCTCTTGGAGGTGATTGCTGTCCTTGCGGGGTCTCTGAAAGTCGGGGTTCACCCCTGAAAGGGGAGCCATCTCTTCCTCAACCCCCATCCTGCCCTGCCTCTCTAGTTTCATCTCTGTGCTCTATTTTCTCACCAGGCCCGTCGTGCCGTCTTTGACCTGCTTCCGGAGCCGCCGTGCCGTTAGTGGGTCACTACCCCGTGTGGGCTCACGCCCGTCCATTCAGCCCAGAGCCACGCCGGCCGCCGCGTGTTCAGCCACAGCCCTGCTGCTCCCTCACTCAGGAGGTCAACACAGCAGCGGCCGCCCGCCCGTTCCTTCTGGCCTGGGTTTATACGCCAGCCCTCCCCTGCCCACAGGGCCCGGCCGGCCCACACCCGCCGCAGTGGACCAGCTCCCTGGGTAGTGAACTTCCTCCCAACCGAACGTCCGAGGCACAAAGGTCTCGTTTCTGCAAACCGCCCCTGAGCAGTTTGGTAGCGAGACGCTGCTTGGTTGGCCAACGCCCAAGCCGGGGCGGCTGCTCTTACCTGCAACGCGCTCCTGGCCAAGGAGACGCTGGAGACGCACCGGCGCCTCCGTGGGCTGCAGGTGTCTGCAGAATCCCCGCCCTCCGCGGCCGGAATGTCCAGCTGGAGACTGTCCCCGGGTTGCTCGGGTCCTCAAGTCAAAGCCACCAGGACCAGCCTTGCTGGCATCGCTGGAATCCAGGCCCCAACACCCCCGCGTGCTCAGCGGCTGCCGGACCCCGTTCCATGTCTCCCCAACATGCGTCTCCAGGCTCCGGCACCGCTGAGCTCCGCGGCCCGCAGGGTTGATGAGACACAGCGGGGCCGGCGTGCGGGGACCACCTTGCGGAGGGGTGGCCTCCTGTGTGTCCCCGAAGACTGTGGTCCTCCTGAGCCTGCACCCCTCTCTTTTGTAGGAGGCAAACTCGAGCGGCGCGGGGAGTTCTCCTGGCCACGTTGCCTTGTAGGTGGAAACTATTGGCAACAAGCAGAACCCCCTCGGGTCCTCATGCGGAGCCAGGCCAAACCCAAGCCCCCCAGAGTTCACTGCCCCTCTGTGTCCACTGCTTCCCCCCATGGCTTGCAGGTTGGGTTCTTTTTCTGCTCAGGGGACCCGATTATTCATTGAGTTTCCGATTGCAAAGTTGCAACCGTGGCCTCACCCTCTGGGTCCCGGGCTCAGGCGTTGTTATGAGATACTATAAGCTGCGAGTACAATGGGTCCGGGATGTAGACTGGGCTGCACTTGGCACGGACGAGAGGGTGTAGGTCACCAGGGTGACGGTAGCCGGGGCTCCCAGAAGGCTCAAAGCCTGTAATGGGCACCCCCTTTGGAGCCGAACCCCTTCCCGGTGGGGCAGGTGAGGGCCGTGGGATGCAGATTCCTCAAAGCTGGTTGCACTTGGCACGGACGGAGAGGGTGTAGGTCACCAGGGTGACTGTAGCCGGGGCTCCCAGAAGGCTCAAAGCCTGTAACATGCACCCCCTTTTGAGCCGAACCCCTTCCCGGTGGGGCAGCTGAGGGCCGTGGGATGCAGATTCCTCAAAGCCGCCGGCACTTGCCGCCTGCAAGGTCCGAGCTTTTGTTCCCTGAGTATCCTCCTGGGCGTGCGACGGACCCCCGCGTCCACGCGGAGTGTCGGGTCTTCAGAGGCGAGACGAGGCTTGTTCATTCCGAGTCCGCCTTCCAGTGCATTCACGGCGGGCGCTCGAAACCCGCTTCTTGATCTCCAGGCGATGCCGGTTCTTATCCTTCTCCTGCCTTTGTTCTCTGCTCATCCCGAGCCCCAAGGTGGTCTGGGGCAGGAGGAACAACGCGGCTCTGTGTCGGCTCTTCAAAGCGCGCCCGGGGCTCTGTGAGGAAGCCACACGCTCGCCCCTTTCATGTGCCCGTTGTCAGGTGGACGCGCGCTCTGCAGGGCCCTCGCTGCCAACGCGGCGTCTGCTCCCGGCAGATTCAGCCTCGGTGGGTCTGAGATTCGCGCGTCTGACTCACTCCAGGCAGTGCAGTGTCCTGGCTTGACAACACAGGGGATGCTCTGCAGAAACACAGCACGGAACGCCCCCCGGGCTGCAGGCAGCGGCGCAGAGAGACCCGGGGGTCCGTGCTCTGGTAAACTCGGTGAGGCGAGGGGCCCGGGAAAGGCACAGGCTGACCCTCAGCAGGAATTGCAGGAGGAATTCAGGCGACTGGGCACAAAGAGGAGGGCGTGAGTGTCCAGCTGGGTCGGATGAAACGCATCACCGGCGCTAGACACGACCGGAAAGTCCCCGCGGTGGGCCCGGCCCACGCGGCCAGGGGCGGAGGGGGTGAACCCGAGGGCCGGGGCATCGCCCCGGGTGGAGGTGCATGCGGTGGGCGTCCTGAGAACAAGGAGAATCTAGCGCTGCCTTGTATTGAAATAAAGAAAATGGAAAACGGAACGGAAAGCCGGGAGCCCTTCCAGGCATCCTGAAACGAGCAGCGTGTGGGAGAGAGAGAATCCCAGCCTTGCTCGAATGTCTGTCTGCCTGACAGGGTAAACGCGGCTCTATTTTCTGAGTTTCCAGGGTGGAATGTTCTGTAATTGCTGGAAATTGGGCCGGGATGCAACGAGGAATAATGCTCAGCATTGCAACCCCCCATTTCCAATTTCCTACCGCGCCGGGAGAAGAGCCTCCCGCTCCTGGGCGCTGTTCACGAGCCATAACTTTCCCATCACTGTGATAATTACATGTGGCCGGCGCTGCAGCTCTGGCCCGTGAAGTCATGGATACTTCACGGAATCTAATTGTTTTCCTCCGAAACCGATAGCTACACGACGAGGGTCTGTGCTGGCTCCACAGAATACGGCTGTGATTTATCTGCAGCAAGAACTTGGCTCTGTCTCTGAGGAGCAGGATCCCCCAGTGAAGCCGGGGACGCAGGCCTCGGACAAATAAATGATTCTCTCTCCTTGGATCTATTCCACAGTGAAACTAAGAATAGCCTCGCAGCGTGTTTGCAGAAGGATCCAGACAAAGTCAACTGATTCATTCATGGGCGCGTTTAGCCATTTAGTGGGAAACGATTGCCCAGGTGGTGCTGCGTGTTGAGGAAGGGCCTGAATATGCACAGGTGTAACCCTGGATCTCTGTACGTGGGGATGAGGAAACAGATAGCTGGGCGGATGGTGGGTGGGTGGATACATGGATGGGTGAGCGGGGCACAGGAATTGATGGATGGTTGGGAGGGTGAGTGGATGATGGACGCTTGGGTGAATGGATGGTTGGATACAGGGAGGATGGATGGATGAATTAATGGGTGGATGAGGGACAAATGAGTGGGAAGCTGATTGGACGGATGAATAGGTGGATAGATGGATAAATGCATGGATGGATGGGTAGAGGATGGATGGATGATGGATAAATGAATGGGTGGATGGAAGGACAAATGAGTGGACAGTTGGGTGGATGAATAGTTGGTAGATGAATAAATGGATGATTGAATGGAGACACGAAAGCTGGGGATGGATGGATGATGGATGATGGATGGATGATGGATGATGGATGATGAATGATGGATGATTGATGGATGGATAGATGGATGATGGATGGATCATGGATGGATCATGGATGGTGGATAGATGGATGATGGATGATGAATGGATGATGTATGGATGGATCATGGATGATGGCTGGATGATGGATAATTGATGGATGGATGGATGGATGGATGGATTATGGATGGTGGATGGAGGATAGATGGATGATGGATGGATGATGGATGGATGGATGATGGATGGATGATGGATGGTGGATGATGGATGGATGATGGATGGATGATGGATGATGGATTGATGATGGATGGATGATGGATTATGGTTTATAGATAGATGATGTATGGATAATGGATGATGGATGGATGATGGATGGATGGATGGATGGAAGACGATGGATATTAGATAATGGATAGATGGATGGATGGATGATGGATGGATGATGGATGATGGATGGATGATGGATGATGGATGGGGGAAGGTGGAGGATGGATGGAGGATGCATGATGGATGACAGATGGATGGATGGATAGATGGATGCAGATATAAATCACAAGATGGAGGGATGGAGGGATCACAGGGAAGTGGGTGGATGGATGGAAAATTCTCAACTGTTGTATTATTTCCAACTTCTTTCCACCCTTCAGGCTGGTTGATGGCCCCAGAGAGGCACAGTGGGCGGCTCCCTGCCATGTCATCAGCAGCCCTGGACACTACAAGCTGCTTCATCTCAGCCACACAACCCGACCTCAGCGCTCCTCTGTCAGCACCTCTTTAAGGCGCCTACAATGCCGGCCTCACATGACTGTCACAAGGAGTTTGCACTAAAAGCCACGTCCAGGTGGCAGAGTTAGCCCTGAATGTGTGAACCCCCCCATCAAAAGAGTGACCACTAAACATGGCCCCTCAAAGGCTGTTGACGACTTCAGTCTTCAGAGGTTCCAAGCCCAGGTCATTCTGCAACTGAACACTCCGTAACTGTGTTCATAGGTTTCCACTAAACCACCTCTGCTTGACAGTCACACCTCGTCCACTAACAGGAAGGGGAGCCCACACTTGCTAGGCGTGATCGGACTTGCCACCAAACATGTTCCTGTCAAGCAAAGCCGGGGAGATGAATAAGCCCGAGCAAGCAGAAGAACAGCCAGCGATCCTCCGACGAGCAGAAGGGGAGCTGTGGGGATCAGCATGTGGCTTTGATTCACTCCTCCGTGTTGCGCTAACTGGGGTGAAATGAGTTTCATTCATCAACTTCCCGATCTATGAAAGCTCAGCGACACGTCTCCCTCCCTCGTGGCGGGGGAGACGGATTAAATGAGATTATGCCCGTCTCGGCAGCCCGGAGATTACCTCGCGTCGCTGATATGTTTATATGTTTCTATTTAGCTCTGCGCTCCGGCCGCGCCTGTGCTAAGTGGGATTGTTTATGCCAGACGGATGCTTTGCTTCACTCGCCGAGAATCGATTCCTGGAAGTGCTCCTTCTACTTCCTCACGTCTAAAGTAAACAAGGAGCATCAACCAAAGTCATTTCCACCCCCCACCCCCAGAATGTAGTCATACTCTTGACCTATAAATGTTGTTCTCCACACTGTCATGGGCATTGGGTAAGAGGCATCTCGACAAAATTTTCCTTTCATCGTTTATAAATTTTTGGTGAGAATACTGAGTATTCTGTATAAGAGTGGAGTGGGGTTTTCCAAAACAGCATTTTGGAGAGGGTGAATACATGGATTAATGGCTGGATACATAGCTGGCCAGATGGAGGGATGGATGGATGGATGGATGGATGGATGGATGGATGGATGGAAGGATGGATGGATAAGATTTTCAGGGGATGGATGGATGGATGGATGGATAAGGATGGATGATGGATGGATGATGGATGATGGATGGATGGATGGATGAGGATGGATGATGGATGGATGGATGGATGAATAGCTGGCTGGCTGGATGGTAGGTAGGTAGGTAGGTGGATAGATGGATGATAAACAGACTATATGGATGGATGGATGGATGGATGGACAGGTTGGTAGGTAGAGAGGATAGATAGATAGATAGATAGATAGATAGATAGATAGATAGATAGATAGATAGACTGACTACATGGATGGATGGATGGATGGATGGATGGGCGGATGGGTGGATGGATGGATGGATGGAAGGATGGATGGATAAGATTTTCAGGGGATGGATGGATGGATAAGGACGGATGATGGATGGAGGATGGATGGAGGATGGATGGAGGATGGATGATGGATGATGGATGGATGATAGATGATAGATGATGAATAGATGATGGATGAATGATGGATGATGATGGATGGATAAGGACGGATAGATGAATAGCTGGCTGGATGGATGGTAGGTAGGTAGGTAGGTGGATAGATGGATGATAAACAGACTATATGGATGGATGGATGGATGGATGGATGGATGGATGGATGGACAGGTTGGTAGGTGGACAGGATAGATAGATAGATAGATAGATAGATAGATAGATAGATAGATAGATAGATAGATAGATAGATAGATAGATAGATAGATAGATAGATTGACTACATGGATGGATGGATGGATGGATGGATGGATGGATGGATGGATGGATGGATGGATGGGCGGATGGGTGGATGGATGGATGGATGGATGGATGGATGGACGGGCGGATGGGTGGATGGATGGATGGATGGATGGATGGATGGATGGATGGATGGACGGGCGGATGGGTGGATGGATAGTCAGTTGGATGGACAGTTGAAAGATAATGGATGGATTCCTAGGTAGGTAGACAGAATGGATGATGGATGGATGATGGATGAAGGATGGATGATGGATGGATGATGGATGATGGATGGATGGATGATGGATGGATGATGGACACACGGATGGGTGATGGATGGATGATGGACACATGGATGGGTGACGCATAGATGATGGACACACGGATGGGTGATGGATGGATGACGGAAGACGCATAATGGACAGATGGGTGGATGGGTAGATGGATCTGTGGGTGGACGAACAGCTGGTGGACAATTAGGGAGCTGGGCGGGGCGGCTTGAGGGTGAAGGTGGGGCACCAGCAAACCCGATAACGTCTGCAGCACTCGGCACATCTTCCGTCAGCCCCCAGAGATCTCCCGGGAGTCTGAACCACAACGGCCTTTCTCGGCTCTTCACGGCCGCCTCAGCCCACGCGCCCTCCGGCCGCCGGCCAAGCCTTTTCCATTTAAAAAGACAAACCGGCCTCTGCCGACTCACATTGTTTGACCAGGTGCACAATACCCGGGGGTCCAAGAACAGGGCGGATTCTTATTTCACTGGCCTTCCCGGAGAAAGGTGGGGTCCTTGACTGATGAGACACCCTGCCCCCCGTCATTTGCTGGGGATCACAGAGAGGGTCACCGGCACCGTTTTCCTGTCTTTTTCCGGGGCGATTGCACGTGATCGTGGTCTTGGTGACCGGCCAACGTGGAGGCTGGTCTGGGGTCACGCCTGTGACACGGGTGCGCACGCATTGACTCGCCACAACGGCTCAGAAGCTTTTGTCACCATCATGGCCTTTATTTTCAAAGGGGAGCTGAGGGGCTCCGCCTGGGGTGACGACTGTTCTCAGCCCGGATGCCCGTCTGGAGAGACTCGTCCCCTGCCCTCCTCCCAAGGGCACTTCCCAGCCGCCGCCACCCCAGGGACAGCAGAGGAAAGTGGTGTGTAGATGCTCACGCCAAGTGGGGTGCACACCCAGCAGTGTCCTCAGTTCCAGCTTCCCTAGCATCTCCGTGAAGTGCACCCCAAAATACAAGGACGGGGTTGGCTGCCTCCAGGGTCCTCCCCCACCAATGCTTGGACCAGATTCCCGATGTAACCCCCAAAGCAGCCACTTCTTGACCATCTCCCCCCTTTGTCTCAGACGAGCCCAAACAATCTTAGGCCACCTGCACCCCAAGAATTGGAAGCCCCTTTTGCAAGAGAACATGGTCCCGCCCGGCCCTGCAAACGCTGAATCTCTTGCTGGGACTGGACATGGACGCAGCATCGAGCCCTTAGCTTGGTTTCCCCCAAGTTTTCTGCGTCTGAGGAACCCCGGCGGGGGTGCCTTGCGGGCAATGGGCCGTGTTGGCTTTATCTCTGCAGAGCAGGCCGCCCTCTTGCTCGCGGCCGCTGGAGGGCAACGGTGGGGCCGGCGTGGCCCGCGTGGCCGGTGGATGGATGGTGCAGGCCGCACCTGGGCCCGCGGGGCGCACGTCCCGAGCCCGCCTCCTTCCGATCCCCGGCGTCCCGGCAAAACGCGTCCCGGCACACAGGGATCTTTGGAAACCAGCACCCGTGGCCCCCAGGGGCGCGTTCCCCCGGGCGGGAGCTTCGGGGACCCGCGAATCACAGCGAGACCCCGGCCGACGCCAGTGACGACGGCCCGTGGCCAACCAACCAGCAACAGCGAGTGCTGGCGAGGAGGTCGCTGTGGTGTGAACAGCAGCGCGAGCCTCCGGCACCTGCCCAGGGCACGGGCGGCGGCTCCGCTCCGGGACAGACCCCTGCGCGCCCTCCTGGCGGCGGGGCCTGCTCCTCCCCCGGGTCCCTGCTCCTCCCCCGGGGTCCCCCCCTCCAGACACAAACGGCGGCACGGGGGGGTGTGGTTTCAAAAATATTTTATTTTCTGGAATAGCCATAATGTCTGAGCTCCGTCCTGGGCCTCCCTCCCCACGGGGGGCGGCAGCTACGACAGACAACACGGAGGAGACACGGATCACCTGCGGACGGGATGGCGGCAGCGTTAGGATGAGTCGAAAGCGCTCACCGGGTGGGGGACGCCACGGGGTGGGCTGGGGGGGGTGCGGGCCGCCCCGACGCTCCTCGAGACCCGCATGTGCACCCCGCACGCGGGGCCCGCCCGACCCGTCACCTCGAGTCCCCCTCGGGAGGCCGACGAAGCAGAGGAGAAAGAGCGGAGTCCTGGGCGGCCCACGCGTGGACGTGGCCGCAGTCCACGGGATGCACACTGAGGCGTCGCTGATGCTCTGTGGGCTTCTGGAACTTTCCGGAACGCTCTCACTCCGGGTGCCACGTCTCCAGTCCGCGTTGTCAGGCGGTGCCTTCTCCTCCACACAGATGTGGAGAAACATTCGGGGCCACGGGGACCCCCGCGTGCCCCCCGGAGGCCCTCGGCGGCGCACGGAGCAAGCTGGGTGGCGCTGGACGTGGCTGTGTGAGCTCGGCGGCCTGGATGCGTCTGGGAGGGAGCGGCCAGGCCCCAGGGCGTCTAGTAACCATGGTGCACGACGGAAGCGGACTGTCCCTGCACGTCTCTAGCCGGGGGCGAGAGGAGACACTCCCGCGGGCCGCCCGCCACGGGCGCTTGAACCCCGGTGGGTTCCGCCAGCGGGAGGGGAGGAGACATGGCGATGTCACGAGAGGCTGGGCCAGGCGGGCGGGCAGCGGGCCATGGCTGGGTGGGGCCGCCGGGGCGCGCGGAGGTGACGCAGGGTGCCAGGGCCCCAGAGGTGGTGCTGCCCGGGAGTCCTGACCGCCTGGTGATGGCTTGGCAAGATGCGAGCGTCCTCACGGCGGGCGCCCGCCCTTCACCCCCACGGCGCGGCCGGGCCGTCACGCCGGGCAGCACACTCCGGAGCGGGCCGAGCGGAGACGGTGGGCGTCCGGGCCCCGGGCCGGAGTCCTGGCGGCCGGAGGGGCCCCATCCTCACGGCGCCTGGGCGGGCGCCCGGGCGGCACGTCGGCGGCCCCTGGAGCGCTCGTTGCTGCAGGAGGAGCCCTAGGGTGGGGCGGGGACAGAACAGAGGAGCAGGTTGAGTCAGGGCTGAGCTGAGGAGACGGCTCCGCGGCCGCCGCGGCGGGGGGGCCCCGTGGCCGGCTGCCCAGACTCTGCCCGGCGGGATCAGAGTGTCCCGTGGTGATCGAATCACCTTGCCGGCCGGGAGCTCGCCCCCGGGGCCCTGAGCCGCAGCTGGCAGTGGCGGCGGCTCCGGACGCGCAGGGAGGGGGGGCTGGAGCCCCAACCCCAGGCCCCCGGGACCCCAAGACGGGCCGTGCTGGGAGCCGAGGTGGACAGACACTGGGGGCTCGGAGCGGGTCCTGACCCAGAGGACGGGGTTGCTGTGCAAAGGTGGGCGCAGACTCGCCTGCCTGCGGGGTGCGGGAGAGGAGAGGCCACCCCCGGAGGGAGGTCAGCAGGGGACGCCTGCCCCACCCGCTGGACGCCAGCCCCGGGACGGGGACAGACAACCACGGCGGCGAAGCCCCTGGCGCACTGCCCGGCTGTGCCACCGTCCCCAGCGGCCCAGGGCCCACAGGGCCTCAGCCCGCTGCCCATGGGGGTCCCCTGAGCTGACCAGGTCAGGGTTTGCTTCCCCGGATGTGCCCCTGTGTGGCCACTTGCCCGGCATCTGCCCTCACGGCTCGGCTGGACACGCTTGCCCGGCGGCCGAGGCCGGGCAGCAGGGCAGCGAGCGCCGTGGTCAGCTGCTCTCCGGAGCCCCGATTCCTCGCGTCCGGGAGATGGGAGGGGCGGCTTCTGTGGGGCTGGGAGGGAGAGGGACACGGGGGGTGCTCTGGGGACCCCTATGTTGTGAGCGTGCGGCCTGCAGCCCGGGGCGCGGGAGGACTCGCCCGAGGCCCCCACCGCGATGACGCGCGTCCGCCCCCCGGCTCCCGGGGCCCAGGCTCTTCGGGCGTCCGAGCCCAGAGGCGCACGGGACCCGCCGCTGGGCCGGGGTCGGGGTGTCTGGGGTGACGCCGCCCTGAGCCACCGGAGACACAGCACTTGCCGGGGACCCACGAGGCGTGGGGGTGCCCTCGTGGGGGGCCCGACAGCCGGGTTCTGGGTCGCGCGCCCTCCCTCTGCACCCGCCCCCTCCGCCAGCCGCTCACCTGCTTGTCTGCCCCGCGCTCCCCACAGAACTGGAGCAGCCGCGCAAACTGGGGCGCGAGGCGGCTGCCGGGGAGACCCGTGATGAGCCAGGGCCGGGGCGGCCCCCGGGGGCCGTGCGGATCCAACCGGCACCCCTTCCCCCGCCTGGGCGAGCCCAGAGACCTCCCATGGGTGCAAACCCGGGGAGCAGAGATCTGGGGGCGCGTCTCTGCCGTGGCCACGGGTCCCCACGTTCTCCACAGGCGGCTGATTCTCGGCCACATGGGTGGGGCTGCAGACGACACCCCAAAGCTCACACACGGCTCCGGCTTCGTTCTCGGGGTCTGAGCCGTGGGTTTCAGAAGCGCAGGGCCCCTGGGGCGCACGCCCAGGGGGACGCCCCGGTTCCTGCACAGACGAGGGCCGGGGGGCTCGGAGGGGTGAGAAATCCGAGCAGACCCCCACCCAAGTGGGGCGCCAGGCCAAGCCCTGGCTGGGTTCTTCTGCCAGAAGGGGGCCCCGGGGGCTTCCGCTGACCTCCCGCAGGCCTCGGCGCGATTCTTCCCCAAGGGAGCCACTGCCCTGGGGCGGCGGCGGGAAACGGGGCCCCCCGAAAAAGGCCAGCGCCCCTGCCGGGAAGCACGTCCCTTCTCAGGACGGGCCGCGCTGAATAAGGCCCTCGGTGCCGGCGCAGCCCTGGGGACACTTGCGCCGGAGAGTGCTCGCCCCCTAAATAGTGTCCCTGGCCCCAGCTCTGCGCCCATGAAGCCTTGGGGGCGGCGGAGGGACCCCCAGGTCAGGCGTGTCCGTCCCTCTGGTCCAGGTCAGGGGCGCCAGGAGCGCAGACGAGATGGAAACAAAGTGTCTCCTCGCTGCCTGGCGTCCTGGGCACCTGTCAGGAAACTGCAGTAAAAGGCCGAGCGCGCAGGATAATTTGGGCCCAGAGTCCCGGAGGAGAGGTTGGGGGAGCCCCACAGGCTCCCCAGGACCCCGAGGGGCGGAGACATGACCGGGACGGAGCTGAGGTGGCCGTGTGGGGGCCTGGGGAGGCCTGGGCTGTGCAGGGGCTGCCTGCACTGGGGGCCGTGGGTGGAGGTGACTCGCCAGGCCTGGGGTGGCCAGACCCAGAGCAGGGCCAGGACTAGGGGTGCAGGCAGGTCTGGCTGGGGTCTGGCTGGGGTCTGGCTGGGTGTCCCGTCCCCGGCTCTCGGGGGTGTCGCACACCCCAGGCCACACACAGGCCAAGGAGTCTGATTACGCTCAAGTAAGCCCAAGGGCCGAGGGTGCCAGCACCGCGGCCAGTTTTCAAAAGGGCCGGACAGCAGGACTGACCGTCCAGGGGGCCACAGAGGGGTGTAAATGTTATTTTCCTGAGGTTTTAACATGGCCCCCCCAAAGCTGTAAACGATGAGACACCAGAGCCTGTGCTAGAGGGCGAGAAAGCAGTATTGTGGAATACTATACAGCCAGGAAAAAGGTAAATGCAGCCATTTGTGCCCAACGAGGGGATTTGGGGGGCTCGAGAGAGAAATATCAGGTGACTCGACAAGCAAAATGCATAAAGAGGTGGACACTCGTGGGTGCAGGGGGCTCCCGGGGTTCAGAGAGGGGGTGGAGGGAGTGAGGCTGCAAGGGTGCTGTCGGGGGATAGAGGACTTGGGGGTTCAGAACAAAGAGCAGGCAGCTGAGCAGTCCTTCCCTGGGGGGATTCTGGGGTGTGTCCCCCTCGACAAGGGTCCCAGCTCATGCTCATCCCGGGGTCACCTCTATGCAGGTCTCCCCAGCGTGTCATTCGCCACCTGCACCAAAACCTCAGCACCCCAGGGTGCACTCAGCTGGCCGAGACTGTCCAGGAGGCACAGATGGGGTGAAAGTCTTTGTCGCTGAGACGGGAAAACCCCAAAAGCCCGGCTGACCCCGGTAGCCTGGCCTCAGGGGTGCGCCTGGCTTCACCCCACACGGGCAAACACCGCACACCTCAGAGGCTCAGGTCGGCACTGGACGTCCACGCCGGCCCCGGGGCTGCCCCTGAGTCAGCGCACCTGGGGGGGCACCAGGGTGAGCTGGGCGCCCCCAGGAGCCACAGGGGCCTGGCGCGTCTGCCGTGCGCACAGGTGCGTGGCCAACATGCGTGCTGGGGTTGTGGGGAGCCCAGCACCCCAGGACAGTTGGGGTCCCCGCTGAGCTGTGCTTGTTTAAAGTCACCTGGGGGAGCAGTGGGGTGGGAGGGGGAGCCCCCCACCTGTGCTCTCGCTCTTTTCCTGGGGTCGCTTGTGCTGATTCTGTTTCCCTTGGGGGTCCCCTCCCCTGTCCCCCCAGATTTGACTCACGAGACATCAGCACCAAGCACGGGGGTCTCCCAGACGCCCTCAGTCCACTGAGTTCAAGGCCAGTGTGTCCCTTACACTGCGGAGAACAGGCCACTCCCCAGACCCTGAACCCCGCAATTCACACCTTAAAAATGTGCAAAATTGCCCATAAATGACACCAAAAACGGGGCAAAAAGCTGCTTTTGCGGATGGAAAACGGCACCGGCTGTGGCTGCCAACACCCCGTGGGCCCTGAACCTGCGGACAGCTGCGCGCAGACGCACCTGGGGGCGGTCTGGGGTGGAAATGAGGGGTCACACGCGGCACCCCGTTGCGTCCTGGGGATCTTGGGCAACTTCCACAGCCTTTCTGGGGAGCCTCCATCTTCTGTCTGGGTGATCGGGGTGAGGAGTCCTACGTCTCCTGCCCCGCGTGTGCTGCGCAGGGACACGCTCGGAAGACATCAGAGCTGGCGGGGGTTTGTGGGGCCCTGGACGCCGGGCGGAGACCCCCCCAGGCCGCGCAGGGGCTCGGGGTTGGCGGGGACCCCAGAAGGAGCCTTCTGCCTTGGGACACGGCACCACCCCCGTGGGCCCCGGAACCAGGTCCGTCGCGGGTGTCCTTGTGGGGAGACGGACGGAGGGACGGTCAGCTTCCCTCCCAGAGGAAGAGCCCAGCGGCCCCGTGGGCAGCAGCTGCCTTGGAGAGACGACGGGTGGGCGTGTGCACGGTGGACGCAGCGGAGGACCTGAATGTACATCCTCAGCTGCTTGCACATCCTCACCTGCCTGCACATCCTCACCTCCTGTACATCCTCAGCTTCCTGCACGTACTCACCTGCCTGTACATCCTCACCTGCCCGTACACCCTCAGCTGCCTGCACATCCTCAGCTGCCTGCGCATCCTCACCTGCCTGCACATCCTCACCTGCCTGCATATCATCTGCTTGCACACCCTCACCTGCCTGCACAGCCTCACCTGCACAGCCTCACCTGCACAGCCTCACCTGTCTGCACACCCTCACCTGCCTGCACATCATCATCTACCTGCACACCCTCACCTGCCTGTACATCCTCACCTGCCTGCACATCCTCACCTGTCTGCATAGCCCCATCAGCCTGCACACCTTCACCTGCCTGCACATCACCTGCCTGTGCATCCTCACATGCCTGTGTATCCTGACTTGCCTACACACCCTCACCTGCCTGCACACCCTCACCTACCTGTATATCCTCGCCTGCCTGCACATCACCTGCCCGCGCATCCTCATCTGCCTGCACATCCTCATCTATTTGCTCACCCTTGCTTGCCTGCACACCCTCACCTGCCTGCACAACCTCACCTGTCTGCATAGCCCCATCAACCTGCACACCATCACCTGCCTGCACATCACCTGCCTGCACACCCTCACCTGCCTGCACACCCTCACCTGCTTCACACCCTCACCTGCCTGCACATCACAGACGCAGGCACCGGCCTGGCGGTCAGAGGCAGCCGCTGTCCAGCCCAAGCACGTGTCCTGCACCAGAGACCACCCTGCTCGGGGGGGCCGTGGACATCCAGCCTCCCCTCCCTGCCTCGCTCTGATTCTGAAATTGGGGTGCCAGCAAGTCCCCACCTCCCCTGGCAAGTGGCGTTCACCCCCTGAGCACCCTCGGGGGAGGGCGTGGGGGTCACCGAGCAAGTGTGGGGGCCAGGAGCGCCGTTTCACCCCGTCCGGGGCGGGGGGTGGACGCCCACGCAGGGCCTCGTGGGTGCCAGGGCAGGGCCACGCAGACGCCTCGGCCGCCCCTCTCTGCTCCGCCAGCAGCAGCGTCCCGGGCCCACGAGGGCTCCCCGGCCCGTGGCCCCCCCATCCCGAGTCCCCGTCACGTTGCCCACAGGCGGGTCAGGCCCTCCGGGGAGCTGGGCACATGGGGAGCCCCTGGAATTGCAGCTGCGCGTGAGGAACAGAACCGGAGGGCACAGAAGCAGCGCTCGGGCCTGGAGCTTCATCCCGGTCGGCCACGGGGACACGCCGGCCGGGCCACCTCCGCCGTCTCCAACCACCTCAGCTCCTGGACCGGCCCTGGGGGGTCCCCCACATCCACTGGTGCTTCCTTCCTGCGGGCCCGGGAATCCAGGGCTCCCTGTCCTGACCCCCTGGGTGCAGGTGCGAGTCTGGTGCATAGAATTGGACTGGCTGGCATAAGAGGGGTGATTGGAGCCCTTTTTGGGGGTGACAACCCCCCACGCCGCGTCCTGGGGTCCCCCAGCCTCGTCCTGTGTCTGCTGGGCTCGCCCCAACCTCCGAGCTGCAGCGCCCGCTTGGGAAACAAGTGCGAAATATCTGTGGCTTCTGTCGCCACGGCTGGCTCTTCGGGGGTTTTATTTTGTGGGCAGAGTGCACAAGTCTAGTGTTGGGGTTCCCGAGCTGGGGAGACACCCCGGGGAGGCTTGGGAGGTGGGTGCTGGGGAGACTGGGAGGCAGGGGAGCCGGGATGCTGGCGAGACGGGGAGCTCCGGGAAGGGGGTGCTACGGAGGCGGCCAGCTGGGGAGCTGGGGTGGAGGAAGACAGGCCGCTGGAAAGCCGGGGGGCTGGAAAATGGGGTGTCTTGGAGAAGGCCAGCTTGGGAGCTGCGATTCAGAGCAAACGGTCAGTTGGGGGCCTGGAGGCCTGAGGCCCTTCCAGACACAAGCTGCTGTGGGAGAACGTGCACCCAAGCACCCCGCAGAGCCCCCTTCGCACGCACTCGGGGGGCCCACGGGGGCTCCCCAAACCTTTGCCGATCCTCTCCAATAAAATGCCTTGTTCTGCAAACAGACCTGCCCCCCTCAGCCCTGCTGCCCGCAGGCTGCGTCCTGGGGCGCCGGCCCTGCTGCAGGACGCTCAGCACCCATCTGAACTCTGGGCGCAAAGCCAGGTCACCCCACACAGTCAGTCCCCGGAGACCCCTCCGGTTCTGGGGTGCGCACCGTCTCCCGCAGTCCCCTGAGCCCTCAGGGGGGCTGCGGGCAGCTGGGGGAGAGGAATGGCTGCCCAGGAGCCCCCCCGCGGGCAGGGCCGGCCTGAGCGCGCGGCTCCTGCCCCTGGATGTCCCCCCACGTCCCCTGCGCGCCCCGGTTCCCCGGCGGGCGCCCGCTCTGCGGATGCATAAATTGGCAACCTATTTAAACCCGGCGGTTTTCCTCACACGCGCCGCCCGCGCCGGGATGTGCCAAGGGGACATTTTTCTTGCTAACAAGATATTTATTCAAGTGGCAAACTTGCCGGGCGCACGCGGGGGAGGGCGCCCCGACCTCGTCTCCCCGGTCTGCAGCTGCTGGGGGGCCAGGCCGAGCCCCGGGAGCCGGCGCCGGCACGCGCCCGCCAGTGTGAGCCCCGGGCGCCCCGGCCCGCGACCTGTTCCCCATTCCCGTCTCCGGCGTCGGCCGGCGGCGTCCCCGGCGGCCCGGGGCGCTCAGCCCCGCGCCCCTCACCTCGCGCCGCCGTCCGGGGCGGCCCGGGGGACCCCAGAGCCAGCCGAGCCCCGCGCCCGCCGCCCGGGGGCTGGCACCAGGCAGCGCGCCGCGCGCACCGGCCCCCGCGCGCCGCGTCCCCCTCGGGCCCGGGGCGGCGGCGCAGGGGGCGACCCGGGGCGCGGGCTCGGACCCCGGGCACCCGGGGGAGCGGCCCGGGGGGACGCGGCGGGCTCGCGCCCAGCCCCCCGCCCGCCCGCCCGCCGGCAGCCGCCGCCGCGGCGCGCCCGGGGCGCAGCTCCCACCCCGGGGACGGTCCCGCGGGCGGATCCCGCGCCCTCCGCGAAGTTGCGGCTCCCCGGGGCGCCCCGCGGGCGGCCGCGGGCGCGCACTCACCCGCTCTCCCCGCGCGGTCCCTGAAGGTCAAGGCCAGGTGGCGCCGGCGCCGGGCGCGCGGCGGGGCGCGGGGCGGGGGGCGCCTCGGGGCCGCCGGCCCCCATGTCCGGCGCGGCGCCCCGCGGGCGGGGGGCGCCCTCAGCGCGGCGGGCCCCGGGGCGCGCGCGGCTCAGATGCCGTGGTCGCAGTCCACATCGCGGCAGATGTACCAGAGGATCACGTAGAGGATGAGCAGGATGGCGAAGATGAACAGGGCCACCAGGATCGCCTTGGTCACCGGGGAGATGAGCGACTGCATGGCCCCGGCGGGGCGCGCGGGCGGGCGGGGGGCGCGCGGGGGCGCGGGGCGCGGCGCTCACGACCCCCGAGCGCGCCCGGAGCCCCGCGCCGGCCCCGCGCCGCATCCGCAGTGCTCCGTGCCGGGGACGGCGCCCGCGCGCCGCGGCGCTGCTCCTCGGCGGCCGCTGGCCGGGCCGCGCTGCTGCGCTCACCGGGCCCGGCGGCCGCGGGGCTGGGCGGGCGGCGCGGGGGGCGCGGGCGGCGGGCGGGCGGGGGCGGCGGCCATGGGCGAGGACGCGGGCGCGGGCGGGCGGCGCGCCCGGCAAGTCCCCGAAAACTTGGGCGCGGCGAGACGGCGGGCGCGCGGTGACAGGTGGAGGCGCCGGCCCCGCGGGGCGCAGCGCGCAGCCGTCCGCGGGCGGCGGGGGGCGCGGGGCGCGGGGCGCGGGTGCGCGGGAGGGCGGCGCGGGGGCGAGCGCGGGGGAGGGGCTGCGGCGCAGGGGGGAGGCTCCCGCCGCAGCCGGGGGAGGGGAGGGGAGGGGCGGGGAGGGCCGGGCAGGGGCGGGGAGCGGCGAGGAGCGCGCCCCTCCCGCCGCGGCGCTCCGGGGTCCGCGCCGGGCGCCCCGCGCTCGCCGCTCGCCGACCCCCGCCCCGCGCGCACCCCTTCGCTTCCTGGCGCGCAGCCCCGCCGCTGAGATCATCGCGGAGGAAGCGGGGAGGGGGCGCCCCCCTTCGCGGGGACGGGGCGCAGCGGAGCGGGAGGGGCTGCGGGCGCAGCGTGTCCATCGCTGACCCCAGCAGGGGGAGGCGGCCTAGGCCGGCAGGGGCTCACCCCGGGGTGCGGTGGCCACGCGCCCCTGGAGGTCACCCCCCACCCGACCCCGGCCCTGGCTGCCCCCAGCAGTGGGGGGGCCCTCTGGCTGGGCCGGGTGGAGGAGGCGCTCACACCCCCTATGCAGGAGGCGCTTGCAGGTGGGGCGCTCGGCCTGGGGGCCATTCTAGCAGCACAGAGAAAAGCAAGGCTGCTGGGGGAACCCCAAAAACTGCCCGCAGAGGTCTTGAGCTAGGTGGGGTGTCTGCCTGGGGTGTTGTCCTGAAGAGACAGGTTTGGGGTGTGCCAGGGTGCAGGACCCCAGTCCTGGGGCCTAGACTGGACATCCCTGAGCTGTTAGAAGCAGAACCCCACTTCTGAAGGGCGGCTCCCTCTCGCCCGGCCTCCTGCATGTGCGAGCCCCACACCTGTGTCCAGGTGGCCCCGCAGGGCTCAGGGAAGGCCCCCAGGGCATGCTGAGGGGCTGCACAAATGCACGCAGCTTGTCTGCATCCCCCGAGACTGGGGACCCTGCGTGGGCTCCCCATGGTCTTAGGGGTCCCCAATTCCATGGTGGGAGCAGGAGCTCAGGACAGGCTCTTTGTCTGGCCTCCAGGGTCTCTACCCCAGCACCCCCTGACACTGGACACTGCAGAGGCCTCACCTGCCCCAGGTGGGAAAAACCTCAGGGACCTCACCTGACCCAGGTGGGAAAACCCTGGAGGCCTCCCCTGACACCAAAGACCTCACCTGACCCGGGTGAGAAAACCCCAGAGGCATCAGCTGCCCCAGGTGAGAAAACCCCAGAGGCCTCACCTGCCCCAGGTGGGAAAACCCCAGAGGCCTCAGCTGCCCCAGGTGGGAAAACCCCAGAGGCCTCACCTGCCCCAGGTGGAAAAACCCCAGAGGCCTCAGCTGCCCCAGGTGAGAAAACCCCAGAGGCCTCACCTGTCCCAGGTGGAAAAACCCCAGAGGCCTCAGCTGCCCCAGGTGGACACATCCTGGGAGCTGAGCTGCCTCCAATCGGCCTGTCCAATGCTTCCACCCCAACCAGGGGCAGCTACGGGGCCAGGATGGCATCGTCAGGAGAGAGGGTGCCCCCTTCCTCCTGAGGGTGCACAAGGCACCCCCATATCAGGGGGCTCAGCAGCCAGGGTGAGTTGTCTGCAGTATTGGGGGCCGGGGCAGACATTGAGCATGGGGGGTGATCTGGGGAGAGGAGCTGGGCTGCCGCACGGGGCACGAAGCACAGGGCACTGTCCCCTCACGCGGCTGAGGGGTGCTGCTGCTGTCCCCCGAGGCGCCTGCCTGAGCCCCGAAGCTGTGGGGCCACCGCTGGGTCCTCCCTGGCCCACGCCGGCTGGTCCCCCAGCACCAGGTTCTGTTCTCAGGGCGCACACCCCAGCTTCTGACATTGTCCGTTACACTTCACCTTCTCCGCGGCCCCCCAGCCCAGAGCCGAGAGAGCACGGGGGTGAAGCTGGGGGTCGGGCAGGTGGGAGACGCAGCGCCCTTCCCTGCCCCGGCGGAATCGGGGGTGCGGGAAGGTGCGTCTGGACCACAGCCTCGCGCCCGTGTGCCCGGCTGTGCCCCACGTGCTCGGTCCAGTCTCCTCCCACGAGCCCCCTGGACGAAGGAGGGGGTGCCGCCGTGGTGGCAGGAGAAAGGCCTTCACTGACCATCACCCCCACCCCAACACTCCCCGCCGGGGCTCAGCCTGGCCCCGGCGACCGGGCCCCTCTGCTGTGGTGGCCGGAATGGCCGCGGCCGCCTGCCACTCGCCCTCGGGGGGACACTCGCCCTCGGCCTCCCGGGGAGTGGGCGGGCGGGTTCTCTGCATGGAGCAAGGACAGCTGACCGCAGGGCTGGCTTCGGGATCGGGGTGGCCCGCAGAGGCCGGCGGGCCGGGAGCCGGGGGGCGTGGGGCGGCAGACAAGGCCCGTGAGCAGCGTGTCCGGGCCCCGAGCGGGTGCCACGCCCTGCCCGGCCCGTGCGGGCAGGAGCTGGCGGCGGGTCAAGCGGCGCGTGTGCGGCCCGGGAGGCAGCCGGCCCGCGGTCCCCGATGACAGACAAGGCGCGTGTTTTCCTGAATGGACGACACGTCTCCAGGGTAATCCTGGAGGAAGTTGGGCTCCGTCCAGCCCTTTATATAGAAGATGGAGCCGCGCTCCTCAGAGTTTTTGGACCGTGTCTTTCTCCGGCTCGAGGCTGCTGCCCACAGCCATCCAGTAATGAGCCCTCGCCCGCTGCTGCCCCTGGCGCTGCGTCTCGGGCCGGAGGGCGCGCCCCCAAACCCTGCACGCTGCCTTCTCCTCCCGGGGCGTCCGGAACGTGGGCCCCCAGGTCCGGGGTCTCGGCAACGTGGCCCCTGCGGTCGCCGGGGTGGAGACTCCCAGGGGGTCTGGTTCCTGGATCCCGCAGCTCGCGTCTCCAAAGCCGCATTTGTCAACTTTTGCTGTGCTCTCGGCAGCTGTGGGTGGTCGGCGTGTATATTTAACCGCGTGTGTGTGTCGGGTGGGTGTTGCTATGCAGTGATGACTGTCCCTTCTCCATAGCTGTTTTCTGTGGGGATCTGGGGGAGGGCGGGGGAGGAGGGTGGTGGTGGAACGGAGGATGGTGGGGATGGTGATGGTGAAGACGGTGATGATCACGGTGTGGGTGATGCAGGGGATGATGGTGATGGTGGTGCTGGAGGTGGTGGTGATGGTGATTAAGATGGTGATGATCGTGTTGTGGATGGTGGAGGTGGTGCTGGTGGTGAGGGTGATGAACGTGGTGCTCATGGTGGAGGTGGTGATGATGGTCCTGATGGAGATGAACATGGTGGTGATGATGGTGATGGTGGACATGATAATGCTGGTGATGATGGTGATGATGATGGTGGTGATGGTGACTGAGATGGTGATGATCATGGTGTTAATGATGGAGGTGGTAGTGATGGAGGTGAGGCTGGTGGTGATGGTGATGAACATGGTGGTGGTGATGGTGATGGTGGAGGTGGTGATGATGGTCCTGATGGAGATGAACATGGTGGTGATGATGATGGAGGGGATGGTGATTGAGATGGGGATGAGCATGTTGATGATGGTGGAGGTGATGCTGGTGGTGATGGTGATGAACATGGTGGTGGTGGTCCTGGTGGAGGTGGTGATGATGTTCCTGATGGTGATGAACATGGTGGTGATGATGGTGCTGGTGGAGGTGGTGATGATGTTCCTGATGGTGATGAACACGGTGGTGATGATGATGCAGGTGATGGTGATTGAGATGGTGATGATCATTGGTCATGTTGTTGATGATGGTGGTGATGGAGATGAGGGTGGTCGTGATGGTGGAGGTGGTGATGATGGTCCCGATGGTGATGAACATGGTGGCAATGACGTTGATGAGGAGATGATGATGCTGGTGATGAAGGTGATGATGATGGTGGTGGGGATGATGGTTGGAGATGATGGTGGGGTGGTGATTGAGACGGTGATGGTCATTGATCACGGTGTTAATGATGGAGGTGGTGGTGATGGAGGTGATGTTGGTGGTGATGCTGGTGGTGCAGGTGGAGGTGTTGATGATGGTCCTGATGGCGATGAACATGGTGGTGATGCAGGTGATGATGGGGGTGATGGTGATTGAGGTGGTGATGATCATCATTGATCATGTTGTTGATGATGGAGGTGGTGCTGATGGTGCTGATGGTCCTGATGGTGATGAACATGGTGGTGGTGCTGGTGGAGGTGGTGATGATGGTCCTGATGGCGATGAACATGGTGGTGATGCAGGCGATGATGGGGGTGATGGTGATTGAGGTGGTGATGATCATCATTGATCATGTTGTTGATGATGGAGGTGGTGCTGATGGTGCTGGTGGTGCTGATGCTGATGAACATGGTGGTGATGGAGGTCAGGCTGGTGGTGATGCCGGTGGTGATGGTGATTGAGTGGGTGATGATGCAGGTGATGATGATGGAGCTCGTGATGGAGGTGGTGAAGGTAGTGGTGATGCTGGTGGGGGTGGTGATGATGCAGGTGGTGGTGCTGATGGAGCCGATGGTGCGGCGAGGATGTTGTTGAGGAAGAACCCGGTGGCAGTGATGATGACCGGCTAGTTGAAGTCTCCACGTCCACTCAGGAGGAGGCAGACTTGCTAATTTAGGCCAAAAATGAGCGATAAACCCCAGCAGACCCCAGGGAAGTAAAACTGACCCTCCCATCCCAGCACGACGCCCCCAAGGCAGCGGCTCTAGGTAGCAACGCTGCCTCCTGCTCCTCTGCCGTCTGCCCCGGGCGTTATCTTTAGGGTGTCCCCTCACTATCCGTTCAAATCATTCCTAGGGTCACATGGGGCGGCCGGAGGGGACGGACCCACCACCCTGCTCACCCCGCGTCCACTCCCTGCATCTCTCCATTAACGCGGGGTCAGGGCGGCCGCGGGGCTCCTCTACTCCGCTTCACCCTCTGCGCCCAGAAGCACCAACTCTCCGGAGACGACACGGCCCGTCCGCCTTTCCAGGGGCGGTTTGCCCTGGGACACCCCTCGAGTTGTGGGGAGCACACTCAGGCCATCGCGCATGGAAACTAAGCAGTGGGGACACAGATGCCTGTTCTGATCCATCACGTTCTCAGAAACTTGACCCCCGAAGGTCTGGGTTGCGTCTCAGCCGTAGGGACGATGCGGAAAAGGAACGTGTCCCCTTCCAGGCTGCAGCGGGGGCGAGCGACCCCGGGGAGTGCGCCCCCAAGATGCTCGGGCGGACTCTACTTTCCGACCTCAAAGATGGGGGCCGCCCGACTCGGTTTCTGCAAAAGCGGGTTTTTGCTTTCTCCCGGCAACGCCGCGTCACGCTTTGTTTCCATGTTCCTGTGGTTCCCGGAAGAATCCAGAAAACTGTCAGGCTGGGAGAGTGGGCCGAGGTGACCGGGGAAGTCACGGAGATTTGAGAGTCTGGACACCAAGCCGGGCCCCTTTCTGCGTCTTTCCTTAGAGACCCTGCGGAGCCTTCCGGAAGCGGGGGGTCCCTGCCCTGCAGGCCGCAAGACCAGGCATCCTTGGAGAGGGTGAATCCCCAGGCCGTGGGCGCCAGCCTGAGATGGGCGCATGGACAGGCACGCCCCGGCCTCGTGGCCAGCACCCGCACAGCAGACGCCAGGCCCCCGCCCCGCCAGCCGCGCCCGCTGCTTGCCTGCATTTCTCCATTAACACCGGGGCAGGGAGGCCGCGGGGCTCATCAATTCCACTTCAGCCGGCCAGGCATGCGGTGTCCTCTGCACGGGGAGCAGCGCTCCCCAATTAAATCGGAATGTCCTGCAATTACAGCGGCGCCGAGCGCGGATCCGGCTTCCCAGCGCGGCCCTGTCTGCAACGGGCCCGCTTCTGCCCTCACTGGGGGTTGGGTTAAAATCGCCCCCATGTTTCCTGGAGAGGGGAGGCCTCTGTGTGAGCGAGGGGTCCCTGTCCTGTCCACGCATTCACATGCATCTTGTCCATGCAAAAGGCTCCGTGCAGACATGGGGGAAATTCTGCAAAAGTGGAGCTTGTGATGCTGGTGCTGGAAACGGCGTGAAAACGCTGACTTGAAAAAGGCTCCGAAGCTTCCGAGGACCCACTTTGTCTCCCCCACCCCCCGGGGGTGACTGGGGTGGGGCGCTGGTGGCCGCAGGGCCTGGTGCTTGTCATTGGGTATTTGACAATTTGAGGCAGGAATCCCCCAACAGTCCCTTCTGCGTGGAGAACCCCCTTCTGCGCTGTGCTCTTGGGGGGCACTCAGTGGATTCACCCTGGGCAGAAAAGGGTGAACGCTTTCTGGAGACCCCGGGGGTGGGTGTTTTGTGCAACGGTCGCATCTCCAGCGCGAAACCCGAATTTCCAGGAATGGAAGCAGAGCCGAGCTGGGGGTTCACTGGTCCTCTCCACCCGGGCTCACTCTCCATGCGCCTTCTGCGCTCAGCCTCGCGCTGCTCAGGGTGCGCGTCTCCCCGGAGCTGTGGGCGCAGGCTCTGGCTGCGCTGCCCGCTGGCTTGGGGAGCCCCCTGGCCGCCCAGGGTGAGTGCGGGGTGCGCGCAAGGCGCTGGGCAGGCGATGGCTGGGCTGATGGCGCCACCTGCCGGGCCCGCGGAGCACCGCGCCTGCCCGGGAGATCCGGGAGGGTCAGCGCGCAGAGGGCGCACCTGCTGGGCTGCAGGTGGGGGGAGCCCTGTGGCCCGGCTCTGTGGTGCTTCCCGTGTGCGCAGCGCACGCGTCCGTGCCTGCCTCTCCAAGCACCTGCCTGCACGCACCGCCCTTCCCGCCGTCCAGGACGCTTGCGCGAGCCCCTCGCACCTGGGAGAGCCCCAGAGCGCCCAGGGGAGAACGCGCCCACCGCGCGCGCGAAGGTAGCCTCGTCTACCGCCCTTGAGGTCTCAGAAGATCAAACATAGACCCGCGGGACCACCCCCTGCCAGGGGAGCGCCTGGAGGTGCCAAAGCACGTTCCAAAGGGGCGGCTGGCGCAGCGCCACTGCGGGCAGCCTCGGAAGGCGCGCTCTACTGAAGTCGCGTTGGTTCACAGGACTATGACTTGGGGGCACAAGGCGCCCCCTCTGAGGTACAGGCCACACCAGCTGCACCTCCCAGGCCACTTCACCCTCCATTGCCGTCCACTAGGACCCTGGCCCTCTGCTCCCCAGTGCCACTGCCCGGTCTGGTGACCTCCATTCCGCAATCGGTTTCCCAGATTTTGTTTTCTTTCATTTTGCCTGTTCCTTGGCTCTGTTTCTCTCTGTTGCACTCGAGGGAAATCACCTGGCGCTTGGCTTTCCCCTTCTGCTTTATTCCACGCAGCTGCACCCCCTGCGGTTGTATCTATGTTGTCCCAAATGGCAGGATCCTGTCCTTCTACATGGCTGTGTAGTATTCCACCGTATGCACTTGGGCTGCTGTGTGCAGTTTGGCTGCTGTGACCAGTGCTAGGAGGGTTAACCCTGGTCATGTCCTCGCAACTGCATGTTAGTAGACAGAGGCGTCCACCCATGTCTGACACCTTCCTTTGCCGATGGCCGTGAACCAGCTGCTGTTTAGTCTGGGGACGAGTCGTGGCCGCCGAGTCTCCCTCAGCTGCGGGTGAGGCCTGCATCCCCGACGAGGTGGCCCTGAGGTGGCCGTGTGCACCGCTGGAGGGAGGAACGAGCACTAGCAACCAGGGTGGAGGCCTCAGGTCCTCTGGTCTGGAAGGAGCTGACACCTTCCGGTCCGTCCCTGCTGTGCACACGGGAACCCCGAAGTCCAGGAGTATGAGTGGCTTATCCACCTGCTGCCCCTGCGTGCAGCACCTGGCTCTTTTGATGCTCATGCTCCCTGGCTTCGATCCAAGGATGAGGCCATGGCCCCAGCTCCTTTCTCACCAGCTTCGAGCAGCAGTGGAGTCTCAGGTTGGATTTTTACCTATTAAAAAGCATGAAAAAAGTAACTCGAAGGGATGCACGACCCCCTGGGCACATTGCAGCGTTGTTCTCTACAGCCATGGGCAGGGGACAGCCCCGGTGCCTTTGATGAGTGAGGGGATGAGAAACTGTGGTGTGTCTATGCAGTGGAATACTATGCAGCCACGAAGAAGGTGAAGCCTTGCCATTTACAATAACGTGGACCTAGTAGGGATTGTGATTAGTAAAATAAGTCAGAAAAGAGACAATCAGCTCTACTTTTAGAATCAGAGGACAGCACCTGGCACCCAGCACCTGTGGAAATGCCGAGGGTGACCCCGCCCCGTTGCTGTTTGGTTCCTGCTTGGTGCCCCCTGGGTGCCAAGTGTCACATCACACTTGTAATGTCATGGAGAAGGTGCAGGGGTGTCGAGGCAATGGGCCTGGAGCTGGTGCATTTCCCTTTAGCCCTCAGAGTCACGCTCCTCCTGGAATGCAAGCCCTACGCCCCCGAGAGTCAGTGGCCATGGGCTGGCTACTAAGGGGGACACGCAGAGCTGGACACTGTTGTCAAGACTGGGAACCAGGCCCTGGCTCTCACACAGATGAAGGAAGGGGCCTTCCTGTCTCTTCAGTCACTGGGTCCTAAGAAGGGGTTCCCCCAACCCCCAGCGGCTCAGCACACAGACCCCGGCATCTCCCCACGGGGAATACCACACAGGCATGTTCCACCGAAGAAGTCGTCAACCCACCTCATCTGCTGCACGCCCAGAATGACCCGCTAAACGTCAGCACCTGTGGCTCCTTTGGGGAGGAGGGAAAACGTCTGCCCACATGCGTCCACCACCCAGTCAGGCCCTCTCAGGGCCACAGATTGGACAGCAAGAGCTGAGACCCGATCTTGACTCATGACTGGAGGGGACAGACCTGCCTCACAGCCTTGCTTCTGGACAGAACCTGCTAGAATCCACATCTTCTAAAAGAAGGTGCTGAGGGGGGCAGAGGCTCTGACCCCCGCGGTGTTTGGGATGTGGGGGTCGGACATGCAGCTGCAGTTTCATTTTCTCCTCATGGGGCCATTTTGCAGCAAGCCCGACATCCCCAGCATTGCCCTGCATGGGAAAGACATGCCCTGCAGCTGGCAGCACCCATGGGTGCTGGTCAGGATCTGTATGTTCAGATTGTCTCTGCCAGGAAGGATCCCGAGCATGTCACTGTCATCTGAGCCTCCCGGGCAGAGTTGTGTGGCCAGCACCTTAGAGCGCTGACCGTGTCCTGTGCTTTCTCTGTGGGCTTGTCCACCTCATGCTGGCTGCGGAACTTCGTACGGAATGACCAGAAGACCCAGATTTTGGGGACTGCAAACTAGTCCAGCCACTATGGAAAGCTGCGTGGAGGATCCTCAAAACACTAACAGTGGATCTGCCACAGGACCCAGCAATTCCGCTCCTAGGAATCCACCCAAAGGACACAGATACACTAATTCAAAAGTCCACCTGCACCCCTATGTTTCCTGCAGCTCTGTTGACAAGAGGTGAGACCTGGAAACCACCCAAATACCCCCCAGCAGGTGACTGAACCAAGAAGATGTGGTCTGTATACACAGTGGAATAGTATGCAGCCATGAAAAAGGTGAGCCCTGGCCCTTTGCGGCAACGCGGATGGAGCTGGAAGGGATGATGTGCAATGAAATAAGTCGGAAGGAGAAAGGAAAATACCAGATGGTGTCGTTGTAGGAGGAAGGTAGGGGAAGTGAGCACAGGGCCAGGAAACAGACAAAACCTGCTGGCTGAGTGCAGATCTAATGTGTCCAGCAGGGCAGGGGCAGGGGCAGGGAGAGGGGTCAAAACAGGGAAGGGAAGACCACAAGGGTCTGCGGTGGTAAGTCCTGGGTGATTTGGTTGGAGACTCAATGGTTTTGTACAAAAATGAAAATGAGATGAGAGTAAATAAATTTAAAAAAAAAAAGAAAAAGGAAGCAGCTTCTTCTGCCTCCCTTAGAAAACATTCCCAGGGTCCAGCCCCTGCCAGGAGCTCACAGACCACCTCGGTCTTTGATACTGGATCTGACCTGCTTCCACCCACTCTCCGGGGAGCCGGACCCCCACGGGAGCCGCTGAAATCTTGCAGAGATCCCACTAAAACATCTGTCCTGCAGCATCAAGGGCACCTCCACAGTCACGAGGGCCCTGAGCGGTGGGCGTGGAAGGAGGCAGCCTCTCCCGCAGGCCCCGCCTGATGAATCGTCCTGAAAGGCATGACGGTGGGCATGACGGTGTGTTAAATATTTCATTAGCAGCCGCTCCCGCCGCAGAGCCGCTCCCGCCCCCACAGAAGGACTCACAGCCTGAGCCCCGTGCCGTTGCATGTCTCCAGGATATTTCCCCGGGGCCGGGAGATGCGCCGTCTTGTATTAAAAGTATAAAGAAACGCGCGGTGTCTCATTAGCCCCATAAAATATTGCGGTGATCTCCACTGGATTAAAAAGGCAATAAAAACTGGCAGCTGATGTGGACTCGGGCGCAGCGAGGAACAGGTTCCCCTCGGCACAGGCCAGGAGGGCTGGCGCTGGACGAATTGCATTTTTTAATTATCCCGAGAACAGATTGAGGGCATGGGACCGTTCCCGCTCGGTGTGCGCTGCCGGCCACTTGGGGTCAGCTCGGCCTTGTCCACCAGCGAGGAACGCAATTCAATAGGGCGCCTCCCCAGGGGGCCGGTGGCAAAGAGCAGACCCCGGGAGGCCTCCTCGGCCCCCCAGTCCGGAAGGTCGTGTTGTCTGTGATCCTTTCGGGATAAGGTAAGGGACAGAGTGTAGACATTGAAATGATCCCAGGCCCTGCTGGCCTCAGGGACTTTCTTCTTCCCTCTGGGTGTTGTTCTCTGAGCTGCTTCGTCCTGCAAGGCAAGGCATTCGGTCTCTCATCAAAGGAGAGAGGGGTCTTCTCGTTGGAACCTCACAGCCTCTTGCTTTCCTTGGCAGCCACCTGTCGGGAACAACTAGAGAATTTCTTCCAGAAAATGTGTGAATTGATCAGCCGTGTTGTGTGTGGTCAGTAGGATAGGATAGGGAGGGAGATAGAAGGTTGGCCAGGTGAGTAGCTGAGTAGATGATGGAGGATGGATGGATTTTGGGTGGATGAGTGAATGATGGGTGGATGGTGGATGAATGATGGATGGATGATGGATGGATGGATGGATGATGAATGATGATGGATGGATGTGGATAGTGGATGGATGATGGATTGATGATGGATGATGGGTGGATGATGGATGATGATGGATGGATGTGGATGGTGGATGGATGATGGATGATGGATGATTGATGATGGATGGATGGATGGATGGAGGATGGATGATGGATGGTGGAATTTATGATGGATGGATGATGGACAGATGATGGATGGAGTATGGATGATGGATGGATGCAGATGATCGATGATGGATGGATGTGGATGATGAATGGATGATGGATGATGGACAGATGATGGACGGATGATGGATGATGAATGGATGGATGATGGGTGATGGATGGATGATGGATGGATGTTGGACAGATGATAGACAGATGATGGATGGATGGATGGATGGTGAATGGATGGATGATGGGTGATGGATGGTTGATGGGTGATGGATGGTTGATGGATGGACAGATGATGAATGGTGGATGGATGATGGATGGATGGTGGGTGATGGATGGATGATGGATGGATGGTGGATGATGGATGGATGGATGATGGATGATGGATGATGGACAAGTGTGGGGTGAATGGGTGCGTCAGTGGGTCTTTAGATGGAAAGATTTTGAGTGGATGAACATCTGGACTGATGGCTACAGGGAGGCAATTTATGGAAATGAACGCCAAGATGTCCCCCTCTGGGCCCCAGAGGACGAGCTGCACCCAGCTCCGAGTCACCCGAGCCGAGGAGAGATGTCCAGAGAATTGGCCAGAGTTGCTGTGGGCGTGGAGCACCCACAGCCTCATCTTTGGGGCAGTCTTGGCACAGCCCTTGAACTCTCCTGGGTCCTCCTCCCCTCCATGGTGTCTTGGGAGCTGGCTCCCCATCCCCGAGAGCACACAGGTCCCTCTGTCCAAGCCGGGAGGCCCCACCTCACGCGTGTCTTCCCTCACCGACGCCACATTCTCCTCTCTGCCCGGCGGCAGCCTGCCCAAAGGGCCTCCTGACACAGGGACCCTTGTCTGGCGCTGGCCGAGTGGGCGCTGTCCCGGGCGTGGGCACGGTGACCGCAGGACATTCTTTCAAGCCCTTCAAAGCCCCCCCTCGGCTGTCCTGTCTGCAGACACAGCGCACACGCCTCCTGCCCAGGACGCTGCTTTCCGCCCCTCCCGGGAGGGGTGATTTAGCTCCTCGGGGTGTGGGTGGAGACACCCCAACAGAAGGAGGCTCAGGGTGGTTATGATTTGTTCAGAAAGGAGGACACGGAGGCATTGCTCACAGATCTACGGAGAAATGAGGACCCTCTCCGTGGCCCCACGTGGCCTCCCAGGTCTTTTCCGGCACGACCATCCCCGCTGAGGTGGAAAGAGGTCTTTGAACACAAACGTGTCCGTGGGCACTGGCAGAAACGCTATGTGAGGTGGTCAAAAGCTGGGAGCACCCCCCACAAAGGCCATGGATACATGAGTGAATCGATGTAATGTGGCCACACGGTGGAATATTACTCAGCCCTGAAAAGGAGGGTCGCTCTGACGCTCACACGAAACAGACGAGCCTTGAAAATATCGTGTTGGGAGAAATGCCAGCCCCAAAAGGTCACTGTTGTGTGATTCTGCGGGTGTGAAATGTGCACAATCGGGACATTTGCAGACACAGAAGCCATTAGCGGCTGCCAGGGACGGGGGGCGGGAAGTGACCGCTTCGTGGGGGCGGGTGGACTTGGGGGGGTGAAAATGCCGTGGGAGCAGGTTGAGGATTGCGAGTAGCCACTTGGAACGGTGGATTTCGTATTCCCGGGTTTTTGTGACCATGGAGGGAAATCCCTGGCCGTGAGCTCGCGTGGGACAGACCCAGCTCCCCGTTACCCCGCAACGCCGGCCTCTTCCCGGAAACCTCCTGGCCACAGCTGCTTGGCTGCTGGTCACTCTGGCACTGTCCTTTGGCAAAAGGACAGGTTTGCAGAGACACCTGAGCCTCCGCACCCCAACCTGTGGCGCTCACAGCTCAACCCCACGGGCCAGAGGCCCCTGCCTGTACTCACGGCCCCCACACGCTCTCTCTTCCCCAAGAAAAGCTCTCGGGCCCGAAAGTTCCCAGTTGCCGTTCCCATGCGCATGTTCTGGAACTTTCTGGAACCTCCCGGAACCTTCCAGAAGAGGCGACGGCTAAGGACCCTTTGGGCCGCATTCCCCAACTTCCCACCACCACGTCCTGCCTTCCCTGAGTCTCCCTCATCCTCCCTCACCCCTAAGTTGTCTTGTCTGTGGACTCCGGAGACTCTCTGGACAGATGCGCCCCCGATTCTGGAAAGATCTGCGTGGGGCGCCCGGGCCAGGGAATTCTTCGGCCTTCAGACTGGCTCAGACCCCGGTGCAGGGCGGAGAGGTCCCAGCTGGGGCCCAGTGGTGCAGCAGGGAGCACTGACACCCAGCTTTGGGGACACTTGCTGGGAAATCTTGAAGGCAGGAGGGACAGCTGGGGTCTCGGGGGTTCCAGGGCAAAGAGTAAAGACCCCAGAGCAGGGGAGGCTGAGGGGGGCAAGCAGACGGCAGGAAGCAGAGAGGTGGGGAGAGAGAGAGATCTGGGAAAAGCATACAGAGCTGCAGAGGCCGAGTCCTGGCCTATGAAGGGGTCACCTCCAGGTGGTGCCAGGTCCACGGAGCCCCCCAGTAGTGAGTGAGTGTGGCTGGCCCAGCAGGGTGCACCCGCATTCTCTGAGCCAGGCCCCCACCCCACAGAGGCGGGCAGGGGATGTAGGGGGGCGGGCCCTCGAGCAACCGGGCACGTGCTGGCACCTGCTGGCACACGTGGGGCGACGTCGCCGACGCTTGTTGCGCAGGATCCGCTGGGGTTCGGGTCTGCTTTGTCCATCTGGGGGCGGCGGGGTTCTGCCTGCGCCCAGAAACACTCGCAGGCCCCGGCTGTCTCCGCCCTGGGCGCACACGCCTCCTGGGGCGTCTGTGGGTGTGGCTGGAGGAACTGGGGGGCGTGGAAGCGCGCCCCGCGGGAGACTGTGCCCTGGCGCGCCCCGGAGCGCGCGTCCTGAGCTCTGGGCGCAGCGGCCTGGACCTGCCGGGTCAGGGCCTCGCCAGACCCGCGCGCAGTTTGCAGTTCTCGTCGGTCCCGGCCACTCTCTGCGCTGCTGCGGCCCGGCCAGGCTAAGCCTCCCCCTGCGCCTCGGTCCCCAACTTCTCTGCCTGTTGGCTGCGGTGCACACACCCTGGGCCGCCTCTTCCTGTGGGCGCGCGCGGGGAGGGGTGTGGGGGCGTCTCCATGGAGAGGGCGGGAAACAAACACGCGCTGCCGGGCAACCAGGGCGGGGCAGGGCGCGCGCCTCTGGCACGCCTGTTGCGCAACTGGCCTGGGGCCAAGCCAGGCCTTGAAGCCGGGTCTGGAGCGCCAGGACCCTAAAAGAAGGGGTTCCACCACCCCAGGGCAGGATCGGGGGAGAAACTGGATGGTTAGAGTGTGAACTTGGCTGTTTTAAGAACCAGGTGGGTGGCGCCTTGGCGCGCTGAGCAAAAGAGGAATTGGAAAGAGGATTTGGAACTGGGGAGGCGGGAGCCCCGCGCACGGGACACGCTCTTGGTCACTGAAGTTCACCCCCACCCCCCGCGACGAGAGGAAGAAACGGGGTGACTTGGGCTGCTTTTGTTAACCGCAAAGGAAATATCGCTGGTGGCTGCACAGATTGTTGATGGGCTCCCCAAGGCGAGGTTTCCAGCCCCAGAAGCAGACGGGGTGGGGCAGGGTCGTGGGGAAATATCGTCCAGGAGCAGCTGCGTCAGGGGAAGGACTTTGGGGGGCCCCCAGGAGGCAGAAAGTGAAGACAGAGGAAGCAGAGTGAAGAGAGGCACAGGTGGGGGCTGGGCGCCGTGGGCTGGCCTCACACAGCCGTCCAGGACTTCGCCCCCAGACTCAGGGGCACCCCACGTTTGGGGTGATCAGGCAGCCAGGGCATTGAGTGGCTTCCCAGAAAGACTGTGAGGACGCCCAGCCTCGTGCGGGCCCACGAGTCCCCAGGAGGGGTTCTTCCACGCAGACACCCGCCTGTTCCCCGGTGAGCAGCTCTGCGTGCGATGCAGGGCCTGGGGTCCAGCCCGTCCAGCGAGCTGGACAGCTTGGGCAGCAAGGCTCAGCCGCTGGAGCCCAGGAGCCCAGGTTCTCAAGGCGTGAGCTGGGCAGCAGCAGAGTCGCTGGAAAGGGATCCCCACAGGACAGCAGGTGCCCGGGATGTCAGTCTGCACCCAAACACCATAATTCAAGAGAAAACCCCAAAGCAGAGAGGTGGACACAGATGAAAAACAGATTTTTTTTTAAAGATTTATTTTGTTTATTGATGCACGTAAGAGCTGGGGTGCAGGCCAGAGACACAGAGGGGTGAGAGGACTCCCCAGAGACAGGGTGGGGAGCAGAACAGCCGGATCCACTGACGTCCAGTGCTGGGGGGAGCAGCGGGGAGTCAAGAGGGGTCTGCTGCGCCCTGTGGGCCACTCCCTGTGCGGCCGGGGATAGAACTCGTGCCGCAGAGGCTGCCGGTAGCTCCACAGCGGAGACGCTGAACCCCTGGTGCCCACGGGGAGGCCCCAGAGAGATGGTTTATGTGCCAAGCATGTCCCAGGACACACGTTCACCAACACGGGGTCACACACTGGCCGTCTGGCTGGCAAGGCTGCTGGGGGCTGCAGAAGCAGGAACTGGCCATAGCGGGAGCCACACACTGGGGGGGCTGCTTGATTCCACCCCCACCCCGACTTCCTCTGCTCCGTGTCCAGTTCGCGGCGCGCTGGGATCTGTAGTCCGCGGTGCCCGTGGGGGCAGGAAGGAGCACCTGTTCCCGCACCTGCGCCCCTCGGCAGGAGGTGCGACACCTGGAGATGGCGGCCCTCGCCCGCTGGCGCCGGAGACGGACCTTTCCGCCGTGCTCAGCACTGTCCTCGGGCGTGACCGCTCCCCCCGGGCGCCCCTGCAGGCGCCGCATGTGATCTGGTCACGCGGGGAGCTCTGAATGGGAACCGTGTGTTGTGTGGAGGCGTCTTGGTCATCAGCACCAAGTCCCCAACATCTGGAGTCCACCCTGGCGGTTGCACGGCTTGTTGCTCCGCGCCCGGCGTGGCTGCCAAGGAGGGGCCCCGGGGGGCCTTATGTAACCGGGGTGTCGGGGGGGGGTTGGGGGGTGGCCTAGATGCCGTCCAGATGCCGAACGCTCGTCCTGCCGTGACTCTTTCTGCAAAATCGGCCGCGTCGTTGTCTGTGTGCGTCTGTGCTGAGGAAGAGCTTCCTTTCCTGAGTTTTAGGGATGCCTCGGGGAGGCTTTTGGGGCCCCCCGAAAGCTGGGGGGGGCGTGTAGGTGCTGCAGAGTGAGTGTTGAGGAAGACGACGTCCAGGCCACGGAGAGACACAACGACGGCTCTTTCCTCCGTGTCTGTCTCGAAAACCAGCCCACAGCACCCTCCCTGCCCCGCAGACGGGGCCCCCCGTCTTCAAGGGGACACTGCTGACCGCCTGATGGGGGCCAGGCCCTGCGGGAGGGAAGGGCCAGCAGAGCTGGGGGGCACCGCCTCGGGGGCGCAGCACAAACCCGGCTCCTCCTCCCGCCACCGCCTCAGTGTTGGCTCCCAGCGCGGCCGGCCTCAGGCGCCCACTGGAGGCCCCGGGAAGGACTGGCCGCTGCCCAGCTGTCCTGCTGGGCTCCCCTGCTGCCCGAGGCTCGCCGTGCGGGCGTCCAGCTGGCTCTGGAAGACCCTCCGTCCCCGGAGCGGCCTCAGCGGCGGATCCACAGCCCCGGAATTTTCCACTCGGCGTGTTGTGAGCGCGCAACACTAAAAATGTGTGTTTTTGAGACATTTATCCTCGTTTGCATGGCCTGGGCCGCGCGTAGGGGGACATTGGGGACCCGACCTCAAAGCGTTGCCTGCGAGTCTGGGATGCACCCCCTGATTTCTGCTTTTCCTGGGGGCAGTGACTAGACAGGGAGACAAAGCCAGGCCCAGCTCGGTGTGGACACGGCGTCCCAAATTGTCACTTTTCCGCCTCCGTCTTCTACCGGTCAGCCGCGCGCCTGTCAAGGCACCCCCTGATATGTTGCAGACTGCACCCCAAAGAGCTCAGATGCCAAGCACTGCCACTGTGGGCCTCCCTGGTGGTGCCAGGGGCTGGGCACAGACCTCTGAGGGTATCTGCAGCCTCTGCCGCCGGGGCTTGATCCCCGGCCGGGCAGCCGACCCACAGGGCGAGGCAGACGTGTCCTGCCCCCCCTGCACCCCTCAGCGGTGGATTTCTGCTCCCCACTCTGTCTCTGGGCCGTCCTGTCACCTGGGCTGCACCCCGGCTCTTGTAGCATCGATAAATAAATCCTAAAATAAAAACAAGAGCCACCATTCCCGGCAGGCCGTGATCCCGCCCACCGGAGGGCCCTGCGGGGTCTGGGGACGGAGCGGGCAGCCTTGAGTGTCTGACAAGTGACCCCCTATGCGCTTCCTCTTGTGTTCTGGGCTCCGAATTGCACCCCGGAATCGCTAGGACCCTCCTCCACCCTCCCCCAGCTTCGCAGAAGGCGCCTCAGGCGCGCGGGCAGCTGTCGGGTCTCCGTGGCCTTGCGGGGCGGCGGCTCGGCTGGGCCTGGCGGGGGCGATTGCGGAGCTCGAGTGGCGGGAAACGCTGTCCCCGCGCGCCCCGCGCAGCCGTTCCATCCAAAACATGAAAGATCGGACGCGAAGAGCCCTCGCTTTTATTTTTTTTCCCCTTTTCCCGGCATGCGGATGTCCAGATCCCTCTTCGAGGCCGCACACCCTCACAGTCCGGGGGCCCCGGGGGCCCTCGGAGGTGCGTCCACGCCGTTCGGCTCCGGGACAGGGAAACGCGGGAAGTGGGGGCTCCTGCCCCCCGCGGAGGCGGCCCCGAGAGACTCACTGGATGTTCTCGTGTCGGGTTCCGGTCCGGTCCGGGTCACCCGATCCCAGGCCGGACCCCGCGGGGGGAGAGATGCTCCCCACATCGTCCCTGCGGTTTGTGCTGACTCCCCCCGAGGCTGCTGGAAACGGAGTGTTCCCGCCGCTGGACTCATCTTTTATTCATTCACCCACTTAACCTGCTCCCTCCGGGCTCCGCGCGCAGGAACCGTCTCCGCTGGGCTTGGTGAAAGCAGCGCCGAGCTACGAAGCGGGACCCGAAACGCGGCTTTTCTATCTCCCGCTTGCAAGACTGCCACTTTTTTGCGGGGGCTTCCCGGGGGGTGCCGGGGTTAAGGCTCGGCCACTGCGGCCTGAGTTCGAGGCCCGGCCGGCCAGGGAGTGACCCGCAGGGCGCGGCAGACCCTCCTGCCTCCCCGCTGCTCCCCTCAGCAGTGGACCCGCCTGTTCTGCCCCCCACTCTGTCTCTGGGGAGTCCCCTCAGCCACCCCCTCCCACCTCTGGCCTGCACCGGTGGCCGGAGCTCCGGTCAACCCCGGCGGGGCGGCCCCGGGGATGCCGCCTCTCGGCGCAGAAGCTGCAGGGTGATTCTGCACAGCCCTGCGGCCCACGGCGGGGATTCACTGCCCCCGCTGTGGAAACCAGCTGCGGGGCGTCCCGCGGAGCTGCCCGTGCGCCCCAGAAGCTGGGAAGGAGAAGGACGCGGCCTCAGCCCAGTGACCGCTGGCTGGAGGGGCCTCTGCGTGTGCAACTGGAGCGCAGTTTGCAGCTCTGGGCTGTGCCGCCCCGGCCCTGCACCTCCGTGGGTGCCCCGCGGGGCCGGGCCTGCGTCCGGCCGGGGACCGTGGCTCCGAGGTGCCCGCGTCTGCGCTGGCCGCGCTCCAGGCCTCAGGCCGACGCTGCTCAGAGCCGGCCGGAGACTCGGAGACTCTCAGACGCAGACAGAAGCACAAGCCGCTCTGCGGTTCCGGACACCCCCGTGGCCCCGCTGGCTCCAAGCCTGGTCTGGGGCGGCTCTGCCTCGGGCTGAGGACACAGGGCCAAGGTCTCGCGGGGCCCCCACCCCCCAGGACGCCCGTCTACGCGGCAGGCGGGGAAACAACAGGGCTCACGTTTCTGCAGGAAACACCACGGGGCCTCATCCGAGAGGAAAAATCACAACAGCCTCAAGACATGGGCGAGGAGCCCCCCAGGATGCTCAGAACAGGCCCCCCAAGATGCCCAGAACAGACCCCTCGGACGCTCAGAACAGGCCCCCCATCTCCTCAGGACAAGCCCCCCAAACTCCAACTGACCGTCACCCCATGAGCCTCTCCTCACCCTCCCCGGCCTGGGGCCCAGCCCCTCACCGCCCTGCGGAAGGCCCAACTCTGACGGCCAAGCAGCCCGGGCGCTGCTCCCCAAAGCTCCCTTCTGGGGCACCTTGCTGTGTGCGCCGAGGCATAAATGAACACGCCTGCTCCTGGCAACGCAGGTGGCGGCCAAAGTCCAGGGAATTAACTTCCCAGAACTGAACACAACGCAGGGGCGGGGTTGGGGGACCCCACGGGGTCCAGCGGCGTCATGTGGGGGTTCAGGCCTTGGCTCCCCTGCCGGTCAGGTCCCTCCCTGGACGCAGCCTCCCGGCCCCGCGTGTCCATCTGCGCTGTGGCTCCCCGGAGATGCCCGGCGGCATTGAGGTCCGGTGCCAGCGGCTCCCCCATGGATTGTACCGGCTGGAAAGGGGGGGCTCTGAGGCCCAACGGTTGTGGGGTTTTATTTGGGTTTTTATTTGGAGCCCAGGAGTTCACCCCAAAATGTCCCACGGGGTCTTCACGCATCCGAGACCCACTCTGGAAAGGCTTGTCTGTGGGAGCGGAAGGGACACCCTCAGGCATTTGGGGGTGACCGTGGGGACTTGGGGTCGTTGCTGATGGGACCCCAGCGGGGAGCCTTCCGGCACAGCCAGGGGCAGCAGAGCTGGACATTGTGGGCAAAGGGCACCACTGTCCGGCGCTGCAGACTGCCCAGCTGGACACTTTCCTGGGAAGATGACACAAAGGCCCAGGAGGTGCCCACGAGGGCGCTTTGGGTTCTGACCTGCGCCTCCTTCGGGGCGCACGGGGCGGGCCAGCGCCCTTAGCAGTGGGGACGCGGCCATGACTCACTTTGCTGCCCTTTGGGGTGTCTCTGGGATCCAGGGCGCTGTGGCAGGGAACCGGAGGGGGCCGGGCAGACTTTGGGGGGCGCACATTTTCCCGGAGGAGGGGGTAGGTGGAGGGGGCGCGCGGAGAGCCCCAGCAGGAGCAGGAGGGGGCGTCCCTGGCGCGCCCCGGGCCGCCCTGGGCCAGTGTCCTGCGACCCTCGCCGGGGTCCGAGGCGCCCGGGGGGGTCCCGAGCTCGGGAAGGCGCCGCGCAAAGCGCCGGGACCCGCATTTCCGAAGAGGGAGGGTTGTTCCCCCCCCCCACCCCCGCGCCGTCGGCGCCCGCCCAGCTCGGGACGGCGGGTGGGGGCGGCCCGGGGCCGCCCGGGGCGGGGCGGCCGCGCCCCGAGTCCCGCCCGCGCGCCCGGGAGGGGCCGGCCCGCGCCTCCCGCCGCACTCGGGCCGCTCCTGCGCGCGGAGCCATGTCGCGCCGGGTGGCCGTGGCGCTGCTGCTGCTCGGCCTGCTGGGCTGGGCGCGGCCGGACCAGGGTGAGCGGCGCGCGGGGGGCCGGGGGAGCGGGGCGCGTGGCCCCGGGGCTCGGGCTGCTGTGCGCTCGGCGGGGCGCGCGGCGCTGGGGGAGGCCAACGCCCCAACTTTGTCTCCGGCGACTTTGGACTCGCGCGCCGCGCGCGAAACTCGGGCTCCTGGCGGGACCGGGCGGGGGGCGCGCGTCCCGGGCCGCCGAGGGGGGTGCGCGCCGCGTGGGCGTCCCGGCCGCCGCGCGGGGCCCCCCGATCCCCCGCGCCTTTGTGAGCGAGGAGCGCGCGGCCGTCCCGGCGGCTCCGGGGCCGGGTTTGGAGACAGCGCCGGGCGGGGTGGGGCGCGCGCAGGGCCCGCGGGGGAGGGGCGGCTCGGCCGGGCTGTGGGGGCGCAGACTGGGGAACCAGAGCGTGCCCGGCGCCCCGCGCCCCGCGCCCTGGGGCCTCTGTCTTTCTCCCGAGAGAGGGAACCTGGAGTCCGGGGCCCGCCCTGGAATGCGAACGGGACCGCGGGGCGGGGCGCTGCCCCTTCTCCAGGGGCGCGAGAGTCGCTGCAAAGTGGGGCCCGGCCGCGCTGGGGTTGGGGGCTCCGCTGGGCCGCGGGTACGAGCTGGCGACCACCCGGAGGGGGGCCGCACCCCGCTTGGGCTTCCGGCGGCTTCTGGTGCCTGCGGCCCACGCGCTGCATCTGGGTCCGGGCGCCGCGCCCTTGGCCTGCAGCTCCCGGCGGGGAGCTCGGGGCTCGCGGCTCGCAGGTCGGGTGAAGCCCGTGCCCGGCCCCCCGCGCCCCGTGGCAAGGGGAGGCCCGGAAAGCGGCTTGGCGGGGCGCGCTCGGGCTTCAGGGCGCAGATGGAGCCCCCGGGTGACTTCCAGCCCCGCCCCTGGGGTTGCTGCGGGGCGGGGCGGGCTGCTCGGGGCCGCCCGCGGGGGTTGCAATGCGCCCCGGGCCCCCGCGCGCCGAGCGCTCAGTTGCGCAGCTGGCGAGCCAGGCTGGGGCCTGCGCCCCGGGGTGCTGGAGGGGGCGTCTCCGCAGCGCCGGCGCGCCGGGGCGGGTCAGAAACCGGTTTCTGTCTCTGAGCTTCCGAGAGGCCGGGGCGCGCTGTTGGAGCAGCGGTCCTGTCTGCTTGCGGCCCCCTGCGCCCCCCGAGACACGTGCTCCCCAAAGCCATGCACCCCTTCTTCTGTTACTGTGTGCGTGGAGGGGGGCAGAGAATGGCTCCCCAAGAATCTAGCAAGTGTGCGGGACAGAGACACCCCCCAGCGCGGCTCTGAGGCTCCCTGGGGTGGGGTTGCCCAGCGCTGTAGTGTGGGGGGACTCCCCCCTCTCAGGAACCGGAGATCTGGGGTTCCCCGTCAGCCAGGCTGAATTAAAATGTCTGGGCAGCAACCAACGTATTTTGCCATTTTTTAAAAAACCCGCATTGGCGTTAGCTCAGGGCGAGTTGGGGTGCGGGATGGGGGCCAGGGAGGCCAGGCTGCACCCCAAAACAGCAGACAGTGCGGGGGTTTTTTAGACCCTGGTGACCCTCCCGTGTCCCCACCGATGCTCTGGGCTTGGCAGAGCTGGGGTTGTCCCCGCAAATGAGGGTTAATCAGGAGGGTGAGCTCAGGCCTCGCTGTTTTCTAAGGTCCGTTTAGTCGCAATTAATTCCTCTTCCCCGGCGGGGACGCGTCTGCCTGGCCTGTCCGCGTCCCTCCTGGCCTCTGTGCCCAGCCTGGCCCTTGCTCCGGCCTTCTTCACGCACTCAGGGGCTCCTGTGGGGTGCACGGGTCAGACAAGGAGCAGGTGTCCCCGGCTGTGGGTGTGTGGGGCTCTCCTGCCGGGCACACTGGCAAGGGCCTGCGGGCACTTTGGGGTCCCAACTGGGGAGGGGCATCCTGGTGATATCCGGCAGTGGACGCCAGGGAGGCTGCCCCCCTCCTGCCCGGGCACAGGGCTTCTGCTCAGTGTCCAGTTCAAGTGGACAGCAGTGCTGAGATGGACACTGTGCTTGGCATGGCGGCTGCTTCCTGGCTTGGTCCTCCCTTCTGCTATTCCTCCCTCTCTCCCACCCTCCAGCACCCCCACTTCCTCCCAGCATCTCCCCATCTGTCCACTACACACTCACCCACCCATCCATACACCCATCATCCATCCATCATCCATCCACCATCCATCCATCCTCCATCCATCCTCCATCATCCATCCATCCTCCATCCATCCATCATCCATCATCCACCATCATCCATCCATCATCCATCATCCATCCTCCATCATCCATCATCCATCCATCATCCATCCTCCATCCATCCATCATCCATGATCATCCACCCATCACCCATTCATCATCCATCCGTCATCCATCCTCCATCCATCCATCATCCATCCATCCATCATCATCCATCCATCATCCATCCATCATCCATCCATCATCCATGCACCAACTATCATCCATCCATCCATCTTCCATCCATCCATCAATCCATCCATCCATCCATCCATCATCCATCCATCCATCCATCATCCATCATCATCCATCCATCATCCATCCATCATCCATCCATCATCCATCTATCATCCATCATCCTCTATCCATCATCCACCCACCCAACCACCCATCATCCACCCACCCACCCACCCACCCAACCACCCATCATCCACCCACCCACCCACCCAACCACCCATCATCCATCCATCCACCCACCCAACCACCCAATCTGCCCATTCAGTGGTTAGCGACCAGGGACGAGTCCTTCCAGGGACCCCTGGCAGAGTCTGGACACATGTGTTTGTCATAGAGCAGGGCGTGTGCCCCTGGCCCTGATAGGTGGAGACCAGGAAGCCGGCTCATCCTTCCTCAGTGCACAGGATGCCCCCGTGGGGGTGCCCCACGTGCTGGGGGTGCAGACAGGAGACGCCCTAGCATGATTCAGTGCTTCCGCAGTCAGCTGGCTCCTTCCCCTACAGCGCGGTCAGCGGCTGATGGGCCAGAGTGGGCCCGGTGGGCACGCAGCACACGCCAGCGCTGTCCTGTTGTGGGCAGCTCTGGGCATCTGAGCAGTAGAGGCCTGAACTCTTTGGAAAGCCAGGGTCCCCCTCCCCACATGTCCTGGACTCCCCGCCCTGGGTGTGGGCTCTGATTTCCCCGCCCAGGGGTGCTCCGTGGAATCTTCTTTCCTCTGTGGCCTGCAGGTTGGGCGTGATCAAGGCTTCTTGCCTGTCTTTCCTTCTCCTTCCTGAGACCTGGGTGTTTCCACACGTCTTGTTTTTGCATGTCGGGCTATTTAAGCCGCTGTATATCTTGGGGGACAGCACACCAGGGTCCCCCGTTTTCTTCTCGAGACGATTTGTTTGCTGTTGTTCAGGACAGTTGCACCTGCGCTGAGCGTTTCAGCCACTTGGACGGTTAGGGAGGGCCCGAGGCGGGATTTCCTGGGCGGTGTCTGGAATTTTTTCCAGCTCATGCTTCCCCCAGGGGACCGACCCCACCTCTCAGGCTCACACTCTCCGTTCCGGCTTGGGGCGAGAGTCCGTGTCGCCCTCTGACTTATAGACGGGGTGTGTCTTAGGGAGCTGGGATCCTTCAGGCCTCCCTGTCAAGAGAATTTGTGGGGAGCACTCTGGGATGCCCGCCCTGTGGGGAGCCAAGACTCCTGGGCACAGTCCGGACTCTCCGGCGAGTCCCTGTAGGCCCTGGTGTCCATCCAAGGTGGCCCCACGGCCACTCCTCTCTGACCCTCCACCCAGGGCCTTAGGGTGATGGACTTTGCTTCTGGAGGAAACCCAAGGCCCTGTCAAGCCACTCAGACTTGTGGATTTGGGGTACACTCCGGGATGCCCGACCTGTGGGGAGCCAAGACTCCTGGGCACAGTCGGGACTCTCCGTCGAGTCCCCGTAGGCCCCAGTGTCCATCCAAGGTGGCCCCACGGCCACTCCTCTCTGACCCTCCACCCAGGGCCTTAGGGTGATGGAACCCCAAGGCCTGTTACCTCAGTATCATCTCCAGAACTAGGGGGGTTTCTGTGTCTCCCACAACAACAGCTCCTGGGACACCAACAGGCACTCCCAGGAAGCCGTCTGGGTGCTCGTGCGTGACGGAGCAGGAATCTGTCGGGGACGGGGAAGGTGTGGGAGGGAAGCAGCCTTCGAAAAGGAAGCCTGTCCTGTCCTCTCCCAAGCCAGGGAGCTGGACGCAGATGGCCGCAGGGGAGCTCTGTTGGGTGGAGAAGCAGAAATGGTGGATGGGGAGGGAGAGGGAAGAGTCTCGTCCTCGTTCTCAAGTCCCCGGCCCCCTACAAAACAGAGACCCATGTCCACCCCCGCCGGACACCAAATGTCCAGTTCTGCTGGGCTCCTCGGAGTGAGTTGCCGGCCGTGTGGGAGACGCCAATGCTTGTGGCCACCATCTTGGTGGCGAATGCCCAGGGAGTGCTGGTCGACCTCCGCATGTTGTATGTCCACGTGTTACTTTCATTCTGGTAATTTTCAACCCCGGCGCCCTGTTATCTCCTTGATCCTTTTCTCCCACCCACTCCCACGCAGGGACAGAGCCCTGTGTCCACTAGTTTTTTTTGCATGAGAGAGCTGGGGTGCAGGTCAGAGGTGTGGGGGTGAGAGGACTCCCCAGAGACACCGTGGGGAGCAGAACAGGTGGATCCGCTGAAATCCACAGGGCTGCTGTGCCCTGTGGGTCAGCTCCCTGGCTGGCCGGGATGCATCTCAGGCCATGCAGCGACAGCCCGAGACTGACCCTCAGGCCACCAGGGAGGGCCTGGTGTCCAGGAGCCTTGATCGGCGTCCTGCGCTGTTGACCTGCCTGCTCTATAAACCCCCAGTGTTTGTGTCGTCCCTCTGGCTTCCTCTGCTTGTATCCAGTCCACAGGGCCTCCCATTGGGACATAAGTGGGCACCATTCCCTTCGTGGGACTGACCGGTCACCCCCCTCCTTGGCCCCACCCCGTCCGTGGCCACTGAGCGGGTTTCCAGGGCCCGGCGTGGAGACGGACATTGTGGGCGGCCTCTGAGCAGCTGCTGTCAGCTTCTCTGCCTGCACGCCCTCATGTGCTCTAGCTCTGGGGGGTTGGGGGGTGGAGGTAGCCACTCCCCGGAGTCCCCACGTCTGTTTGCTTACTGCACGCACTCTCACACCCCCAGCCAGCCAGCCGGGGACACCCCGTTCCCCACTGTCTGGGTGTGAGCGCCCGCGTGCAGCGACAGGCCCCCCTGTCTGGGTGTGGCCCAGCCGCAGGGTGACTCACCGTGGTCTCCTTACTCTGCTTTTGAAAAACCGTCCTCAGCAGGAAACCGGACACTTCCTTCCCTTTTTACTCCTCCGAGCTGGGTGGAAACCTCACAGCTGCCCGCCCAGCTGCCCTGCCGGGGCCGTACCCAGGGTCTGCCCCAGCCGGCCCAGCGCCGTCCCAGGCCCCGCAGCCCCCACCTCGGGAATCTGGCACCGCCCGGGGCCCTGACGCTGGGCTCCTGCTGGACAGCCCGTTCCCGGCCCGTTCCCGAGCGGTGCCGGCTGCTGGCCTGGCGTTCCCGGGAGGTGACTCACCCCAACCACGTGGCCCGAGGAGTGTGGAATCCGGCCCGCGGGGAGAGGCGGCTGCGGCTCTTGGCGGACACAGAGTAAGAGGCTGTGTTTGCTGGGGCCTGGCCTGCGGGAAGATGGGTTTGTCAGCATGGTAGGGAGGCCTCTGCTGCTAGCGGTCCCCAGCGGGGCGCGGGGTCCGTGAGGACCATCCTGGGGAGGAGGGCACCCGCAGAGGAACCCCCGGGGAGAGCACAGCAGGCTAGGGAGAGGACAGGCTGGCTGGGCCTCGGGGTGACTGAGCTGGGTGCAAGGAGCCCACTGCAGGGCCTCGGATGAGGTGCTGCCAGGGAGGGTGAGGACAGCGTCATGGGTGCAGGACTCAGGGGAGGACCAGTGGTCCGACTGATGGTGGGATGATGGTGAGGATGGGTGATGGGTGGTGGGTGGGGAATGGATGATGGGTGGATTATTGATGGAGGATGGAGGATGGATGGATGATGGTAGATGAGTGGATGACGGATGGATGGATGGTGGATGATGCATGATGGATGGCTTATTGATGGGTGATGGATTATTGATGGGTGATGGATGGATGAAGGATAGATTATTGATGGATGGCTTATTGATGGATTATGGATTATTGATGGGTGATGTATGGATGATGGATGGAGGATGGATGATGGATGGATTATTCATGGATGATTGATGGAGGATGGATGGAGGATGCATGGATGATGGATCAATTATTGATGCGTGATGGATGGATGGTGGATGGATTATTGATGGAGGATGGATGGATGATGGTAGATGAGTAGATGATGGATGGATGGATGGTGGATGATGCATGATGGATGGCTTATTGATGGATGATGGATGGACCATGGAAGATGGATGGATGAGGGATAGATTATTGATGCATGATGGATGGATGATGGATAGATTATTGATGCGTGATGGGTGGATGGTGGATGGATTATTGATGGATGATGGATGGATAATGGTAGATGAGTGGATGATGGCTGGATGATGGATGGCTTAGTGATGGATTATGGATTATTGATGGGTGATGGATGGATGATGGATGCATGATGGATGCATGATGGATGGATGGTGGATGGATGATGGATGACGGACGGATGGATGGATGCTGGGTGGGTGCATGGATTGGCAGATAGACACAAATCTATGCCTACCGGATAGGCCTACAATATACTGCCTACCTGACAAATGACACATAGCAGACAGACAAATATTCAATGGATTGATAAATAAACATATAATAAATAAGCTGGGTAGCCGCATAGGAAAGACGGTGGCTGGAGCTAGAAGACAGAAGCGTGTGGGTGACAGACACATGGGTAGGGAGATGGGTGAGCTCTAGGGGGGGGACAGAGCAGCGGCTCCCTGACCCCTCCTATCACCACCTTCACCGCAATCTCTGCATTCTCTGCATATCTCTGATAAGGAGCTGACTCACCCTGGGGAACTACCCGGGGCAGGGAAAGACAGAGATTAGCCTCTGGGGGGCTGCAGGTTGCGTCTTCTGCCCCGCTGTGGGACAGGGGGTTCTGTGTCCACCTGCTGGAAATGGGGGCCTCTCTCCTGAGGACCCCGAGTCTCTCTCCAGGTCAGCCCTCGGGTAGGCAACTACTGATGTCATAGACGTGGTCCATCTGATTGCACTCACGGGGTCTCACACGCCCCCTAGCTGGAGTTTCTTAAATTTTTCCTGGGCCCTATATCTCCTCCTTCCTTCTTACCTTTTGTGATAGAACCATTGGCCCAGATTTTCAAACCGGAGTTTCCAGTCACTGCTGCCAACTCCTTCCTCCCACATCCAATCCAGCAAACCTGTCCACTCCATCTGGGGGCCTCTCTCCTGAGGACCCCGGGGGGCTCTCCAGGTCAGGCCTCCGTAGGTAACTACTGATGTCACAGACGAGGTCGATCTGATTTCAGTGCCTCCCACGCCCCCTACCTGCAGTTTGTTGAATTTTTCCTGGGCCCTGGATCTCCTCCTTCCTTCTTACCTTTTGTGATAGAACCATTTGCCCAGAGTTTCTACTCACTGCTGCCCTCTCCTCCCTCCCACATCTGACCTGTGCACCCACGTTCCACCAACACCCCCCTCCCCCCTCAAACACAGGAAGCCTGATGGAGGGGGCCCTGGTCAGGCGGGCGGAGCAGCTTGGGCAAACAGAAGCCAAGGTGTGAGCATGATGGCCCGTGCGGAGCTGCAGTGGGCCAGGTGGGAGCACCCTTCAGAGGCAGGTGTCGTAACGATGGAGAGGGCTGGTGAGGAAAATGCTTTCCGTCTCTCCGAGGGGCTCCCAAGAGGAGGTGGCCTTGTCCGGGGTTTTGAGGCATGAATAGGAGTTTTCCCGGCGCGGCCAGAAGGGCCTTTGTGGCTGAGCTGAGGCTCGGAACAAAGGTCAAGGAGCCTGAAAACTCCTCCCAGGAGTTCCTGTGGCCACTGCAGGTGCCCGAGGGACCCCAGGGGTGCACCTTTCACCCGGGAACGCTCCCCTTAGGTTTTTGTTTCCTCGGCCCTGTCCCGCCTCAGCATTTGCCAGCTGCAGATTTGCCTACTTGGGCAATAATTTGATTTGCAGCCCTAAAGGGACGCGGTGCTTTCCGGTTGCCAAAATCCATAACAAATTTGAGTCACTCACCAGTAGGGTCTGGGCTGAGGCCGGAGGAGGCCCGTCTTCACCGCCTGAGACAACAGAGCAGCCGCCCGAGGGAGGGGTGGGGAGGCGGTGACTCACCCTGTCCTTTGTGCCCTGAGCCACCCTGCCTGCCCTGAGCTCTGCTCCGCACTGTCCCCGCCTTCCCAGGCAGGGGGCGCTGGCCCTGGGCAGCCTCCTTCCGTGTCCATGCGTCCCTGCGCGCTCGGGCTGCGGCCATCCCGGGGTTTCCCCAGAGCCCCCGCCCCTCGCCTGATCGCAGTGGCCTCCAGCTGGCCAGGAGGGCGCGGGCTGCCTGACCATGGCCTTGGCTGGGGGCCTGGGGCTTCCCCTGGGCGGAGGCCCGGCGCGCAAAGGGGTTGCTGCCCTGCGCGCACGCGCCGGGCGGTTATGCCAGCGCAGGATGCTCGCGGGACCCCAGGCTGGCTTTTTAGAGCACCGAGGGCCTCCCCTGGCCCCCCAGCTTCCACCGTTCTGAGCTTGGGGGTGTTCCCAGGTGGAGCGCGCCTGAATTTTGGAGTCATCTGGGGCGCAAATGGCGAGGGAGGGGACGTGTTTCCAAGAAGGAGGCTCCCAAAGGCGGAAGCCGGGGTGAAGCCATAGCAGCTGCAAGTTTGGGGGTGTCGCGTGGTTCCCTCGTCCGCGGACGTTTTGGAGGGGTTGCCCAGACGCCTGGCAGGGGCAGGATGGGGGGACCCCGAGGGGCACAGTCTCCCTTTCCCTGATGCGCGCCCTCAGCCCTGCCTGGACCCCGGATCCCGCCTGCGAGTGGGCGGGGGCGTGTTGGGGCGCAGAAGGTGAACCCCTCGATGCTGCAGCAGGGGGTGCAAGGAGAGCGGGGTGCACCTGGCAGCCTGGGGTCTGCTGTGCCTGGGTGCTTGTGCTCGGTCTTGGGGGGCCAGTAGGGGGACTGAGGTAGGGCGGGTGGGAGCGGGATGTCTTCTGGGGAGACTGGTTTCCAGGAGGGGGCGGCCAGGTGGGCCAGGCGCGCGGTCATGGGGGGACAGGGGAGTAAGCAGGGAGGGGTGTTATTAAGCAGTCAGGTGCACATGCACACCTGGGCCTGCACACCTGTGCACACCTGTCCTCTACATGGCTGTGCACACCTGTCCTGCACACAGGTATACACACCTGGGCGTGCACACTTGTGTTTGCCGGCGCAGCCCCCAGCCCAGGACCGCGGTGGGGGGGGGTCTCCATGCGCCCATGTCCTCCCGCCCGCCCTGACTGGCTCTTTCTCCCCCAGGTGATGACCTGAGCTTGTGGGACGCCCTCGACGGTGAGTGGCCTTCGTCCCTGGTCCAGCGCGGGCTGTCGGGGCCCGGCCCGCGGGGGTACCTGGCGCACTTCCTTGGGCTCCCGGCGCGGTGGGGGGCGGGGGCCCCGCGTCTCTGGCCCTGGAGACCTCGGCGCGCTGCGCCCGGGGCCCGGGGATGGGGCAGAGTCGGGTTCCCACGGGCTGATTCGGGGTCCCACGGGCGAGGGCTGCGCGCCAGAGGCGGGAGGGAGGTGCAGCCGTGGGTGGGCGCTGCCCCGCGAGCCGCAGGTGGCCACGCACCCCGGGCTCTCCGCATCCTGGGAATGGGCGCGCGCAGGTCCCCGCGGAGGGAGGGGCGCCTGGTGACCGCCCAGGGGGCTCAGCAGTGCCCCCCACGCACCCCGCGCCCGGCCTTGGAGGAGTCGGGGCGCCCCGGGGCCGTGTCCCGGGCACACGAGGGGTCAGTGGCTGCAATGTGTCCTCTTTCCAGACGGCGACAAGAAGCCCACGGCCGCGCCCAAGAAGCCCAGCGCAGGTGAGAGGCCGCCGGCCCTGCGCGCCCGGCCGGGGCGTCTGGGGCCCGGCTGGGACTTTGGAAACGCGGGGCGCGCGTCGGGGAGGGGCCCCGGGCAGGCGCCGGGGGAGGGCGCCGCGGTGGTCACTCGCGGCCTGGCCCGGCCCGGGACACGCGCAGGCTCAGGCCCCGCGGGGCGAGAATGACCCTGTGCGCGCGCGGGTTGGGGTGAAGGTGCCATTCGGGGGGTCCCTGTTTAGGTAGATCTGCGTGAGGCCCTTTGAGGCAGCCGAACCCCGAGATGAAGCCCCAAACCTGTTGTCCACTGTGGACACTGGCGTGGACAGGGCGTTTCTGTGGTTATCAAAACGTGTTTATAAAATGACGTCGCTTGGATGAATGGTTATAAATATATCAGCGCGCATTTAAAAAATCATGGTTGGGGGATATTTGCAGAGATTTATAATCTCTCCTCCTATATTTTTAAATATAATATGTTATTAAGTGCATTCATTAGCGTTTAATATTTATTAATATTTATTATTTATTAACATTTGATATTAATAGTTAATATTCATTTTCGTTAATATATTTATTGATATTTATTAATATTAACTCTATGTGTTAACATTTCATGATGTTTTTTAATATAACATATATTACATATGTTTTAAATATAACATATTATATATGCTATTAAGTATATTGGTTAATATTTAATTATGTTAATTATATTTAATTATATATTTAAATATGACATATGTTTTAAATACAGCATCTATGTTATGAAATCTATTTATTAAATATTTGCTGATATTAATTATATTTTGAAAGCTAACATAGATACCATTAAATCTAGTTAGTAAATATTTATTAATATTTCCTTATATTTTCAAATATAAGATATATGTTATTAAATACATTTATCACATATTTATGAAATAGTTTAAATGCATAGTGAAACGATGTCTTATATTTTAAAATATATATTGATATTATATTTAAGATAGAAATATAGAAATATATATTTTAACTCTCTACACTACAGACCAGAGTTGCATATGCTCATAATTCGTTTTTCATGGATGATTCAGTCCATAAAACGCATAATCCATTTATCTGTCGGTACCGGAGTAGCTGCGCATTTAGATAAACCCGCCAGTAAGAGGAAAAGAACCAGAAAAATATTAGAAAAATGATCCCGTCCACCTGTGTCCGTGACATGTAAGTGTCTGCACATACGCAGACACATATAAAATCAGCCTAAGCCCCTCCTTGCACACGCGTGAACATAGAAAACAAACCTATAAAATATTTCTATTTATAAATATAAATAGAAATATTTTATAGGTGGGTGATATTTGCAGAGAGGGCGACGCGACACTTGAACCCACGTTAGCAAATACGTCGAGTCAATTGCGCTGAAACTGGATCCAGTGGAGCAAATCCCTGAAATCACCTTAATCATCGTCAATTTTTTTAAAGATTTATTTCATTGATTGAGCTGGGGAGCAGGCCAGAGCTTTGGGGGGCGCGAGGACTCCCCAGAGGCAGAGTGGGGAGCAGAACAGGCAGATCCGCTGAAATCCGCTGCCGAGGGGAGCCGCGGGGAGACAGGAGGGGTCTCCTGGGGGTCGCCATGTGGGTCACTCCCTGGCCGGGGATCGAAGTCGTGCTGCAGAGGCTGGTGACGGGGTCATGGTGCAGAGCGTTACCCCCTGCGCCCCCAGGGAGCCCCCATTGGGAATATTTTTTGAGCAAGGAGGACACCAGCCACCTACAAAGACCTCAGGACAGAAGCCGTGTGTAAAGTAGACGTCACGTAGATTCACCGCGTCTACACGGCGCTGCCCTGTTTATAAGGAAATATCAAAATCATAGAACCAGGCTCCAGACACCCCAAACAGGGCACCCACAATAAAGGCGAAAACCTTCAAAGAATGGGGGGCTGAGATCAGTTTGGGCACCGCCCCCAGGTGCTTCCTCTCCCACGTGCAAATTCCTGTCTTGGCAGAACGTTTCCGGGGCCGAGACCCCACAGGATCCCAGAATGGAGTTGGAGCCCGGCCACTGGGGCTGGGGTCCCCCTGCGGGCCCCAATCTCCGAGTGAAGGGGTGACTCTTCCCGGCTCAGATCCCGCCTCGGATGGGGCGGGCACCATGGACCAGAACCTGAGCTGCTTCTCCATCCTGGGGCCTTGGGGTGTCCTACCCCTTCCCTGCTGGGGTCTGCGGGTTTCCCAGACACCTGGACTCCCAGAAGCGCCCCCAAACCCAAGGGGGCAGCTCTGAAGTGTTTGTGAGCGGAGATGCCGTTCGCAGGACCCGCCTCGCGAGGCCTCCTGGAGCACGCTTGACCTGCAGCCGCTCCTGTGGGTCTCTGTCCATCTGCGAGGACCGGGCAGTAGTTTGGGGTTCCGTGCAGCGCCTGCTCGGGCTGATCCTCCGGAAGTGTCCCCAGACCTGGGGCTGCAGGGTCCCCAGGTTTTACGCAGACCGTGGTCTCACAACCGCTTTTCCTCCCCCAGGGGACGACTTCAACCTGGAAGATGCCCTCGGCGGTGGTGGGGAGAGAAGTGAGTGTCTCCTGGGTCTGCTGCGCGGCCGACCAGCCAGTGTCCCCCTCCCACGCCGCTGTCCTTGCCCAGAGCGTTGGCTCTTGGACGCGATGAGGCCAACTGGCTTTGACCCCAAAAGCTGAAACCTACGACTCTTCTTGTCGCTGGCTGGCTGTGATGTCTTGACCCCGGCTCCTATTTTCAAGCTCTCTGGGGGGACAGAAACGGGGTGGGTGTCCACTCTGGGCCCTCTGTCCCCGGAGGAGCCTCCACTGTGGGTTGAACGCTCTTCGGCCGCCATATTGAAATTCTTGACTCTCTTCCGTAAGGGCTCTGGTCTTCGGTTGGCCCCAGCTCCCGCACATTCCAGAGCCAGTTGGGACGCCTGTTGGCGGGGCTTGGCAACACATGGAGAGTGGGGAGAAATCGGGGGGTGGCTGTGCCCCGTGTCCCCCACGGCCCCAAGGACACGGTCCAGTTTCTGGTCAGTCAAGCATCTGTAGACGCACATGCACCTGCCGTTGTCTTTACTCATAATCAACTCGCTTCTCTCAACAGATGACCCCCGACCGACCTACAGACCCAGGCCGAAACCCAACCCCCACCCCAACCCCAACCCCAAGCAGCCGGGATCGTCGGGTAAGACCCTGGGGGTGCTTTTTCGGGGTGTGACGTCCCTGTTGGAAACCACCTCTCGGTGGAGGAAAGCAGCCGTCGCCAAAGATCATTTCGGTTTGGATTTTTGAGTTTGCAGATTTGACTTGCGAGGGTTTGTGGGGTGCAGGGTTTGGACTCGGTGGGATCCGTGGGGGGAAAAGCTTGCGCTTGCGTGTTCCCTGTGGAGAAACCACTCACCTCGCAGCTGCTTTGTCTGTTCCTGGCGCATCCCAGGTGGGTAGTTCCGAGTCTCCCCAACATCGGCCACGTCTTGTCAGTGTGGCGGAAGGAAAATCACGGGAAACTGTCCACTTCCTTCCCGTCGTGACGGGTCTTGCCTGCTCGTTTCCCACACGCGTGTTCTCAGGCCACGCGCTGCTTTTCCATCACGCGGTTTCCGTGTGAGCGTAATGAAGCTTTCTGTTCCCTTCTGGGATGGAAGAGCAGGTTTTGTGGGTGGTGCTGACGAGCCGCTCCGGGGTGTGGGGGAGCCCCACTCGCCTTCGGATAGTTTATTTATTCCCACGTCCCAGGAAGCTGTCGTCTGTGGCTTCCGAATTTTTGAAAAAACAATCGACTTTGATCATTTTCTTTGGGCTGGGAGCGAGGAAGGGAAGTTTTGCCTGACTTGAAGGCAGAAACGCAGCCTGAAATGCCTTGAAATTCACCTTTATTTTTTTTTTAAGATTTATTTATTGATGCATACAAGAGCTGGGGTGCAGGCCAGAGGTGCGGGGGGCGGGTGAGAGGACTCCCCAGAGACAGAGTGGGGAGCAGAACAGGCAGATCCACTGAAACCCACTGCTGAGGGGAGCAGCGGGGAGTCAGGAGGGGTCTGCTGTGCCCTGTGGGTCAGCTCCCTGGCCGGGGATGGAAATCGTACTGGAGAGGCTGGCGATAGCTTGATGTCGCTGTGTCTTAGCCCCTGAACCCCTAAATTCACCTTTATTATAAAATAAGCGCTGATGTCAGCTGGTATGAGTCGCTTCCCCACTCCCGTCTCTCACACCCTCCTGTCAGCTCCCACCCGCAAGAGCCCCAAGCTGGACAGACACGGCTGTAAATAGCCTTTGCTTGGAACCTCCTTTGGGCCAAGAATTGGGCACAAAACATGCTCAACTGGGTGGAGGGAGAGAAAAGCGGGGGTCGTTAAGGCCAGGGGGGCTGTGGCAGATGCAGCCATTCACAACAGTTATTGCCAGTCCTCTGACTTCCATTTCTTCTGGTGTCATCTTTATCCGAAATCTTGGACTTTTCTAGGACTTTCCCAGGACTCTTCCAAGAGTGTGGGGATCTGTCGGAGCTGCGTAGTTGCGAGATCCGCCCGTAATGTGGTCCCTTTGGGGATCCTAGTGCCCTCTGCGTTGGCTTTTGGCTCCCGTTGTATTTCTGTCACCCTGAGGCATTAATACCCTCCCGCCGCGGCAGTGTGGAAGCTGACGCTGTCTTGTTCTCTCCTAGGTGGGTTCTCAGATTCCGACCTCTTCGACGGGACGGCAGACGGAGGTACAGTGGCCCTTCTCCTCCACCCTTGTGACTCACCTGCTCTGCGCAATCAGAGCAAGACCCAGAGTCTCAAGCTTCGGTGAAATCATGGCGGCTCTTGGGGAGTGTTTTTGCCAGCCTGGGAGGCAAGACCTGCCCCACGAGGCCGGGTCCTGGGAGTTGTGTTTAGAGCTTGGGGAGCTCCCCCCACCCTTGGCCTTGGAGGTAGACAGCACCCACCAGCCATCTGGTCTACCAGCCACCCGTGTCTACTGCTGCGCTCCAGCGTTGCCAGTTGCGCGCGGCGTCCTACAACTTGATGAGTGTAGAAACGAAAGGCCAAGTCGTGGAGTGGCAGGACTTACCCAGAGGACCCTCGTCGACAGATTCACTGCTGGAGATTTCCTACCTCTCTTTAGAATCTTAGGACCGAGTAGGGCTCAGCGCAGCATTTAAATATCATAAATAAACGAGTAGAATAAGAGCCATTGGTAATCATTAGGGTGTATTGACCTTTATTTATTCGATGTCTATCTATTGATATGTGCATTGAGTCCCTCAACAACTCAGGGACCTGGGGCGCCAACCTCCTGAGGCTTTGAAACTCCATGGAAAATGTTGCCCCCTCCATCTTAGCTCCCAACAGCCCGTGTCCACTGGAAAGCTGACCACTCCCATCAGTAGAGTAAAGAAAATGTTCAAGAGCCTCGGAGGGAGAGGATCATTCCTCTGGACAGTGGATCATTCCAGTGGACAGTGGATTTCAACTGTGTGGGGTCCAGGGCCATTGGATAGTCACGGGGTCCTGTGTCCACAGCAGCTGGTCTTCCTGTCCATCATGTAGCCTGGCATCACTGGGAAGCCATGGCCAGGGACTCGGGTGGCCCAATGGGGGTGGATGGGACCCCTGCCCACCCCAGGACACACTCGGGGCCATGCCCGGTCAGCCACTGAAAAGGACTCCCCGATCCTGGCTATATCTGTGGCCTGGTCACTGTCTCGGGGGTCGGTCACAAGTCAGGATGATGCGACTCGGTCCTTGTGGTGAGTTTTTTAGCCAGAATTCACCCCAGTGGTTTCTGTCTTGCAGGAGGCGGTGGCCGCGGTGGACACGGTGGCCGTGCTGGCCCTGATGAACATGACAACACTCAGAATGGCGGGGCGCCTCAGGGTATGCACCCCATGTCCTCACCCCTGGGGTTCTCTTCCACGGCCTGGGGAGCAGGGGGCAGGGGTCCGCCCTCAGTGCCGCCCTAGCACTGACGGGGAGCAGGGAGGCGCCGCCAGTGCTGGCCTGACCCCAGGGCCACGTCTGCCCCGCCTGTCACAGAGGTGCCCCGCCGGAAACGGAGGTGTGGCCGCCGACCCCTTCCGTCGCGGAGCAGGATTAGAGACCATGTTGGGGGAATCAGGCGACACTCGGCCCCCCAACCACCCTCCCTTGAGGTCGGTTTTCTGCTCCCACTCCTTGTTCACGGCGCACCCCGTTTTTGATCAAGACCCATTGGGGATTCATCCTGATGATTCCTCCCCTGGGGAATTTGCAGACCCCACCCCAGGAAGCAGCTGGGTCATGCCTGAGCCCCACCGTGGACACCCCCAGCGCCAGCCGCCTCGGCCCCCCCCAGGAGCACCTTCTGTGGGGTTGCTGACATTCCTCTCTTCCCCCACAGCGGACTCCCCAGGGGTTCTCTCGGGCATCATCGGGAGCGTCGTGGTCGCCGTGGTGGGCGCCGTGTCCAGCTTCATCGCCTACCAGAAGAAGAAGCTGTGCTTCAAGGAAAGCGGTGAGCTCCAGGCGCCCCCCACCCCGTGCACCCCACTAACCCAACACCTGCTTCCTAAACCACTAAAACCGCGCGGGAGCCCGTTCAGCAGAGCCACGCTCCTTGCATAGTCGCCAGAACAGCTCAGCTCAGCCATGAGGCCACGGCCGACCCAGCAGGTCCCCCGTCACCTGGGTGTGGGGGGACACGTGTGCGTTGGTGGGGTTCATGGACCCTCATGCAGCCAAGGCCACCCCGGGGATGCCTTTCTCGGGGTGTCAAGCACAGGAGCCGCATGGGATCCCCATCAGGCTCTCGCCGCTGCCTGTTCTGTGCCCAACCCCGCAAGCTGCCCGAGCCCGTGGGTTGTCACCTGGGGAGGGGACCGGGGTGGACTCTGCCCAACGGGGGAATTTTAGGCGGGCGAGAAGGTCGAGTGGGAAGAGGCGAGTGTCCAGCTGGGTCTAGTCGCATCCTTGGCCGCAGCGTCCTGTCCGCCAGGGGAACTGACCTCCAGACACTGGCAGCTGGTTCCCTTCCTGGGGGGTTTTGAAAACCCTTGGGTGTGGGGTCATGGGGCGTCCCCATGACCTCAGGTGTGGGGCGTCGGAAGCTCTGGGATTATGTGATAAGGAAGCTCCCATGTGCAGGGCTCGGGGATGCACCCATGGGTGCTAGTGGATTTGGTGTTGGCTCCTGTATGGAATGGGGTTCAGAGAAAGTGAAAGGAAAGGGTCTCCCCCGTGCCCGACCCCATTCCAGGGTCCTGGTCGCAAGGGCCAGGGGAGCCCCACAAGGGCGCTATTTGCCTCTGGACGTGACACAAACAAGATGAGCTGCTGCCCACGTCACTCGGGGCCGAACCCCGAGTGTCTTTCTAACCACTTGGGTGTCCGGCTTGGAAGATGAAAGGACTGCAGTGGCCTCTCTCGTGCACCCTTTTACGAACAGAGAAAGAGCCGCGAGGTGCAAGCGCTTGGCACCTACGCGAGAGTCTCCAGGTGTGCGCGGCTGTGCCGACTTAGTCTCAGACGGTCTTTTATTTTGTTTTTTAAATTTTTGCATAGAGCTGGGGTGCAGGCCGGAGGTGTAGGGGTGAGAGGACACCCCAGAGACAGAGTGGGGAGCAGAACAGGTGGATCCCCTGAGACACACTGCTGAGGGGAGCAGCGGGGAGACAGGACCGGTCTGCTGCGCCGTGTGGGTCATTCCCTGGCTGGCCGGGGATCAAACTCAGGCTGCGGCAGCGAAAGCTTCAGACTGACCCGTGGGCCACCCGGGAGGCCATCTGGGATGACCATTTTAAGAGCAGCCCACCCGAGCTTGGAGAGCGGATGATACGCTGAGGCCACACGCGGGCGGGGGAAATGCGTCCACCCCTGCAGCCAGGACTGCGGCTGCAGTAACCACAGCTCAGGCAGCGATTGTTGACGTTGCCTCAGAGGAGCCCCGGCCAGGGGGGTGGAAGCAGATGAGGCCTCACCATGCAGAGACAGACCAGAGCTGACACCTCACGACGCGTCTCCGCAAGAGCCTTGGTGTCGCGCCTTGAGCTACCGGTGCCAGCACCGAGCAGGCCTTTAGCCAGAGACTCGCCCAGGCGCTGCAGGCGCGGGGCGCGCTCTAGTCTCCATGGCGACGTGTTCCCGGGCTTTTCCATCCGCGTTTCTTGGCGTGTTCGCGGGATCCGACAGGTTGACCTGCTGGGGTGCGGCCCGGCTCCTGCTGCCGCCTCGCGCTAACACACCCGTCGGTTTGCGCCCTGCGCGCACGCACGCTCCGCTCCGCCCCACTGCGCCCGCCTGCCTCCTGCCTGCAGCTTCCCGGAGCTTCCATAACGCACCTGCGCGCCCACCTCGCTCCTTCCTCTCCGCACGTGGCCTGCGCGTCTTGGCTGCCGCCTGCGCCTCCCGCTCCCCCCAGGAAGTGCGCGCAGTGGCCAGAGCCCAGCGCGGGCCCCGCGTTCACGGCTCACCCCGCTCTCCCTTTCAGGTGGCGCGACTGTGTAGGCGGCAGCGTTGCAGGCCTCGACTGCGCCCGGCGGCTCGGTGTTGCTCGTCTAAGACTCTAAAGCAAACTCGGCGCCCTGCCACCCCCCCTCCTGCTCCCCAGTGAAGGCGCACCCCGGCTGCGCCCCTCCTGGGACTGCGGGGCTCCCCGAGTGGGAACTGCTAGCTGGGGCCTGGCGAGGGGCTGCAGAGGGAAAGCAATGCAGGTTGTTTCGTGAGGAGGCAGGAAGCAGGAGCTGGCAGGGACCAGCAGCAGCCGGGTGACCCCCCCCCCCCCCCCCCCCCCCCCCCCCCCCCCCCCGTCCCCTGCAGAGCCTTTCCGGGCACCGAGGACGTTTTTAACCCTGTGTCGTCCTTGAAGAAGCTCATGTCTCTCTCCCCTTTCGTGTCTCTGTCCGTCTCTGTCTCTGATCACTTTTTTCCAACGAGGTGAACTTCTCCACCCACGTTTCAGAAAACCCCCAAATCTCATGACCTGAAAATTCTAAGTAGAGCAGGGCCGGGGGTTGGGTCTCCCCGAGAAGGAGATGCTGCCATCTGGCTCCTTCCATGTCCCGTGGCAAAGACTCAAGCGTCTCTGTGTTTCCTCCGCTGTGCTGGGCATGAAATCTGGTCTTTTGACTTCGTGCGGAGAGGAAGGCAGGTCGCCCCCAGGGGCCTGTGGAGGTTGGGGTTAATGTGGGGGTTCGGAGAGGAAGTGGGTCGCCCCATTGATGAATGAGCACAGTGGAAGATTTGAATCCATGGGTCCCCAGTCTCATGTGACACCCCCAAGCAGACACTCGGAAGCCTCTGTTGCCGTAACTGCCTTAATAGCTACACGCAGTTCCCGAGCGCCCCCAAAACCACCAGGAATCACCCTAATTTATCCAGCCATGTGGCGTCTTTGGTATTTGACAGTTCGGGTGTCAGAGCGGGTAGGACAGGGGCTGGTGTCCCCGGGCACGTCTCCGGAGAGGCCGACTTGCTCACCCCTGCATCCGAAGGGATCCCGTCTGCTTCCGGCATTTCAAGGTTGTGCGGCTCGAGCCCAGTGCACGTCCCGTGTTCCGAGGACAGTGTTCTCTGCACACGTCCTGGGCATCCACAGAGAGTGGGTGCCCGACCGGGCAGTGAGGTCTCTTGACACACGCTCAAGGGCTGTGACCTTGGCGTCCTGACGCCTCCGTCCCTCCCAGCTCCGGATGCCCGGAAGCGACTTGTGCCCACATGGACCTCGTTTTCACCATATTTTTTTGCTCCCCACGGGTTTCCCGTGGGTCCCGTGACCTTCCCGGTCCTGTTAGCGCCCTCGGAATCTATTCCCTTTCGGCTCTTTGCTTTCCGATTCCATCTGCCTTTGCTTTTCGACATCTGTACGAAGACTCTATCCCCCTTCTAGCCCTTCGTATTTTTTTGGATAGAGAAAATTTCTATGTCCCGTGGAATTAGATCAAGTCCCGGCTGCAACGCCTGGAGGGTTCGGGCTACCACGTGTCCAGGCCGATGACCACCGCAGTCACCGCAGCCGACAGGGATGTTCCTTGAGCTCCTGCTTTGAGTGTTTCCTCTTTGCGTGATGGTCAGGCTTGCGTTTCTTGGACGCGGCTGTTGCTCCATGTTTGGGGTGCAGGACACAGACCGGCTGGATTGTAAGCTCCATGCGTGCTCCGGCAGGGACCCAGTTTTGTAAAGATCTGAGCTCCGAGCAGGGGGTGCCGGGGTCGCAGACCCTCAGTGCCTGTCCCGCTTACGTCCGTGTCCTCATGTGTCTGCAGCGACGACGACGAAGAGAGAAATAAACATATCTGACCCCTGACTCCTGTGCACGTTTCATTCTCTCCACCCCGGAGAGCGTCTGAGGGGGCTCACGTGTCTCTGGGGGCATGTTTGACAAATCTCAGCATCTACGTCTGCAGGGAAAAATGCCAAAGTGGAACAGGCTTGCAAACTGTGGCGCTCAAGGCCCCCTTTATTTTGCCTCCTGTGGCGAGCTGGGGCTGGGGCTCTCCCTGGTGCCGGAGTTGGGGCACGCAGGAGGACGAGATTTGCTGGGGAGAAGGTGTCACACGGCTCAGCTTAGGGTCTCAGTTTGGGGGCTCAGGTTGGAGTGAGGGTCTCCAGGGAGCCTCATTTGCTAAAATGGGGTGTCGCTTATACGTCTGTTGTAAGGCGGGGCTGGATGCCGCTGATCAAGGTTGTGTCTGCACACGCCATGGCCCGGAGGGACCCTGGCCCACCCGCCTGCCGAGCCAGGGTCCTGGGGTGTCTGGGACCATTGGGGGCTGGGGTTTGGGGCTAGTCCTCTTGTCCATGAGCCTGCAGCCCCGTAGCGGCCCCTGGAGCCCTTTCTCGTGTTCTCACCATGCCGGGGGTCTCTTCTTCTTGCAGCCGACCCAAGCGAGATGAGCATGGAGAACCACAGCAGCAAGGCCGAGCCGCCCGGTGAGAGGACCCTGGACGCCCCACCTGGGCCCCCGGCCTGCCCCCTCCTTGCGGGGCTGTGGGCTTGGGTGTGGCCCCGAGGTCTCGAGGGATTCGTGGGGAAGACCGAGGCCGTAGCTAAGGCCTGACGGTGCCTGAGGCTCCATTCGAGACCCGTTGAGAAGACATTTACTGAACAATCCACAGTTTTTCATGACATTTTAAAACATTTTAAACTCCCAAAGCCAGACCCCCTGAGACCTGAGTCAGGCTTCCTCTTATTCAGTGTTGGGGAAAGTGGCCTCAGCGTGGGGATCGCCCCAAAGCCGGCAGCGATTTCTCCTGCCCGGTGTCAGTCTTGTGGGGGTCCAGCTCCCTCCCCCAACACAAAGTCTGTGGACTCTGGTTGCCTCCTGCAACTCCTCCCTGCTCCCTGCAACTCCTCCCTGCTCCCTGCAACTCCTCCCTGCTCCCTGCAACTGCTCCCTCCTCCATGCAAATCCTCCCTCCTCCCTGCAACTCCTCCCTCCTCCCTGCAACTTCTCCCTCCTCCCTCCAACTCCTCCCTTGTCCCTGCAAATCCTCCCTCCTCCATGCAAATCCTCCCTCCTTGCAACTCCTCCCTCCTTCCTGCAACTCCTCCCTCCTCCATGCAAATCCTCCCTTCTCCCTACAAATTCTCCCTCCTACCTCCAACTCCTCCCTCGTCTCTGCAACTCCTCCCTCCTCCCTGCAACTCCTCCCTCCATGCAAATCCTCCCTCCCTGCAACTCCTCCCTCTTCCATTCAAATCCTCCCTCCCTGCAACTCCTCCCTCCTCCCTCCAACTCCTCCCTTGTCCCTGCAAATCCTCCCTCCTCCCTGCAACTCCTCCCTCTTCCATTCAAATCCTCCCTCCCTGCAAATCCTCCCTCCCTGCAACTCCTCTCTCCTCCATGCAAATCCTCCCTCCATGCTACTCCTCTCTCCTCCCTGCAACTCCTCCCTCCTCCCTCCAACTCCTCCCTTGTCCCTGCAAATCCTCCCTCCTCCCTGCAACTCCTCCCTCCTTCCTGAAAATTCTCCTCCCTACAAATGCTCCCTCCTTCCTACAAATCCTCCCTCCCTACAAATCCTCCTCCCTGCAACTCCTCCCTCCTCCCTGCAACTCTTCCCTCCTCCCCACAAAGTCCCTTTAAGATTGAAACGAGGGCCTCCCCTGGTGGCGCAGCGGTTGAGCGCTGGGTTGGGAGGCTGCCCGCAGCCTCTGCAGCGCCAGTTCGGTCCCCGGCCACCGGCGAGGGTCCCACAAAAAAAATAAATAAATAAAAAAGATTGAAACGACAACGCGTCACTCAAAGGACAGTGAGCACATCGGACACTGAAGAGTGTCACCAACTCCCTGAATCACCCAAGACCGTTCAGCCCCATAGAGGTGACTCAACGTGAGCTTGGGGGACGGTGCAGCCCCCACGTCCACGAGAATGTTTGCTCAGAGGCCAACGCGGACCCCACTGATTGCGCTCACGCGTTTCCGCTGCCTTGTTTGAGGCCCTGCTGCTTCGCAGCTCTGTGGGTGATTTCGGGGGACAAAGACGGTCTTGGGATGGGGCTTACAGAAAGGGTCTCGCCCCGTTTTCCTTCCAATTTCCCGGAAGTATCTGCTTTCTTTGCGACTTTGGCTGGCCGGGCTGGAGCACCCAGCAGGTCAGGTCTCGTTCTTGCTTCTCCTGGGGGTCAGTTGTGAGCCCGGTTAGCTGAAGTAGAAAGAGGGGTCCCCCTTTGGGGAGCATGTTTGGGGAGCTGGGGTCACTGCGTAAACCTCTCCTTCTCTCTGCCCTTGACAGTCCGGCAGACGCTTCTGGAGAACTAGGAGACGGACAGCGGAGAGAGGCCCCCGGTCCACAGTGGGGCACCCGGACAACCCCGTGCACCCCTAGAAGACGTCCGCGGAGTTCAGGGGGCCACCCTGCTCCCAGACTGGATTCTTCCAACCTGTGGGCTCTGCCTGTTGGCCTGTGGGCAGCTGACACCTGCTGGCAACACGTTTGCGTCCAGAGGGGAACCTGAGCCTCCCTGAGACGCCCCAAGGGTCTCCGTGTGATGGGAGAAGCCGGCCTCTCCGAGCCCCCCTTGGGCAGCGGGCCATGGACGGTCCCCACTGGGCTCTCTGGGTGCTCATGAACACACCGGGACGCCCCTGGTCATGCCTTCTGCGTGGGGAGCTCAGCCTCCGGCAGCCACTTCCCTCCAGGCGTCCCTGGAGGGGGATGTTCTCCGCGGGATGAATAAAGGGACTTGGAAACCACGTCCTGCTTCTGTCTTTGGTGCTTTCCTGGGGTGGCCCCCCAGGAGGACAGTGTGGGGGTTGCCCGCACCCCCTGGGGCCGAGACCCAGCTGGCCGTCGCGTGTGGTTCTGGGGTTTTCTCTCTGCTTTTCCTTTTGACTTGTCAGATTGGGAGACAAGTGCTTCTTGGCCCTCAGCTGCTCCCCCAGCAAGGAGGGGTACTCTCCTGTGTCAGCTGCTCCGCCCGCCAGCTGCTCCCGCAGCAATGAGGTACTCCCCTGTGTCAACAGCTCCCCCAGAAATGAGGTACTCCCCTCTGTCAGCTGCTCCCCCTGTTTGCTTCTCCCCCAGAAATGAGGTAGTCCCCTGGGTCAGCTGCTTCCTCAGCCATGAATTACTCCTCTGTGTCAGTTGCTCCCTCAGCTATGAGATACTGCCATGTCAGCTCCTCCCCACCCATGAGATACTCCCCTGTGTCAGCTCCTCCCCCACCCATGAGATACTTCTCTGTATCAGCTGCTCCCCCGGCAACAAGATATGCCCTAGATCAGCTATGCCCTCTTTCAGCCACGACACTCCCCTGCGTCAGCTGCTCCCCCAGCCATGAGATACTCCCCTGTACCAGCTGCACCCCCAGGAATGAGGTTCTCCTCTGTGTCAGCTGCTCCCCCAAAAATGAGGTACTCCCGTATCAGCTGCTCCCTCAGCCACGAGATACTCCCCTGTGTCAGCTCCTCCCCCACCCACAAGATACTCCTCTGTATCAGCTGTTCCCCCAGCAATGAGATACTCCCTGTGTCAGCTGCTCCACCAGCCAAGAGAGACTCCCCTGTGTCAGCTGCTCCCCCAGTCACAAGATACTCCTCTGTACCAGGTGCTCCCCCAGCAATGAGATACTCCCTTTAATGAGTGAGCTACTCCCCTGTGTCAGCTACTCTCCTAGCAATGAGATACTCCCCTGTATCACCTGCCCCTCCAGCTGAGAGGCACTCCCCTAGGTCAGCTACTCCTCTTGTAGCAGCTCCTTCCCTTTGTCCTAGTGTGGAAATGCCGCAGGTATATTACCTCTCCACAGGAGGGTGAAATGCTCTGACGGGAGAGATGCAGGGATTAATGTGCCCTGGCAGTAGATGACGGCCCTGTGGGGACCCCCGTCACACACCCAGAGCGTCTCGCTGGCCCCTGGTCCTCAGCCCAGCTGGAAGGCATCCAGAGCTTCCCTTTCGACGCGGCGGGCTCTCTGGGCATCAGACGCCCTGGTGAGCTGGGGACAGGCCAGGGTGGCTGACGCCGGAGGCCTGGGCGTGTCCCGGCACCTCCCAGACAGGCCGGCCTAGATTCCTGATGGCGGCTGACCCGACTCGTCCGGGAAGCTGGGGTCCCCAGCCGTCAAGGGCTGGGCTGTGCCCTGAGCTAGCCCTGGGCGCTGGACACTGGCCAGAGCTGCCGGAACCCACACTTTCCCCAGGGACCCCCCCAGCGTGTACGTTCCCGGACTCTGCAGACAGACTTGCCGATGGCGGGTGAAGAACCACGTTGTCAGATCTGGGGACTCGGCGACTGCCTTACGTGCAGCCTCATGACCCGGCGCCCCCGACGGTCTACGTGGGGCAGGGCACGGGCTGGGGTGGCCGCGGGGGCGGCAAGTGTGGCTCATCCTAGGTCCATGCAGGAGGAAGACACGGTGTCTGTGTCACTGCCCGGTGTGCGCGGCCGGCCAGCCCCAACAGAGGCTGGAGCTGTCCTGTCCCTGCAGCCGCTCGTGCGTGTCACGTCCCTCCAGGGAGTGTGCAAGACAAGCGGCCACTCGGGCTCAGCCCTCAGAGCCCGGCCACCGCCTCACGCTCTCCATGGGGCGTTACAAGAACCGGAGCCGTGAATGTTGTGTGTGCGCAGACACGCGTGCACAAGACACGCCTGCACACACACCCGCACACAAACCCACACGGCACACACTCAAACATGCAGACAGAAATGCAGACACACACCCGCAGACACTCCTCGTCACTGCTGCTTTGCAGCGTACACACGCGTGTATTCAGCTGTGCTTGGATGTGTGTGTGCTCATGGGCACAGCACACATGGTACAAGGTGCAGTCATGCACAAACATACCCACATCCTTATATAAACACAGCACACACCACACACTCGTGCAACCAGCTAACACATACACACACGAGTGTGCACAGACAGGCATGTGCACAGACATATGTGCACATGGATGCAGAACCACACACATATGTGTGTGCACAGTCACCAAGGTGTGTGTACAGACACACGCACAGACACAGACATAGACGCACAGTCACACATTCACGTGCGGACATGAAGATACACAGGGACACACACATTCCAGATAAAACACAAGTACACACACAAGCATGCACACACACAGATACCCGCGTGAACACAAGACGCATCTGTGCACATGCAGGCATGCCTACAGACACAGGCACACACATGGCCACACAAACATGTACACGCACACACCATACATGTGTGCACACACACCATACATGTGTGCACACACAGACATGCATACAGACAAGATACACTCACAGACACACACAGACACATGCACAGACACAAGCATTCACGGTTGAACACAGAGACATGCACACACACACATACACGGACATGGACACACACCATACACACGTGCGCACACGTGCACACACATAAACATGCCTGCAGACACAGTCACAGGTACACGCACAGTCACACACAAACGCACATGCACAGAGACACATAAGTGTGCACACAGACACACGTGCACACAGAGACACGCCCACACACCGCACACCACGCGCGCAAACACAGGCGCAGCCACACTCAGACCCACAGACACGGCTGGGGCGTGAGCACCGTCTCAGCACCTTCCCCGTGGACCCAGAAGGGCGCGTACCCAGAGGGGCGCGTACCCAGAGGGGCGTGTCCCGTGGTGGCTGGTGGGGCCGGGGGCGGGCGGGGCGCGCAGGGGCACACGGGGCAGTGGGGGGGGGGCGCGCGGGGGCGCGCGGGGGCTGTTTCTGGGTGGAAGAACAGCCTTTTCTGGCGCCTGAAACTCTGGGCTGCGAAGAGCGCGTTAGTGGCCGCTGTGGGTTCGCACACAGACGCGGCGTTGGAGACCAGACGTCCCTGCGCGCCCTGCGCCCCAGCCTCCGCGCCGGGGAAGACACCCCCGGGTCCCCACGGACGGCCGCGCCCCCAGCAGCGCGCCGCCTGCGCCCCCGCATTTATCCGCCTCCTGGGCTGGCCAGACGGGCGCGCGCGCCGAGATAACCAGCGCCCAGACGTGCCCAGCGCAGATAAGCGGTCGGGGCGGGCCCTGGGGACCCCTCCCATACCCGCGTCCCCCCCACCGCGCCGCCTTTGAAGCCTCCGCCCTCCCGCCCACGCCCCGGCAGGGCGGCCAGGCCGGCGCGGCCGCTTCCCGAGCCAGGACGGGTCACTGCTGGGGGCCGGGGCGAGCCGGCGCTTGCCCTGTTCCCGGCCGAGGATGCTCCGGGCCGCCTCAGACTTTCCACTCGAGGGCGGAGCCTCGCGCGCGCAGCACAGTCAACACCGGGGCGGGGTCGGGCCGGTCGCGAAGCATGGAGCGCCGGGGCCTGGCCGCGCTCGGGCTGCTGTGCCTGGCGCTGCTCGTCCGCGGTGAGTGGGGCGCGGGGCGCGGGGCGCGGGGGGTGGGCTCGGCCCGGGGCGCCCGGCCGCAGGGAGGACCCAGTTGGCGGGAGGGAGCCGGCGGGCGCCTCTGTTCTGAGCCCCAAGCTGGGGCGCAGGCGCCGCGCGCGCACCGGGCTCCCCGTCGGGCCGGAGTCGGTGCCAATAGCGCCGGAACCTGGCGCCCCGCACCGTGCGCTTGAAACTGTGCGCCCTGTGGAGGGTCGGAGGCCCCAGCGGCCTCCCCGGAGGTTCCAGCTTCGTGCTCAATGTGCCGGCAGATTAAAGCCAGCTGGTTGGGGGGTGCCAGGGCTCCGCCCGGTGGATTTGGGGCTTCCGGGCTCTGGGGGAGTCGACCCAGGCGGCCGCCCGGGTCCGGCTTTCCGCGGGGGGCTGCCGGCGCCTTCCTGAGCGCGTGGGGCGTGGCTTGGACCCAGCGGCTGCAGGGTCAGGTCCAGGGAGGCGCCCCACACCCGGTGCAGCTCCCGGCCGCAGAGGCAGATGGAGTGACAAGATTTCAGGGGCGCCGGCTGGGGTTCCTGGGCGCCCTGGCGGAGGCGCGCGGAAGGGCAGGGCGGGCGCGATGCTCCGCGGGGCTGGCCTGACCCTCCGGCCGGTGTCCTGCGCTCCTGAGCGCGCGAGGCGCTGGGCTAAGGCAGAAGCCGAGGGCTCTCTCGCCAGGCGTCGTGGGGAGCAAAGCCGCCCCCCAGATGTGCACCCGGAGGCTTGCTCTCTGCGCCCCAGCCAGGGGCTCCCCCGGGAGCTGAGGGTCCCACGTGTGGGACAAATGGACTCGGGCCCTGCGCTGGACTCCGCGTTCTCCGTGCCCCCGCAGGCGGCCAAGGGTGTGTCTAAGCAAAGCTCCCCGCAGGACCAGAAAGGGGACCCCCTCCTGCCGGGCCAGGGGGCCTCCTGGGAGATTCTCTTGCATCCCTGGGGTGGGGCGCCCTGCCTGAGGGCGTTTTAGAGCAGGGTAAACTGAGGCAGGTGGGCTCGAGCTTTGCCCAAGATCACACTTGCGGAGCAGACAGAGCCGGAGCCAGTGGGGAGTCTGCCCTGGGGTTCGCACCCAGACACCCCCGTACCCCAACGACCACCAGCTGTGGACTGAGAAGGTTCCAAGGTCCCGGAGACACTCCCCAAGGAGGGCAGGGAGGGGTCATTACAGAGCCAGGAGACCAGGCGGCCTTAGGGTGAGCTTGGTGTGAATTGTCGTCGTTGTCATTTATCGTGGAATGAAAGTTACAGCCGCGTCTGGTCCTCATGGGGAGGGTTTGCAAGGCGGCAGCTCCGGGTTTCCAGGGCGTTTAGTGGGTTGACTCTCCAGGGTGGAGGGGACGAGGGAGCTTGGAGGGCGTCCGCGGATGCAAGGGGAAGTGACGAGCAGGAAGACGGGAAACCCCAGAGCGGAACTTGTGATGTTTGGTTTGTTGAGCAGAGAGAGGCGGGTTGTGCTCAAGATGGTGTCGGCTTCACCCCTATGTGGATTCTGTTATCTGGGCATGTGGGTATGTGTCCGCCTGTCTGTCTGTTTGTCTTCTGTAATGTGTCCAGAGTGCATGTGTCCAGCCCCAAGCTGTCGTATATCTGTCCATCCATCATCCATCCATCCTCCATCCATCATCCATCCATCATCTGTTGATCATCCACCATCCATCCATCATCAATCATCCATCCATCATCAATCATCCATCCATCCGTCTATGATCCATGATCCATCCACCATCCATCATCCATCCATCATCCACAATCCATCCATCATCCATCCATCATCCATTCTCCATCATCCATCCATCATCCACCATCCATCCATCCATCATCAATCATCCATCCATCCATCAAACATCATCCATCATCCATTCATCATCTATCCTCCATCCATCATCCACTGATCATCCATTGATCATCCACCATCCATCCATCATCAATCATCCATCCATCCATCCATGATCCATGATCCATCCACCATCCATGATCCATCCATCCATCCACCATCTATCCTCCATGATCCATCCATCCATCCATCATCCATCATCGATCCACAATCCATCCATCATCAATCATCCATCCATCCATCAAAGATCATCCATCATCCATCCATCATCCATCATCCATCGATCATCCACCATCCATCCATCATCAATCATCCATCCATCCATCCATCCATCTATGATCCATGATCCACTCACCATCCATGATCCATCCACCTTCCATCATCCATCCATCATCCATCATCCATCTGTCATCAATCATCCATCCATCATCCACCATCCCTCATCAGTCCTCCGTCCTCCACCCATCATCCATCCACCCATCCATCTATTCCTATACACACATTATTGAGTCTCCTCTGTACACACTGACCCTGAAATTCTCCCCCCACTGCCCTATCCACACTGTGGAATACGGTGTCTTCTCCCCTGAGCAACTTGGCCCAAACCCCACACTCACGCTAAGCCACCGTCCTTTCCATACAGAGGAAAAACCGGAAGCGGTGGGGATGTTCTTTATCACGTTTAACAACAGCCGTGGTGTTCCGAGCGCTTCCCCATGAGTCAGGTGAGGGAAATGCTCGGGGCGCCCCGGAGTCTGAGTCCGGCATCCTGGGCGTGGCCCTGAGAGGGCTGATGCGGGCAGGTGGGACGGCCTCCCTCTGCTGAGCCCTTGATCCTGCCCCTCCTCGCGACCCCTTGGCCATCCATAACGCTCCCGCCCGTGGGCGTGGGAACTGGGCCCGTCTTCAGGGCTGAGCCTGCCCAGATTTTTAGGGCCGTGCTTCTCGGTCTTGTGCAGATGAGGCTCCTGGGATTCTTGAGCAGGTGCCCAGGGCTCCTCCCTGAGCTCCTGCTGCGGGAGGGGGTGTGTCCTGGGGCACAGGAGAGCTGTGTTCTCAGGAGCCCTTGGGGTGACGCCCACACTGGAGCCAGGGCTCTCTTTAGGATAGTGACTGAGGCCCACATGTGTGGCTTCTGTGGCTCCGTGCCCCAGGGGGCGCCTGCTGACTCATGACGCGTCACCCACACGCTCAGGTCAGAGGTGCCGCGGCCACGCTCAGGCGGTGTCCCCAAGGACACGCGGTGACAGCTGGAGTCGATTCTGCTTGTCACAGCTGGGAGTGGGGTTAGTGCTGTCAGGCGGGTGGGGCCAGGGAGGCACCCTAAGTTCTGGAGAGGACACACGGCACACGGCTAAACTTCTCCAGTCGCACATGCCATAGTGCAGGGGTGGAGACACCTGCTGGAGCACGAGGCTCGAGTGCCCTGTCCCCACACCCATCATCCATCCATACACCCTTCTGTCCTGCCTGTCTAGCCATGTGGCCGTACATCCATGATCCACCCATCATCTATCCATGTCGCCCACCATCTGTCTCCCTCTCTAACAAGCAACCATCCGTGTCCATCCCTCCACCCATATATCCACCTCCACCCATATATCCATCCATCATCCAGCCACCATCCTCCATCCATCATCCATCCTCTGTTCATCATCCATCCATCATCCATCCATCCATCCATCATCCATCCATCATCCATCATCCATCCATCCTCCATCCATCATCCATCCATCATCCATCCATCCATCCATCATCCATCCATCATCCATCCATCATCCATCCATCATCCATCCATCATCCATCCATCATCCATCCTCCATCCATCCTCCATCCATCATCCATCATCCATCCATCATCCATCATCCACCCATCATCCATCATCCATCCATCATCCATCATCCATCCATCAACCCATATCTTCTATCACCTATCTATCTCCTTCTCTATCCATCTGTCATGTGTCTATCAATCATGCATCTATCATCCATCCACTGACCCACCTAATGCACATGTTATAGCTCTATCTATCTATCTATCTATCTATCTATCTATCTATCTATCTATCTATCATCTATCCATACATTCATGCATCCATCCATCCATCCCATTTATGAATTATCTCATCCATTTATCTGTATCAAACTCTCAATCGACTATCAATCTATCATCTCTCCACTGTCTATCATGTGTCCATCCATCTATGACTTTTGTACTATTATCAGTCTTAACATACTGCTGGTCAGCTGCCTAGCGGCAGCCAGAAAACATAATCTCAACACATTACAAGATTATGGGGAGACCCTCTGGGGAGTGACCCCCGTCTGGGTGACCGTCATGCCTCCTCAGGGGGTGCACATGAGGTCTCCGTCCTGGAAAGGGAGGCCCCTGGGAGCTCTAGCACCCCCAGGAGCTGGTGAGAAGTGCCGTCATGTCCCGGCCTCACCTGGACACAGCTGGACACCGCTGGACACTCCAGGATATGCCGTAGCTGCCTCCGTGTGTGTGTCCGTGTCCTGCTGGGTCGCCGAGCACGTCCTCGGGAAGGCTGCTTAGACCGAATGATGGGCGACTCCCTGGTGACCGACAACCTCCCCCGGGAGACCCTGTGGGTGTGGAAGAGTCTGGCCTGCAGGGGTCAAAGGGCCTTGGGGGCGCCAGGAGAACTGGTCAACCCCCGGGATGGGCTCAATGGCTGTGCATCGGGGTGTAAGAACCGGGTCCCCGCCCTCACCGGGCCCCCTTCTCAGGTCCAGGAGGGGCCGCCAGCCCCAGGAGGGTCAGTCAGCAGAGTCCCTGGACATTGGCGTGGAGGGCGCCGCGTGGGCATCCAGCCCTGTCCAGCATGTTGTGTCCTGCTGGCAACCAAGACAGAGGGAGAAAGTGGGGTGCAGATGGAGCTGGACCTGTGGGGGGGACGCCATCTCTCCGGGCTGGCCCCTTTCCATCCAGCTGTCCTCGGACCTGCACGAGCGACCCCTGGACATCTTGTTCCCTGCCCCGTCTGGGGACAGAGGCTTTCTCCCCGCGCCCCGCACGTGTCTCAGCTGCGTCACGCGAGAGTCCCGAGGGAGCCCTGCTTTTGGCTGGCGGGCATCGGGGAGATGAGGTCCAGATGCGGCCCAGCCCGCCCGGGAGTCGCCCGGGGACACGAGGGGTGGAGCCCGCAGCCTCCGGGAGGCCTGGCCCGGACGAGGGGACAGCAGTGACATCCGGAGTCGGACATGGTGGCTGGAGTACGGGGCGGCGTCCTGGGGGGCAGGAGGAGGACTTGGCTGGAACAGAGGCCCCTGAGGGGGGCCTGGACCTGCGTGGTCAAATCCAGGGGGTCATTTCTGGAGTGCTGGGGTGTCCTTACACCCCGCAGGCAGGGCTGGAGCTCTGGGCTGTCCTTACACCCCGCAGGCAGCTGCACCCCAGCTCTCTGGCTTTGCAGGACACTCCCGGCTGCAGTGACCAGGGTCTGCAGGGCGGGCAGCAGGTGGGGGTGGGGGACACACGTGTCCTTGGCGGCGCCCAGGAGGCTGGGCCAGGGCTCAACCTGTCCGGTGCAGCTGGGGTTTGCTGACTGGCTTCTTGAGGGGGGCCTTGTGCACCAGGGGCCCGGCCCCCAGCTGCCCCGATGGGGTGAGGAGCCAGCACGTGGGCTCTCCTGGGGCCTTGGCCAGCCCTGACTCCGCTGGGTCCGGTCAGCACCAGGGGACGCTGGTCAGACTGAGAATTTGTGCCCAGAGGATGCTCTGGGGGCTCCTGCCAGCCTGGGGCACGGTTCCTCCAGCTGCTGACCCCGGGGGTCTCTGGAGACCTGAACAGGAGCCGCCGGACCAGGAGCGAGGCCGGGTCCAGCCTCCAGCTGCCCCGCAGCCGCCTGCGCCCCGGGGCCACACCCCGCCCGCCTGAGTCACCCGCAGCTGCGTGTGAACACCACACCTCCTGCCCCCGCTCCGCACCCCTCCCCGGGGCCTCTCCGGCCCTGGGGCTGCCGACCAGCAGGACCCGCTCGCCCGGAGAAGCTGCGCCCCGGCTGGGCTGAGCCGCCTGCCATGCGGGAAGGGCTCCTTCTGGACAGGACAGGGGTGGTCAGCGACCCCGGCCCCCGTGTGCTCCCCCAGGAGCAGCCGCGTGCACAGAAGGGCGTCCTGCCTGCTGAGAGGGACATGCCCGGGGCTGGGGGCGCCTCTGCAAACGCTCAGGGGCGTCGGAATGCGGGCGGGTGGGCAGGGCTGAGCCGTTGGCCTGGACACTCCGGGAGCCCATCCTGGGGTCCCTGTCCTGGCTCTGCCTTGTGCCTGGGCTGTTCCCTGTAAAGCAAAGCAAACCCCCGACACAGAGGGGCGCCTGCAGGGAGCTCCCCAGTGCAAGGGGCTTTGGAGGGCTGCGCCGTGGAGGCTCCGGGTCCTGTCCAGGCCCTGGGGCCGCGGAGGCAGCTGGCCTGGCCCTGACGCCCTCCCTGGCTCAGAACCTCCCTGCTGCCGGCTCCCCTGCCCTCCGGCCGCTGGGGGCGCGGCTGACCGGGCTGGGCAGGTCAGATGTCCCCCAGGGCTGACCTGTCCCTGTGTTCTGCCTCCCACGGGGGCCGGGGCTGACTCTCCCTCTGGTCCGAGTGGCCTGCGGCGTGCATGGGCGGGGGGTGGACACAGACCCGGGCCTGGTGCGGACAAACCACCGTCTCCAGGAGCTCACGGCCACCGGGAGGGGGTCAGCCGTCCCTGGGAGTGTCCGAAGCCAGCAGTCCACAGAGACTGGACGCGGGGGGCAGGCGCTGGGGTGGCCGCCTTGGGGCGTCTCTCGGAGGATGACAGGGCGCCGGGGACCTGCAAATCCAGTTCAGGAGCCGATTGTGCCATCAGCGGCGGGCGGAGGGCCAGGTGGATTCCCCTCCCCGCGCCTCCACCATAAACACGCCCGAGCCCAGTGCACGGAGATAAGGCTCGGAGGGGGTGGCTGCTCCGGACCGGGGCGGAGCAGGCCCCTAAAGACAGGCTGAGCTGCAGGGGGACCCCGGGACCAGGGCTCCCCCTCTCTCAAGAGCAAGCCGGGTCCCCACCGCTCCATCTTCTCTGGGGAAGGAGGGGGCTTGGGGCGTAAGTTGAGTCTGGATGCGTCTGACCTCAGCCCTCACGAGGGAGCAGTTGGGGGTAACTCGGCACCCACTGGGGTGATGATCACCCCAGAACGGAGCTCCAGGTGCCCACCCCCCAGCTCTGTTTCGTGCTGGAAGATGCCAGAACTCTTGTCTGCAGAGCTCAGCCTTCCTCTGGGAAGCAGAAACTCAGCGCTGGCGCCGGGAGGAGGGTCTGAGGATGACGCCTCTGCAAGGTTTTGGGGGAGACACGTGTCTCAGCCAAGAAGGGAAGCCCCACAAATAGGGGACCCCCAGTCACAAGTCCCCGGGAGCTCTCCTGCATGGCAGGGGGGCTTTTCCACACACCTCCTCCTCCAGGAAGCCCTCAGGGACTACTCGTGCCAGACCTGGACTTGCCAGCTGCCGCCCGTCTTGCCCCTTTGGGGTGATGCCACGTCCCGGCCACCTGCTGGACAGGAAGGCAGGGCTCCCAGCTCACTCCTGGTGCTTGCAGAACTTGGGGATGGGTTCCTAGGGTCTCCAAAATGTCTACGCGCTTTGCTGGGTCACTGGCAGCAGCTGAGATTCCTCCAAGGAAACTTGGGTCGGACGCGCTGTCTTCCGGGAGGGGGTCAGCCCCCTGGGAAGGCCAAGATGCGGCTGGACCCCACCGGGGAGGGGGTGGCTTAGGCTGGGCTGGACCTCACAGCCACAGGACTGGGGGCAGAGCCCTGAACAAGGGGCCCTGGCTACCTCCCTGTGACTCGGGCCGTGTCCCCCTGACAGGTCAAGGAGACTTCGACTTGGCCGACGCCCTCGATGACCCGGGTAAGCGACGGCATTTGCGGGGAGCTGGGCCTTTTCAGCAGTGAGACATTGGGTGGCCCCATGAGGTCTCGGGCACCTTGGAAAGGACCTTGCACCCCACTTGGAAAAATGTGGGGAGTCTGGGGGGCCCAAGTCTGAGGTCTGGAGGCCTCTGGTAGCCTGTGCTTCACTTTCTTTTTTTAAGATTTATTTATTGATGCATGCAAGAGCTGGGGTGCAGGACAGAGCTTTGGGGGGGGTGAGAGGACTCCCCAGAGACAGAGTGGGGAGTAGAACAGGGGGATCCACTGAAATCCACTGCTGAGGGGAGCAGCGGGGAGACAGGAGAGGTCTGCTGCGCCCTGTGGGTCACTCCCTGGCCGGGGATCGAGCCAGGCTGCAGAGGCTGCCGGTAGCTTCATAGCGCTGAGACTTAACCCCTGCACCCCCAGGGAGGCCCAAAGTTTTGTGGGGTGTTGGTTGTTCTCCCTCCCCCCACGGACATTGCATTTCTTTTTCTCTTTGCTCCCAGATCCCACGAGGAAGCCGAGCTCAGGTGAGTGAGGACTTGCAGGACCCAGGCGGCCCCTCGTTGCTGGTGTCCTCGACCGGCCGCCTCTTTGCAGAGCGTGTTTGGTGGAGAAACCACGGGTGCCCCTCGGCAGACACCCCCCCACGCCTCCGAGGAGCGAAGTGGAAAGCGACGAGTGTCATGAGGATGAGGAGAAACGGGGAGCTGTGTGCCTTTGTGGGTGAAAGGGTGCTGTTGTTGGGAGACAGTCTGGCTGTTCCCCCAAATGTAAACACTGGATTTCCAGCTGCTCCAGCAATTCCGCTCCCCGGCGTGACCCAAAAGGATGAAAACAGGGCGCTCCAGCAAAAACATGTGTGCACACGTTCAGAGGAGCATGGCTCTTAGTGGCCAATGGTGCAGACACCCAGCTGTCCCTCCACACGGGGGGGGGACACAGAGCATGGCCCATCCACCGTGTGGAATATTATACACCAGTGAAAAGGAGGGAAGCTCTGACACTCGTTCCAATGTGGGTAGACCTTGAAAATACGCTGATCCGTGAGAGAACCAGGCACAAAAGGATGCACAGAGCGGGACCCATTTCTAGAAAGTGCCCAGAACGGGCCAAGGATCTTGGTGCCAGGGACGCTCTGCTCACGGGAGGGCCTCCTTTTGGGGGGATAGAAGCTTCTGGAATCAGGGAGAGGTGGCGCTTGCACCACAGGAAAAGCGTGGTGTAGACAGACCACCCCTTTTTGATCCCTCCTCTGCCTGTGGTCCCTGAGCTGGGGTCTGAGTCCAGCGATGGTAAATAGGCTGCAGTGAATTCGTATTGGGAGGATGTTTTTGAGTTCCTGGTCTCAAGCTCTTCACGTAAGATCCCAGAACGGGCTTGCGGGGTCTGGCGGTATTTCCACGGTCAATCAGTGAAGGGTGAAAAATTATTTAAAATCTGACAATCCCCACCCCCAGCCCCAGCAATTCCGCTCCCAGGAGGCTCAGACAGCACCGCTGTGCAGAGAGAGGGGTCAGCCGCATCAGCACAGGGAATCCTGATTCCCGAACACTCACGGATGAATTTGTCGTGGAAACACGTGGTGGGGATGGGGGTGGTATGCATGCACCCCAAAATCTAACACCCTGTTGATAAAAGGAGGCAGCAGCACAGGCAGTGAGGCGAAGCCATGGCAGGCTTTGGGGGCACCTGAGGTCTGTGGCTTGTTTTTGACGCCCATGCAGGGAGGAGGGTCCCCAAAATCATTTGGGACAGGCACCTGCCTATTGGTGTTTTGGTCTGGGGAAGAGGCTGGGTGGGGGCTTGCAGGACGCCAGGTGCCGCGATGCTGAAAACAAAAACTATAAATGCAGTTAGAGGAAAACCAAATTCCTTTTTTAGATCAACGCAGTCGTTTTTACGGACGGGCCACTCGGGTTCAACACGAGATCACTTGGGGAGAACAGTTTTACTCCCGCCCATGTGCACACGCTACTCCCTCCCTCCACCAGCGCCCCAGGGCGGGTGCCCGACCCCGTTCCTACCCAATCCGCTCTGCTAACCGGCAGATTTTTCAGTTATTTGCGTGACGCTTTCCCGCTCTGTTTTCTTGGTTTCTCTACATTCCACAAATGAGGGACACCACCTGGTCTCTGTCTTTCACATTCTGACTTTTTTCATCAGCAACATCCTGTCCAGCCCCATCCGTGTGGCCAGAAATGGTGACATTTGCCTTTTTCACGGCTGCGTAGTATTCCTCCAAGTCCATTGTGAATAATTTCTTTACGTCTTTGTTTCTGGGCATTCAGGCGGGTGCCCTGCCTTGGCTGTTGTGACTGATGCTGCTGTGAGCTCCGGGAGGCCCGGCCTCTTGCACCTTCCACCCCCATCACTGCGGGCGGCTCTGCCCCTGCTCTCCGTGCAAGGGAACTTGTAGGCGCGAGAGACACGTCTGCCCGTGTGTGGTTGCATGTTTGCCTGTGGGGGCGAAAGGATTCCGGGACCGTGCACCGTGCACATGGCCGCACACGGGCACGTTGCCGGCCAGAAGGGGGTTTCTTGTGCCCCAAAACTCAGTGTCTCTCTCCTCGTCCTCACAGACCTGTACCCCAAGCCGAAGCCACCGCCCCAGCCGCAGCCCGGATTTCCCTCCCACGGCGGCGGTGGAAGTAAGTTTACGCTCCCGGCCCATTTCCCGCTGGTGGGAGGAATTTGCTTTCATTGGGGAGGCGCCCGGGGCATGGGGAATCCTCCTGGCAGAAGCTGGGGCTGTGCTCAGCGCCTGGGGTCACCCCACTTTGCCCTCTCCTGGGTGTGCGCCAGGAAGCCGCTGGCCCACGCGCTTGGCTCAGTGGTGGGTTCAAGGCAGCGCCCGCTTCTCCGGCTCCTGCTCAGCCCCCGAGGACCTGGGCGCCGCGGGCTGTGTCTGCGGCGTCTCGGGTCTGCCTGTGGGCTGGGTGGGTCGTCCCCGAGAGACGCTCTGATTCTCTCCAGCTGACCTTGGTGTCTCCCGGCAGATATCTACCCGAGGCCCAAGCCGCCCCCCGCCCGCCCGCAGCCCGGCGTCTCTGACGGCGGTGGAGGTAAGGGCGGGGAGATCGGGCTGCGTGTGGCATGTGCTGGGACGGGGTGACCTTCTGCTGGGCTTGGGATGGACTCGACCTTCCCGTTGCATGTTGGGGTGGACTCGACCTTCCCTGTGGGTGTGGAGATGAACTTGACCTTCCTGTTGGATGTTGGGGTAAACTTTGACCTTCCCTTTAAGCCTTGGGATGGACTTGGCCTTCCCGTTGGATGTTGGGATGAATTTGGCCTTCCCTTTAAGACGTGGGGTGGACTTGGCCTTCCTGTTGGGTGTTGGGATGGACATGACCTTCGTGTTGGATGTTGGGGTAAACTGTGACCTTCCATTTAAGCCTTGGGATGGACATGACCTTTCCTGTAAGACTTGGGGTAGACTTGACCTTTCCATTGGATGTTGGGATGAACTTGACCTTCCCTGTAAGACGTGGGACGGACTTGGCCTTCCTGTTGGGTCTTGGGATGGACATGACCTTCGTGTTGGATGTTGGGGTAAACTTTGACCTTCCGTTTAAGCCTTGGGGTGGACATGACCTTCCCTTTAAGCCTTGGGACAGGCTTGACCTTTCCATTGGATGTTGGGATGAACTTGACCTTCCCTGTAAGACGTGGGACGGACTTGGCCTTCCTGTTGGGTGTTGGGATGGACATGACCTTTGTGTTGGATGTTGGGGTAAACTGTGACCTTCCCTATAAGACTTGGGGTGGACTTGGCCTTCCCGTTGGATGTTGGGATGAACTTGACCTTCTCTTTAAGCCTTGGGATGGACAGACCCTCCCTTTGGGCCGTGGACACACGTGCCCTCCCCTGCAGGACACTCGGGGCCTCACTCCCCACCAGCCACGGGGACCTTCCCGGCCTCACCCTCTGCAGACGTTGCTCAGACATGGGGTTCCCGCCCCAAGCGCTCTTGGCCACATGGAACTGGGCCACGTCCCTGGGGCCGCCTGTGTGGGCAGGGGCTGACCTCCCGGCCCCCACGCCGTCCCTCAGGAGCCCCTCCCAGGGCGTCCCACACTCCCCCAGCTGCAGGAGGTCTGCTGCTGCTGTTGGGGTCCTGCGGGCCTGTCGGGCGGCTCAGTTCTCCATAAGCTGCGTCCCCCTCCTCCCGAGGGCCCCCCGGCACTCAGGTCTGGCCCCTCCTCTGCCCGCAGGTTACTACGGCAACGCCGATGACGGCCGGTACCCGCCCAGACCTCGGCCGCCCTCGGGTGCGTGCTCAACTGGCGGGTGGGGGTGTCGGGGGACTCCGGCCCAGTCCAGACGGGTCTTAGGGCTGCGTCTTGGGGTTTCCCACCAGGAAGCGGTGACTTTGGGGAGCGTGTCCCACAGCCACCCTCTGGGGACTCTTCGGGGCATGACCTTGTGCTAAGTGTCTTCCCCCCAAACCCCCTGCAGGAGGCGGTGGTGGCAGCTACAACCCTGGTTATGACGGCTACGGAGACACGGCACATGGTACCGGGGCTTGGGGCGCCGGCTGGGGTCTCCGCACCCCTTGATACCTTCCTCCTGGGCTGCGGGCTCCTGTCTGCTGCCCCATCTCTGGTCTTCTGGGCTCTCCTGGTCTCGCTCCTGCCCCCCACACCTGTGCCCGGCTAGAAAGGAACCCCAGACTCTCCAGGGGAACAGCTCCCAGGAGTATGGGGATCGTGGGCCGTCCCGAGCCGGCTCCCTGATTTCCCACGGAGAACACTTGGGGCGGAGAGTCTCTGCCAGACCAGAGGGATTGTCCTTGGCAAGACTGAGCCGTCCTCGGCGGAGACTGAGTGTCCTCCAGGCAAGCGCTGGATGTTAAAATCGTGGTTCTGGACGGAGAGATGGGGAGCCGAGGTCACCCCCGGAGAACATGTTGCCCCATTTAGGGTATTTGCAAGTCTCAGTTGTGCAAAGATCATCAGAGCATCCGCTCAGAGCATCCGGTCCGGTCCACAGCGTGGTTTTCAATCCCCTGGTCCTGGAAGCAACCGGAGAGCCCGCCGAGAGGGGCCAGGCCAGCAGACGTGGGCTGGCCACCGTGTGGAATACTACTCAGCCCCGAAGAAGGAAGCAAACTTGCCGCCTGCAGAAAAGCAGAGCAGGGTGTGCAGGGAAGCGAGGCAGAAAGGAGCAGGGGTCAGAGCAGGGGGTTACGTGAAAGCAAAGTGGACCTGCCCCAAGGAGGGGGGTCTGTGAGGGCCACAGGGAGTGGACGGGAGGATGTGCTGAGGCAGAACCAGGGGGAATCGTGAAACAAAGCTCTGCTGTCCACACACTAGGAGGAGCTGCAGAGAGGGCTCCTTTCTGCCATGGGGGCTGACATAGGTTTTGGGGTGTCTTCCTGCACACGCCGGGCACAGGAGGTGAATTTTCCAAGGGCAATGGCTGCTGTTTGGGGTGGGGTTCATGGCTCGGCCCCCACGGTCGGTCCAGGGCTTCCAGGGCGCTCACCCTGGGGCCGAGTGGTCAGTCTGCTCTGGGCCATCGGGGGGATAGGTGGGGGGCTCTGCTTGGGCCTGGATCTCTGTGGGGGTGTCCGCTTGGGCCGGGCTCTCTGCCGGGGCTTCCCGTGGATTCTGGGGCACCTGCTCTTCCGTTTCACGCGATCTCTCCGCCCGCAGGAGGAGGGCGCTACAGACCCAACCCCCACGGAAGTGGTTACGGTAACTGGCGTGTCTGGGCCGCTGAGGACGCGCGGGCCCTGCTTGCAGGACTAACCCCCCTGCGCTGACCGGGCTGTGTCCCCGCGGGAACTAACCCGGCGTCCTGGCTGCAGCCTCAGTTTCCCCAGCGGAGCTGAGGCCGCTTGCAGGTGTCCGCGTGGGGGTGTGATGCTGCTGCATGTGCGTGCACAGCTGTGGGTGGGCGCATGCGTGTGAGCGCGCGCTGTGCATGCACGCGTGTCTGGGTGTCTGCATGGATAAGCCGTGTGCACCCATGTGTAGGCGTGGGCATGTGTTGTGCACACACGTGTGGGTATATTGCGGTGCATACGTGTTTATGGCGGTATGCATGTGTCTGTATGTGCACATATAGCACTTGCACATGCGTGTTTCGGGCACGCCACTGTGTACACTTGTGTGTATCGGTGTGTGCACTGGTGTGTTATAGGTGTGTTGTTCACGTGTGTATATGAGCATGAGCAATGCCTGCGCTGGCTGTATGCACACGTGTTTGTGCAGACGCATGTGTGTCTCTGGGTCTCTCTTCTGTTAGGTGCACAAATGTGGGTGTGTGTTCACACACGTGTGTGAATGCATGTTGTGTATACATGTACGTGTGTGCAAAGCCCGTGTCTGTGCCAGAGGACTCGCGCACACAGATACACACATCTGGGCTGTGTGCACACGTGATGGTGACATGTGTGTGCGTGTGTGCACACATGCGGGGTATTTGTGGCGTCTGCACGCACGCCCAGCTGTAGGTCGGCTTTGCACGCGCGTGTGTTTGTGAGGGTTCCTGTGCCTCGCGTGTGTGTGCGAGGGGCTCCCCCCGCCTGTGCCGTGCTTTGTGTGCGTGTGGGTGACGCCCGCAGCTGTGCGCCTGCGTGTTGCACGCGTGTCTGCGTGTCTGAGCCCTGGGTTACACCGGGACGGCCTCCCGCACTGACCCGCCCCTCATCCCCCGGTTCCCCGCAGGCGGCAGCGGACAGTCCACCTACGGCCACCAAGGTAACGGCCGCGGGGGCCGCGGGCGCTGCTGGCTCCGCGCCGGGAGCCGAGGGGCCGGGCGCTCTCGGGCTCTGGGGTGGACGGGCCCGAGGCCCCTGGAGCAGGGCTGAGGCCCCGGGCCTGCCCGGGGGACCCCGATGGCCCGTCCCCTGCCCTGCTGGCCGCACGGTGACCGGCCGGCGCACGGAGAACCGCCAGCCTTGGTCGCGGCCTCGTTGTGTCTGGGGACCCTGAGCTCACCAAGCCGGCGCAGGAGACGCCGCCGGGGGGCCCCGGCTGCCGGCCGCGGGGTGGGGGCGCGGGTCAGTGTCCAGCGGCGGGCAGCAGAGACCGCCGGGCTCAGCCCGTGTCCTCGCCCGCAGGCAACACCGTGGCCAAGGTCGTGTCTCCGATCGTGTCCATGGTGGTGGTGACGCTGGTGGGGGCGGCCATCAGCTACTACAACCGGCGCAGGAACTGCTGCCAGAGAGGGGGTGAGTGCCGGCGGGAGGCCCCCCACGTCCCCCCCGGGCCAGCCCCGCCCCGGCTGCATCGTGGAGGCCGAGAGGGACTGAAGAGGCTCCATCTCCTCGCGCTCGGGGCAATTTTCTCATCAAGCGAGTTGGAGAAAGTTGTGGGGTTGAGCCAAGCGTCCCCCCGGCCCCCCAAAGAAGACCACAGAAGCCCCAAGTCTCAAGCTTTCTCTGCCGTCCGGGGGCCCCGCTGGGTCTGGGATTCTGATTCGGTTTGGGGTTCAGGTTTAGCCATTGTTGGGGCAGAGGCCAGGTGTGGGGGCAGACAGAGGGATGTTTATGGCCCCGATGGTCACCCCACCCTCCCAGCATGTGCCTGTGGCTTTCCCAGGGGAGACTCCTGCACCCCTCAACTCTCCTATGTTTGCCGCAGAAGCCAGAAGCACCCCCAATGCCCAGGGCCTTTCCTTTTGGAGTTTCCTGGGGCCTCCAAACCCCAAAACCTGTCTGGGAGCTCCCTCTGCTGCTGATGCGAGGCACTGACCCCCCACAGCTCCCCAGCCTGGCAGTTTGGGGGGACAGTGAGTCTGTGCATAAAACAAGCCTTTTATACACAACTTGATTCATCTCCCCAAGTGTCGGCGGGAAACACAGAGGCAGTGCCCCGAGGAGTGAGGTTCAGGGGCGCCTGGGGTGGGCGCAGGGGGGGTCCCGCTGAGACTGACGTGGGCTCTCCCTCTTCCCCTGCAGCCCCCGAGCACGTGTGAGGGCTCCGAGCCCCGCGGCCCCCACTGAGGAGAACCCCATGGAGAGAAGAGCCCCACTGCTCCCCTCCGTCCCCGGCGAACGCTCCCCCCAAAACTGTTTTCTCTTAGCTGGAAGCAGCTGAGCCCCTCACACCCCAGCCCCGGACCGGCGTCCTTCTGGGGACACCTGCGCCCCGAGATCTCGGGCATGAGACTGTCCATCGGCCTGTCAGCTGGAGCCTTCTTTGGGGGGCAGACTCCCACGCGGGCACCCCGAACTACCTCGCCGCAGGATGACCCCCCGCCCGCCGGGTGCACGAGCCGCCAGGGTTTCCACCAGCCTGGGCGGGCGCCGGGCGCATCCCTGAGGGGTGTCGGGAGTCAGGACGGCCGCCTGCTGGTTTCGGGGTGCCGGGCTGAGCCCCTGGCGGAGTCTAGTCATCCCCGTGCCCGCCGGCCCGGCCGGAGCAGTCGGGGCTGGGGTTCGGCTGCCGGTTTGCTGATGCTGAAGCTGCCCCGGGAACAGGTGGCATTTCGGGTGACGTCTGAGGGTCTCAGTGGGGTTTTTGGGGGAATGGGGGAGAAATAGATGGAGACAGGAGGAATGTGCGCACTATGCTCGTGTATATCCTGGGGTACAAGGCCTTTGGGGGACAGCCTTACTTTCTCGGGGTACTTTTAGGGTTAAATCCTCCCGATCTGCACAGTACTCTTTGCTTCTGACTTTGCAGCGATTTGGGGGGGGCGGAAAGAGTCATTAGGGAGGGGGGTTGGGATCTCCCAACTGGGGTGCAGGGTCTGGTCGTCTCAGGCCGGTGATGTGGGGGATCCTGGCCTTCGGGGGTCCCAAGGGTTTCCTTGGGAACGGAGCGGGCTTTCCGCAGGCGGGAGAGGAGCCAGGAAAATCCCGAATACGCTCGCTGTGCGCCCCAAATCCCGTGGGGACGCGGCGGGCAGGAGGCCTGGGGGAGAGCCCTGGTGTGCACGAGCGCCCACTCAGGGCCGGCCCCGCAGGCTGCGACCCCGGGGGGTGGCCCGAGGCCCTCCTGGTGAGCCTGCCCTGGGGTCACTTTATTAGGGGGCGTGTCCCCCCATGGGCACACGCACCGGACACACGCCACGAGGGCTTCTGGGGGGGCCGCCCCGTCTCTGTAACCGCCCCAAGCGCTGCTGTCTAATAAACGTGGAGAGGAAACCGCGGTCGCTGGGGGGCTCCTTCCTGACGCGGGGGAGCAGGACACAAAGGGGGCCCCCGGCATGTCCTGAAACCTCCTGTGGCCGCCCGGCCGCCCCCAGACTGCGGTGTTGGGGCGCGTGTCCCTAGAGAGGGGGCAGGGAGCCCGCAAGACGCCGCCAGCCCGTGGGAGCAGCAGGTCAGACCTTCCTGGACACCCGCTGCCCGCCCTGCCCGCAGGTCACTCCCTCCCTCCGGCCCCAGCCCGGGCCCGGCCGACTCTCCAGACCCTCCGCGACCCCCCGCGGCTCCCGTGTCCCCCGCCCCGAACTCCGCTCCTGTCCCGACCAGGCTGCGCCCCGGGGCTCCCAGACCCGCGCCCTCTCCGCCCGCAGCTGGACACGGGCTGCGTCCAGGGAGCTGCAGGACAGGGGGCGGCCCCCGTCGGTCTCCCCGTGCCCTGCAGCGGGGAGGGGTCGCTCCTTCTGGCCACCTGCTTGGACCCCCGAGCCCCCCGGCCTTTCCCGGCCTGGCTGGGGTGTGGGGGGACCCGGGGACCCTCCCTGGCCCTGGGACTGCCCCTTTGATTTCTCCCCCGCACAAGCGTCTCGGGGACCCCACCTGGCCGGGGTGGGGGGGAGCGTCCGATTCCACGGGCCTCACTGGTCACTCGTTCATTCCCACCTGCGCGCGCTTGCGGGGGTCACGCCCCTGCGGGGCTCGCCCTCCCGGGCACACGCGGGCACACGCGGCGCGTCATCCACGCCCTGCACCGTCCACCCGGCACACGCGCAGGCGCCCCCACGTCACCAGCTCAGGGGCAGCGTCCCTCGTGCATTCACCCACGGGGGGGGGGGCAGCACCCGCCCGCCCCCTGCGCCCCTCACTCACCCCCCCTGCACCCCCACTCGCCCCCGGCGCTGTCACCCGCCCCCTGCGCTCCCCAGTCACCCCCGAGCTCCCCCACTGGCCCCCTGCGCTGTCACCCACCCCCTTGCGCTCCTCACTCACTTCCCCTGCACCCCCACTTGCCCCCCTGTGCTCCCCAGTCACCCCCAGCTCCCCCACTTACCCCCTGCGCTGTCACCCGCCCCCTGCGCTCCCCAGTCACCCCCGAGCTCCCCCACTCGCCCCCTGCGCTGTCACCCACCCCCTTGCGCTCCTCACTCACTCCCCCTGCACCTCCACTTGCCCCCCTGTGCTCCCCAGTCACCCCCAGCTCCCCCACTTACCCCCTGCGCTGTCACCCGCCCCCCGCGCTCCCCAGTCACCCCCGAGCTCCCCCACTGGCCCCCTGCGCTGTCACCCACCCCCTTGCGCTCCTCACTCACTTCCCCTGCACCCCCACTTGCCCCCCTGTGCTCCCCAGTCACCCCCAGCTCCCCCACTTACCCCCTGCGCTGTCACCCGCCCCCTGCGCTCCCCAGTCACCCCCGAGCTCCCCTACTCGCCCCCTGCGCTGTCACCCACCCCCTTGCGCTCCTCACTCACTTCCCCTGCACCCCCACTTGCCCCCCTGTGCTCCCCAGTCACCCCCAGCTCCCCCACTTACCCCCTGCGCTGTCACCCGCCCCCTGCGCTCCCCAGTCACCCCCGAGCTCCCCTACTCGCCCCCTGCGCTGTCACCCACCCCCTTGCGCTCCTCACTCACTTCCCCTGCACCCCCACTTGCCCCCCTGTGCTCCCCAGTCACCCCCAGCTCCCCCACTTACCCCCTGAGCTGTCACGCGCCCCCCCGCGCTCCCCCAGTCACCCCCGAGCTCCCCCACTCGCCCCGCCCGCCGCGCCCCGCCGCGCCCCGCCGCGCCCCCCTTTCCAGCCCCGCCCCGAGAGCCGCGCGCCCGGGCAGCCGCGGCCACCGCAAACATGGACTCTGGGGCCGGCCGGGGAAGGTCCAGCGGCCGCGAGGACAGCGCGAGGACAGGCGGCCGGGACGCAGGCGCGAGGGGCGGGCGGAGGAGCCGGGGCCGCCCCAACCCGCGGCTCCCCGGCGGGGCCCCAACTCCGGCGGGCGGGTGGCGCGGGGGGCGGGGCAGCGCCGGCGCCAGGGAGACCCCCGCCCCCCAGCACCCCGCCCCCCAGCACCCCGCCCCCCGCGGCCAGAGCCGGGCGGGGCCGCGCTTCCGGCGAGCGGCCAATCGCGGGGCCCGGGGCGTCTCCGGCCGGTTCTCGTCGGAGGCTGCCGGGGCGCGGAGGAGGTGCGGGGGGGGGGCGCTGGGGGGCTGGGGAGGGGTGGCGTGCGCGCGGGGGTTTTGGGGTGCTGGGGACCACGAGCTGCCGGCGCTCGCAGAAGGTGCGGGGGGCGTGCCCGGGGCGGGGCGCACAGAGTCTCTCGAGGGCGGAGGAGGGGCGGGGCGCTTGGGGGTGCCGGGGCGTGGAGGCGCGGGGCACTGCGGGGTGGGGGCCTGAGGGGCCCCCTGGGCGCGGGGGAGGGGCGGGGCCGCAGGTCAGCGGGGCGCGGGCGAGGGGGGCGCGGGCTGGAGGCGGCCGGAGCGCGCAGGAGCCGCGGGGAGCGCGGGGCGCCGGGCCAGAGGCCGGTTGGGGATCACCCCGGAGCGCGCAGGCGGTGCGGGGCGCTGGGGAGTGGGGTGTCCCTGGGCGCGGGGCCAGAGCGGGGCAGGGGCTGCCCGCGGGAGAGGCGGGGCTCCGCGGTGCGGGCGCCCAAGGCTGGGGAGCCGCCTCGGAGTCCTGGGGTTCGGGGGGCGGGGCTGGCAGTCTGCCGGCACGTGGAGAAGGAGCAGCGGGGCGCTGCACCCCAGGGCACGCGCAGGGACCACCGGGACGAGGCCTCCCCGGCGCGCGGGTTCACTGGGCGCAAGTTTCTCTGGGGCGCGCGGGGATCGAGGGGCGCCAGGCCCGAGGACTGAGGCTGCCCCGGGGCGCAGAGAGTAGCCGGGGCGCGTGGGGCGCGTGGGGCGCGCGGGGCGTGTGGACGAGCCCGACCTGTTCCCCGCAGGCCGCAGCTGCGCGCGGGTCCCTGGAGACGCCTCTTCGGGGCTGCTCGTGGCCGGAGCGGGCGCACCCCTGGGCGCAGAGCCGCGCGGGCCTCCCGCCGCGCCCTGGACCATGTCGGGTGAGTGGAAGAAGCCTCGGCTTCGTCTGCGCGCCCAGTGCGAAATGGATCCGCGCGCCCCGAGACCCTCCTCCGCGCACACAGCTGCTTCCAGGCGCCCCCAAACCCAGCCTCCCCCGAGCCGGGTCTCAGTGCGGGTCGTTGGCTTTTCCCGCTGGAGCTGGGTCGGGCGCGCGTCGGGGATCAGGGGGCGCCCCGGGGCCATCCGTTCCCACCTGTTCAGCAGCAGCTGGGCGCTTCAGTGGCCACCTCCAGGCGGCAGGGGGAACTGGAGACGGAGAAGCTGGCGCCCCAGCTCTGGGGACGGTCCCCTCCACCCCCTGAGGTCCAGGCACTGCAGAATCCCCTTCCCAGTTAAGCTCCGGGCTCATCCCAAAGGGCTTGGGGTGTCCAGGTGGGTGCTGGCTCGGACCTCGAACCAAGCTTGGGCTCCGGCAAGTGTCCTGGCCAAGGGGGGGACCCCACCCCAGAGGACGATGCCCCTCCGGCACCGCCCAGCCCTGGACCCCCATCCTGGGAGGCTGTGGGCAGATCCTGGCCATGGCTGCCCCACGGGGCCAGGCGGGAAAGGCAGCCGGGCAGAAAGGGCCCTTTTCCCGCTGGGGTCGTGTTTGGGGAAGCCGAGAAGTGTGGGGCCCGAGCGGAACCCCTCTGGCCCCGGCCCCGGGCTCACACAAAGGCCACATTCAGACGGGCTGGCTCCGCAGCCTGGAATGTGCTGGACGCCTGGACGCCGGTCCCTGCGGGGACAAAGCACCTTTGAGTGGGACGCGGGCGTGTGCCGGGCGCTGGGCGGCGCGGGCTCCGGGCCTTCCCTGCAGGCTGGTGCACGTCGTTGGCTCCGGGGCCCGGGGTGGACGGGACTGTCCGGTTTGCCGGGGCGCAGGCCCCGGGCCCCTCCGGGAACCGTCGGTGGGAGGCCCCGGGTGGCAGCCCAGGCCACAGTGGCTCGTGGGTCCATTGCTCAGAGTCCGGCCACGTGGCGCCTGAGGACGGACCGGTCCCCCTTCATCCTCGGCCCTCAGGCCCGGCGAGCCTCGGCCAAGGCTGCCCGGAGCCTCCAGGGTCTGCCCGGAGGCCACTCTGGGTTCACAGAACCAGTCGGCTCCCGGCTGGGGACTGTCCGTCCCTGTGGCGCCCCCGCCCTGGGGTCCCCCGATGTCCAGTCTGCCCCTCCTCCCGCTGCTCAGCCTCCAGCCCCCTCGCATCAGGTCCGGCCGGGGCCCGGGGTATTTCCTGGGGTTCCTGTGGGAGCAGGAAGCTTGGTGAGCGCCTGCTCCTGGGGTGCCGGCCCTGCTCTCCCCGGACGCGTCTCCTCCGCGCTGAGTGTTTCTTTCCGCTCCTGCGTGATGTCCGCTGGCACCCCTGGCCGGCCCAGGTCCCCGGACGCCTGCTGGCCGGCTGCCTGCCCTGGGGCGGGGCGGTTTTGGGGCCCTGGCTCCCTGGGTCCTTCTCCTGAGAGGGGCGCTCCTGTCGCCCCGAGTTTGCAGCAGGTCTGGGGGAGCTTTCCGCGGTGAGAGCGCCATGAGCGGCCACGCGGCTGTGGCTGGAGAAGCCCTCGCTGCTGTGGCTGCGTCTGCCTCACTTCGGGGGTTCTCTTCGGTTTCTCTGAGCGCCTGTGCACACCTGTGTGCACCTGTGTGTGCTGGTGTGTGTACCTGTGCACGCCTGTGTGCGCCTGTATGCTGGTGTGTGCACCCGTGTGTGCTTGTGCATGTACCTGTGCACAACTCTGTGCACCTGTGTGTGCTGGTGTGTACCTGTGTGCCGATGTGTGCACCTGTGTGTACCTGTATTCACCTGTGTGTGCTGGTGTGTACCTGTGTGCCGATGTGTGCACCTGTGTGTACCTATATTCACCTGTGTGTGCTGGTGTGTACCTGTGTGCTGATGTGTGTACCTGTGCTGAAGTGTGCACCTCTGTGCTGATGTGTGCACCTGTGTGCTGGTGTGTGTGCCTGTGTGCATCTGTGTGTGCAGGTGTGTACCCGTGCGTACCTGTGTGCACCGGTGTGTGCACCTTTTTGCGCTGGGGTGTACACCTGTGTGTGCCGGGGTGTGCACGTGTGCATCTCAGTGGACGGACGAGGCTGTCGTGTCGCTGCTGCGCACCGTGCAGACCCCCCGCCCCCAGGGTAACCTCTGCTTCCGTCCTCGTCCCCAGTGTCCGACCAGGCGTTCGTCACGCTGGCCACCGATGACATCTCCTGCCAGGGGGCCCTGGTGCTGGGACAGTCGCTGAGGAACCACGGGACGTCCAGGAAGCTGGTGGTGCTCCTCAGCCCGCAGGTGTCCGGCCTGCTCAGGTGAGACTGGGGGGGTCTGACTCCCTGTGCAGGGCCAGCCAGGCCCTTGGTGCTGAGGCCCCAGGAGGCCTGCTCTGCCCGTGGGACCCAGGCTGACCTTCAGGTGTAGGTGCTGACGTCCACGAGCAGATGGTGACCCTCACAGGTAGGTGGTGACCTGATTCAGGCTTTAGTGATGACCTTCATGTGGAGATGGTGACCTTCGGGCGTAAGTGGTGGCCTTCAGGCATAGCTGGCTGGACAGATGGGTGGATGGGTGGATGGATGGACAGATAGGTGAATGGATGGAAAGATGGATTGATGATGGATAGATGATGAATGGATGGGCATGGCTGATGACCTTCACACCTAGGTGGGTGGTGACCTTCACAAGTAGGTAGTGACCTTCAGGAGTAGGTGGTGACCTTCAGGAGTAGGGAGTGATTTTCACGAGTATATAGTGACTTCAGGTCTAGGCGGTGACCTTCAGGTCTAGGGGATGACCTTCATGAGTAGATGGTGACATTCACAAGCACGTAGTGACCTTCACATGTAAGTGCTGATCTTCAGGTTGAGGTTTATGGCCTTCACTCGGAGATGGTGACCTTCACTCAGAGGTGGTCTCAGAGATGGGAAGCGTGTCCTTGGAGGGTGCACGGGGCTCTGAGAAGAGCAGGTGGATGGAGAGATGGATAGGCTGAGTGGATGGACGATGGGTGGATGATGGATGGTGGATGATGGATGATGGATGGATGATGGAGGATGGATGGGTGGATGATGGGTGGGTGGTGGATGATGGAGGATGGATGATGGATGGATGGATGATGGATGGATGATGGATGATGGATGGATGGTGGATGGATGGTGGATGGATGATGATGGATGGAGGATAGATGATGGATGATGGGTGATTGATGGATGATGATGGATGGATGATGGATGGAGGTTGGATGATGGATGGATGATGGGTGGATGATGGATGGCGGGTGATGGATGATGGATGGAAAATAGATGATGGATGATGGATGATGATAATGGATGATGATGATGGATGGTGGTTGATGGATGATGGATGGAGGATGGGTGATGGATGGATGATGGATGGATGATGGACGGATGGATGATGGAGTATGGCAGATGGACAGATGATGGATATCCATCCGCCATCCTCCATCATCCATCCGTCCATCATCCATCCACCATCCATCCATCATCCATCCTCCATGGACAGATTCACGAAACAAAAGCAAAGCAAGATGGCGGTTAGCAGAGGCAAACAGAAGGGGAGGCTGCGTAGTGGAGCCCCCTGATTGGTGGCTGGACATGGTTGGTGGGCGAGGGGAGACACATGCAGTAGCTGAGGTGAGCATGTGTCCTCCCGCACCCTGTGCTGTGTTGGAAACTAGTCTGACCTCAAAAACAAAAACCAAAAAACAAAAACCAGAATTCCGGGACAGGAGCCTAGATAATACAGTGCAGGATTCACCTTTTCGATATCCCGGTGGTGATCCCTGGTCACCCCTGTGCACCCGGCCATCAAGGACCCAAAAAACCTGCCAACATCCATTCCGGCAGCCGGACACTGGAAGGACCAGACCTCGCGTGGGCCCCGAGGCGACAGCTCCGTGGATTTCGCTCACGAATCACGCGATCGGCCCCTCCTAACGCCGCGTGTTACGTAAACAAGACTCTTCTCTCAGCCCCGGGGGCCGCTTCACAAAGTTGGTTTTCTCCTAACGGCCCCAGAAGGCGCTTCACACGGGACTTGCCGGCGGCACGGCGTGTTGTGTTCTCTGACTATCAGCTCATCAGCCCGGCCGCGAGGAGCAGAATGAACGGCAGCGAAAATAACCGCACATCACGGCGCGGTCCCCTGGGGATCCCCCACCCGCGGGCGCTCCCGCTAGGTGGGCAGAGGAAACCTGGAATGAGACGCTATTTAACAAATAATTGCAGCGTGACGGCCGTGCGTGCCAGCTCCAGGCCCCGCGACGTGCCCGAGAGGGAGATTCAAATCCCGAAAGAACCTTTGCTCTTCCGAGCGCTTCGCGCTTAAAGCGACAGCAGAAAAACGCGTCAGGCGAACGGAAGGAAGAAGTTCCTGAAGGCGACGGGAACAAGAGAGAAACCCCGGCGGGTGATTTCAGAGCAAACGTCGGAAATAGAAGAGAAGCTCCCGGACCAGACACGCAAATCCATGCCCAAGACGTGCACACGGCGGTCACCTGGGTGCGGCTGAGGTGAGAGCAGCAGGTGCCAGGAGGGGCACTTGGCTGCCAGGGGGAGGTCGGGAGATGCTTGGTCCTGCGGGAAATGCAGATAATAATGCAGCTGGCCCCGGACGCCAGGACCCCAGGACCCCAGGACGTCCGCTGACCGTCGTCAGGGGCGACGTGGAGGCCGTCGCCGGGAGCTCAGCGGGTAGCGGGCCGTGTCCGGCAGTTCTGGGCGCCGCCCCCTGAGTGGCTCACAGTGAATTAATTTCGACGTGATCGGAGCCACGCGGAGCCTGGGGACGTGGCTGCTGATTTATTGGGCGGGATCGTTGCCATCCTACGAGCCCCGCCTGCTGACGGCTTTTCTTGTGTTTACACGGGGAGCAAAAGGCTTCACGATGCGGAGCAGCAGACAGGCCAGCCCCAGCCGTGCCGGCTGAGCAAGCAAGGGAGCTATATAAGACCCGATGGGCGCGAGGGAGCCTGTCGGTGTGTCGGAGGGAGCTGACAGGCGAGGCTCTGCTTGTGAAAGGGGAGCATATGGCAAATGCACTCGGGAGACTGTGATGAGGGGAGCAGGGAAATCTGCGAATCCAGCAGATCTCAGCCTTGGGATTGCTGTCGTGGGGCTGGCGGACTTCCTGGGGTGGCTGTCCTGGGTCCCGTGGGGGGCTGAGTGGTGTCCCACATCTCCATCCTCTGGACGCCAAGGGCCTCGGCCCCCCGAGCTACACACAGAGGTGGCTGCAGATGTTGGTGAGTCTCCCCTGGGCATGGAGGCTCCCTGGAGTTGAGAGCGCCACTCAGCTGCTGCTGCTGATAGACATGTCGCCACCAGGGGGCAGGGATGCGCGCAGGGTGGAGAGGAGTAGAGGAAGTGGTGGCCAGGTAACAGGGGAGAGGGGATAGAAAGGTATTGATAGGCAGGTTGAAGAGTGATAGATGAGAGGTGCATGGATAGACAGCTACCTCCCTGCGTGCACGCTTAGACGTTAGATAAATAGATAGATAGGTGATGGCTATATAGATAATATTTGGATGGATCGATGGATCGATGGATAGATGGATTGGTGGATGGATGATGGGTGAGTTGGATGCTGGATGATGGACGGATGGATGATGGATGGATGATGGATGGATGATGGATGGATGATGGATAGATGGTGGATGATGGATGATGGATGGATGATGGATGATGATGGATGGATGGTGGATGATGGATGGATGATGGATGATGGATGGATGATGGATGGATGATGGATGGATGATGGATGATGGATTGATGGTGGATGATGGATGGATGATGGATGTATGATGGATGATGGATGGATGGTGGATGATGGATGGATGATGGATGGGTGATGGATGATGGATGGATGATGGATGATGGATGGATGGTGGATGATGGATGGATGATGGATGGATGATGGATGATGGATGGATGGTGGATGATGGATGGATGATGGATGATGGATGGATGATGGATGATGGATGGATGGTGGATTGATGGTGGATGATGGATGGATGGTGGATGATGGATGGATGATGGATGGATGATGGATGATGGATGGATGGTGGATGATGGATGGATGATGGATGATGGATGGATGATGGATGATGGATGGATGGTGGATTGATGGTGGATGATGGATGGATGGATGGATGATGGATGGATGATGGATGGGTGATGGATGATGGATGATGATGGATGATGGATGGATGATGGATGATGGATGGATGATGGATGATGGATGGATGATGGATGATGGATGGATGATGGATGGATGATGGATGATGGATGGATGGTGGATGATGGATGGATGATGGATGGATGATGGATGATGGATGGATGGTGGATGATGGATGGATGATGGATGATGGATGGATGATGGATGATGGATGGATGGTGGATTGATGGTGGATGATGGATGGATGGATGGATGATGGATGGATGATGGATGGGTGATGGATGATGGATGGATGGTGGATGATGGATGGATGATGGATGGGTGATGGATGATGGATGGATGATGGATGATGATGGATGATGGATGGATGATGGATGGATGATGGATGATGGATGGATGATGGATGGATGATGGATGATGGATGGATGGTGGATGATGGATGGATGATGGATGGGTGATGGATGATGGATGGATGGTGGATGATGGATGGATGATGGATGATGGATGGATGATGGATGATGCATGGATGATGGATGGATGATGGATGATGGATTGATGGTGGATGATGGATGGATGATGGATGGATGATGGATGGATGATGGATGATGGATGGATGGTGGATGGATGGTGGATGATGGGTGGATGATGGATGATGGATGGATGATGGATGATGGATGGATGACGGATGTATGTTGTATGATGGATGGATGGTGGATGATGGATGGATGATGGATGGATGATGGATGGAGGATGGATGGATGGATGGTGGATGGATGATGGATGGATGATGGATGGATGATGGATTCATGTGGATGGATGGTGGATGGATGATGAATGGATGGATGATGGATGACGGATGATGGCTGGAGGATGGCTGGTGGGTGGATGACAGGGTCTCATCCTAAGGTCAGGTCTCTGACATCCCATACTGTCCTTGGTGCTGGATGATACGTGGTGTCCTGTGCTCTCTGGAGGGTTAAGCGTGTGGTGGGTTTGGACCATGGTGCCCGCTCCTCGCCCTCCCCGCCTCCCGCACACACTGTGTCTTCCAGGGTCCTCCTCTCCAGGGTGTTCGACGAGGTCGTCGAGGTGAACCTGATGGACAGCGCAGACTATGTCCACCTGGCCTTTCTCAAGAGGCCCGAGCTCGGGGTGACCCTCAGCAAACTCCACTGCTGGACCCTCACCCACTACAGCAAGTGCGTCTTTCTGGACGCCGACACCCTGGTGAGCGGGGGTTGGTCCCCACCTGTCCAGGAGCGCAGGCATCCTTGCGCATGCTGGTCAGCGCCCACATGGCCCCCCCAGCCCCGCCCTCACCCTGCCCATCAGCATCCACAACGCGCCCCCAAACCCGCCCTGGACCCCGCGGAGCCTGGGTGACCTGAGATGGTTTCTGACCAGGGTGGGTTTCTCATCCCCTTGTGCCGTCTGCACGAAGTGGGATAATTGGGAGACAGTCCATTGCTTCGATGGACATTGGCGCATGTGGCCTCGTGTGGACAGGACCAGCCCCCCGGCTTTGCGGCCCCCCGCATTGTCATTTGCCACATGGGACGTACCCTTGATGGCCATGTGGGGAGTACCCTGCAGGGTAGAGACCCTGCTGGCCACTTGGGGCCCTGGATGGCCACTTGGGGGTGGCGCTCAGGGTGGGGGCCTCAGTGGCCACTGTCAAAGTCAGTCGTCGGAGCTGCAAGTGCAACCCAGGCCGGGTCCGTTCTGGACGTCGGGTTCTGGGGCAGCGCATGCAGCAGGGCCAAGGAGTGGACGGTCAGGGCCGTGGCCCCCCAGCCACGCATGCAAGAGGCTCCCCAGAGGCGTGCCGGGCCGAGGCGCTCCATCCCCCGCTCTGCTCGCCAGGTGCTGGCCAACGTGGACGAGCTCTTCGACAGGGGCGAGCTGTCCGCCGCCCCGGACCCCGGCTGGCCCGACTGCTTCAACAGCGGCGTGTTCGTGTTCCAGCCCTCCCTGCACACGCACCGGCGGCTGCTGCGGCACGCGGGCGACCACGGCAGCTTCGACGGTAGGGATGGCGCCGGCTCGTGGGCGCCAGGGCGTGGGCCGTGGGCAGACCCTGCCCGGCCCACCCTGCGCCCTGAATACCGGGAAGGTGAGGGCCGCTAAGGTGGGCGTCGGGGAAGGCGTCGGAGGTAGCGCGGAAACACCCTCCCGCCGCGTCCCGGCGCGCAGAGGGGAGACCTGCTCTCCAGGGGGCCTGGTGGCCAGACTGAAGGTGGGTGGAGCGGAAACTGAGTATTTGATGGACCAGGCAGTAGCCGGGACAGTGCTGGTGGTCACTTCAGCGAAAATGCAGCCCGGGTGAGGCGCCTGGTGGGGGGCGGAGCGGGGGGCGCAGGCAACGCCTCCGATGTCGGCACAGCCTGGTTGGCTTCTCCGTGGGGATCTGGAGAGGGCGGGTCCTGGGGGTCCACACGCTTGAGGCCGTCTCTACCGAGCAGAGGGACATGGAGTGGGGGGCCTCGGACGCGAGGGTTCTCCTTGCCATTCACGCTGGTGCCCGTCCCGCCCGCCGGGCTCCCCGCTCACCTCTCCCGCCTTTGCAGGGGGCGACCAGGGCCTGCTGAACAGCTTCTTCAGCGGCTGGCCCACGGCGGACATCCACACGCACCTGCCCTTCGTGTACAACCTGAGCAGCAGCTCCGCCTACACCTACGGCCCGGCCTTCCAAAGGTGGGTTCCCCGCCGGGCTGGGGCCTTCGGGCCCGTCCGGAGCCTCCTCGCGCCGGACCCGTGTCGGCTTTTGCTCCGTCGGGGAGCGAGGACACCCCCTGGCCGGCATGTTGCTTACGTGGCAGGTGACCTGGGCACGGAGTGTTGACGGTCGTGGTTCCCCAAGGGTTGCCCGGAGCACCCCAGGGCCCCCCCGAGACTCTTTCCAGCCAAAACAGGTGAAAAGATGTCGCCCCTTTCACTTTTCCTCATTTGGACTTTCCAGAAACCGCTCGGGGGAGCAGAGACGGCTCCGCGTCTGCTCTTGAGGGCGCATCTGTCCATCCGGGTGCCGAGACAGGGTCTCTCCATGGATGTTTTGGGGGGAAAACTGGTGGTTTTTCTCATGAAAAACAGGCAATTTATTCTATTATTTAGGCTCCGTTACTGTGCGATCTTAGCCTGTAGATTTTTTTTTTGATGCACCGACGGACATTTTCTCACTTTCCATTTCTGATTTTTTTTGAAGATTGATTTATTGATGCACACAAGAGTGGGGGTGCAGGCCGGAGGTGCGGGGGTGTGAGAGGACTCCCCAGAGACAGAGCGGGGAGCAGAACAGGTGCATCTACTGAAACCCACTGCTGAGGGGAGCAGCGGGAGCCCGGAGAGGTCTGCCGCGCCATGAGGGTAGCCCGCTGGCCTGGGCTCGAACTCATAGGTTGCGTCTTAACCCCTTGCACCCCCAAAGAGGCCCCAGGATCATGTATCTTGGCGTAGAAAAGGAGCCCCTGGAAACTTTGTCCCCAGCACCGTCTTGAAGCCAAACAAACACCAGGCAACGTAGCTGCCATTCCGCCCCCAGGGGCCTGAGCGCGAGTCTTTCCGGCACCTTCCGGCCTCTTCGGAGCGCGGCCAACTTGCCCGCGGCTGCAACACCCCCCCCCCCCCTCTCTCTCTCGCCAGGTTCGGCTCCTGTGCCAAGGTCGTGCGCTTCCTGGGCCCCACCAAGCCCTGGAACTACAAGTTCAACGCGCAGACCGGCTCCGTGGAGGACGGCCTGGGGCTGGCCGGCCGGCACCAGCTGGCCTTCCTCAACCTCTGGTGGAGAACCTACCAGCGCGCCGTCCTGCCGCTCTACCAGCGGCTCCGGGACGAGGACGAGGGCCCGTGTCCGGCCCCCACGGTAAGCGGGTGCAGCCTGGGAAGCCACGCGTGGACCTTGGGGGTCCGTGGCCAGCCGCCCCGTCCACGTCCAGCCCCTTGGAGGCTGCACGGAGCCGCGCAGAAACGCCGCAGGGAGCTCTCCGCCGGGATTGTGCGCCCGGCACACGTCCACTTGCGATCATGCGCGGAGCGCGCTCGAGGCCGTGTCTGAAGAGCGCGTGTCCAGTTGTTGGGTGACACCAGCGCGACACCCCAGATGCACCCAGCGGTGCGGGTCTGCGGGAGGCCTCGGCCGCGTCCAGCCGCCTTTGAGGACCTGTCCCGGGAAGCTTGATGTTTGTGGACCGGGGTTTTTGCTTGTCGGCTGGCCAGCGCGTGCTGGCCCCCGTGCAGCCGTGATTCAGTGCAGGCCCTGGGGTGCGGAGAGGATCGGGGTGATGCAGGGGCTCCCCGGCTTCTGGTAAGAGGCAGGCTGGGGTGGTGCTGCTGGCTCTGAGGACGGGGGACCCGTCCGGCTTCTTCACGGCTGGCACATAAATGGGCATCGAGCGATTGACCAGAGCAGGCGTCTGAAAGGAGTTTAATCCTCCCATGTCCACCTGCAGTGTCCGTGGGCAGACCCGGCAGGACCGGCTCCCCCACGTGGCCCCAGCACCTTAAGAGCTTGGCTGAGGCAGCAGCACTCCGAGGGGGTCGAAGGGAGGCGCTTGGGGGGTTGACCGGGGAGGCCACAGGACACGCAGGATCACGTTCTGCCTCAGGACAGGGACACTGTCGCCCCCCAAGAGTGCCCGCACCCTCACCCTTGGTTCCCAGGGTCCCGAGGGCAGCATCGTTGAAGAGCTCTCACAAGACCTTGCTAAGTGCACCCCCTTTTTGTGCAGGTTTGCCTGAGCGTGGTTGGGGTGCCGTGGGAGAACTCGGCGCCCAGCGAGGAGGGGCGGCGTGCAAGCTCAGGGACGGCGTCCAGCCAGCCTTGGCCCGACGAGGAGCCCGTGGACGGAACCTTGGTGGTGGAGGAGCCACCGGCCTCCCCAAAAAGATGCCATTTCAAAGAGGTAGGTACCCGCACCAGGTGCATCCCCCGCGCGGGATCCCCAGGAGGAACCCCAACCTGAGCAAGACTTGGCTAGACTGGGGTCCACCCTGGAGTCTGGGGAGGGCCACGGGGGACCCCAGAGCCCCTGGGGGGTACAGGGGGTCTCATTCTGACAGCCCTGGGGCTCACCTGAGCCCGGGAGCCCGTCGTGCTCCAGTTCTCGGGTGTCTGCTCACCCCCCTGGAATCCTGCGAGTCCGTTTCCAGGCGCCCCTCGTTTGCAAAGCAAGGAATGTTGAAGAGGCTGTTTTGTGCTCTTGGGTGTCCGAGCGGGCGCTTTGGGGGAGCACCAGTGACTCCCGGGGGGGCCTGGAGGATGAGCTGGAACCCCACATTCGCTCCTCTGCCTCTGTGGGGGGCCTCATCCCTCCGTGAAGGGTCCACGTGGAAGGCAAAGCCGAGCGGGGCGCGTTTGGTCCCCGCTGCACCGGACAGCGTCCTCCTGCCTCTGGGCGCCGGCCCGCCCTGCCCTCCGTCCTGGTTTCTGGGTGTCCCTATACGTCCTGTTAGTTCCGCTCCCCTGGACACCCCAGATCCCCAAACCCTCTGTGCAGCCCCTGCTGCCCTGATTGTGCAACGAGGCCGTCTCTTCCTGGCCCCGCCCCGCCCCGTGCTCCCAGGTCAGCCGTGACCCGGGCTGCTGGCCGAGTCCCCCTGCTGGGGTTTCCCTGCGGGTGCCCCCGAGACCCCCCTAGCGCGTGGCTGCTGCCCCACCGTGGGCACCGGGCACGGCCGCGACCATCAGGGTGGAAGGACGTCTGTGTCTCTGTGTGTGTTGTGTGTCCTGTTGCGTGTGTGTCTCTGTGTGTGTGTGTGAGAGAGACAAGGGCTCCAGCACCCAGGACACCCCCACTGGGAGGACCCCAGCTCCTCTCAGCCTCCACCCGCTGGCCCCAGCAGAGGCGCCTCCTGGGGGACGCTCGGGCTGCCCTGGGGTGTCCCTGGGGCATCAGCACCCGTCCCCGGGGCCCCTGGGCACCCACCGCCGTGACCGCCCTGTGTCCGCAGGTGGACCTGTCCGTGTCGGTGGCCGAGCTCACCCTGCAGGACCCGGCCCGCGAGCGCAGCCCGGATGAGGCGCGGCGGACGTGGGAGGAGGGGCGCATGGACTACCTGGGGCGCGACGCCTTCGCGCGCATCCAGGAGAAGCTGGACCGGTTCCTGCAGTGACGCGGGGGGCGCCCGCGACGGGCCCCCCAACTCCCAGCTCTGCTTCGCCAGCTGCGCGCCCCCAAGACCCCGTGAACCCTCAACCAGCCGGCTCGATGCCCTTCGGGTCCAGCTCCCCAGCCTCCGTCTCCCCGCGCACGGGTGGAAACTGCGGGGGATCTGGGGGCCTCACGGCCTCTCCTGGGGGTGACCGTTGTCAACGCAGCGACTCCGGGGACGGCGCACGGTGTCCGGACCCCGACTTCCCCATTTCGGGGACGCGGGTTCCTGGGGACATTTGGCGCCGGCGGGGCGGATGTGCCTCCTGGAAACTGCTGGAAGCCGCGCCCCGCCGACTGTGCGCCACGTGGACAGCCCGGCTAGCGCCCTCGGCGCCCGGGCGCCCCCTGCTACCTCTGCGCCGCGACACGACCCCTGCGCCCGGGCGCGCTCAGCCCCGCGCCCTCGGGAGTCTCCTCGCCAAGCCTCGTGGCCGCGGGGTCCTCAGGCGGCCACTCACCCCGCGCCCAGCACTGGAGGCCCTGGACGCCGGACGACGGGCTGGCCGCGCGGGATGGACTTTGAACTGCTGGACTTTAGTGTCTTCCACGCGCCATGCTGGGAAGCAGAGGCGGGGCGGGACGGGCTGGGGAGAGGGTGAGTCCTGGGTGTGGGGCGCGGCCCCCTGGGGCGCTGGGCTTGGTGCACGCGGTGGGATTTTCAGGAAATGCGCGCGGAGGGTCCCCAAGGGCTGCCGGGAGGCGGCGGGGCCCGTCGGAATGGCCGGGTGGGCGGGACCGGGGGCGCACTAGGTGGACGGAATCGGCCTTGGGGGATTTGGGGGCCTTGGGGGAATGCTCGTGCGCATGGAGGGGCGCACGCATGGGGGCTGCGCTCCCCAAAATTCACGCGCATCCTCCTCCTAGGGACCGCGCGCTGCAGGAGGGTGTGCGCCCCTGTGCGGGTAGGACGGGCGCGTGCGATTAAAGCGTTGAAACGGCGGCTTGGTCTCCTGGTGCAGGCGCGGAGGGACGCAGCCGGCTGTATCCTGCGGGAGGTGTGCGGGCTGGTGGGTGTGGAGCGCGCGCAACCGCGCCGCGGGTGCGCAGGGCGTCCTGGCACGAAGCTCGCGGGCGTTTTCAAGGTGCAGACCCGAGGCTGTGCGCGCAGCAGACGCACATCTGGCGCCTCCTGCCCCCTCTCTGGCTACTGCCCGTGGCCCTGCGGGGTCGCTCTCCGGAGCAAAGGGCCACCACACGCACTCCTGTGAGTCAACCCTGTTTTTTTCCTTCCTCCACCTCCCAGCATCCGGCTCCCCCTTTGGACTGAAGCTGCTCTGTCTCTGCACCAGGGTCCATTGCACCCCTGACCAGGGCACATGCCCATCTGCGCCTCTGACTTATTTCACTGAGCCCAGGCCTCTCCGATTCCACCCGTTGGCGCAAATGGCAAGAGCTCAGCTTTTTCATAGCTGCGTAGTATTCCACACCTCCCGGATGCAGTCAGAGGATGAGGGTTTATGTCCAAAAGTCTCCAAGTGGGAGGCCAGACGCTGCCGTCTTGGATTCGTGGAGGCTCCTGATGGTGGCCACACACCAGACACACCCCAAGGAGCGAACACAGCCCCCCGGAGCATGAGGATTTATTGATTGAGGTAAATTGGTTTACGGGATCGTGTGTCATTCAGAGGTCCAGGGTCACCCGTTGAAGGAGTTGTTGCCACGACGCCAGGGCAGCCATAGTCCTGCACCTTGGGCCTCTGGGTAGTCCTGGCAACCTGCTTTTCCACCCTAGCCCCTCCCCTCTGTACCCTCCATTTTACCCTCAAAATTCTAGGTTTATTACTTGGCTCTGTTTTCTGTTTCTCTAAATTCCACATCTAAGTGAGATCACCCTGTGTCTGTCTCCTCCTGACTCATCTCACTGCACCAGGCCTCTCCGATTCCACCCACGTTGCCGCAAATGGCAAGAGTTCGCCTTTTTCACAGCTGCATAGTATTCCACACCTCCCTCACAGACTCAGAGGATGTGGATTTAGTTCCAAAGGCAAAGCCTCCAAGTGGGAGGCCAGGAGCCGCCATCTTGGACCCGTAGAGTCTCAGGAACGCCGTCGGCGGCGTGGAGGCCGCTGTTTCTGTAAAAATCAAAGAACTCAACAGATTCTATGAAGAATCCAAGAATCTGAGAAACGCAGCCAAGGGGCCGTCAAGAATGGCTCTTATGTAGCAGCCAGTTTGGGGATCAAGAACCCAACTGGATAGTCACCGGAATCACCTCATTACCGGTTTGGATGCCCCAGCCCCGATAATCCGAAAGTTAAGGGGACGGACGTATTGTGGAAATCGCCGATGACCCCAAGTCACGATAATTGGCAGAACAATCGCTGAGGTGAAATCACTGTCCATCCACCCACTTGTAAACACCACGTCATGATATTAAAATTATATGCGCAGATTTATCTGAGTCCGAACTAGACCTCGAGGTCGCAGTCAGGTTAGCTCAGGTGACCCCAAAATCCGCCCCATTTTCGGAGCACGATGGAGCAAGTGAACCGGGAGAAGCTTCCGTGAAGGGAGGGTGGTTCTGTGCCCGGGAGAACGTGCGTGATTCAGACAATCTCAGGACTCTTTCCTCCGGTGCAGCCCCGGCCTCCGGGGTGAGGTCCCCAAGACAGTGTCAGGACACCCCCAGACATGTGTCCATGGGGATTGGGTTCAGAGGGAGGCTGCTCCCTGACATGCTGCGGGTTCTCGGGGAGTCGAGGTCCAGACAGGCTTTGCCTTCAGAGGCTTCTCCAGACAGGACTGTGGTTGTCTCTGCTGCTAGTTTGGGGGACTCTTGGAGTTTGGGGGCCACGTCCCACTGGTCCTGCTGCAAAGTCCATGCCTGAGCTGGGCTTCCGGGGGCATGCGCCCACCCCACCTGACCGTCCTGTCTCTGACGAGGCCCTTGTGGAGGACACACATTCTCAAGGTGTCAATAACAGGCTCCCCAAGATGCTCAGCATCCCCAAGATATTCAGAATGGGCCCCTTTTAGAACAGGACCCCCAAGACACTCAGCATCCCCAAGATATTCAGAACAGGACCCCCGAGATATTCAGTATCCCCAAGATATTCACAACAGGACCCCCAAGATACTCAGTATCCCCAAGATATTCACAACAGGCCCCTTCAAGATAGAACAGGACCCCCAAGATGCTCAGTATCTGCAAGATATTCAGAACAGGCCCCTTCAAGACAGGACCCCCGAGATGCTCAGTATTCCCAAGATATTCAGAACAGGACCCCCAAGATGCTCGGTATCTGCAAGATATTCAGAAGAGGACCCCCAAGATGCTCAGTATCCCCAAGATATTCAGAATAAGACCCCCAAGATGCTCCGTATCCCAAGATATTGAGAACATGCTCCCCAAGATGCTCAGAACAGGCCCATTTGAGATAGAACAGGACCCCCAAGATGCTCAGTATCCCCACAATATTCAGAACAGGCACCCCAAGGCATTCAGAAGAGGCCATTGCAGGGGATGCCGAGCCCCTCCATCCCTCTGCAGGGCCTGAGTGTTGTGTTTGAATCCCGCTGGGGTCGGGGCTCTGATCTGACGATGGCGGCTCGTCAACCCTGCTGGTGTAATTTGGGGGGACGGCTAGTGTGGAGGTGTGGACACGTGGACGGAATTCTCCTTGACCTGAGCCAGCACGGCTGACCTTGGGGATGGACCGTGTAAGGAAGCAATGAGGGAAGTCGAAGTGGGGCCCTGGTCCAGGCATCTCCCTAAGAGTTGGTGAGAAGCCCAGACACGGGGGAGCCCCTGGGGGAACATGCTGGGGACTCTGGTTGTCCTTGGTCTCCTCTGGAGGCCAGTGTGAGGCTTCACCTGCCCTGGGTTGCTTCCCTTTGGACACCCATGAGTCGGGTGAGGCTGTACCTCTCCTTTAAAGCATTCTTACCCCCGTGTCTGCTTCTGGCAGCCCCGACTTCTAACTCATGAGGACTCACAGGCAGGGAATAGTACGCAGTCACGAAAAAGGAAGACGTGGAGGAGCAATGATTTGAGAGCGGAAATTATGCAAGAGCAGACCCCGATGTTTCGCCCTTGTCACCATAAGCTAGTCCACATAGTTCGCCACTTCGTAAGGTTGTTCATGAAGCATTGAAACCCCAAATGCTGTAGGATGGATGGGTGAAATACCAGACAGGGGTGTTTAACAGGAGGGGAGGCATTCCTGGGGATCCACTGTGCTCCTCTTACTTCTCAGTCTAGACAACAGCCCCTTTGGGGCATTTGGGGTTAGCTGGCCTTGTCTTCTCTATTCTCCAGAGGATTGAGGTGTAACTGATAGATAAAAGGGTATAGATTCATGATTTGATAGACGTATGTGCCGTGAGATGACCACAGAGAGAACTGTGTGTGTGGTGGGGCCAGGGGTGAGGACACCTAAGACCCGCTCTGAGCAGGTCCCTGAGCTCATTTCTCTCCTAACTGGAGTCTGAACCGTTGCACCATCACCCCGGGGGCCCGCACCTGCCGCCCTTGGTTGCCACCATTGCACAACCTTTCTCTGAGTGAGGGTTTATTTAGGATGCCCCCCAAAGGGACATCACACTGTCTGTGTCTCGCTTATTCCACTTTGCAGGTCACCCTCCAGGCCCATTCCTGGGGTCATGAATACCAGGACTCCCTTTTCAGGACTGCATACTATTCCCACATGGATGATGGATGGATGGAGGAGAGATGGTGGATGATGGATGGAGGATGGATGGAGGATGGATGATGATGGATGGATGGATGGATGGATGGATGGATGGATGACGGATGGATGGATGACGGATGGATGGATGATGGTGGATGGATGGATGATGGATGGATGTCTGGGGGACTCTCCATGCTGTCGTCCGTGGTGACTGCACCCATTTACAGGGCTCAGGGTCCCTTTACCCCGAGTCCCGCCAGCACTTGTGATGTCTGCTTCTCCTGGACGCTGCCCTACAGGGCGGGAGGTGTAGTCCCACCAGGGTCTCCATCCTCCTGGCAGGAGCAAAAGGGGAACGTGCCGCAGCACGGCTGCAGCCATGGCTTCCACATGATGTTGTCCAGAGAGAACTGGGGCGGCACGGGGCTCAGCGTCCTCCGGTGCTCCTCCACCGCCTGGCCCACCCTGGCAATCACCGCCTGGTACCGGGGTTCAGAGTCGGGGGACAGGGGCCGTGCCTCAGAGGGGTCGCTGGAGAGGTCGAAGAGCAGCGGGGGGTGGTGGTGGGTCACGCCATCCCCCGAGCAGGGGCACACACCATGACCGTAGCAGGCACCGGCCCCCTCGGGGTGGAACCGGGGCGTCGTATAGTGGACCTTCCAGAGCCTTCCGCCTGGGAGCAAAGAGGGAAGTGGTCAGGGTGGGAGAAACCCACTGGACGGTCAGCACCCGACCCAGCCCCAGGGATGGGCCACCATCCCAGGGCCGATGAGAAGACAGGACACCCAAGGTGCTTGCACGTGGCTGACATCGCTGCTCAAATCAGCGAGGGTGCGTGTGTGTTTGGGAGCAGGTTTCTCTATGAGGGGTCTGCTCACAGGGAGACAAAAAGGGGCTCATTCGCAGTGTTCAGGGTGGCCAGCCACGGGCACTCACATAGACACCCACAGCATATGCGTATCCGTCTCCCCTGTTGTGTGAATGTTCAACAGCCACAAATCAATCAATAGAAGCGGGATGAATCGATAGTGTGGTCGGCAAAGGTCGTGCTATGTTGTACAGGGGTTTGCATAATAAAGGCAAAGGATGGCACAGAGCACCCCAGGAGGATGGAGGATGGAGAATGGAGGGATGTATGGATGATGGATGCATGGATGATGGATGGATGATGGATGGATGGATGATGGATGGATGATGGATGATGATGATGGATGATGATGGATGATGAATGGCTGGATGGATGGCTGGATGATGGATGGCTGGATGATTGATGGCTGGATGATGGATGCATAGATGGATGGATGGATGATGGATGATGGATGATGGTGGATGGATGGATGATGGATGGATGATGGGTGGGTGATGGCTAGGTAGATGGATGGATGGAAGTATAGACAGGCAGGTGGATGGATGGATGAAGCCTCCAGGGTTCGAGCTGCCCTACCCCTTCACTCTCCATGCTGCTCAGGCACCTGCCTTGTCTCCCTGGATATTATCAGCGAATCCGCTCAGATTACAAGAATGGGATCTGCTCCGTGTTGCTGAATTTTATGTGGCAACATCGTTGGGTTCTGGTGACACGTGGTGAAACCCGAGTGTGGATGTCCCTGCGAAACTGTCTTTGAGATGTGACCAACACCGCAGTGGTGCACTTGGGGTAAAACATTGCTCAACGTGGGTGGGTGGGCCTGGCCCAATCAGCTGAAGGACTTTCAGCAAAAAAGACCGAGGTGCCCCAGGGAGGGTGCTGTTCTGCCTTGAAACTCAAGCATGAATAACCTGCCCGAACGTCTAGACCTCAGGGTGGTGGACACAACACTGCACCACCAACTCTTGCCAGGCTGCTGCCTTCCCTGGAGATTTTGGATTTGACAGCCTTGTAAGCACATGGGACAGTTCCTTAAATTCTGTCCGTCCATGTATGTGTCTGTCCATCCATGAACCATCCATGAACCATCCATCATCCATCCCTGTATCCATTCACCTACCCATCTGCCTGCCCTTCCATCCATCCATCCATCCATCCATCCATCCATCCATCCATCCATCCATCCATGTCTCCATCACCGACTCATCACCCGTCCATCATCCGCCATCATCCATCCATCAGGCATTATCCATCCACCATCCATCCATCTACCCATCTATCCATCTGCTCATCCATCCATCCACCCATCCATGTGTCCATCACCCACTCATCACCCGTCCATCATCCGCCATCATCCATCATTGATCCATCATCCATCTCATCCATCCATCATCCATCCATTTACCCGTCTATCCATCTGCTCATCCATCCATGTCTCCATCTCCCACTCATCACCCATCCATCATCTGCCATCATCCATCATTGATCCATCATCAATCTCATCCATCCACCATCCATCCATCTACCCGTCTATCCATCTGCTCATCCATCCATCCATCTATCCATGTCTCCATCACCCACTCATCACCTGTCCATCACCTGCCATCATCCATCATTGATCCATCATCCATCTCATCCATCCATCATCCATCCATCTACCCGTCTATCCATCTGCTCATCCATCCATGTCTCCATCTCCCACTCATCACCCGTCCATCATCCGCCATCATCCATCATTGATCCATCATCCATCTCATCCATCCATCATCCATCCACCATCCATCCATCCATCCATCCATCCATCCATCCATCCATGTCTCCATCTCCCACTCATCACCCGTCCATCACCCGCCATCATCCATCATTGATCCATCATCCATCTCATCCATCCACCATCCATCCATCTACCCGTGTGTCCATCTGCTCATCCATCCATCCATCTATCCACCCACCCACCCTCCCATTTCCACCTCTCTGGAGAACCCTCCTCCCATAAAGCCCCCGCCCCCCTCCCCGGTGGGTACTCACTGTCCCTCTCCTGCCAGCGGGCCGCGTGCAAATACTCCCCACAGTAGTGGAACAGGAACTCGTGAGCCGAGTGCCGCGTCGCTCCCTGCAGCAGGGGCACCAGGCTGCGCCCATCCAGCACCCTAATTCAGCGAGACCCCAAGGGCAGAGTCAGGTCCAGACAGAGTCCCAGCCCTGCACATCCTTGCACGCGCCTGCGGTCTTTCCTGGGGAAGCTGCTGGCACGAGGATAAAGACTGCGCTTCGGGGTGAGACGCTGTGGACAGAGGCCAGCGCTGAGTCCGCAGCCAGGAGTGTTTATCTGGAGAGCGGTGAGTCCCTCCCGGAGGAGCTACTGCTGGTTACTGTGGCCCCGGAGGACTGCGGGCTCCCGGCTCACCCTTCCCGTCCTCAGACGGTCAGGCGTGACCAACGGCGGAAAAGGAGTCGCCGCGCCAGGTACTTTATTTCATCCCGAATCTACTGAGCACGGTGAGGTCGCCTGAAGGCTGCCCCTACGTGGAGGACCCGAGAGCTCATGTCCTCGCGTTCTCTTCGTTTTCCGCCTCCAGAGGGGAAATGTGCTAAGGGGGGTCTCCCAGAAATGAGGGCACAGGCGCTTCCACTGGCCCCCTGTACCTGTCCTGGGGCACCGCCCCGCCGCCCAGCTGCACCACGGTGGGGAAGACGTCCATGAGGCTGGTGGGCTCGTGGATCACGCGGCCGGCCGGCAGCACCCCCGGCCAGCGGAAGATGCCCGGGACGCGGATGCCCCCTTCCCAGCCGCCCATGCCCTTGCCACCTGCGAAGCCAACAGGGTTACTAGAGTCCAGGTGTCGTCCAGTGCACACATTCACCCAGGTGCACGTGTACGTGTGTGTGTCCGTACGCACCCTCACAGATGCACACCCTGCCCTGGAGGGTCAGTGGATCTCTGTGGTCATGTCAGCATGGCCTGTGAGAAGTCAGATCATTCCCTGTACTGGGGTTTCAGAGAATGGAAGGTTGGATGGATGGATGATGGATGATGGATGATGATGGATGATGGATTGAGGGTGGATGGATGGATGGATGGATGATTGATGATGCTGGATCATTCATGGATGGATGGATGATTGATGGATGATTGATGGATGATGGATGGATGATGGATGGATGATGGTGGTGGAACATGGATGGAATGGATGATTGATGGATGGATGGATGGATGGATGATGGATGAATGGATGATTGATGATGGTGGATCATGGATGGAATGGATGATGGATGGATGATGATGGATGGATGATGGATGGTGGATGATGGATGATGGATGGATGGATGGATGGATGGATGATGGATGGATGGATGATGGATGGATGGATGATGATGGATGATGGATTGAGGGTGGATGGATGGATGGATGATGGATGATGATGGATCATTCATGGATGGATGGATGATTGATGGATGATGATGGTGGATCATGGATGGAATGGATGATTGATGGATGGATGATGGATGGATGATGGATGGATGATTGATGATGATGGACCCTGGATGGATGGAGGATGGTGGATCATGGATGGATGGAATGGAGGATGGATGGATGATGGGGGATGGATGATGGGTGGATGACTGACAGATTAACAGGGAGACAGACAAGAAGACAGACCATGGACAAGCAAAATAAACCCGCAGGAAACATTCTCTAAAAGGTGTAAAAGAAGAGCCGGGTCCCTGAAAGCCAAAACAACATCTGGACACGTAGACGGTTTCTATTGTTTGGACAATTGGATGAAAGACTCAATATTGGGTCAAAGACTCAAAATACGCGTATAGATTAAAAACTATGGTTCCCAAATAATTAGGGGATATTTACACCGTCGCCAAGGGGATGGCTGGGACACACACCAAGCACCCTAAGAAGACGCGAGACCCTCTTTCAAGGGGCCCCGCTGCCCTACTAACCGCCCTGGTCCGGGGAGGCCGGCCGGCTGGTCTCACCTCTGTATATTCCGTTCCATCCGCCCAGCTGGCCCCGCTCGTCTCTGGCCTCCAGGTGTCCTCCGTGGTCGGAGGTGAAATAGGTGAATGTCGTGTTCGTCAAACCGTTCTCTTCCACGGCGTGAAGAATTTCACCTTGACAAAAAGTGGGCGGTTTCACGGCAAAATAAAGGCGCGGGTGCCGCCCACACAACCCGGTGTCTAAGGGGGCGCCTGCTGGAGACTCGTAAACGGGGAGCAGAGATGCGGGGAAGGCACTTGTCAAGCACGAAGGCGTCACTACGTATCCTGACGACGCACGTCTGGTGACAAACCTGCAAAGGAATCAAAGGCTAAGAGCCAGGGTGGCACCGACGGGAGCTTTAGACACACTACGCTGAAGAGATCTTCACCCTCGTGCTCAGAGCAGCACCACTCACAATACCTGAGGCGTGGAGAGTGGCCGGCAACAGACAACCAGCTATAAAGATGTGGTCTCTGCATGGTGGAATACTACACAGCTCTGAAAAAGGCAAAACCCTGCCCTCGTGCTCACAGCAGCACCACTCACGACACCTAAGTGGTCTCTATACACAGTGGAATACTATGCAGCGGTGAAAAAGGTGAAACCTTGTGCTTGTGCTCACAGCAGCACCACTCACAACACCTGAGACGTCGATAGTGTCCAGCAACAGGCAAGTGGGTATGAAGATGTGGTCGGTACACACGGTGGAACACTACGCAGCTCTGAAAAAGGCAAGACCATACTCTCATGCTCACAGCAGCACCACTCACAACACCTGAGGCATGGAGAGTGTCCAGCAACAGATGACTGGCTATGAAGATGTGTTCTCTGCACAGTGGAATACTACACAGCTCTGACAAAGGCAAAACCCTGTCCTCGTGCTCACAGCAGCAACACTCACAACACCTGAGACGTGGAGAATGTCCAGCAACAGACAAGTGGGTATGAAGATGTGGTCTCTACACGTGGTGGAATACTACACAGCTCTGAAAAAGATGAACCCCACCCTTGTACTCACAGCACCATCACCCACAACACCTAAGTGGTCTCTGCACACGGTGGAGTACTATGAAGCTGTGAAAAATGCAAAGCGGTGCCCTCATGCTCACAGTAGCACCACTCACCACACCTGAGATGTGGAGTGTGTCCGGCAACAGACAACTGGGTATGAAGATGTGATCTCTATACATGGTGGAATACTGCACAGCTCTGAAAAAGGCGAAACCCTGCCCTTGTGCTCACAGCAGCAACACTCACAGCACATGAGGCTTGGGGAGTGTCCAGCAACAGATGACTAGCTATGAAGATGTGGTCTCTACACACAGTGGAATGCTATGCAGCTCTGAAAAAGGAGAAACTGTGCCCTCGTCCTCACAGAAGCACCACTCACAGCACCTAAGTGCACTCTATGCATGGTGGAATACAACGCAGCTGTGAAAAAGATGAAACCCCACCCCCGTGCTCACAGCACCATCACCCACAGCACCTAAGTGGTCTCTATACACAATGGAGTACTACGCAGCTCTGAAAAAAGCAAAGTGGTGCCCTCGTGCTCACAGTAGCACCACTCACCACACCTGAGACGTGGAGTGTGTCCGGCAACAGACAACTGGGTATGAAGATGTGATCTCTATACATGGTGGAATACTGCACAGCTCTGAAAAAGGTGAACCCCTGCCCTTGTGCTCACAGCAGCAACACTCATAGCACGTGAGGCTTGGGGAGTGTCCAACAACAAATAACTAGATATGAAGATGCGGTCTCTACACACAGTGGAATACTATACAGCTCTGAAAAAGACGAAACGGTGCCCTCGTGCTCACGGCAGCACCACTCACAACACCTAAGTGGACTCTATGCACGGCGGAATACTACGCAGCTGCGAAAAAGATGAAACCCTGTGCTCATGCTCACAGCACCACTACTCACAACACCTGAGACGTGGAGAGTGTCCAGCAACAGACAACTGGGTATGAAGATGTGGTCAGTACACACGGTGGAACACTACGCAGCTCTGAAAAAGGCAAGACCATACTCTCATGCTCACAGCAGCACCACTCACAACACCTGAGATGTGGAGAATGTCCAGCAACAGACGACTGGCTACGAAGATGTGGTCTCTACACATGGTGGAATACTACGCAGCCCTGAAAAAGATGCCCTCGTGCTCATAGCAGCGCCACTCCCAACACCTGAGGCATGGAGAATGTCCAGCAACAGATGACTGGGTATGAAGATGTGGTCTCTACACATGGTGGAATACTATGCAGCTCTGAAAAAGGCAAAACCCTACCCTTGTGCTCACAGCAGCACCACTCACAACACCTGAGTGATCTCTGTACACCGTGGAATACTATGCAGCTCTGAAAAAGGCAAAACCTTGCTCTCGTGCTCACAGCAGCACCACTCACAACACCTGTGACATGGAGAATGTCCAGCAACAGATGGCTGGCTATGAAGAGGTGGTCTCTACACACGGTGGAATACTACGCAGCTGTGAAAAAGACGAAACCCTGCCCTGGTGCTCACAGCACCATCACCCACAGCACCTAAGGGGTCTCTATACACGGTGGAGTACTACGCAGCTCTGAAAAAGACGAATCGCTGGCATTTGCAACACCTGGGGGAACCGTCTGCGCGGACTCACACGCGCCTCGGAAAACAAACACGTGAACTAAACAAAACAAAAAATGAAGTTTCAGGCCGTGAGACCCCTTGGCGGTTACCCCAGTTGCTGGGGGCACCCAGGACTCACCCACCAGCCAATCCATCTCCTCCACGTTGTCGCCGTACAAGCCGTGCCGGCTCTTCCCCGCGAAGGCGGCGGTGGTCACCAGCGGGATGTGGACATGGAGCAAGGACACGAAGAGCAGGAAGGGCCGGTGCTTGTTCCTGGAACAGAAGCGCCTCAGCCGCCGCGCGGTGCGCCCTGGGGGCGGACGGACTCGCAGGCAGACACGGGGTGGAGACCCGGGGTGGAGACCCGCGCTCACCTCTCCAGGAAGGCCAGCGCTTCCCTGCGCATCCGCAGCGCGGCGCTCTCCAGCACCAGGGGCTGCTCGATGACCTCCCGGTCGCGCATCAGGAGGCAGTTCCAGCGGCGCGCGAGGGCGAACGTGCAGCCCCAGGCGGCCAGGAGCAGCAAGGCCAGGCCGGCCAGGGCGCCCAGCGCGCGGCTGGACACCGCGGGCAGCCCCCAGGCCCGGGCGACCGCCCCGCCCAGCGCCGCGGCCGCCAGCACTTGCATCCAGCGCTCCATGCGCGCCCGCAGCGCGCGGTCCACCTCGGGGGCGCGGCCGGGCGCGCAGTCGTTGACCAGCGTGAAGGGCACCCCGAAGAAGGCGCCGAAGCCGTGGCGCAGCGGGTGGTGGCAGTGGTCCCCGCGCCGCGCGCAGTTCACGCCCTGGTGCCACTTGCCTGGGGACGGGCGTGCGGACCCCGTCAGGGCAGCGGCTGGGGAGGCCCCCGGGTTCCCCCCAAATTGCAAAAGAGCAGAGGAAGGAGCTGGACCGTGGAGAAAAGCAGCAAGATGGAAACTGGACAGAGACAGAAAGGAGGGAAATCTGAAGGGGAGCAGCGGAAATTGGGGACCACACCGTGGGTTCACCCGCGCGGTTAAGGGGAGCTGGGGGTGGCCAAAGACCGAGACCTCAGAAAGTCAGGAGAGGGGTGAGATGTTCTGGGCCTTTGGGGTCCCCCCTTCTGTTGCCAAAGTATCGTGAATTAAACAAAGTGGGGACTCCATTCTCCAAGAAGCTGCACCCCAAATGCTTTCCAAGCTGTCTCTGCCGCGCCCGGAACACTGGGCAGGCGGGATGGAGCTCAAATCCCAGCAGGAGGACGTCGTACTGGCCGGGGCACTGCCCCTGCACCCTCAGCAGCTCCCCCGCGGGCAGGAGACACCCCAGGGCTTCCCGCCTCGGCATGTGGGCACCCCCAGGATGCGGTTCCGGACAGACCCGGGATGGCGCCTCTTAATGGGTTTACGAATAACCTCGGGAGGCAGGCGGGGGGCTCGGGGACCCTCCGGCCACTCCACCAGGGGCGGAGGACAGTGGACCAGGAGCGGGCGGCAGAACTCAGAATCTGCTCCCCCAAACCCAGGTGTGGCGTGAGGATGGGGGGCCTTGCGCGGAGCCCCCAAAGGGAAGCCCAGAGTACTCCCGCGCCCCCGGACCAGCCAGAAACAGCCTCGTGACCCAGAAGGGGCTCCTCGGCCGGACATCACGCCCTGTGGACCCCCCACTTGCGGGCCCTCCCCCCGCCAACCCTGGACACAGGCTGGACGGAGCAGCAGCTTCGGGGTACAGACAGCGAGGTCTGGAGCACTGGGTCGGGGTCTGCCGCCTCGGGCACTAGGGAGAGGCATGATTGCTGGTGCGAGCCGGGGGTCACGTGCTCCCTTCTTCCTGAGCATGTGGGGGGCCCCCCAAGTGTGCAGCTGGCCAGCGCCGAGACCCCCCCCATGTCCAGCGGAGTGGCCGCTCCTAAGGCTGATGGCGGCTGCCGTGTGCAAGCCCTGCAGACACAGGCGGGGTCCTCCCGGCACCTGCTTTCCTGCCGCACGCTGGGGCAGCTGCCAGGGCCGGCCGGACTGGCCCCTGGTGTCCACCCGCTGCTGGACGACTGGAGGACATGGGGGGAAGCTCCCCCCACCCCCGGGCTTGTCCCAGATGCCACCATGTTGGCCTCACAGTAGAGCCACAGCAGAGAGGTGACCGCGACTGTCGCCCCGAGTCCTCCCTGGACACACACCCCCCCAGGGTGGACGTGGCAGCCCCGACCCTCCTGTCTGAGCAAGCCAGGGCCGGGCGAGCCCCCCAGGAGCTCCCAAGCAGCAGAGACGAGGCAGGGAGGGCAGGAGGGGAGCCCAGGACTGCCGTCTCCAAAGGACGAATCCCAGGGGCCAGCTTGGGGCAGGAAGTGGGGTTCCGGAGCTCCCCACCCCCAGGGAAGCCGGGGGGCCCACCAATGAGGCCGGTCTCATAGCCCTGCTGCTGCAGGACCCTGGCGAAGGTCGTCTCGTTCTGGGGGAGCCCCCCGGAGCCGGCGTTCCACTGCAGCGCCCGGTACCCAGAGCTGGCGCTGGCGTCCATGCCTGCGGGGACGGCGGTCACCACCAGGGGAGCCCCCTCCAGGGGGACTGGGGCAAGGGGCCGCAGACTGGCCCGGGGACTGGCCCGGGGCCCAGCACCCACCCGAGCGGAAGGCGTGTCTCCCGGTCAGGAACGCGGCCCTGCTGGGCGTGCACAGGGGGGCGGCCGCCAGGTGCTGGGTGAGCCTCACGCCCTCCTCGGCCAGCCGGTCGATGTTGGGGGTCCTGGCGGGGACAGCGAGGTCACCGCGGCTCTAAGCCGCTGTTCTGCTGCTGGGCGGGTGCCCCACGGGGCCAGGCTGACCACAGTGGACAGCGCCAGGCAGCAAGGCTGGGAGCTGCTGGGGAGGGGTGTGATCTGGGGGGCGTCTTCCTAAGGCCACCCCCCTCCAAACAGAAGGGAAAGAGCCTGCACGGGGGTGGTCTGCTCCGTGGGGGGCACTCGTCTCTCCAAAGAGGACGCACCTGCCTGCGTCCACGTGCCAGGGATCGGATGGCGCCCTGTTTGCATAAGGGAGGGCCCCAGGGAAAGTGGAGGGTCCAGGGTCCCTCCCCAACCCAAGGAGGGTGGAGCTGAGCAGGGAGGGCACTCTTGGGGCTCAGGGCCCCTGCTGTGGGGCCTCCCCGCATTCTGCAGCCTCTGAGCCCTGATACCTCAGGGTGCTGTTGCCATAGCAGCCGAGGTCGCCAATGCCCAGGTCGTCCGCCATGATCAGGAGGATGTTGGGCTTCACAGCAGGCGCCCCCGTGGCCTGGCACGGCCTGGGCAGGAGACACAGGCCGAGCAGGACGGTCCAGGCGTCCCTGGGAGGAAGCACAAGTGTCCGGCTTGACACCCCGCGAGGCGCTCGCGATGCCAGGGAGCGAGGATTTAAGGGGGCGCCTGCACCTGCCTCCCAAAGTCCTCCAGCTTCTAGGGCGCGCGTAAAGGACCGAGGCTCTGTGCGCTCCAGGCTGCGCCTTGGAAAGCCGACCGGCCCCAGCCCTCCTTGCACGCCCCGGGCACCCAACCATCCGCTGTGCGCCCTGCACGGCTGGCAGCGCCGTCGCGTCCCCGCGTCCTGGGCGCTCTGGGGACGCCTGCGCACCGGCCTCTCCTCTCACAAGGCTCGTGGGGGCCAGGAGGGGCGCGGACACCCCGGGGCACGCGGCTGAGCCCCGAAGCTCCCGCGGGGACTCGTGGGCGCCAGCGAGGGCGGAGCGCGGCCGCGCGTCACGGCGCACCGGGGCGGACCCGCCCGGATCCCGGGTGTCCGCCGCGAGGTGGGAGCCCGGCGCGTCCCGTGGACCGAGCGGAGGCTCCGGATCGCGCCCCGGGGCGACCCAGGGCGCGGACTTGAGACACCCTGGCGCGCCTGGGGCGCACGCAGGCCGGGTACGGAGCCGCCCCAGCCCCGGTGGAGGGTGCGCTGGGAGAGGGGGGGAGTCCAGCGTGACCCACGGACCCCGGTCCCACCCAGCTCGCCCGCAGACTCTCGGGGCTGCGCTCCCCGGAGGCGCCCCGGGGCGTGGTTTGCCGCGCTGGGGGGCCCAGGTCTGGGGTGGACAAGGCAATAGGGCTGCGGGGCGGGCCGAGGCCAGCTCCAAGGGGGCGGGGAGGCGGGATCGTTCCGGGGCGGGGGGCGCCTTAGCTCTGCGGGGAGCCCCCAGCACCGGCCACGCTGCTGCCTGGGGGGCGCCGGCGGCGGTCGGGCACACTGGGCGTCCTGGGGGGCCGCTCGGGGTGCGTCTGAGGCTGCGGTGGCAGCTGGGGACGGAGGGGGCGCCTCAGCTTTGGGGTGGGAGCGGCCCCGAGCGGGAGGGGAGGGGTGCAGCGCCCAGCGGCAGCCGGGACAGCGCAGGGGTGCGGGGTGTTGAGGGGGCGTCTGGTGCAGAAGTGGGGCGACGTGCAGGTGCCAGGCGCGGGGATACAGCGGCGCAGGCGCAGCGGGGGAACTTGGTCTCCGTAGTTCCTGGGCAACTGGGGCGGGGCGCGCCCCTGCAGAGGCGGGGATTGGGGGGCAGAGGCTTCCGGGGGCGGGAGCTAGGGGCGCGCCCCGGCGGGGCGGGGCCAGGGCCTGGCGCTCGGGCCTTTGTTTTCCCTTCCCTTCCCCCCGCCCCCTCCAGCTCCTGTCCCCACGCCCCTCGCTTTTCGGGGGGCTTCGGCCCCGCACCCCAGTCCTGCTTGCGCCAAGGAGCCGGACCAGCCTGCGTTTTGGAGACTCCAAGGCGCCCGCGCCGCCTCCAGGAGCCCCGGGGTGCCCCTCCCCGCTCGCGCCACGTTCCCCGCGCCCCGAGCACCCTGGGGTCACCTCCCGGGGTCCCCCACACCTGGCGGCGGGCGCGGCCCGTCCCCTCCGCGCCGTGGGTCCCATCAGCGAGGCCGGCCGGGCGCGCAGGACTTTGCCCCGCGCCTCCGCGCCCCGGCGCCCGCCCCCAGCGCGTCCTGCAGGGCCGGGCCCGCCGCGTCGTCTCTTAATCTGCGCCCGGGGCCTCCCGGGGAGTCGCTTCCCAAACAGGTTTCCCCAGATCTCAGCGCCTTGGGGCGCCAGGAGCAGCCGCGGGCTTGGCACCTCGCCGCGGGCGCCCCAAACCCCAGCAGCCCTCCCGGGTGCGCGCGCCCGCGGCCCCCTGGCCGCCTCACCCAGCAGCTCGGTCCCCGCGGGGGGGCAGGCAGGGCGGTCACCCCCAAGTGTTCAAACTCCCCAAGACCTTCAGGGTGTCCGCGCGCCCCAAAGCTAAGAACAGGGATGCAGGTTAACAAGTGGGGGGCTGCGTCCTGGTTTTCCCCACGACGCATCTCGCCACGAGGGGGAAGCCTCTGCCCAGGGAGGGGGCAGCCACTGTCGTGCTGCGCCCCATGGGGGTGGAGAGGTGGGGGGGTCCCCTCTGGGAAGTTTCTGCAGCTCCCTTTGAGGGGGTCATGGAGTCTACCCAGGAGAGTGAGTTTGCAGGGCAGGGAAGGTTCCCTTTTAAAAAGTTGGGGGACTACTTCTGTAGTCAGGGGGCAGGAGAGCACCCCAAAGGGCAGGATTTGCTCAGAAAGGCACCTGCAGGTGGGGGGAGCGGGCAGGGCTGCCCAGTGACCTCTCCGGGAGGCCCGCCCTGAGGGAGGGGACCTTCCTCCTGGGTCCCCGGGGCTGGGCTTGCAGAAAGGACAGGGATTTTCTGGGGCCCCTCAGGGGGGACAGTGCTTTCCTGCAGGGGGTTCAAGGCCCTGTTCAATTCTCCCCCACCCCAGCTTCCGCTCCTGGTCGCCTCTCCCCGAGTTTTCTGTTCTCAGCCCCGTCTCTGGTGACCCTGGGGGTGGGGGGGGGCGGGGAGCAGCAAGCACTGGGGGATCCCCGCCTCGCAGAGGAAAAATCAACAGCACCGAGACATCGGAGGGTAGCCCCCCTGAGGATTCTCGGAACAGACTCCCCAAGATATTAAGAACTGGTCCCCAAATGCCCCCAAGGTCCCCAGGATACTCAGAACAGGCTCCCCAAGATGTTAACTTCTCCCCCAAATGCCTGGAACCAGGCCCTCAAGGTATACAGAACAGGCTCCCCAAGGATATTAAGAACCGACCCCCAAATGCCCGGAACCAGGCCCCCAGGATGCTCGGAACACGCCCCCCCCACTGCCCGGATCCAGGCCCCAGGATTCCCAGAACAGCCCCCCAAAATGCTCAGAATAGCTCCCTAGTGTCCAAACCAAGCAGAGTCTGGCCTTGGAGCAGGGCCGGGACTGGCCTCCAAAACGGGCAGTCTGACCTCCAAGGTGGACAGAGTCTGACCTCATGTCAGGGGCAGAGACTAGCGTCCGAGCTGGGCAGAGACTGGCCCCTGAGCCAGCAAAGTCTGGCCTCTTAGTGGGGCAGAGACTGGCCCCCAACAGGGTAGAGTCTGGCCTTCGGACCTGGTAAAAACCGTCCCCCCAGACGGGCCGTTCTGGCCTCCAGTCCGAGGTGGAGACTCAAGTCCAAGCCAGGAAGAGTCTGGCCTTCGGGCTGGGTAGAAACTGACCCCCGAGCCGGACATCTGACCTCTGAGCCGGAAAGAGACCAGTGTCCAAACCGGGCAGAGGCTGACCTCCGAGGCGGGTAGAGAGAGGCCTCTGAGCGGGGCAGGCCCTGTCCCCCAGCGTGGGCGAGTCTGGTCTTTGGACCTGGTAGAAACTGCCCCGTGAGCCGGGCAGAGTCTGGCCTCCAGGCTGGGGCAGAGCCGTTCCTCCAAGCCCGGGCAGAGACCAAGCGCTGAAATTTCCAGAAATGGTTTGCAATATTTACGATTACATGCAAATAACCGCAATTTATAATACAGGCAAACCCCGCTGGGGCAGACTCTGGCCTCATGGTCGGGGCAGAGACTGGCCTCCGAGCCGGTCAGGGTCTGGCTCTGAGCTGGGGCGTGTGGCCTCCACCAGGAAGAGCCTGGCCGCCAACAGGGCAGCCTGGGGTCCGAGCCGGGGCAGAGATTGAGCTCTAGAATTACTAGCAATGGTTGGCAGTATTTGCAATTATATGTAATTAATAACAAATTATAATATAGGCCACCCACCAGGGCAGGGTATGGTATCCTGGCCGGGACAGAGTCTGGTCTTCAAACTGAATAGAACCTGGCCTCCGAGCTGGGCATCGTCTGGCCTCCGATCCCGGGCAGAGAGTGGCCTCAGGGCTGGGGTGGAGACTGTCCTCCAAGCCGGGCATCGTCCGGCCTCCGATCGGGGGCAGAGTCTGGCCTCCAGTCAGGGGCAGGGATTAGCGCCTGAGCAGGTTATAGTCTGGCCTTGGCGCTGGGCAGAAACTGGACCTTGAGCCGGGCAGAGACTGGCATCCGAGCCAGGCAGAATCTGACCACTCAGCTGGGCAGAGCCTGACCTCGGGGCAGGGCAGAGACTGGCCTCCAATACGGGCAGGCTGACCTCAGAGACGGGTAGTCTGGCCACCAGTTAGGGCAGAGATTAGCGTCCGAGCTGGCCAGAGACTGGCCCCGAAGTGGACAGAAACTGGCCTCCCAGCCGGGCAGAGTCTGGCCTCAGGTCTGCAGCAGCATCCAGCCTCGGGGCTCCGGCACAAATGCTCTCCCAGCTGGACAGACACAGGCCTCCGAGCAGGGCATAGAATGGGCTCCAGGCCAGGCAGGGACTGGCCTCCTGACTGAGGTTGAATCTCGCAACTCAGCCGGAGCAGAGTCTGGGCTCTAAAATTCTACAAATTATTTGAAATATTTGCATTTATGTTCCACTGAACAGCAGTGGATAAAACAGGCCAACACCTGTAACAGAGTCACGTCAGTGCAACACATGAAATCACCAAAAACGCAGCGTAAAACTGATTATTACAAATGACAGCAGCTCCAGCAAATACAGAAATTAGGCAGGGAAGGATGTTTCATGAAGCCTCCGCGATGGACTAAGAAGTGGCGAGATTGTGTGTTGGTTATAACAGGCCGACGCCAGCCGGGCAGACGGTGGCCTCCGGGTTGGGGCAGAGTCTGGGCTCCAGGCCGGACACACACTGGCCTCCGGGGGAGGCAGATACTGGCCTCCAAGGTGGGCAGAGTCTGGGCCCCGAGCCTGGCAGAGACTGGCCCCAGGCCGGGTAGAGTCTGCCCTCCAGTCTGGGGAAGAGTCTTGCCTCCGAGCCAGGCAGAGACTGGCCTCTGAGCTGGACAGAGGAGGCCGCGTACGGTCTGAGCTCTAACATTTCCAGAAAATATTTGCAATATTTACAATTATGTGCAACTAGACAGTTTAATACAGGCCAACACCAGCAGGGCAGAGACTGGCCTCTGGGCTGGTCAGTCTGACTTCCGGGCCGGACACAGACTGGCCTCCGAGCACGGCAGAGCCCGGCCTCCCGGCCGGACAGACACTGACCTCGGGGCTCAGGCAGAGACTGGCCTAGACCAGGGAACAGTCTGGCCTCTGGGCCTGGACACAGCCGGGTCTCTGGGCCGGGCAAATTGTCCTGAGAAGGGCCAGAGAGTGGCCCCTGGGTCCCGCAGTGCAACAAAATGCAATGACCGAAGACAGAATGGACTGTTCAGACCGTGTTGGGGAGCGGGGACAGCGCAGAGGACCGAGAAGCGGACACAGGTGATGACCCAGGAGAGCGCTCAGCACAGGCAGAGATGAGAGGACTTGAAAGGTGGCGTCACGGAGCTTTTCTACAGTGACCGACACAAGAACGGGAGCGACTGAGTCATGCTGGAGCAGCAAAGGCCAACGCCAGGCTGGGCAGGGCCGAGGGCCTGGTCCCGGGCACCACCTGGGCCCCGGCCGGGGCAAAACTCGGCATCCAGACCCGGCAGGAGACCCGACGTGACGGCGAAGGCCCCAGACAGTCATTAAACTATTTACTGGTGTACAGAGTCGTGCCCAGCAGGAGCCAGACGCAGAAATTAAAGGGTTTTGAGATGGTCCAGAGACGCTTCTCTGCACGGGCTGATCCAAGCTCCCGAGGGACGGAGCGACGGTGACCGCACGGGCCAGCGCCCGGCCGGGGCCGAGACAGCGCTCAAATTTCTGCAAATGGCTCAGAAACACACTTGTCCTCGTGGGCAGCTTGCAGTACGAGGCGAAGAAACCACAAATTTGGATGCCATCAGCAGTAAACGTTGAATGCTGTGAAGCAGCTTTTCCCCAGCGGAGCGACGCGAGAGCGAGAGGGACGGAGTGACGCTTAAAGGACAGGCCCACGGCAGGCCCGGGCAGAGAGTGGCCTCCGTGTCGGGGCCCAGACTGGCCTGCAGGACAGGGCAGAGGCCGAGCTCTGCATTTTGTAGAAACGGTTGCAATATTTACAATTCTGTGCAGCGTAATGACCGTTTATGACACAGGCCGACGGCGCCAGGGCAATGTCTGGCCTCTGGCCGGGGCAAGATTTGGGTCTGGGCTCGGGCAGAGCCTGGTGTCCATGGCAAGAAGGACTCAGAACTCGGATTTCAGAGATGACGTAGCAACATCTTTAGAATGTGCAGCAGTTTTTCTGGGGAAAAAGCAAATTTTGTAGTATCAAGCCTTCACGTTTCTGCCTCAAAATCGAGACCAACAGAGTCACTTTCATGCAATTATGAAAGACTAAAGTTGAATTGAAGGCAGGAGCGATGGCTTATTTGACTACTGAGACCCAAGATATTCGTTGAATTATTTTTTAATATAAGAGAAGGGTAGACAGAAGACAAACGTAGAAATTAAAGTATTTTAAGGATGTGCTAGAGCAGCTTTTCTACCTGGGACTAACACAAGCTCCAGGGTGAGTGATGTTTATAGGACAGGCCCACACCAGGCCCGGGCAGAGCCGGGCCTCCGGGCCAGGCAGGCACGAGCCTGTGAGGCGGGCATGGAATGGCCTCCAGAGTGGACAGAGACTGGCCTCCGAGCCGGGTAGAGTCTGCCATCCAGGCTGGGGCACAGACTGGACGCCGGGCCGGACAGACTCGGGCAGCCAGGCAGGGACCGACCTCTGAGGCGGGCAGGGATGGCCTCCGAGCTGGGCAGTCTGGCATCTAAGGCTGGTCAGAGCCTGGACTCTGATGGGCCGAGTCTGGCCTCCGAGCCAGAAAGAGACTGGCCTCCCGGGCCAGGGCAGAGACTGGCCTCTCAGTGGCCCAAGTCTGGCCTCCGGGATGGGCAGAGTGTGGCCTCTGGGCCGGGACAGAGATCGGCCCCCTGCCTGGCAGGTCTGGCCTCCAGGCTGGGGTAGGGTCTGATTCTAAAATTTGCAGAAATGGTTGCAATATTGACAATTATATGCAGGTCAACGACAGTTTATAACACAGGCCAACACCAGCAGGGCAGATTCTGGCCTGCAGGTCAGGGCAGAGACCGGACTCCGGCCCGGGGAACACACTGGCCTCCTGGGGAACACACTGGCCTCCGAGCAGGCAGCATCGGCCTCCAACCTCGGGCGGAGACGGCATTCAGGGCTCGGCCAGAGTCTGGCCTCTGGCCCCGGGGTAGGGTCTGAGCTCTAAAATCTCCAGAAACGACTTCAATATTTACAATTCTATGCAAATTCACGCAGTTTATAATACAGGCCAACATCAGAAGGGCAGAGTCTGGCCTCTAAGCCCAGGCAGAGACTGGCCCTCTGAGCCAGGCAGAGTCTGCGCCGGGACAGGCAGAGCCTGGCCTCCAGGACAGGCCGTGTCTGGCCTTCGGGCGTGGCACAGAGAGGCCACCAGGCTCGGGCAGACTCTGGCCTCCCAGCTGTGCAGAGACAGGCTTGCTGGCCCGGGCAGAGTCTGGCCTCTAGGCCCGCGAGGAGTCTAGCCTGCGAGGTCAGCAGAGTTGGCCTCTGGGCTCAGACACTGGCCTCTGAGCTCGGGGAGAGACTGACCGGGGAGCGTCCGAGCTCTGAAATTTCCAGAAACGGTTTGCAATATTGTAATTATATCCCACTGGGCAGTTTATAATACAGGCCAGCACCCGCCTCCAGGCCGGGATCGAGTCCTCCGAGCCCGGGCAGAGACTAGATCTAAAATGTCTAGAAACGGTTGCCATACCTACAATTACGTGCAACTTAAGGGCAATTTCTGCGAGGTAGGAACGACTTTCCGTAAGATCAGCCACAATAAAAGCTGAATCTGGACAGCTCTGCGCCCAGACAGACGCAATAAAGGTCAAAGTGCCAAAGTAAAACAGCAAAAACCGAACTGAAGGCAGGTGGGAGGCCTTAGTGGGAGACGCAGACGCCTCAGATCATGGTCCTAAAATATTCAGAACATATTCGTAGGCAGCATCAGCCAATGGATTAATTCAATATTGAGGATCTAATGAAGTAAGTTTTCTACAAAGGCCTCAGACAAGGTGCAGAGAGACTGAGTGGTGCTTCTACTACAGGGTCACACGCTGCTGGGGTGGACCCGGAGCCCCGGCCGGGGCAGAGTCCGGCCTCCAGGCTGTGGCCCAGACAGCTCTGAGATTCCCAGAAACGGCTCAGGAACATGTTTACATTAACATGTACCTTGAGGACAGTGATACAAGCATCACTTTCTCATAATGTCAGCAACAATCATGGTAAATCCTTCACCCTACATTGGAATAGACCCCAATAGAGTCACTTCGAAGGATAAAACGACCAAAAACAGCGTTAAATTAGGGGTGAGACCTTCTTAACTCCTGAGAATCCTTCATCACAGAAGAGAATTTTGAATATAAGATAATCGTAGGCAGCAGAAGCCATGGATTAAATATTAAGGATGTGATAAAGAGGTTTTTCCACAATAGCCCAGGACGGGAGAGACTGAGGGATGTTTACAGCACAGGCCGGCACCAGGCGGGTGCAGAGCCGGATCTCCGGGCCCGAGCACAGACGGACGGGCCTCCGGGGTGGGGCCGAGGCAGGCCCGAGAGATTTCCAGAAATGCCCAAGGGTCGTATTCACAGTTACATGCAGCTTAAAGACAGTTCACGCCGGGAGAAAACAGATTTTCAAAAGACGGGCCCCCCGAAGAGCTAAATCCTTCACGGAGCTGCGTCCCAGTAGACACCAAGAGCCACGTCCACGCAGCCGAAGAGTGACCAAGAGCAGAACTGGAGGTTGGAGTCAGACCGCCCTGCAGGCCTGATTCCTCTTAGGCCATCGGAGAGACGGATATTCCATAGAAGACATGACAGATTGTCAGGGGGAAAAGGCTGTCCTGAAGCTGATCCCATCCAGGCTTCGTGGACGCCACCCCACCCCAGGCCCAAACCAAAGACACTGGGGACTCCACATCCCATCCCCGCCCAAGGGAAGGGGGCTGGGACCTGAGGGTGGGGTTCAGCAGCCAGGTGGGGATAAAGCCAGACCCGTGGGCTTTGGGGGGGTCCCCCATGTTGGCTCCCCGCCAGCTCGCCGTGTCCGGCCAGCTCGGAGAGGGCCTTTGGGTTTCCAGGTCGGCGGATCGGGAAGGACGCATGAAAGACTTTACTTCCCTATTTTCTCCCTGAGTTGTCCATTTTCCTTATTTCCTTTTCCCTTGTCAATAAACCTTCTATGAACCTGTTGTGTGTCCTGCAGTGGAGTACTCCTAAGTCCCTTGTAAGCGCGCGGGGGAGGACCCACAGCCAGGAACCCGCTCAATATTGGGGCTGCTCTATAACAAGATATCTCGAGCTAATGCAGACATGAAGGAATTTGGGGGTGTTATCGGGAAGCTTTTCTAGAATGGACTCACACAGGACGAGAGCGTTGACTGACGTTCACAGCACAGGCCACCGCCGGCCCGGTGAGAGCCGGGATGACCCGCCATGACCCGCCCCGGCAGGGCCGTGCAAATGTGCCCGGGCAGAGACTGAAATCTGGGCTCGGGCAGAGTCTAAACTGCGGGCCGGGAGAAGGTCTGAGCTCGAAAATGTCCAGAAATGGCTGCGGCATTTGCAATTACGCACAATGACCGTTTAGAACACGGGCTTCCCCCAGCGGGGCCGAGTCTGGCCTCTGGCAGGCGGAGACTGCAGCCTCCAGGCCGGGGCAGACACAGTGTCCAGGCCAGGGGCAGAGACCGAGCTGTGACCTTACTAGAAATGTTTGCAATATTGACAACTAGATGCAAGTAACGACAGTTTATCCTGGAGGCCATCAGCGCCGGGGCCGTATCTGGCCTCCTGGCTGGGGCTGAGTCTGGTCCTGGCCGGGGCTGAGTCTTGCCTGCGGGCTGAAGTGAGCTCTGAAATGTCAATGGTTTGCAATATTTACAGTTATGTGCAACCTCACAACCCGCACAACCCCAGGCCCACACCCCTGGGGTGAGACCGGCCTCCAGGCTGGCCTTAGAGCGGCCTCCAGGCCTGGGCCTAGTCGGTTCTGCGGGTCAGGGCAGAGGCGGAGCTCCAGAATGTTTAGAAATCGCTGAGCAATATTGAAAGTTGTCAGCCAGTTAGTGACCGTTTTCGGGAGGAAAAGCCAAATTTTCAAAATAGCATCTGTGGTAAGAGCTCAAGAGACCCCAGCAGACACGACAGTCTGACTTCAATGCAACACAAGGAAATGACCCAAAGCATAATTAAGGCAGGACTCAGGCCCTGTGTCTTAGTGGATCCGCCTGTTCTGCTCCCCACTCTGTCTCTGGGGAGTCCTCTCACCCCCCCACCTCTGGCCTGCACCCCAGCTCTCATATGCATCCATAAATCTTTAAAAAAAATTAGCCTGGTTGCACGGAGAGACGGGGTGGGAGCAAACAAAAGCCAAAACCTTGTCTTTATGCAAAACGGGCATCGCCACCCACCAGGGGAGCAGCACCCCAAGCCCCGGGACCGCCCTTCCTGCAACCCGAGGCACCCAGTGGCTTCCAGACAAATGCCCAACTAGGGGTGGCAGCCTCGGCTTGCTTTAAAATCCCTTTCTTCCTCTTCGGACCCCCTTAGAGCCTCGCTGACCAGCCCAGCAAGTAGCCACGTGCTGAGGTCACCCCTGAAGGCAACGCGCCTTTCTGCTGTGACCGGGCTGGACGCAAACGTGTCTCAAGTCGGCGCCACAACCCCCAGGATTAGGAACCTCCGTGCTCAGGCGCTTTAAGGAACAGCTGGGACGTGGGTGCAGAAGCCAAGACCACGCAAGGCTGGGGGCCAGCTGGGCACAGCCAGAGCAAGACGGTCCCCCCGAGTCACAGCCTAAGCACAGCCAGGAGGGCTGGTGGCTGCGTCTCCTGGAATTCGAATACCCAGGGGCGCGTCCCCAACTTTGACAAGGAACTCCCGGGACACGTCTGCGGAAGCCAGGGCCACTAAGGCTGGACGCCGCCTGGGCAGAGCCAGACCAAGACGGTCCCCCCAAATCACAAGCTAAGCACGGCCAGCAGAGCTGACGGCTGGGTCTCCTGGGGCTACCCACGGGCGCGCCCCCAACAGTTACAAGGGACTCCTGGGACGTGTCTGCAAAAGCCAAAAGCACCCAAGGCTGGGGGCAGCCTGGGCAGAGCAAGACGGTCCCCCCAAATCACAAGCTAAGCACAGCAAGGCGAGTTGATGGCTGGGTCTCCCCGAGTTCGGCTACCCAGGGGCGCGTCCCCAACATTTATAAGAACAAGACTCGACAAAAAGGACAACTTCCAAAATGCAGCCTTTAAAATCACTTTGGCTGCTGAGTCTGGACCGTCTCAACCTCACCAGGACGCAGCCACTTGGGTGGAAACCTCCACTGGAGGCCCCGGCTGCCCAGCAGGACCCTTTGGGGGAGACCCTGGCGCCTGCACGGGTGAGCGCAGGAGGGGCCGGCAGGTGCTGCCCGCCCAGGTGAGCCCAGAGTCACGGCCCAGTGCCCTGTCTCCCTGCGCCTCGTCCCTGAAGCTGAACCCCACAGGGACCTCCCGGGGGGTCCCTCTGCGCGCGCAACTGGCCGTGACCGCTGAACCCCCACAGGGTCCTCCCGGGCGGCCCCTCTGCGCGCGCAACCGGCCTCTCCAGAACCTCCACACGCGCCCCGGCCTCCCCCAAAACGCCCCAAGAGGAAGGAAAGTCCACTCACCTGAGGCCTCCTCCCGGCTCCGCGCCCCGCAGCCGCTGCCGGAGGGTGTCCCGGCGCCGCCCCCGCGGGTTCAGCCCAAGCCCCCCCAGAAAAGAGGCCACACGGGTGGAGACTTTATTGAGCAGCATCAGGGGGGCCGGAGCCCGCGCGCCAGGCCCTCGGGCGGGTTCCCGGGGCGCACGAAGCAGGTGAGGGCGGAGGGGAGACGCCCCCACGCGGCACCCCAGACCCCAGGGCGGGAGGGGCTCGGCCCCTGCACCTGCTCTGCCCCCCCCACCCCCCCACCCCCCGCTGTCCGGCTGTGCAGGCCGCAGGCCCCGCCCCGTGGCCGCTAATTAGCGCAGCGAAGCCCCCCCCTTCCTGCACCTCCGCGCACCTGCGCCAGGTGGGGATGGTGAGGCCTCTCGTGCGCACCTGGAGGACGTCGCCCGGCCGCACCCCAGAGCCTCCCAGCAGGGTCTGCCCTCGGTTGCTGGGGACGCCCCCCCCCCCCCCCCGCCCCGGGTCCCAGGGAATGTCTCCTGCCCCTCGGGGACGCCCCCGTGGAGTTGGGGCCCGGCACCCCACTCGTCTCCATTCCCGCCCCTCCAGGGCCTCGGGGTTCGGCCCCAGGGCCCGCTGCGCAGCAGCTCCGGCTCCCGCCCCTGGCGAGCAACACCCCGCCTTCCTCGCCAGACGCCCCCGGGGGTCCCCAGTCGCGCGGGGCTGCGCCTTGGGTAGAAGCGGGTTCCCTACGCTTCGGGGGGCGCCTCCCCGCCGGGCTCCTGGGAAGCCTCGAGGCGTTTCCAGGGAAGCCGTGGTTCAGGGGTGCCCAGATCCCCCCCCCACGGGCTCTCCCGCTCTGGGAGTCGGGGCGCTGCAGGGAAACCCGAGGAAGCAGCCGGGGGCGGGCGGGTGGCCCAACGCACCCCCCAGCGGGTCCCCGTTTGGGCGGCCGCGTCGCCAGAGCCAGGGACGCCCGCGCAGCTGCCCGGTCTCCCGGGGGTGGCGGGTCCGACCCCAGGCCCGGGGCGCAGGGCGGCTGAGCCCCCAAATCCCAGCAAACCAGCAAGGGGCGGGAGGGCCCCTCAGGGCGCCCTGGGTCTCCAGGGGTGGCGGGCCGGACCCCAGGCCCCAGGGGGTCTGAGCCCCCAAATCCCAGCAAACCAGTGAGTGGCCGGAGGCCTCTCAGGGCGCGCAGCCCGGGGAGGCGTGGAGGGGGCAGGTGGGGCCCGCGCCGGGCAGGTGGGGGCTCACCTGTGACGGCTGCGCTTCCAGGCAGCACCGGGGAGAAGGGGGGACATGGAAAGGGGGTGCAGAGCGGGCAGGGCAGAGGGGGTACAAGGGAAAAGCGCTGGCGGGTCTGGGGTCCAGCCGGGCCGGCCGGGGCCGCCACCCCTATATGCGCTCGCCGGGGCGCTGCAGCCCGAGGGGCGGAGCGGGGCGCAGGGCGGGGCCGGAGCACCAGCCGTGGTGGACTGGGCAGCGCACCTGGGCCTCGTCTGGGCCTCAGGGAGCAGCGTCCAGGCCCCGCCCGCCCGCCAGGAGTGGGGAGGGAGGGGCGCCCCCAGCCCCGGGCGCTGAGGGGGGTCGGGGAGCTGCGCACCCCCAGACCCACCTCGGCCGTGTCCCCGGGGCCACCGGGGCTGCGGGGCAGCAGGAGGCCGCGTCCTTGGGGTGCTGCCCGGCTCCAGGCCTCGGGTTCGGGCTCTGCTCCCCGCGAGCAGGGCAGGTAGGTGGCCCGGTCAGGTCAACAGGTAGGTGCCTGACGCGGGGGAGTGGGCTCACCTGTGGGCCCCGTGAGCGCAGAGGTAAACAGGTAGTTGCCCTAATGATGGGAGTGGGCTCACCTGTGGGCCCCGTGAGCGCAGAGGTAAACAGGTAGTTGCCCTGAGGATGGGAGTGGGCTCACCTGTGGGGCCCCCTGAGCACAGAGGTAAACAGGTAGGTGCCTGACACGGGGTGGGCTCACCTGCACACCTCCCGCTTGCAGAAGAAGACCCCCAGAGCAGGGCAAGCTGGTCCCCGAGGCAGAGAGGACCGAGCTTGGCCCACCCCACCCACAGGTGCTGCAGTCTCGGGTGACCCGCCTGGTAGCTCTGGGGGCCGCGGGCGCAGGTTGTTGGGGGATGCAGGGGCTCTGAGGTCCAGAAGTCTAGGAGTGCAGAGATGCAGGGGCTCTGGGGTCCAGGGATGCAGAGATGCAGGGGACCTGGCGCCCAGGGGTGCAGTGATTCAGGGGCCCTGGCACCCAGGGGTGCAGAGGTGCAAGGGTCTGGCGTCCAGGGGTGCAGGAATCACAGCCCTGGTGCAGGGATGCACCGTCCTTGTTTGAGCCCAACACTGTTGTCGTCTCTATTTTATTACAAATGAAGCCCGGGTTCTGACCCGCCCCGAAAGTCCCAGGTGAGTCAGGCAGGTCCCGGTCATGCCGACTGTCATGACTTTGCCCAGTGATGCCTTGGCAGGGCCAGCACTGACCCCTGTGTCCACCGCCTGTTGTCTGCCTTTGCAGCCTGGGTCCTTTGGGGGGCTGGATCGGGGGGCTGGGGTCCTCGGGCAGGATGCCCACAGATGTAGCAGCATCTGGGCAGCCCCGTCCTGGTGTGCTTCACCCAGTGGTCAGTGTTTCCGGATCCTTCTGCTCTGACTCTTCCTCTTTTTGAATCGGTCGCTGACTTAACTTCACAGTGAGGATGTACCTGACCCCAGTGCTGGTCTCTGGGCTTGGGGACCTGATTACTGGGGGTCAGTGTCCCCATCACACCAGCACAGGGGGAAGGGGCCACAGCAGGGCTGGAGCCAGGGCTTCCAGAGGTTGTCCAGCTTGTCCAGCTGCAGGGGGGCCGGGCTGAGAGTCCGGCGATGTTGCTCCACAGCCCGGGAGACTGTGTCCACCACCTGATGGAACAAGGGCTCCGTGTCTGGCGTGAGGACGTGGGCTTCAGCAGGATCTCTGGAGAGGTCAAAGAGCAAAGGTGGATCATGACGGTCGACGTGGCCCCCGGAGCATGGACAGACCACTCTCCCGTAACAGGCTCCTGCACCCTCCGGGTGGAACCGTGGGGTCACGTAGTGGACTTTCCATGTGGCTCCACCTGCAGGGAAGGTCAGAGTCATAGAGGGTTGGAGAAACAGGGTGCAGTGGGGGAGCATGTGATGGAGAACAACAGCCAGAGGGGAGAAACCCGCCAAATGCCCTTCAAGTCTGAAAGATTAACGAAAATGGTCCGTCCGGGTGTGGAATATTACGCACCCGTGAAAAGGGAAAGCTCTGCCATTGCTTACGATATGGATGAGCCTTGAAACATCATGTTCAAGGAGAGAATCAGGCGCAGACGGACACACAGTGTGGGATCTGTTTCTAGGAAATGTCCAGAACAGGCCAGTCCACAGGCAGGGAGTGGGGTCCTGGTGCCAGGGACTGGGGTGAGGGAACAGATGGTACTGGCAGGAGCGAGAAGGAGGGAGTGTGCAGAGGAAGCCGTGAGGAGCCAGTGGCCACTCCTCCCAGCCCACTCACGGTCGGCTTGGTGCCAGCGGGCTGCGTGAAGAAGGTTCTCACAGTAATGCATGAGGAACTCATGGTGCTGGTGGTGGGGTGTCCCCAGGAGCAAGGGCAGCAGGTCCCGGCCATCAATGACCCTGGAGGAGGGACAAGAGGACATGGGGTTCGTCCTTGATGCACCTCTAAGGTCACCTTGGCTAGAGCATACTGGAGACCCCAGCTGCCCATCATGTATCCATCCATCCATAATCCATCCTCCATCCATCCTCCATCCATCATCCATCCATCATCTATCATCCATCCATCATCCACCCATCCTCCATCCATCATCCATCCATCATCCATCCTCCACCCATCATCCATCATCCATCCATCCATCATCCATCCATCAACTATCATCCACCCATCCTCCATCCATCATCCATCCATCATCCATCATCCATCCATCATCCATCATCCATCCATCAACTATCATCCATCATCCATCCATCATCCATCATTCATCATCCTCCATCCATCTATCATGCATCCTCCATTCATCCATCATCCATCCATCCATCCATCATCCATCCATCATCCACCCATCATCCATCTATCATCCATCATCCATCCATCATCCATCCATCCATCCATCATCCATCCATCATCCATCTGTCCATCCGTCCATCCATCCCTTTAGACATAGATGTATTCAGCTATACATTCTATTAACCTAGTTAAAAATTATGTGCCAAATATCTGCATCATGATTTAAATGTTGTATCCCCTCCAGGCTGTCAAGATCATGAAAAAATTTTATGTTCTATTTCCCCCAATATCTTCTATAGTCTTTAAAAAGAACCATTAGAACGATCTAAAAGGCCTCCCACTGCCTCCAAAATGCTTTCTCCTGAGGAACTATTGGATTTTTCAACCACACTTGCCCTTATGATAAAAGGGCGGCCTTACGAATCGGGACATGGACCTTTTGAGTCATGACGCAGCCTTGTGACCCCACTAGAGCGTGGCTGGGACCTGGAGAGTTTCTGTAGATGCTGGTTTCGGGGAGCCCCACCCCGGGAAAGCCACGGGGACCTTTCACATGTGTGTGGTCTGGAGAATCGAGCCCCATGGGCCCTCTGTACCTGTCTCGCGGCACCATCCCGCCTCCCAGCTGCACCACGGTGGGGAAGACATCCATCAGGCTGGTGGGCTCGTGGATCACGCGGCCGGCCGGCAGCACCCCCGGCCAGCGGAAGATGCCCGGGACGCGGATGCCCCCTTCCCAGCCGCCCATGCCCTTGCCGCCTGCGAAATAGAATGGAAAATTGGGACGGAGCGTCAGCGAGGCTGCTCCTCTGCTCATTCGCCTTCTCGGCTTGTTCTAAAAGCTGCTGGCTCTGCTCTTTGCCATCCTCCCTCTTGCTGCCATGACACGTTATCACAAGGGTAGGGATTTGTGGAAATAGAAATTTAAGATCTGACAGTCCGGAGGCTAGACGCTCAACAGGGGACCCACAGGGTCAAAGCCAAAGCGGGTTCTTGAAGAATCTTTGTGGCCCGTGAGATAATCTTAGCGGCAGCAGCTTGTAACGTGGCCACTATGGAGGTCAGCTCTCCTGGATGGTAGGATTCTAAGCTGAGCCTATGGGAAGGTGAGTGGGTCAATAAAACGGTGGCTACTCACTCGGTGGAATATTATGCAGCCATGAAAAAGGTGGCAGTGCAGAGATCAGGTGCAGCATGGATGAACCATGAGAATATCACATTGAGGGAAAGAAGCCACAGGAGCGCATAGGATTCGTGATTCCATTTACATGAAATATTTAGAAGTGGGACACGTTCAGTGTAGAAACAACAGTGCCTGAGAGTTGCCAGGAGCTGGGAGGGGGCGGAAATGCAGTGTGACCACAAATGGGTATCGAGCTTCTCTCCGAGAGGATGAGGTGTTTGGTCATTAAGAGCGATGGTGGCTGCACGGGGCTGTACATATCCTCAATGCCAGTCATTGGGCCCCCAAAATCCAGATTTCAAGATTTTAGAAAAAATCTTGCCCTCCTCACAAAGCAAAGTCCTTGGTCAACAGCACGTGAAGGCTCTTGAGAGGGAGGGTTGGGGTGGAGAGATTGGGGACTGCAAGGGAAAACCAGGGACCACAGGCTAGGACGGGCTCTCTTACCTCTGTAGATGCCGTTCCAGCCGCCATATTGGTTGTCTCCAAGTTGGGCCTCTAAAGATCCCCCGTTATCAGACGTGAAGTACACAAGCGTTTGGTTGGTCAGACCTTCCGAGTCCAGAGTACTGAGGATCTGTCCTGCCAAGAAGGGGTGAGTTTGAGTCGCCCCCATGGGAAGACTCTCTTAGACCCAGTGATTTGCTGCGTGTTAGCACTTTGGAAGCCTCCGTGAGGATGAGTCTTCAGTGGTAATGCAGAAAGGGCGTGGGCAGCGGTGTAACCGTGCGCCCCTGGGCATCCTTGACTGGAGAGGGGCCTTTTTATGCTCCATTCAGTCCCAGAAAAGCCTCCGGGACACCCCGAGGGCACAGGGCCCGTCAGACAACATAGAGGAAGCTCAAAAATTGAGACAGAAGAGGGTTACGATGGAGCAGGGCGGTGGAGGGATGGCCGCCACCTGACTCTCCCAACCTCCATGGCTTTCTCCCAACCGTTCATTCAAATCCCAGGTTGTGCCGAGGGGAGTGTTCTAAAAAGAGTCTGGAAAGCGCATTTGCCCTGAAATCTCGCGTCACGATTCTTCTGCAGACTCTGACACGCTCCGTCCACCCCACGAGGACCCCGGGAAGCCGCACCCCGGGAAGTCCCATCCTGGACGGGGAAGGATCGGTCACTCAGCTTGAGAAAGCCCCGCCACTCCGGGCACTGTTGTTCACCTGGGGGAGAAGGACGAGACTTCCCGCCCCAGGGGGGTCGTATTGCCCCCCAGGTGTCCACCGAAGGCGTCGTTGTGACAGAGACCAAGTGCAGGGAGTCAGGATAAATGCTGTGGTGGCTTCGACCCGACCCGCTCAAGACTCGAGCCTCCTCTGCGCCTCCGAGCTTTCGCCTTAACCCGCCCCTTGTGGCTTCTCCCTCGCCCTTCTCCCGCCTTCTTGGGGTGCGCTTGGCAGAGCACTTACCCACCATCCAGTCCATCTCCTCTACGTTGTCCCCGTACAAGCCATGGGCACTGTGCCCCCGGAAGCTGTGCGTCGTCACCAGGGGGGTGTGCACGTGCAGAAAGGACACGAAGAGCAGGAAAGGGCCGCGCTTGTTTCTACAGATCAGAAGTGACAACGGTCGGCATTATTTTTTCAGATATTGTAGCTGAAGTCATGGGGTGCGGGGTCACACCGTCCTCAGGGGTACAACCCTGTAAATACACATCTGTGGACATCAAGATCACCCCGAGAATGTTGGTTCCACCCCCCGCCTTTGCCTATTTCATCCAAGCCCAACCCCTTCTCCCCCGGCGACCCCTCTCCAAAGGGGCCGGCGTTCCCTTTCTAAAGCCCATCGGAAGATCCGCCCCGGTTTTGTAGATTGTTTTCATCCTAAACGCTGTCATTTTCTCACTCTACGGACAGCTGAGACCTGAAGGGAGGAGTTGAGCCCCATCTGCTCTGGCAGCTCTTTCACGCAAGGACGTCAACGTATGTTTTTTCTCCTCCGCTGTCACCTTCAAATGGCACCACATCCTCAGTTTTCTTGACAAATTCTCTCCAACTATGAAAGTTTAGGACACTACAGGATTGTGGAAACGCGTGCAAACTTTTTCTCCTCCATCTGGGTAACCCCGCATCGCCCCCCTCTGCACTCTTGGTTTTCATGATCGAATCTATGTCCTGAAGTTAGAGACAAAGATCAAGGTCTTAGACTTAATGGGTTTAATTTGAAGACTAGTTGTCACTCATACCAGACCCGGATTACACAGCTCCTTCCAGAAGTCCAATGAATATTCTAGAACGTGAGCACATTATCACCAGCAGGCAAGCTGGGGGGATCCCCACCTTACTGGATCGCCCGGGGGGAACAGGAGATGCCTCTATGTAGTAGAAGCTATTCATTGTCTCCCTCTTGGTGCAACAAAATCAGTGCTCCAGTCACTCAAATTTATGTCCAATCTGAAATTAGTAACAGGACATCTCTGTCTAGATGAGGGGGGGGTCTAAGAATATTTAGATTTTGCTGTAAAGGCTTTTCTGTGCTTGCATTTCTCATGTTAGATATGGTCTGTGTTGTCAAAGGGTGTTTATAGGATGACATTATCTTCCCCCAAGACTGAAGGCGACAGCAGCGAATTTCGAGCAACCTGTGCCTTGTGTCAACGGACACAATGCAATGGGACTCCAGTGGACGTCACCTGCCACTCATCTCACCAGAAATGTCTTTCTGGGCCAGGGCTGTTTCCCCGTTCGAACGCCCATTGCAGAATATTTCTCCAAAGCATTTCCATCACCTTTTGAGAAAGGATGACACTTCCTGGAGCATCAGTGAGGTTGTCCTTTGAAATTTCATGGGCTGTTCGGTGATGCTGTGGTTTCTCATCAGAAAGCAATCGGCGTGAACGAGCAGGGTGCCCAACGCACAGGAGGTTGTGAACAGCAAGATGGCGGCCGCGGTCGACCAGATGACCGGTCTCCACGAGACTCCAATGAGGCGGGTGAGTTTCCCGGCAGTGAGCGTGAGGGTGGCGAAGGCCATGATTTGGAACCAGAAGTGGAATGTGTGCTCCAGAGCCACCCGCTTCTCCGATATTTCCCACTGGTTACAATCTGCCATCATGGACAAGGGCATCCCGTAGAAGTGGTCAAATCCGTGGGCAAGTGGGTGGTGGCAGTGGTCGCTGGAGGACTCGCAGTTGAGACCCAGGTGCCATTTTCCTAAAAGGCAAGAAAGAAGAGGCTAGAGTGACCGGTCAATCACTTGGTGGGTAGTTGTTTTGTGGTTGGGATTTTCCGCTGGCATCACTGGCAGACGCTTGTCTTCCCTGCTGTCATCCCTGGGGGCTGAGAGTGAGACCCAAGTGTTTTGTCCCCACCCCAAGGGCACCCACCCACCATCCAGAGACTCTCATGAGATGTCCCAAGGGGTATTCCGTGAGAAGTCTCTCTGTAATGCATGGGTCTCCCTCTCTCCTGAAATTATCCCTATATCACACCCATTTTATTTCTGATTTTGAGCTGAATATTCTCTCCCCACCAGTGAAAACGATGTACGTACCTACCAGCGCGGTGGCGTAGCCTTTATCCTTTAATATCCTCGCAAACGTTGTCTCATTTGCAGGAAGCCCTCCAGATGCTCCTGCCCACGCCAGAACCCGGTAACCTCTGCTGGACACCATACCTCGAAGAACGGTTGCCAAAGACATGTTACAACCACGGGACAACGTTCATCACCAGCCTCCTTCTGACGTCATTCAGAATAGTTGGGGGATATTATTCGCAAAGCAATGGAAAATTTCTATCTGACATGCCATTGCCTGAGGGGCTTCCATTTTGGGTCACAAAAGAAATGATCAGTTACTTGAAGACATTGTTTTATTATGTTTAGGCTATTACGAAAGAGAATTAAATGAAAAAGGATTGATGATTCAACATGGTTGATGACTTCACAGCACTCTTGACAGAATCCCTGGTTCTCAAACTTATTTGTACTCTGGAATCGTGTGGAGACCTTCAAAATATTCCAGCACCATAACGCTTAGCGATGATGACTGCAGGTGGTCTGGGTAGAAATCGGGGTTCGGGTGGCTAAAAGATCCCCCCAGATAGTCTCAAGTGCAGACAAGGCTGGGGGTCATGGGTATAATGCATCCTGACCTGGTGCTGCCAGGGTCTCACCCCACAATTCTGAATCCAAGGTCATTGTCTTTCTAGAGTCCTGCAGGAGAGTCAAGAGCCAGCGCTGGAGAAGGTACTAGACCCCCTCGGCGGCTGCGGTCTGAGGAGAGAGGGCAGCCTGGTCCGAGGCTGCCTGTATTGCTAAGAGATCCTCACCCGGGAGCTTGGAGAATGCTGGGATTTTCCCAAACCATAAAAGACCCCTGGTTCGATAAAGACTCATGGAAGGGACTCAGCTTTTGGTGGGGAGCTCCGGCTTAAGTGGACCTTGATCCCTGGGGCCCAGAACATCTCAGGTGGACAGGGAATGACAAACCTGATCTGATGGGGTATCTGCCTGTCAGGAAAGCAGCCCGACTTGGGGTGCACATGGACGCAGCTGCTATGTGCTGCGTGAGCTTCACCCCATCCTCAGCAAGGCGGTCGATGTTGGGGGTCCTGTGGAGGAAAACATGAACACTGTTCCTTAATTAGCAAACAAATGGTATTTCCCTCAGTGTGCTTCTGCTGGTCACTGCCCAGTACCCCACAGGGTGCCCAGGGATGACCGAAGCTCAAAGCAGGAGCCTCACATGTGTCCTCACCCACCCGAGCAATGTCCACTGCAGTCTAGTATCACCTGTGAAGCTCCCAGCACGTGCTGCTGGTGCTGAGATCAACACCCCAAGGAAGCCAATCTGGAATTCAGAATCTGGTGTCCTTGGGAAGATCTAACCTCAAGGTGTTGGGGGAGTGGATGTCCTGAGCAAGGTTTATGGACACCCCCTCCTCCCCAGACCTAAGAGACCAGAGACACCAAGGATGACAAATCCTGTAGAGTCGTCACCACCGAGGAGCGGATGCTGGGAGCTGAGGGTGGAGTCAGTAGCTGGGCTTGGGATAATCAGACATGTGGGTCTTGGTGGGGGGGCTTGGTTTTCCCCAGTTTTCAGCATGTTTTGGGGTCCCAGTTCAGAGGGCCTGGTAGGAACAGTCACCCATGTATCTCTCTCTTTCTCCCTGAGTTATTCCTGTTTTCCCCTTTCTTGTTGGAGACCCCTGAGGCACACAGCACAGAGACCAGAAAAACATCAAGGTCATGGCTGAAAAACTGATGAGCTCAGGTCGGAACAGTGGCCCCTGCATAGACTGTGATGTTCCTTCTTGTGTGTACAAAGCTATGTGTGGGATCACAAACTAGATTAAAAAAAAAAACAAAATAACCTAATTACACAAAACCTTGGCAGGAAATGTGTGCCCAGACATGGCCAAATTGTGAAAAAAACACTTCATTGTCTAATAATTAATACAAAAAATCTGAAAACAAGTTTCAGCAGACACTGAAAGCCCTTCAACACAAATAAAAGCCCTGGCGTCCCCTGGCTCCCGCTTCAACTCTATGTGCGTCTGTCATTTCTTAATAATTCCATCGACTGCATCAAATTCCTCTCTCAACCCTGCTCACCAAAACTGGACTCTGACATGTCCTGTGTGCACCTGCCGCTGAGTCTCATGATAAGGTCCATTTAAGCACACGGGTGAGACCCAGTCAGGCCACCTCATTTCCCATCAGGTGGGTGACATATATGGGAATTTCGGGGTGCTTGGAGGTCCCAGCCTTGACCTGCACACATTGCAGGTGCCACTGAGGCTGGGACTCAGGCACAGTGTCCGGCAGGCCCGTGAGCTGGGCCCTGCAGGTGACCATACGGCTGAGTCACGAGAGCTGCATGGAGCGGCGGGGACGGCTCACCATACCCTGCGCTGGGGAGAGTCGTGGGAAGCAGCGAGTCTTTTCTGCCCACCTGACGGTGCGGTTGCCGTAGCAGCCGACATCTCCGATGCCGAGGTCATCGGCCATCAGAAGGAGGATGTTGGGGCGGGAGCCGGACACGCTGTGGCACGCTGAGGACACGCACAGCAGGAGCAGACAGGCGCTGACCGGCAGCCACTTCCTGCAAAGAAGCCACCGAGGAGCTCAGCCGGGGGCCCGTCCATCGCTGTGTCCTGTCAGAGCCTTCCGGGCACCTCACGGCTCCGCCTCCACCGACAGTGGCTGTGGTCCCAATTCCCACAGCTCCGCGGACACACAGCCAACATGTGGCAGAGTCGAGAAGTTATGAGGGATCTGACACCTCTTCCAGGATGCCTTCCTGGATTGCTCCCCGCAAAAGGGAGATGTGATCTTTGGAGAATGACAGTGTCTATGGCATTTGCACGACAACAAAACCATTTCCGGAAGGTTGTCCTGTCTCTGAGACACTCACCGGGAAGGTGTCCGTGATGGCCCTAGAGAAGCTCTCCCTGCCCCCAACCCAGCGCCTCCTCCTGTGTCTTCCTTAAATAAGAAACACGAGCATCAAGATAGCAACATCTGACCTTTCCGGTCCACTGGTGGGTGGTGTATGTGGGAATTTTGGGGTGCTTGGAGGTCCCAGCCTTGACCCGAGATACTGGGGGAGAATTATCACCACCCTGGCTGGGGGCATCCCGATCGCCCTCACCACCCGGCTCTGACTGTGGCCATGTTGTGTGTGAGACCGTCTTTCTCAGCGGAGCGTGGGGGCTTGTGTGAGTGACCTGACATGCGTGGCGGATGCTGACGCAGCAAGGCCACTGGCCCTTTAGCTAAATGCATGAGCAAACACAGAGCAACAGGCCCCCCAGGTCTCTCTTACCAAGAATGTTCCAGATCCGGCATCTCTTCGTTCCCTCTTTTTCCTGCAAGACAAGAAGACAACCCTGTGAGATGGTCAGAAAAGGGACTCGTTGCACAACAAGTGGGTCTGTGTGTGGCGGAGCCAAGCTGACTCTCTCTGCGGTGCCCCACCGTGGACTCAGTCTCCATAAATCCCTCGAGTCCCGGCATCTGCTGCGAGTGGAATCACACAACTCTTACTTCACTCAGCATCATCCCCCTCCAGGCCCTTCCATGTTGGTGCAAATGTCAAGGGCTCATCTTTTTCATGGCTGTGTAGTATTCCACCGTGTACACAGACTGTGTCTTCTCTCCCTACTCTCCTGTCCTTGGCACTTGGGTTGTTTCCATTCCTTGGCTATTGCAAATATTCCTCCAAGCAACACGGGCACCAACAGGATCCTTTTGAATTTGCTTTTTGTGTCCTTTGGGTAGATGCCTGGAGCGGAATTGCTGGGTCATAGAACAGGTTCATTTGTAGCCTTCTGAGGGTCTGAGGACCCTCTGCGGCTTTCTACAGGGGTGACCCCGTGAACATTAAAGGTTCAGTTACCATCATTCTGGGAGCAGAAACCAGACAAACTGAGAATTTCAACGCCTTTAGCCTTGTTTTCTGGAAAACAACTTTGCAAAGTGAACCTTTACAAAGAGGCCTGAGTTACATGGTCACGTCTGGGTGTGAAAATTCAGGGAAAGCATCTTTTTCCAACTTACCCGCACCACGGATGTGTGTTTCTTTGAGAAATAAGGAGATGGAAATTAAGGAAGTTAGGAGTTTAGGGCAGGTTCTGTGAGAGTGGGGCCTGGGGGAGGCGTTTGCTAGAAAGGTCTCCAAGGAGGAGCTGCCTCCCGACCAGCCAGCAGACAAGCTACTAAGTCCCTTCAGGAGCTACCCCAGGGCTGTTTCTCAGGGACAGGAGGGAGCTGGGGCCCTCAAAGGTGGGGTCCGATCCCACAGAGAGTGCCAGAACACCCTCTAGGTGTGTTCCTGAACCCCTCCCCACCTTCAGGGACTGGAATGTTTCAAGGCCTGAAGGTGACCCCTCCCAGCTGGGCACACAGGAGACAGACAGCCCCCCCCTGCTGTGACCCCTGAATGGCCTTTCCACCCCCTGCCGAGAGCCAGCGGCAGCTCCAGGGGACTGAACAATGGGGTGGCCTTTGGTCTCTGCCGGCCTCTTAGAAAGAAAGGAGCAGACCCTGCCAGCCCCCCGGCTCTGCCTGCTTTTCCCTCAAAACAACTTAAAACCACAAGCCCCTGGGGAGGGGGTCTGTTCTAAGCATCTTGGGGGGCCTGTTCTGAGCATCTTGGGAGGCCTGTCTGAGTATCTTGGGGGGCTTGTTCTGAGCATCTTGGGGGCCTGTTCTGAGCATCTTGGGGGTCTGTTCTGAGAATCCTGGGGGGCCTGTTCTGAGCATCTTAAGGGACTGTTCTGAGCATCTTGGGGGGTCCATTTTGAGCATATTGGGAGGCCTGTTCTGAGTATCTTGGGGGGCTTGTTCTGAGCATCTTGGGGGTCTGTTCTGAGCCTCTTGGGGGTCTGTTCTGAGCATCTTGGGGGACCTGTTCTGACCATCTTGGGGGCCTGTTCTGAGCACCCCCAAGGGAGCCGACCTGCAGGGTCCTCCCTGGGTGGAGCTGGGGGTTTGCAGCGGCTGAAGGAGGAAGCCCCAGGAGGCGAGGCTGGGGGTGCTGCAGGGCTGAGCTTCCCGACTTCCACCGGGGAAGAAATCCAGCCCAGTCGCTGGATGTGACTTAGCAGGAAGCTTTGGCGCAGGTGAGGGCACATCCGGGCTTTGCAGAGAACCCCGCAGGGCCTTCAGCTGCCGAGATAAACACCAGCTTTGTTCCGGGGCCTGAACTCCCACCAAGGGTTCTGACCATTTTGGCATCTCCAAAGCTGCAGGAATTTACTAGGAGGGGGAACAGGATCCGCACCATTTGTTTAACAAAAGCCCCAGACCCTAAACCCCGCCCGCCCAGGAGGATAAGATCTGGGAGGCCTCACACCCGCGGCCCCTGCTGAGCCGAACCTGCAGGGTTTGGGGCAAAAGCAGAGGCTCCCAGTGCTTTGTTCTGTAAAACGCAAGAGCTGCTTTTTGGAAATGGTGCAGGGGGCCTGGGAGGGGGCTGGTAAATCCAGCTGAGCTGCGGGAGCCGGGCTCCGTCCATCCCGGGGCCTGGGGGAGCCTGGCCAGGGGGCAGCAGCGAATCCCCCAGCAAGACCGCCACGGCCCGGGGCTGCCCAGACAGGGAGGCTCAGACTCAGCAGTTAAGAGAAAGAAAAGTCTGGCGGAGGCACAAAGAAGCCTTTGATTCTCTGCAGACGGGAGCTCCTGCCCGCCCAGCCCAGCGCCCACGCCTGGCCGCCCGCCCGCCTGGCCCCGCCGAGCCCCAGCCGCCTCCAGCCTCCGCCCGCAGGGCCAGGACGTGGCTCCGCTGTCCCCACACGCCTCCCCGCCCCGCGCCGGCCAGCTCTCCGCTGGAGGAGCTGCCAGCAGCTGGGGCGTCTCTCACATCTTGTCAGTTTTTGTTCAGGAAAGTTGCTTCTAAGATGGTGCCGAGAGGCTGCTGCCCGCCTTGGCTGCCCGCCTCGCCCTGACCCCCGGGGGCAGATCAACGAGACTCAAGTTGAGACTCAAGTTGTTCTTGCGCGAGGGGGGCACAGACTTGCAGCCCCTGCAGCCCAGCTTGTGCTCAGCCCAGGCGCCCCGGTCGCAAATAGTGACCCTCTCTGTGCGGGGGGGGGGGGGGGAGGGATCCCCGACTCCCCCTTGGTACTCAGCTCCTGTCCACGGAGCAGCCTCAACGTGGACTTGGCCAAGGCTCCCCGGCACAGCCTCCCCCGAGGGCCAGAAACCGTCCCGAGAGTCCCGTCCAGTTCGCAGCAGAAGCCCCAGAAAGCCGGTCACTTACCAGCCCCCAGCGCCGGCCGGCGGGGTCTCCAGGCAGCTGCTGACCGGGACTCGGGAGCCGGCTCGGGTCAGAGGAGGAGCCGCGGTGTCTCCCCTCCCTGCAGACACTGAGGACGGACGCAGGCTGGACACGTGTGCCGGGAGGACAGTCACCCTTTCACGCCGCGGTGGCCCGGCCGAGGCCAGAGCGGCCAGCACTGCTGTGCCCAGGGGGAGGTGCGGCCGCGGGTCATCTTGAAAGTCTTAAGGCTGTTTTTTCCTTCCTCTGCGGCGTCCGCGGCGTCCGCTCGGAAAGAACATACCGAGGCGGAGAGCGGCCCTGACTGGGCCTCCCTGTGTTGGTTATGACCGAGCCCGGCAGCTCAGCCGTGCCGGCTTTGGGGGGGGTCTGTCTCCCACATTTTCCTGACTGTCTGGGGGCACGGGTGCCTCAGAGCCAGGACCTGGGCTCCCAACAACATCAGCAGGGGAAATGCTTCTTTGCTAATTAAAAGCTGGGGTCTCCTCGCTCTGCACAGCCTCAAGAGTCCTGGGGGGGGTGTTGCTGGGGCTTATTTTGGGGGGCCCCAAGGGCAGGTGCTGCCCCAGGAGGGAGATTAAAGGCTGAGATGCTGGTGGAAGCTCCCGGGGGCTGGGGCATGGCCAGGTCGCAGGACATGGACGTCTGAACACAGCAGGATGGTAGCCAAGGTGTGGACGTGGGTGTGGGCGGGGTGTGGACGGGGTGTGAGCTCACAAGGAGCAGGGACGGTGCCTGCTGGCCCCACCCTCCGTGTCACAGCGGGGACTGGGGATCCCTCACGCCTCCCTCCCTCCCTCCCTTCCTGATTACCAAGGAACTGGAGCTCAGAGGCAGGAGGGGCCTGTGGTCACATGCAGCTGGGCAGGACGGGAGGGCGGCTATTCTGGGGGTGGCCGGTGCAGGAAAGTGAGGCTCAGGTGCTCGGCCACCAGGCCCTCTGCCTGACGGGCTTCTGCCCTGACGCCTGCCCTTCCTGACCCCGCCAGAAGGTGTCAGCGCAAGTGTCCGCACAGCTGGGTGCTGCCTGGCCGAGCTGCCCGGGCGTCTTGAATGCAGGAGCAGTGACGGCAGGGCTGGCAAATCATTCTCCCGTGCCGTCCCCTCTCTCCGTTGGGTCCTTCAACGCACACACGTTTAAAAATGTCCACTGGAGGGAAATGGAGCGACTTGTCTCTCTTTATCGTCTTGAATCCTTGAATCTTGGTGTCACAGCTAAGAAACCGAGGCCACGTCGGACACGCTGAGGATTTGTCCCTGAATTTTCTTCTAAGAGTTTGATGGTTTGGGCTTCGTAGGTCTTTGATCCATTTGGGGTTATATTTCTGATCTGTCTGCACAGTGGAGTAGTATTCAGCCATGAAAAAGGATCAAGTATTGACGCGTCCTATGCCTGGATGAACCCCCAAACCTCGATGGTTGGTGAAAAGTCATACCCAGACGACAAGTGTTGTAGAAGCCCGTTTCTATAAAATGCCCACATTAGTTGATCCATTTGGGGTAAATTTTGTGATCTGTCTACACGGTGGAGTAGTATTCAGCCACGAAAAAGGATCAAGTATTGATGCATCCTATATCTGGATGAACCCAAAACCTCAAATCTGGGTGAACCCAAAACCTCAAATCTTCCATAACTGGAAGGACAAGTGTTGTAAAACCCCATTTCTATAAAATGCCCATATTAGTTGATCCATTTGGGGTGAATTTTGTGATCTGTCTACACAGTGGAGTAGTATTCGGCCATGAAAAAGGATCAAGCATTGATGCATCCTATGCCGGGATGAACCCAAAAACCTCGATGGTTGGTGAAAAGTCATACCCAGATGACAAGTGTTGTAGAACCCCATTTCTATAAAATGCCCACATTAGTTGATCCATTTGGGGTAAATTTTGTGATCTGTCTACACGGTGGAGTAGTATTCAGCCATGAAAAAGGATCAAGTATTGATGCATCCTATATCTGGATGAACCCGAAACCTCAAATCTTGGTGAACAGAGCCATAACTGGAAGGACAAGTGTTATAAAACCCCATTTCTATAAAATGCCCATATTAGTTGATCCATTTGGGGTGAATTTTGTGATCTGTCTACACAGTGGAGTAGTATTCGGCCATGAAAAAGGATCAAGCATTGATGCATCCTATACCGGGATGAACCCAAAAACCTCGATGGTTGGTGAAAAGTCATACCCAGATGACAAGTGTTGTAGAACCCCATTTCTATAAAATGCCCACATTAGTTGATCCATTTGGGGTAAATTTTGTGATCTGTCTACACGGTGGAGTAGTATTCAGCCATGAAAAAGGACCAAGTATTGATGCATGCTGTACCTGGAAGAACCCCAAAACCTCAAAGCTTGGTGAACAGAGCCATACCCAGAAGAGAAGTGTTGTAGAACCCCATTTTTATAAAATGCCCACATTAGCTGATCCATTTGGGGTAAATTTTGTGATCTGTTTACATAGTGGAGTAGTATTCAGCCACGAAAAGGGCCAAGTATTGATGCATCCTATACCTGGATGAACCCCAAAACTTCAATGCTTGGTGAACAGAGCCATACCCAGAAGGACAGGTGTTGTAGAACCCCATTTCTATAAAATGCCCACATTAGTTGATCCATTTGGGGTAAATTTTGTGATCTGTCTACACGGTGGAGTAGTATTCAGCCATGAAAAAGGATCAAGTATTGATGTATCCTATATCTGGATGAACCCGAAACCTCATAAACCTCAAAACTTGGTGAAAAGAGCCATAACTGGAAGGACAAGTGTTGTAGAACCCCATTTCTATAAAATGCCCACATTAGCTGATCCATTTGGGGTAAATTTTGTGATCTGTCTACACAGTGGAGTAGTATTCAGCCATTCAAAAGGGCCAAGTATTGATGCATGCTGTATCTGGAAGAACCCCAAAACCTCAAAGCTTGGTGAAGAGAGCCATACCCAGAAGGACAACTGTTGCAAAACCCCGTTTCTACAAAAGGCCCACATTAGCTGATCCATGTGGGGTAAATTTTGTGATCTGTTTACATAGTGGAGTAGTATTCAGCCATGAAAAAGGATGAAATATTTATGTATCCTATATCTGGATGAGCCCCAAAACCCCAAAGCTTGCTGAGCAGAGCCATACCCAGAAGACAAGTGTTGTAGAACCCCGTTTCTATAAAATGTCCACATTGGAGCAACCACAGATATTTGTGGTCAAGGAAAATGCCCACATTAAAGCAACCACAGACATTTGTGGTCAAGGAAGTCATTTTGTTACCACCAGGGGCAGCAGGGAGGAGGGGGAAGGGATGACTGAATGGGATGGGGACTCATTTGGGGTCACGGGAATGATCTGGAACAGACCACAAAATCGTGCACTCGTTGTTGGTCTCCGTAGTGATTTTGCAACCTGCTGCGCTGTCCCCTTGCTGCGCTCCCCACCCTGAGGGACAGTGGATCCTCACGCCCCCGCTTTCTGCTTTTCCCTCTGGCTTTTATATTCCTTTGTAATGAATCGATGAGTTAATTCAACCACGACCACAAGAAAAGGGTCTTCCTCTCTAGGGCTTTCCCCTGGTTCTTTTCAGTTGATTGGTCCTTTTTTTTTTTTTTTTTAAAGATTTCCCCCCCAAATCTGCATTTGTTCTTATACCTCACAGTGGAGTTGGGATTTACCAGCCTGAGCTGCAGCACAGACGTGGGGTGAGGACAACAGAATTGTTTAAAAGCCACATACGCGGCCATGGGAAAATGGACACCCCTGAAATACGACCGTCTTCCCGGGTAGCCCCTGGCGGTTCCAGAAATGACTGAGCTTTGGCGCAAGATGTGCTGGAGCTTGGTTTGTCATCGGTCGTCTTCAGGGCAATCCTCCGTGGCTCTCTCTGCTCACCTGTCCCCACTCCCACGGTTATCTCCACATAGTGAGGCTTCCCTACGTGGAAAACCCCATTTTCTAGAATTTCACATACGTGGGCTCGTACAATCTACCCTTGTATCTGTCATTATTTTTGCCTTTTTGGTCAGCTTTGAGATCCATGAAGGTTGCGATTGTGTCAACCGCATGTCCCTTGTCATTGCTGCGTAGTATTCCGCAGGCTGTGTGAGGGTTGGTTCACCCATTCATCTGCGGGTTTGAGAAAAGGCACATGTGTCATCTCTTGAGGAACGGCTCCGTGAGCCTCGAGTGCAGGACGGCTGGGTGTGGGGACCAGCACAGCTGCAAATGTCCCTCAGGAGTCTCAGTGGACACCGAGGGCCCCGAGGCCATGTTTGCAAGATGCCGTAGTCAACGAGACGGACGTCACCCTGGAAAGTATCCAGTCGTCCCCCCAAAACTCACCTGTTCTGTTCCCTCTTCCCTCCTTTCAAAGCCTCCTTGGAGTCCTTGGTTAAGTTCTAAGAAAATTATCCTGGCAGAAATCCCATCCAATCAACCCCCTTAATTATATCCGAGCGTTTACTGCCAGTGAAGAGGCCGCCCCTAAATGACTACCCAGCGGCTGTCACCGTAGGCCGTGTGGACATATAAAAATAATTGACCGAGCTCAGCCGGGTCCTAACTTGATACCCCACATATATATTTAATTATAATCACGACCACGGTGACTTCGGGCCGTGGCAGGACCGGGGAGTTGCAAAATCAGTGTCTACAAATGTAGGAGCCGGAGAAATATCTTCTCTCGAGTAAGTAGATTTTGTTCAGTTCGCTGGGATTCTGATTCTCCTGGTGCTCTGTGGGGTAAAAGGTTTGAGTTTCTCATGCCTGTCCTATTCCAGTGTCCGGAGTTTCCTCTGTGTGGGGTCACACGGTCTCTACTCTTTGATCTGTCGCGTGGATTCGCCTACGGATGGATCATTTTTGAGAGTCGTGAATAGTCTTGCTTGTAGCAACGTTTGTTCCTTGTTACTGCTGCGTAGTATTCCACAGGGTGTCTATCCCGCTCGGCTGTGGGCGCACAGATCCCGCCGTCTGCCGCGTATTTCATGGCTTTGAGAATAAATATCTTCTCGGGGAGATTAAGGAAGCAGGTGCGTGGAGGATCGGGGACAATTAGTCAGTAGGAAAATGATAAAATCTGCACGGGGGGGTTGGTGAACGTCAGCATTTTGCCTGCGATCGGTTTTAATCCCTGAAGGGGTTTATGCACCTGGTGCTACTGCAGCGAGTGAATAAATACTAAATACGAAACATGATATTATGAAAATATAAGACGTGTCGCATGAACTGTTGCAGATTTAGACACCAGCTTCCACTTGGGGGAATTCGCTTCACGACGACTCTAACTGATTTTTATTAGTGCAGGTTTTCTTGGTGAAAAGCGTAGAATCGGAGGCTGGGGGACGTGGGCTTTATGGTCATTGTCAGGAAAAAAGAAGGTTTTGAATAACAGATAGTTTCAATTTTCCACGTGGCTGGGGGTTCTGTTTTGAAATGACAGGAATAAATGTTCCAGCAATTTTTGAGCATCAGGCAACTGGGAGGAAGTTGGAATTTATGGGACTGTCTTGAGGGGTCCCGGGCATCAGTGGGGAGCCTCATAATAGAGTCTCAGTCCAGCTTATTCACGTCCGTCTGATTGCAAAGGGGCAAAAGACAGCCCCGGGGAAGCTGCTGTTTCCTTTTGATGATTCACACAAAGCAGAATAGAGTCGCTGGGCTTGGAGGCCGAAGGAGCATGTCTTTGAGTGACAAGTCCGAGCCCTGATTTGTTTTGGGGGTCACCCCGGGGAGGGCTTGCTCCTGGGGTCTGGAGGGTGAGGAACAGGGATGTTGCACGGGACACCCTCACCCAGAGGGTCAGGATGCGGGTGCTGACATCAGGATGTGGGTGGGATTAGAGACCCTGGACCTTAGTATGGGGGACTGTGTCTGTCTGTCTGTCTATCTATCTATCTATCTATCATCTATCTGTCCTGTCATCTATCCATTCTCTCTCCATCCATTATCTATGGATCTATGTTTTTATCTACCCGACCATCCATCCATCCATTATCTACTACCTACCGATTAATTATCTATCATCCATTCACCCACCCATCATCTGGGGGTATATTCACTCATCCATTTTCTATTAATCAATCATCAATCTATCAATTAATCTATAATCCCTATCGATCATCTATTGATCAATCACTATGTCATCAATCTGTCTTCTTTCTATTTAACAATCACCTATTTAGCATCTACCAATCATTTATCTATGTTTCTATTAATTATTAACCAATCATCTATATATCATCAATCATCATCTATGCCTCTACGTATCCAACTAGCATCCATCCATCCATCCATTTATCCATCCATCATCCATCCATCATCCATCCATCATCCATCTTCCATCATCCATCTTCCATCATCCATCCATCATCCATCCATCATCCATCCATCATCCATCCATCATCCATCATCCATCCATCATCCATCCATCCACCCACTTGTCTATTTCATAAAAGGGCACAACTTTGCCATCCAGGGAACATGCAGCAAGTCTGGGGGCATTTTCATTGTCACCCACACTGGCATCGGTGGGTGAAGACCAGGGGGCTGCTCAGCCCCCACGTGCATGGGACGCCCCACAAGGAGGGTCAGTGCTATGGGATTGAGACTCTGGCCTAGTGCTACAGCCTGAGCCTCTGGCTCACACATGCTGACAGACACATTTTAATTAGCGCAGAGGCCGGGCCTGAATTTACGAGCTCACCCCAGCTGCTCTGCTCCTGTGGCCCATTTTATGCAGGTAGATGTGGGCCTGCCGACCTCATTACCCCCTCAGCCCCTGAGAGGTGCCCCGGCTCAGTCCCCCAACACCCAGGTGGCCTCACTGTTGGTGGATGAAAGGTTGGCCTAATTGCTGTTTAGGTTTCCGCTGCGGGAGAGAAATGCTTGACAATAAAGAACCAGGCAGCTTTACCTTCAAAGGCACTGGGGGCCAGTGAGTTCACCCTTTTATTTTAAAGGAAATATTTGCCATTCCAGCCCCCCCAGGGGACTGGGATAATTGATAGATTGGTCCTCCGAGGGTACAGGACAGGGTGGGGGCAGCCCAGCCAGCCGGGGAGCCTCTCGGAGGTCACCCTGGTGCACTGATGTGGAACAGGGACAGTCTCCGTGTCTTACGGATACCTCAGATCTGCGGTCATCCTGCAAGTTTGCTTTTCCCTGACCCTTTGCTTGCTTTCCCCATATTCCTCGTATAAGTGAGACCCTCTGGAATTTATCTTTCTCCTTCTGACTTTTTTCCCCTGAGCATCATTCCTCCCAGCTGCATCCATGTTGCCACAGTGGGAAGAGCTCGCCTTTTTCATAGCTGCATAGTATTCTATTGTGTATCTACCACATCTTCTTGATCCTGTCATCTATTTTGGGGCATTTGGGTTGTTTCCACATCTTGGCTATTGTCACTGGGTCCTGCAATAAATATTGGGGTGCGGGATTCCCTTCGAATTACTGTATTTGTGTGCTTTGGGTAGATTCCCAGGAGTGGAATTGCTGGGTCCTGGGGCAGATCCACGTTTAGTGTTCTGAGGAAGCTCCACACGGCTCTCCAGAGTGGCTGGGCCAGTTTGCACTCCCCCCAGCTGTGGAAGATGCTCCTTTCTCTGCACATCCTCAACGGCATTTGTTATTTTCACTTTTTTTTTTTTTTAATATGGCCCATTCTCAGCGGTGTGAGGTGTATCTCATCCCTGATGATTGAGTTTCTTCTTCTGAAAAAGGTCCTTGAAGCTCTTCTGCCCACTTTTTGATTGGGTTGTTCACGGACGGGGGAGTTTAAAAAGCCCTGATCCCACCTCTCTGTGGCAGTTCTCGCTTTTTTTGGTGTGTGTTTTTCGGAACTCCATGGAGTGTCTTAGCCACAGAGGTGGGATGTGTTTTCAGGATCAACCATGGAACCAGGGTACTGATTGGGTTGTGGGTCGGGCAGACAGAATGGCCCACGGCTGACAGGTGGGGACGCCCCTTCAGGAGGGACCCAGCTTCTCGAAACATCACACTTGAGATTCTTGCTGAAGACCTTCCATGACACGGTGGCCCTCGGAATCGGACACACACATCCCCCCCCGGGAGTCAGGGGCCTCATATGACTCCCAGATCTTTAATTTATCAGTCTATTAAACCCCGTGGCCCCCAATTCCGTCCTCCGTAAAGCCAGACAACTGTCATTAACCCTCCGAGGCAAGCAAGGCCAGATGGTTTGAGGGCCCAGTGGGGCACCTTGCCCGGGATGCCTTGGGGTTGACAGAGCCCCGTAAACGCCGGAGGTGTTATTAGTCTTCATTATATATCATTTGTCCTGTGGGGTCGCCGCGCAGCCGAGGACCCACTGAGCTGAGCAATTGGAGGGTCCCGAGGCAGGGGAATGTCCGGCTCTTTGAAGTCTTTTCAGAAGCTCATCATTACAGCTGCTGGGGATGCGCGAGGACCTGGCCGCCGGGACCGGGTCCAGGTAGGTGCGAAACAGGCAGCTGCTGAGGGTCAGCCAGTTGCCGACACGGATCCGAGTGACCCACGACGCCACTCGTCACCCCCGGGATGGCTGATCGCTCGCTCTTGCGCCGTGTGCCTCTCCACAGACATGCCTCGTTGGCCCAGGAGCAGAAGGAATTCCGGGGCTCCCGTCAAACAGGCTCTCTAGCAACTTGGGCTCTTTCTTGTCGGCCCCCGAGACAGACACTGCCCGGCGCACGCCTCAGTGTTTTCTCTTCTCCCCCAGGCACCGCGTGAGAAGCTATGGTACGGCCGCTGCACGCCCGGTGAGTCGGCCCACCCGCCGCGCGGTTCTCTGACTCCACAGGCTTCTCCACTCTGGCCCCTTTCCGGCCGGCCAGCTCCGCCGGGGACGGGGCGATGGGGCAGGGAGGCGATTCCTTCCTTCCTTCAGGGGGCAGCACAGAGCTGCAGCGGGCACGGGCTGCCCAGGGCGGTGGCCGAGGTCACTGCGGAGATCACAGGGCTGGGAGAGCCTTGGGCATCTGTCCGGAGCGTTGGCACCAGGTTTATGTAATTACGGGGCCACCGCGCCGGGCTGTGCTTTGCAAGTGGCCAAAGAGTCACAGGAAGGTCAGTGATGAGGGTTTCGAGACGCCCCAGTGAGGGCTGCCGGGGCGGGTTGCGCGGCAGGGAAGGGACCCAGGGGGGCCGAGGAGGGACCTTCCGCTGGTGCGGCCACTTGCAGCATCCGTTTTGGCCGCTGAGTGTCGCCGCCGGGTCAGGGCGGCTCCGGGCCGCAGGTGACGGGTTTGGCTGCTCCCCCGTGTCATCCCGGCTCTCCCCCAGAGACAGCAGAGCTTCCGCTTCCACTCCCTGCTCTGCGTGACTCAGAGACAAACGAGAAGCTAAAATATCCATGAAAAAGGGCAAATGAGCATCTGAAAAAAAAAAAAATGAAGCTGCCCTTGCTGGCTCGTAGCCTCTGGTTTTCTCTTTGGTTCCTATCTGCATGCAAAGAGATGAAATACGGGTCTTGTCGTGCTCTGGAACTGCTCTGGGCTTTCTCCGAGGGCCCGTGGCACTTGTTGGGAGGATTTAGAGTCCGAAAACCTGGAGCACTTGCTCGTGCCTTAAAGGATGGTTGCGTGAAAGTTGACTTAGGAAAACCCAAGAGAAAAAGAGAGAAGATTCAGCTCCTGAGTAAGGCAGCTCCGTGGAGTGCCCCGAACACGAGGTCAGGTCAGGTCTGCACCTGCTCTCGCTAATTCTCTCTCCACCAGGTCGTGGCCAAAAAAAAAAAAAAATCTGGTTTCTGAGTAAACTCTCCCAGGTACAAGAAAACCCGTCACCTCACCCTCCAGCTGGCCCGAAATGCGACTCTCAACGGTCAACCTCGCTTCTGTCCTTCCGCCTCCCAGCCCGTGTCCCAGGAGCCGCTGGGTGCTGCTCTGGCTCTGCTGCTTCCTGGGGGGCCCCCGGGCCATGTTCGTGACCAGGAATTCCAGGCCCAACATTGTCCTGCTGATGGCCGACGACCTCGGGGTGGGGGACCTGTGCTGCTACGGCAACAACACAGTGAGGTAAACTGGCTCGTGCTGGTGGCCGCCAGCGCCCATGACTGTCTCCAGAACCGACCGAGGACTCTGTCCGCCTGGACCGCGAGACCCCAGAATGCCTCCCCAGCCCTGACCACCCCGGTCTGCTTGCTGTCCCCGTGGGTTCGGTTATTCTGGCCATTCCATATCAACGGAATCATAGAATTTATATTAGTTTCCCATATAAGGCACCACAGAGTCTCTTGCTTTTGGGGAAAGTCCCAGCTCAAGCTCTGGGCTGGATCCTCTGTCCTGGGTTTCTAGATGCTTCTCTGCCTTGGGTCTTCACAACTCCTGTAAGTCCTCATGGTTTTTTCTTAATATAGACCAACAACCTGGGAAAGAATGTGGACCCTAAAACATTACCAATTGATTGTAGGACAGGTGCATCTCGGAAGACTGCATTCAAGTGGTGCTTAATCTCAGTTACCCCCCAAAAGTAATCTCCTAAAATATCCAGTTTTAGGAAGGTGTCATATCTCAGCGACTGAGCTGTCGACTGAAGTGTGGACGCTCTCAAACTGCTCGCCCTGGCTGGCAACTGCAGGTCCCTGTCAGTTTTTTGAGACTAGATGGTCTTACCTTCGACTTTCCACTTGCATCCAACCATCGATGCACCTGACAAGGCAGAGGGACTGATGTTTAAGGGGCAAATTTTAGGGTTCCTGCAGACACAGCTGTCGCAACCCTAAACAGAATACCCTTGGGTCTCACTCATTGTGTTGGGGGTTGAAACCCACATGCTGAATTCTCATCCACCTGCAGCACGCCCAATATCGACCGCCTGGCAAATGAAGGTGTGATGCTCACTCAGCACCTGGCCGCCGCCTCTGTCTGCACCCCAAGTCGGGCAGCCTTCCTGACTGGCCGGTACCCCATCCGATCAGGTGCGGAATGCCATAGCATTGTTGCTGCGCTACATGCTTTCTCAGGATGTTTCTATTTTTGCAATTCTTCTAAAGCTCAAAGTATGAATCATCTACCCTCACATGGGACTTGTGCTCATACTGTTAGGGGGAACAGGCTGTCCTAAAGCTGATCCCATACAGGCTTTGTGGACTCCACCCCCACCCCAGGCCAAAGCCAAAGCCACTGGGGACTCCACATCCCATCCCCACCCAAGGGAAGGGGGCTGGGACCTGAGGGTGGGGTTCAGCAGCCAGGTGGGGATAAAGCCAGACACGTGGGCTTTGGGGGGGCGGTTCCCCCATTTTGGCTCCCCGCCAGCTCGCAGCGGGTTTTCACCAGGTGCCACCAAGCTGCTCACCTGGGGACCCTGGGGACAGTGCTTCGGTTCTGGTGAGCAGTTTCCAGCAAACAGATCACCCTTTCACTTTGAGGTGCTTTGGCACGAACCAACAGGAAGTACCTTATTTCTTTCTGATTTTGGTATATGTGTTGACTAAACAAATCTGGTTCCTCATTCCTAAAGCAGGGACCATGTTGGCATTGTAGGAAAAAGTGGCTCTGTCCAGTCTCTGGCAAAGAGGGTGGCAAAGTAAAAGGAGCACTGGGGAAGAAAGTGTGGCGAAGAGCATGGAAAGACAATGGTCGTCATACATGGTCTCTGTGTCTCTGTCTCTGTCTGTCTCTCCCTCGCACACATGGCTTCAACAGGCACGCTTAACGAGTCAAACACAAGGACCACAACTGGGTATTTCCCACTGCAGCTCAGCTGACAGGCAACACGGTCAGCACTGGTGTGGAATCAACACGGTGCAGATCGATTTTTATACCCAGCTAAAAGCAGCGATGCTGTCAGCACGAGCACCTCCTCCGCGAAGTTGCCCCACGTCATTGTGTTTCGATTAAGTCAACTCGCTGGGAGCTGCGGTTTTCATACGTTCCCCAAAATCTTTCCCTTAACGAGATTTTTCTCCAGAACTTTCCTTCCTCCCAGCTGGGAAGTTCCGGAGAAGGAAAGAAGAGGGTTGGATGAGTGACATGAACATGACAAACATTGCAAGTCCTTGTCCTTTGAACATTGATTTATTCCCACCTATTTTTGCTGCCCAAGGATGTTTAAAAAATAATCCAAGAGTCCTAATTTTTTTTTTTTTTAGGATTTATTTATTTGTGCATACAAGAGCTGGGGTGCAGGCCAGAGATGCGGGGGGGGGGGGAGAGGATTCACCAGAGACAGAGTGGGGAACAGAACAGGCGGATTGACTGAACCACACGGCTGAGGGGAGCAGCGGGCGAGGCAGGAGAGGTCTGCTGTGCCATGGAGGTTGCTCGCTGACCGGCCAGGGATCGAACTCATGCTGTAGAGGCTGCCGATTGCTTCATAATGTGGTGCTTAACCTCTTGCGCCACCAGGGAGGCCCCCAGTTTTTTTTTTTAAATACTTTGGTTGCCTCAAGACTTGTCTCTACTTGACATATTCATGGGCATGAACAGGGGTGAAGATGGACGTGTGCGAGTGTCCAGGGACGGCAACCCATACGTCATTTCGGGAAACTCTAAATATCGACTAGGTGGAAAAATGATTGAATGCATGAAAATAAGAAAAACCACAGCACCATGGAAGGGCTCTGTCAAATCCTTGCTGCAAGGGAACTACCTAGAAATTTCCAGAAAAATGGTCCTATCTTTGAATTCAATAGAAATTTATGAGTGTGTGTTCGATGGCCTTTATATAAAATGTGGAAATGTAAAAGGGATAAGGGTTAGAAACGCAAGAGGGATAAGAGTTCTGCATCTTCCCCTTCCTGGGCCCCAGATATGACCAGTCTCCTCACAGAGGAGTTCTCTCTCGTGTGCTGTGCTCTCATGCTGTTTTCTAATTTCTTGTGGTCGCTTAGCAAAAATACCTTCGCGAACGGGCAGGCTCCTCTCTAAAAAGCTTCTCCTGCCCTTGCGAGGGTTGTATTTTATAAACACGCGCCTCTCTGTAGCTCCTTCCCATGGACACGCACTCATCCTATTTCCACCAACACCTCAACGCCAGAGAAAACAAGAAGGAGTAACCCCATGTAGGTGTCGTCTAGAACAACTGAAGATAAGATGTCGCCCTCTCCCAAGTGCCAGGAGGAGAGATTCACGGCACTGGGGCCTCTGGGGGGCAGTGGGAATGGTCATGAGAAGAGGGTCCCTGTTCCTCATCTGCTGTCCACTCTGTGACTCCTCCAGGGATGGCGTCCCCCTTCGAAGTGAACCGCGTCTTCAACTGGCTTGGAGGCTCGGGGGGTCTTCCCACGAATGAAACCACCTTTGCTAAGTTGCTGCAGCACCGTGGCTATCGCACGGGTCTCATAGGTATGGCTGTGAGGGAGGAACTGGGGGTCCCAGCTCCTGGCACTACTGTCCCTCCTGTCCCCTACCCCTCGACCCTTCCTCCCTCCACTGTCCCTCTTCAACTGGGCATCCTCAGCCTGATAACCATGGCCCCAGGGTGCTGGCAGACTCCTCAGAAGACCCACTCACAGGCTTTCTCGTGAGAGGAATAAACCCACGACATCGGGACGTCCACACGGATTAGATGGCCTCGGTGCGGTGCTGACTAAGAGTGACCACTCCCCGGGTTTCAGTTCTCATGTCCAAGAGGGTGGGAGTTGAAAGGCCCTGGTTTCTTCTGCTACTGGGTTTCGAAAGCAGCATCCGCCACCGCGAAATCGATATCCAGCTGCCAACCTTCCTTTCGGTGGCAACCGGGATAAGTCTGTTTGCTTTTCCAAGACCTGGCTCTTGATAGGGAAGGTCCTCTATCAGGGTGTGTTAACCGCCTGCCCACGTGTCTCACTGCACAGCGAGTCGACTGGCACCGTCCCTGGAAAACGGAGGCACCGCAAACAACAGAATGATTTTGCTTTGTCCGTCGATTCAGTTGGTCTAAATGTGGGAAAAAATGCATTTAAAGATTTATTTATTGATGCACACAACGAATGGGGTACAGGCCTGAGGTGTGGGGGTGAGAGGAGTCGCCAGAGACAGAGTGGGAAGCAGAGCAGGTGGATCCACTGAAATGCATTGCTAAGGGGAGCAGTGGGGAGAGAGGAGAGGTCTGCTGCACCCTGTGGGTAGCTCCCTGGCCGGCCGGGGATCGAACTCGTGCTGGGGAGACTGCCGATAGCTTCACAGTGCTGAGACTTTACCCCTGCGGCCCCAGGGAGGCCCCACACACTCTTTTTCTTTATCTTTCTGACCTGCTTTCCCTCGAGCTCCTCCCACTTTGCTGTAAATGGCAACATGGCCTCCTTCTTCAGGGCCGCGTAATATTCCACAGAATGGCCAGACCAGCCATTCTTCTGGATCCAGCTTTCCATCAGTGGGCACCGAGGTTGCTTCCGGGCCCTGGTTATTCTAAATCGTGCTGCCAAGAGCATTGTTTTTTGACGGTTTTGTGTTTCTGGGTCCGTTTCCAAGAGTGGGCCGCACGGGTGAGGGTCCTCTTGTCCTTCCAGGAAAGTGGCACCAGGGTCTCAGCTGTGCCTCCCGGGATGACCACTGCTACCACCCGCTCAACCACGGCTTCGACTACTTCTACGGGCTGCCCTTGGGCCTTCTGAGCGACTGCCAGGCGTCCCAGAGGCCGGAGCTGCACCGCTGGCTGCGCATCAAGCTCTGGATCTCCACGGCCGCCCTCGGGCTCATCCCGGTCCTGCTGCTCGTCCCCAAGTTGGCACGCTGGTTCCCCGTCCCCTGCTGGGTCATCCTCACCTTCGCCCTCATCGCCTTGCTCTTCTTCATTTGCTGGTACTCGAGTTACGGGTTCGTGCGGCGGTGGAATTGCATCCTGATGAGGAATCACGAAATCATCCAGCAGCCGATGAGAGAGGAGCGGGTCTCCTCCCTGCTGCTGAGGGAGGCCCTCACCTTTATCGACAGGTCATTGGGCCTCTTTGGCCAGACTTTATTTTATCGTTATTATCATTAATTATTGATTTATTGATGCATACAAGAGCTGGGGTGCAGGCCAGAGGGGCGGGGGGGGTGAGAGGACGCCCCAGAGACAGAGTGGGGAGCAGAACAGGTGCATCTACTGAGACCCACTGCTGAGGGGAGCAGCGGGGAGACAGGGGAGGTCTGCCGCACCCTGTGGGTAGCCCCCTGACCAGGGATCGAGCTCAGGCTGCAGTGGCTGCTGACTGCGTCACGGTGCTGAGACTTCACCCCTTGCACGCCCAGGGAGGCCCCGATATTCTTACTTTAGGGGACAGCTCAGCTGCCTTTCTCCCCTCAGGTACAAACGCGAGCCTTTCCTGCTCTTTGTGTCGTTTCTGCACGTGCACACCCCCCTGGTCACCAAGGAGAAGTTTGTGGGGCGCAGTAAATACGGCCTCTATGGGGATAACGTGGAGGAGCTGGACTGGATGGTGGGTGAGTCCAGGGGCGACGGTGGGATGAGTTATTAATTTGGTCGACGGCCCCCGGGGTGGTTTGGGGGAGCAGGGTCCGCCCCTCTCAGCCACCGAGACGCCCGTGAAATCCAGCTGTCGGTATCGGAAACCCACGCCTGGGAGTGAAATTGCAAATTACGTGGCAACACAGTGTCCGTCGCTGCCGGGCAATAAATAATCTAGCGCACGAGTGGTTTGGACAGAGAACAGTGATTGCGTGTCCTATTATACATTGTAAATGGGTTTCTAGTTTTATTTCACGGCATCTTTTTATTATGTGTGTGTTTCTATGGGATGCGATAGTAGAGGACGTTCCTAAGATTTTACAAATTCCATAGGGTGACAATAAACCACACATTTACGTATTTACGTGGGGGTTTTATGTTGTATAGCACAGCGTATATTTTACTATTATGATTTTAATATATTAGACATCATAATTTATCATATTTTGTATAATATAAATGTCTTTTAGACTAATTATATTTGATGTATTCTGTTGTGTGATTGTATTAAACATACACTAAAGGTGCTACATTCCTTCTACTCATATGTCTATAAATGACATTAAACATACTACACATATTTTATAGACAGAGCATTTTACATTATTTTAGAGTATTTTTATTTTTATAAAAATACTTTTTATTTTTAAAAATGTATTTTTATTTTTATTTTTATAAAAATAGTATTTTTATATAGTATATAAAATAATTAATTAAGCATACTACATGTATTTTATTATTATAGAGAGAGCATTTTACATCATTTTAGAGTATTTTTATTTTTATAAACACATTTTTTATTTTTAAAAAAGTATTTTTATTTTTATTTTTATAAAAATAGTATTTTAATAATAATTTAATTACATATTTATAATGATTCATTATATGTTGCTAATATAAACTACGTATTAACTATACAGATACACAATAACTACAATATATTGCAGGATAAAGTCTCCTATTATTTCATATTACTCCACGGTGACGTCTTACTATTTAAGAAATAATCTGTTGCGTAGTCTTCTACCATTATGACTTATTGCATAATATTATACAACAGTAATTTACTACATAGTCTATAGCTAGTGATATTTGTAACTATTATGTAGGATATTATGCAACGGTGACTTGTGACATCCAGTATACAATAGCGATTTGTTATCAATATTCTATAATAAATAGTGAACTATTGAAAATTACGCAATAGCGGCTCCTAACATAAATTACATAAGACTGATTCTTATAGATCATGTAGCTATTTATTGCTTGATATTGTGCAATAGTGACTGATGACATCCATTATACAGGAGTGGTTGATTATCTATTCTATAGATAGTCGTATTGCATATTATACACTCGTGACTTCTTACATAAATTACATCAGTGTGATTTTTACATATTATATAACAGTGATCGATTGCGTAATATATAAATTACGCAATAGCGATTCAGCACTATGAAACACACTATATATATTTTATTTATTTATGTATTTATTTTAAATATTTATTTATTTATTTATGCAAGCACTGGGTACAGTCAGAAGCGCGGGAGGGTGAGAGGATTCACCAGAGCCACAGCGGGGAGCAGAACAGGCAGACTGACGAAGTACACTGCTGAGGGGAGCAGCGGGCGCGCCAGGAGAGGTCTGGGCGCCATGTGGGACCCTCGCCGGCGGCCGGGGATCGAACCGGCGCTGCAGAGGCTGCGGGCAGCTTCGCAGTCCAGCGCTCAACCGCTGCGCCACCAGGGGAGGCCCACACTATATCTATTTTAATGGTATATTAGATAGCATTTTAAGTTATTTTAGACTCTTTCTATATATTACATAAAATAATGTTCATTATCACATCCATAGTGCTATCCTGCATGCTGTTCTACACCAGCGACTTATTACATAGTGTTAAACGACATATAATAACATGTCATGATGCTGTCACGTAACACACGTGCGCAATGACCACCCCAATGTACAGCCAAGGTCCTCACTGCAACGTGCCCCTTCCTGTGTGTCTTCCCCAGGGAAGATCCTGGCCGCCCTGGACCGGGAGCTGCTGGCCAACCGCACGCTGGTGTACTTCACCTCAGACAACGGGGGCCGCCTGGAGTCCCAGGAGGGCGGGTCCCAGCGGGGCGGCTGGAACGGCGTCTACAAAGGTGAGGCACAGAGAAGCGACTCCACCCTCTGTCCCGCTCCTTGGCTTTGCTTGCAAGTTGATTCATGTTGGAGAGTTTCCTGTGTGGCTTGCACCCTGATAGGGCTACACGGCTCTCGGCTGCAGGGTCTTGAGCCTGGTGGAGTGTTGGTCAGTGGGGCAGTGTCCCTGGTCTCCACCCCAAAAGTAGTAAGGACCAAAAGTCAAGTGTTCCCTGGGCTCTGATCTCATTGCAAGCCATGTGTGATAAGAGAAGTCTGACTTGAAGGCCCAAGTCAATTTAATTTAATGAAACCAACCATGTTATTGGTATATTTCCAAGAGGGTTGTGCTGGCCAGGTAGGGGGTTATCCCTTCAGGTGGTGTCCTACCTCCTCATTGCATCCATCCATCCGTCACCTACCCATGGGATTCCCTCATTCTTTATAAAATTCTTCTGTGTGGATGGATGGATGACTTGGTGATAGAGTGGATGGATGGATGGATGATGGTGGATTGTGGATGGATGATGGAAGGTGGATGCATGATGGATGGATGATGATGGAGGATGGATGGAGGATGGATGATGGATGGATGGATGATGATGGATGGATGGATGATGGATGGATGGATGGATGATGGATGGATGATGGATGATGGATGGTGGATGCATGATGGATGGATGATGATGGAGGATGGATGGATGATGAATGATAGATGGATGGATGATGATGGATGGATGATGGATGGATGATGGATGATGGATGGTGGATGCATGATGGATGGATAATGATGGATGGATGATGAATGATGGATGGATGGATGGATGGGTGGATGGATGGATGGATGGATGATGGATGGATGATAATGGATGGTTCAATGGATGATGGATGATGGTGGATGATGGATGCTGGATTGATGGACAGACAGATGGACAGACAGATGGATGGTTGATGGATGGACGGATGGATGGATGGATAGATGAAAGATGACATATAGAAATTGTGATTGGCACGTGGTGAGCTGGTTGATCTGGTCAAAGTGGTGTAGGCATAACTTTGTTCATCAGCAAAGACCAACTCGCTGGTCAGCCTGGTGGGACATGCTTGTGATAAACTTGAGTCATTATATTGATGCCACCCCCTGGAATGTCATAGTGGAGTGACAGTGTGTGTGTGTGTGTGTGTGTGTGCGTCTGTGAAACCGTGGGTCCAGGACATGCCTTCACAAAACTGTGGCCAGAGGATGCCAAAGATTCCTGTGAGTGTTCTCTGCTTGGAAGAAGCCTTCCTCTCCACATGGTGCCCCCAGGGAAGCCTGCCGCCTGCAGGCACCACTGGGTGTTCTGCTAATTAGCAGAACAATTAGCTTCCGTCTGGTTTCACCTACACAACTGTCAATCGACAGGGTGAAGACAATGTCCACCCTTGCGCTTTCTTGTCTCCTGGAGCTTGTCGGCTTTGCCCAGGGGACAAGCTCGGGGACAGAGTGGGGGCGACGTGAGACCTGCTCAGATTGGTTCCTAGATGTCCCCAGCAATGCCCCTTTGTGTCCACCCCAGACCTCCAGCTTTCTCAGTCCCCGCCCGTGCCTGTCCCTGGGGCGCAAGGAGCTGAGCTTTTTTCTCACGTCTGTACGGTCCAGTCTGTGTCTGGCTGGGGCCCTGCTTGTACCCGGCCATGAAGCATCAGCTCAGCTCCATGTGCAGGCGGGTTCCTAGGGGTGGGGGGGTGGGACAGAAACGCCCAGTGTCGTCCTGGTGTCGACCCCAGTCTTGGCCAACGTGGCGAAGGACAGTAGGTTTCTTTGTCCATGTGGTGAGGGGGGAGCAGACCCCGTCTTGTTCTTGGTAGAGGGAGGGGGTTTTCTGGAGGGCCCCAGGGAGATGGGGGTGGGTGAGGGGCTGCCCAGCCCTCCCTGTGTCCACTGAGGCTGCACTGTGGCTGCAGCTGCGGCCATTCCAATGTTATCTCCACAGTGGGCCATCCTGGAATGCGAGGGTGGGCCTGCTTGGCTCGGAGGGAAGAGACAGGACCCAACCCGGGAGCTTATCTGGATCCAGAGGGGGGTCAGGGTCTGGCATCTGCCTGCTTGTCCTGAGAGCATCCCAAGAACACGTCCCACCCAAGGGCCTCGCTCCTGCCTCGCCACCCCCACACCCCCAGGGAATCCTGCTCAGAGGCTGGAGCTTGCTTATCACTCCAGGAGCTGGGAGAGAACCAGCTGGGCCAGTCTGGCGGCCTTTTCCACCCCTCAGAGCCAACCCATTTCCAGAAAGACGGGGCGTGTGGCAGCTCACACCTCAATCACACTTCCTTCTCTGATGCCATCTCCAATCTTGGGGTTTCCAGGCAGGGTAGGCGTCTCCAGGAAGGATTAGACACTCTCAGGTGCTCCTGGAGACCTGGCACATCAGGGGTTAGCCACGGGAAGTCACAGCAAGCCCCTGAAGACGTTCTTCTGTGCCGCATGCCATGAACCCCAAAACCCTTATTATGGGGAGAAGGTTTGGCTGCTGTGTCTTTTTGCACCGGGACGAAACAAGGTTGGGTCTATTTGTCTTCAAGGTTTGGGTGCATAGGAAGGAAAAGTCTCCCTGGCAAAGGAAACCAGACGCGTGCTCAGTGGGGGAAGAGCAGCACGAGCCGCGGGTCTCCCTGAAGTAAAACTAATGTTGCCGGAAGCTGAACTGGTTCTTTTGGGGGGATTATTTGGGAATCTCAGCAAGAGAAATGTGGGTGTAAAAGGTTTGCGGGGAAGGGATCTTGGGGAAACAATGTTTTGTGGACACGCTCATTGAGACTTGGCAATCAGGTCTTAGTACCAGAACAGGGATGCCATGGCATGGTTGGGCTGGACTCCATGGGTGGTTGGGTTGGACATCATGTTGGTTGGGTTGGTTGCCTTGTTGGTTGGGTTGGACACCATGGTTGGTTGGGTTGGATGGATGGATGCCATGGTTGGGTTGGACACCTTGTTGGTTGGGTTGGACACCATGTTGGTTGGGTTGGATGCCATGGTTGGTTGGGTTGGATGCCATGGTTGGGTTGGACGCCATGGTTGTTTGGGTTGGACACCATGGCTGGATTGGATGCCATGGTTGGGTTGGACACCTTTTGGGTTGGACACCATGTTGGTTGGGTTGGATGCCTTGTTGGTTGGGTTGGACGCCTTGTTGGTTGGGTTGGACACCATGGTTGGTTGGGTTGGACACCATGGCTGGATGGATGCCATGGTTGGGTTGGACACCTTGTTGGTTGGGTTGGACACCATGTTGGTTGGGTTGGACTCCACGTTGGTTGGGTTGGATGCCATGGTTGGGTTGGATGCCATGGTTGGGTTGGACGCCATGGTTGGTTGGGTTTGGAGGCCATGGTTGGGGCTTGCACTCTGTGGGTGGCTGAGTTTCCCCATGACAGGGGTCCAGCAACGTCCAGTGGGTGCTGGATGGAGCTGGGGGTCTCCACAAATGGGGCACCCGCACACAAGAAATCCCAGCCTGTCTACCATTGGGCAGGGTGGAGGGGCATGGCGAGCCAGTCTCCTCTAGCATCCACCTGTCTCTTCCCCTCTGCTCCAGGTGGCAAGGGCATGGGTGGCTGGGAGGGTGGCATCCGTGTGCCGGGCATCTTCCGCTGGCCGACCGTCCTGGAGGCAGGCAAGGTCATTGACGAGCCCACCAGCCTGATGGACATCTACCCCACCCTGTCCTACGTGGGCGGCGGGATCCTGCCTCTGGACAGGTAGGCGGGGGCAGGGGTGGGGTGTGCAGGCACCATGCCGGGGTCTACTGTGAGCAAAGATCGTGGCCAGTGTGGAGTGTCCTCCCAATCTGGGGCTGCCCCCCGGGAAGTGACCACAGCAGCCCCGCTCACTGCTGTCCACCTCCCCTCTCTCCCAAGACCCATCGATGGCCGCAACCTCATGCCCCTGTTGGAAGGCAGGGCCCCCCACTCGGAGCACGAGTTCCTCTTCCACTACTGCGGGGTCTACCTGCACACGGCCAGGTGGCACCAGAAGGACTGTGAGTAGCCGGTGCAGGCGCTGGATGCCCGGGTCTTGGGCCAGCTCTCCCCTGTGCCCACACCACCTCCTCCTTCCTCGGGAAAGTCACTTAGTGGCCGTTTGCACGGCTGACCTTGGGGATGTGTGTGTGTGTGAGATTGTGCAAGCTCATGTGCATGAATAAGAGAGAGAGAGATTTTATTTATTTTTATGTAGAGAAACTGGGGTGCAGGCCAGAGGTGTGGGGGGGTGAGAGGACTCCCCAGAGACAGAATGGGGAGCAGAACAGGAGGATCCACTGAAATGCACAGCTGAGGGGAGCAGCGGGGAGCCAGGAGGGGTCTGCTGTGCCCTGTGGGGAGCTCCCTGGCCTCCCGGGGACCCGCCGAGACTGAACCCCTTGTGCCCCCAGGGGCGCCCCCTTGAGATGTCTATTTTTATCAGGACCCCTCCCGCCATAAACACGCAAACTCCTTTTCACAGGCGCAACGGTGTGGAAAGCCCATTTCGTGACCCCCAACTTCTCCCCGGAGGGAGCCGGTGCCTGCTACGCCAGTGGGATGTGCCCCTGTTCCGGGGACGTCACCTTCCACGACCCCCCGCTGCTCTTCGACATCTCCAGGGACCCTTCGGAGGCGCACCCCCTGAACCCCGACGACGAGGCGCTCTTCGAGTCGGTGGTGAAGAAAATCGAGCTGGCCATCCGCGAGCACCGGCGCACGCTGGCGCCCGCGCCCCTGCAGTTCTCGCTGTTCAACACCATGTGGAAGCCGTGGCTGCAGCCCTGCTGCGGGGCCTTCCCCTTCTGTGGCTGCGACAAGGAGGACGTCATCCTGCCCACGTCTCTGTGAGCCAGAGAGGGGTTCAGCGCCAGACACTGACACTCGGCCGGGAGGTCCTCTGACACCGGGCGGCCAGCTCGTCGTCCCTCGGGGGGCGCAAGGACGCCCTCGCCGGTGCCCGGACGCCCTCGCCGGCACCCAGGAACTCAACTGTGTGCCCGATCCCCGGAGCCACCATGTCTTTTTATCGTTTTTTCGATAGTTGGGGGTCCTGGCTCGCGGAAGGGGGCAGCCGGGCCGAGCTTCCGCAGACTCTGGTGCGGGTTCCTGGAGCTGCCGGTACAACCTCCTGGTTTGGACATGTCAGGAGCTTCGAGCTGTTGGTCCCCGACCCACCCCGGCTTCTTTTGTAATCCCAGTAAAGACGGCTCCTGACTTGGCACGTTGGCGTTTGTGGTTTTTCGACGTTCAAAGGGTGCGGAAGGGACACGCGTCCAGCAGGAGCTGGACTTGGAGATCTTGGTCGTTCCCCGGGTGGTGGGGCATGGTCCTGGGGGACTGGCCCGGCACGGGCTGTCAATAAACGGCACACGCCACTTGCACGCAGTGCGGGTTTTCTGTTACACGACATTGCCCGGCTACAGGCTGATATCAGTGAGCTGAATCCAGGCAAGGTTGTGCTAAACACATTCAAGGTTGTGCCGCGTCTTTTCGAGGTTGTGCTGGACCCATTGGAGGATGTGCTGAACTTGTGAGGTTGTGCTGAGCCCATGCAAGGTTGTGCTGAGCCCATGTGAGGTTGTGCTGAGTCTATTTGTGGTTTGCTGAACCCATTTGAGGTTGTGCTGAACCCATTTGAGTTTGTCCTGGGTCCATTCGAGGTTTGCTGAACCCATTTGAGGTTGTGGTGAACACATTTGAAGTTGTGCTGAGGCCATTTGAGGTTGTGCTGAACCCACTGGAGGATGTTCTGAACTCATGTGAGGTTGCGCTGAACCCATGTGATCTTGTGCTGAACACACTGAGGTTGTGCTGAGCCCATGTGAGGTTGTGCTGAGCCCATGCGAGGTTGTGCTGAGCCCATTTGAGGTTGTGCTCAGTCTATTTGAGGTTTGCTGAACCCATTTGAGGTTGTGCTGAACCCATTTGAGTTTGTCCTGGGTCCATTCGAGGTTTACTGAACCCATTTGAGGTTGTGTTGAACACATTTGAGGTTGTGCTGGACCCATTGGAGGATGTGCTGAACTTGTGAGGTTGTGCTGAACCCATGCAAGGTTGTGATGAACCCACGTGAGGTTGTGCTGAGCCCATGTGAGGTTGTGCTGAGTCTATTTGTGGTTTGCTGAACCCATTTGAGGTTGTGCTGAACCCATTTGAGTTTGTCCTGGGTCCATTTGAGGTTTACTGAACCCATTTGAGGTTGTGTTGAACACATTTGAGGTTGTGCTGGACCCATTTGAGTTTGTCCTGGGCCCATTCGAGGTTTGCAGAACCCATTTGAGGTTGTGCTGAACACATTCTAGGTTGTGCTGAGCCCATTTGAGGTTGTGCTGAACCCACTGGAGGATGTTCTGAACTCATGTGAGGTTGGCTGAACACATTGAGGTTGCGCTGAGCCCATGTGAGGTTGTGCTGAGCCCATCATTCATCATCCATCCACCATCATCCATCCATCATCCATCCATCATGCATCATCCATCCATCCATCCATTAACCATCCATCCATCCATCATGCATCCATCATGCATCCATCCATCACCCATCATCTATCCATCATGCATCATGCATCATCCATCATCCATCTAATCTACCCTCACTTCCTCTCTCTGCAACTAAACTAAAAACGTCAACGCAGACCAGTCTTGAAAATCCCCTGAGCTGACGAAACACACCAGGCACACGAGCAGAGCATCAGTAGCTTATTTCCCACACCTCCCTTGACCGGATCTTTCTCATCGGCACCCCTGGAGTCCTTGAGAAACCCTCGCCCTCCCCACGGCGGCGGCGGGGGAGTAACCACCGACTCTTCCGCATCATCCCAGACAAGCTGACGCTTCAGTCCATCTCTCTGAGGAACAGACACTCGCTGCCTCACTACCTCCCCCCCTTTCCCCCCACAGCCTCCCCGCACGGGTGGATCCAGAGCCCCCCTCTGCAGACTCCGTCTTTGGGGTGTGCTGGGTCGACTTTCCTGATTCCCGCTCAGCGGACCCAGCGGTTCTACTTTGACCACTTGGGAACGTTCCCCTTCTCTCTGCTCCCAAGTCAGCCCTGCGCCCTTGGGCTGTGCCGCGGGGACCAAGCCAACCTTTTGAAGGTGACACGGCCTTGGCCTTGACAAGATGGCCTCTTGGGAGGGTCAGCGTGGCCCGATAAGGAGCTGGCTGTGCTGTGCCTGCCACTGTCCTGGTAGCAGCAGGAGAAAACCCTGGAGCCGGAGAAACGGGTCTTTCTTGTTCTGTTCCCGCCTTTCTCATTCTTATCTCTACCGATAAGGCAGGGCCCCAGGCAGCTGTGCGGGTGCTGTGTCTGCTGTCTCGGGGTGTTGCTCTGCACCTGGGTGCTGTGTCGGGGTGTTGCTCTGCGCCTGGGTGCTGTGTCGGGGTGTTGCTCTGCGCCTGGGTGCTGTGTCGGGTGTTGGTCTGCGCCTGGGTGCTGTGTCGGGTGTTGTTCTGCGCCTGGGTGCTGTGTCGGGGTGTTGCTCTGCGCCTGGGTGCTGTGTCGGGGTGTTGCTCTGCGCCTGGGTGCTGTGTCGGGGTGTTGGTCTGCGCCTGGGTGCTGTGTCGGGGTGTTGCTCTGCGCCTGGGTGCTGTGTCGGGGTGTTGCTCTGCGCCTGGGTGCTGTGTCGGGGTGTTGGTCTGCGCCTGGGTGCTGTGTCGGGGTGTTGGTCTGCGCCTGGGTGCTGTGTCGGGGTGTTGCTCTGCGCCTGGGTGCTGTGTCGGGGTGTTGGTCTGCGCCTGGGTGCTGTGTCGGGGTGTTGCTCTGCGCCTGGGTGCTGTGTCGGGGTGTTGGTCTGCGCCTGGGTGCTGTGTCGGGGTGTTGCTCTGCGCCTGGGTGCTGTGTCGGGGTGTTGCTCTGCGCCTGGGTGCTGTGTCGGGGTGTTGCTCTGCGCTTGTGAAACGGGGATGGAGGCAGCGAGCAGGTGGCCCGCGAGATGGGGCTGCCCTGGACGGATGACAGCTGGGCCGCCCCCGGCCTGCGGGGTTTTCCCGAAAGCGCCCGTGTTTTCCTGGCCGTGGGCAGCGAGCGCTGTCATCCGGGACGCGGCTTTCTGCCGGGGAAGCAGAAACGGGTGTGGGTGTGCGAGGGCACAGCCTTCCCGCGGGCTCCTGTGCAGTCAGCACTTTGTCCGGGCTTCCAGGACAGCGGTTGTTCTGGGAGGACAGAAGTTCTTCGGGGGGACAGAGTCCCTCCCAGGAGGACGCAGACCCTGCCAGGAGGCCAGAGTCCCTTCCAGGAGGACAGAGTCCCTCCCAGGAGGACACAGACCCTTCCAGGAGGACAGAGACAACTTCTAGGAGGACACAGACCCTCCCAGGAGGACACAGACCCTCCCAGGAGGCCAGAGTCCCTTCCAGGAGGACAGAGTCCCTCCCAGGAGGACAGCAGCTCCCTCCAGGAGGACAGACGTTCCTCCCAGCGCCGGAGCTCCCCGGGCGCCCCGGGAGCAAGTGGACACAGCCTCCGGCAGGTGAGTTGGGGGTGGTGGTGGGCTTGTTCCTCTTGAGGTGGACACAGCGGCAGGGCTCCCTGGGGGCCAGCCCCCGTTCCTGGCCCTGGACGCAGCGCTCGGGCAGGGGACGTGAGCTCCAGCCAAGCTCTGCTCCCCCTTCTGGAATGGGGGGTTCTTGGCACCAGTGTCCACCCCCTGCTATTCGGCTCAGGAGGGCGAAGTCAGGATCCTGCCTGGGTGGTGTGTCCAGGGCGTGGACGTGGCAGGGGGCGGGGCAGGGGCCTGCAGGGGGTGGGGCGGAGACCCTCCACCTTTCCTTGTCATCAGCTTATCACCACCTTCTCCTCTCCGCTTCTGCTCCTTGTCCCTCGGCCATCCCAGGGGCCAGACCCTCCACTTCCCTGCTGGCCCTCCCGCCCCGGGGCAGGGCCGAGCACCGGGAGGTCACCTGGCCGGCCCATCCCCTGGAGTTGCCATTCCCCGGCTCCGCCCCGGGAATCTGGACTCTGGAGCTGTGACCCCAGCGACCTTCCGTGTCCAGTGAGCGTTGTTGACAGCGGCTCCGAAGCAGGACTCCTTGCTGCGGGCCTGCTATTTTGGGGTGCCCATCCCACGCGGCCCCAGGCCAGCTCAGCCAGATCCCCCTGACGCGGCTGTGTCTCTCGCTGCAGGGATTCTGGGCTCCGGGGCGCGCAGGTGCCGGGGAGGCTCCGCGGCGCCAGCTCTGGCCCGGCAGTTGGGGCGCCGCGCCCCGGGGAGGTCTGTGCAGCAGGGAGTGGCCTCTGCAGCGGGGACCGTGCAGAGGGATCGGCCGGGACTCGGAGCGCAGCACAGAGGGGACTGTCTTGCGGGCTCCTGGGGCCGGCTCCAGCGGGGGGCCGGGGCGCAGACACCACCCAGGGGCTGCTCGGCCCCACGCCCTGCTGTGTCCTCTGCAGTGGGCCTCAGGTGCGTCCCCCCAGAGCCCCGGGGGCCTCTTCTCTGCTGAGGGGGCAGCACTGGCAATTCTGCAGGCGGAGATGCCGCGCCTCGGTCTGCGGACGGAGGGCCCCGCTGCCAAAAATCACCTCTTTTTCTCTCCAGGACCTTTCAGGGCAGCTCAGCGGCGCCTGGGAGCGCGGGATGGAGCTCAGGTAAGGGCAGCTGCAGGCTCCGAGGCCCCCGGGGGGCCCCCGACTTGGTGCAGAGTCTGCAGGGCTCCCGTCTGTCCGGCGGGGACCAGAGGCCGTCCGCATGGACACTCTGGACCGGAGTCTGAAGGAAATGAAGTGGGTTGCAGGCCCGGGGACGTGGCTGAAGGTGCCCGGAGGCGGAGCCCAAGCTTCCCCGAGCACATGAGACGCTTTTGCAGGACAGTACTTGGCACCAGGGCGCTCCGGGCATGGAGCTGAGGCCACAGAGAAGTCCAGCCTTGGAGGGGGGAGTTTGGGGGGCCCTAAGGGCTGCAGTGCACTCAAGGCATGACGGGTCTAAACTCGCCTGCCCGCCGTGCCAGGAAATCGGGGTCCTCCGGGTCTTGCCGAGGCTCCAGGGTTGCGTGCCTAGGCCTGGCCTCTGTGGGCATCCCTGTGCCGACTCCTGACGGCCGCGGCCGCGGCAGCGCAGGGACGGGCAGGTGCAGCCGGGCGACCCCCTAGAGACATTCCAGACACCGGACTCCGCGCCGGGCACCGCGTGGGCAGCACAAGCCGTGATGTTTGCTTTCAGGAGCCTCTGGCTGTCCCTGTGCGCTCTCGGGGCGCTCCTGCCCACGTGCCGGTCACAAGGGGCCGGGGACGAGAGGCCCAACATCGTCCTCTTCATGGTGGACGACCTGGGCATCGGCGACCTCGGCTGCTTCGGCAACGACACCATAAGGTTCGTGTCCCTGAGTCCGGCCGGTCAGGCTCCGGGGAGGGGGAGACGCAGAGACGCAGAGGCAGAGACGGAGGCGGAGGAACGGCTCCTCTGTCCCTGTGGTGCCCGAAGCGGGGCCCGGAAGCTGGCCGTGGCCTTGCGGAGGTCTGTAAGTCGGTCATCAACCTCAGCGAGTCCGGCTGGGGCCATGTCTCTGCTTATTTCTGTCTCTTTCTCTGCGTCTCCAGGACCCTCTGCCGCTCTTTCTCTCACTGTCTCTCCATGTCTCTGCCTCTGCGGCTCCAGCTCCGCCTCACACCCCTCCTGTCCCCCCAGGACGCCCCACGTGGACCGCCTGGCCCGGGAGGGCGTGCGTCTGACCCAGCACATCGCGGCCGCGTCCCTGTGCACCCCCAGCCGGTCGGCCTTCCTCACCGGGCGGTACCCCATCCGAACAGGTGCGGCAGGCTGCCGAGGGGTCCCTGCAGGGGTCCCAAAGGCTACCCTGGGCTGGGCGCTGGGTCACTCTGAGCCCCGGGGTGCCCCTGAGCGCCCTGGAGCCTTTGTGAGCTCACACTGTGCGCACCCTGCCTGCGCTCCGGGTGACCCCTCATTTGGCACAGTCCTCACCCCCAGGGTGCGCCCAGGGCTTGGGCTGCGCCTGCCGAGTTGTCAGGAGCGCAGCTGGGGTGCGCAGGGGGCGTGCGCAGGGAGGGTGGATCGGGGCTCTGTGGGGGCTCTGTGCGCGTTTGCGGGGCGCACGTCCATCCTGCGCGATCCCCCCTACGTGTCCGGGGAGGATGAGGCACCGTTGGCCCCGGAGCTGGGCTTAATCGCGCCCAATATAAGCCGAATGGTGTGGGCCCCAGATGTGCCCGGGCGGGGGTGTGGGGGGGCTAAAGTCCCGGGGCGCACCCGGGGCGCACCGGCTCCAGCCTGCCCCCCGGGAGCCCTCAGGCGTCTCGGTCCTCGCGACCACGTGATCGCTGAATCACACCCGGACGCTGAGGCCCAGCCGGCTCCGGCCAGCCCTTCCGCGGGCGTCTCGGCTCCCACTTTCAGCCATGGAAGGCCTGGGCGGGGCGGGCTGGGGTGAGCTCCCTTGGGGACCACACTCCTCCGGGCCGGGGGTCCGGGGGATGCTCTCGCATGCGTGTCGGTCGCCCCACCTCCCGGCCAGAGGTCCCCGTGCGCTCCAGGTGCGCGCGCCACCCCTCTCCACCAGGCCCCCACCCACCCCCACCCTGTGCGCTCCCGCGAGCCCCCCTCACCCTCACCTGCCTCCCTGCCCGGGGCTCCCCGCTGCGCGCCACCCCCACCTCCCTGCCAGGGGTCCCCGTGCGCTCCAGGTGCGCGCGCCACCCCTCTCCACCAGGCCCCCACCCACCCCCGCGCGCCCCCCTCACCCCCACCTGCCTCCCCGCCCGGGCTCCCTGCGCGCTCTTGGCACCGGCTCTTCTTACGCTGTGGCTTCCCTCCCGCGCACCCAGGCATGGTGTCCAGCAACGAAAACCGCGTCATCCTGCACGTCAGCGTCCAGGCCGGGCTCCCTCGGAACGAGACCACCTTCGCGCAGCTGCTCCGCGCGCAGGGCTACAGCACGGCGCTCATCGGTAGGCCCCGGGGCGCTGACCACACACACCTGGACACACCCCGACACGGGCGCGCGCGCACACACCCCTTCCCACGCGGGAGGACCGAGGCGCGGTCACCTGGGCACCTGAGTCCGACTCCTCAGGTCTCGCCAGAAGCGCTTTCTTGCGCCCCTGCTCCCCGGGGCATCCTGCTCCTACATGCTCCTCCTCCGGACCCTGAACCCCTCCACCTCGGCCTCTGGCCGGACTTCACAAACATCATGGGGCCTCCTTGGCACGCACGCAGCTCCCCTCATCCTGAACTGGCCATTAGGGGTGTTGGGTTTGGAGCCCCTACATATGTTAGGCTGTCGCCCCAAGGAAACCCATAAAAATGTCTGTTCCTGTGTCTGTCACCCTGACCAAGGTGAGGACTGGGCACGTGGGCTCACAGAGTCACCATCGGCCGCCTGGCTGCCCGTGCGCCATCTCACCTGACTCCTCCTCTGCTGACCACCGGGAGACCCCTCTGGGCTGTGACACTGTCCCTGGCTCTGCATTACCATGAGGAGACTTTGCTTGTCAACATCCATCCAGCATCTGTGCAGGGTTCTTGCTGTCTGTCCATCCACCCATCCATTTACCTGTCATCTAAGCATCTGTCCATCCACCGTCCATCTTCTACATATCATTTATCATCTGTGTACCTGTGTATCCCTCCATCCCTCCATCCTCCATCCATCCTCCATCATCCTTCCTCTATCCATACATCCATCACCTATCATCCATCATCCATCCATCATCCATCAATCATCTACCATCCATTCATCATCCATCCATCATCTACCCATCATGCATCATCCATCCATCCATCCATCCATCATCCATCATGTATCATCCATCATCCATCCATTATCCATCCATCCTCCATCCATCATCCATCCATCCATCCATCATCCATCATGCATCATCCATCATCCATCCATCATCTATCAATCATCCATCCATCATCCATCACGTATCATCCATCATCCATCAATCATCTACCATCCATCCATCATCCATCCATAATCTACCCATCATGCATCATCCATCCATCCATCATCCATCATGTATCATCCATCATCCATCCATTATCCATCCATCCTCCATCCATCCTCCATCCATCATCCATCCATCCATCCATCCATCATCCATCATGCATCATCCATCAATCATCTACATCCATCCATCATCCATCCATCATCTACCCATCATGCATCATCCATCGATCCATCCATCCATCATCCATCATGTATCATCCATCCTCCATCCATCATCCATCCATCCTCCATCATGTATCATCCATCCATCATCCATCCATCATCCATCCATCATCCATCCATCACCCACCATCCATCCGTCCATCCATCATCCTATCTATCTATCTATCTATCTATCTATCTATCTATCTATCTAGATATCTACCTACCTGCCTACTATCTATATATGCACTTTTGTGTGTCCCCACCTACCTCCCTACCCATCACCTGTGACCCGTCCCCCGCAGTCTGCCCTGGACCTGCATCTCACCCTGTCTCTGCGGCTATAACTTCATCCCTGTCATGAATGACAACCTGCCCACTGCCCATCCTCGCCACAAACACAATTGTATTTACGTTCACACCACTCTGCCTCCTTACAAGCACATCCTTTTTTTTTTTCCCTTAAGATTTATTTATTGATGCATATAAGAGCTGGGGTGCAGGCCAGAGGTGTGGGGGTGAGAGGAGTCATCAGAGACAGAGTGGGGAGCAGAACAGGTGGATCCACTGAGACCCACTGCTGAGGGGAGCAGCGGGGAGACAGGAGAGGTCTGCTGCGCCCTGTGAGTCAGCTCCCTGGTGGGGGATCAAACTCATGCTGCAGTGGCTGCGGACAGCTTCCTAGGTTGCACCTTAACCCCTTGCGCCACCAGGGAAGCCCCTCATGAGCACATCCTAAAGCCTCTGCACTCGGCGCTGTTCCCTTTCTGCTTGCTCCCTCCCAGGCAAGTGGCACCAAGGCTTGAACTGCGAGTCCCGCAGCGACCACTGCCACCACCCGCACAACTACGGCTTCGACTACTTCTACGGCACGCCGACCACGCTCTTCGACGAGTGCTGGCCCGACCCGTCCCGCGGCACGGAGCTGGCGCTCTCCAAGCGGCTGTGCCTGTGTGTGCAGCTGGCGGCCCTCGCCGCGCTCACCTTCCTGCTCGTGGGCAAGTGGAGCCACTGCCTGGCCGTGTCCTGGCCCTTCGTCCTCTTCCTGGTCCTGTTAATCGCCCTCCTGTCCTACGCGTGGTTCTCCAGCCTCACGTCCAGGCTGTACTGGAGCTGCCTGCTCATGCGCCAGCACGAGGTCACGGAGCAGCCCATGAAGGCGGCGCGCACCGGCTCCATCATGGTGCGGGAGGCGCTGGCATTTCTGGAAAGGTAGAGGCGCTTCCAAAGAAGGGGTGCGCGCACCCCAGCGCCTGAGCCCAGAAGCGGCCGTCGCCGGCACCGCCGGGGGAGGTCTGGGCAGGACAGGAGACGGCTGCAGACCCGCCGTGTCTCCCAGGCGGGGCCACAGAGCTGCCGTCTTGTTGGCGGCTGCTATGAAAGTCAGACTCTCTTTGTTGACCCGGAGACCCGCACTCGCTCCGACTGGAGTTCGGGCTTGGGTATCCGTGCATGTGACCGGCTCCGGGGGTGATAGGGGGAGATATTCTGCAGGGAAGGAGGAGCTGGGGCTGCTTCCCTTCTCAGCTGGGCAGCGCCCACAAGGGGGCCTCGATGTCTTCCCAGGCACCGTGACGGCCCTTTCCTGCTGTTCTTCTCTTTCCTCCACGTGCACACGCCCCTGCCCACCTCGGATGAGTTCATTGGCACCAGCCAGCACGGCCTGTATGGCGACAACGTGCAGGAGATGGACTTCATGCTCGGTGAGTGGCCAAGGACCTGCAATAGTTTCGCTTCATGCTTCTCCCGGGAACTGGTATGTGCAGCTGTTTTTGATGGATGATGGAAGATGGATGGATGATGGAAGATGGATGATGGATGGATGATGGATGATGGATGGATGATGGATGAGGGATGATGGATGGTGGAGGATGGATGGATGATGGATGGATGATGGATGATGATGGATGGATGATGAATGATGGATGGATGATGGATGATGAATGGATGATGGATGATGGATGATGGATGGATGTGTGGATACGTGGGTGGGTGGATGGATGGATAGAAGGATGGATAATTGGATTGGATTGGGTTAGATGGATGGATTGATGAGATAGATAATGGAAGACTCAATGGATAATTGATTCATAAATTATGAATCTGTAATTTATAGATTATAAATTATAATCTCGCTCCGCATTCTCACTCCACGGACATGAGGTGCTTCTGGGAACGAGGACGAGGCACCCCGGACTCTTCTTGGGTGTTTGGGTTGTCCATCTCGGGCGGGAAGCATCGCCCTGCGTGCCAGGGACATGTGAGCCCCGGGGGGAGGGTTTGCCGAGCTTCCCACATCTCCCCCTTCACCCAACATTCCTCATGGTTATTTCAGGCAAGATTCTCGATGCCCTCGACGGCCTGAATCTGACACAAAACACCCTCGTCTACTTCACGTCGGACCACGGAGGGCACCTGGAGGCCCGGCGTGGGCACGCGCAGCTGGGAGGATGGAACGGGATCTACAAAGGTGTGGGGGATCTCCTGCCGGGCTTGGGGTGCATCAGCTCTGGGGGTCATAAGGCGAGAATCCAGGACGGGAATGCGGGGGCCGGTGGAGAAGTGACGCCTCGTTGTGCTCGACGCTCAGCTGCGCATCAGAGCACTAACCAAGGAAATGGAGCCAGAATCTGCGCATATTCCAGGGGAGCCCGGGTGTGCTGAATGAGAAGTGGCCTTTCTGGCAGCCCCTGCATGTGAGGGAGAGTGACCCCAGCAGGTAGTGGGGGTTCAGACTCTTTAAAGGAGTCAGACTCCACACGTGCGGTGAACTCAGGAGCGTGTGCGGGAAGATCAGGACGCAGGGAAGAGGTGGGGCTCGCAGAGGCGTTTCCTGGGCTCCTAGGATGCTTCGGTGCCTCTTTCTAAGATAGGATTTGCCCCCCAAAGTTGCCTCCCGTCCTGGACCTGACACAGCGTTCACGCCACGAACGTGCCCTGTCCATCGGGACGCGTGTCCTGGTGCTATAAGCAAATGTTATGTGGAAACCACTGAATGCATCGCAGCGTCGGTGCTGGGAGAGACCGCAGAGTCTTCTCTCGAGGAAAATGTTTTCATAATCCGTGCGAGCAGGGCCTGGACGCTCTTGAATCTGGTGAGAACTTTCTGCAGGAGTGGGGCGAGGGTCTCCCCTCCTCCTGACCGATGGAGAGCTTGTGATTTAGGGTTCGGACTGCTATCCTGAGGGCTTAGCCAGCGCAGGAGACCCATAAGGGAAATCGCAATGACTGAAATTCTGTCTCTGCCTACGCGGACTTGAAATATAGCTCCGATGCTCCGAGCGCTCTGGCTTCAACTTTGCTTTGAGTCACACAGTGAAATCATGAAAAAAAAAAAACCAGTCGCAGGACGACTGTTGGTCCCCCAGGGGGCGTGGGTTTCCTTGGGGTTTACGTCTTTATGGAAGGAGCGCACCAGAAAAAAGAATAGATAATTTCTAGGCTGGGTTAGAAGAGGTCAAGGACTGCGGAAAAATAGAGCAGAAACAAAGATGGAGGAAAAGCGTAGAGAACTACAGGCGTGGTGCCGCCATTTTGGTTTTTGTTCATTGCACATTTTTTTTTTTATTGAGGTCACATTGGTTTATAACACCGTGTGTGATTTGGGGGCTCCGTTTCACACCACCAAGGCAGCCACAGTCTTTTCCCACAGCCCCTGGGGTCCCTCCACCACTGGTGACCGCAATTCTGTAGATTTCTAGGGTTGGTCTTGAGGGAGCTAGATCCGTTCTTTCGGTTTGTTTCTCTATATTCTGCGTCTGAGAGAAATTATCTGGCATCTGTCTCTCTCCTTCTGACTGATCTCACTCAGCATCATCCCCTCCAGGTCTGTCCACAGTGTCTCGACTACAAAGAGCCCATCTTTTTCATGGCCGAGTAGTATTCCACCATGCATGTAAAACTGTGTCTTCTTGATCAACTCACCTATTGGGGGGCCCTGAGGATGTTCCCATGGTTTGGTTATTATAAACAGCGCTGCCATGAATGTAGGTGTGCGTGTCCGTGTCCGCTAGCGCTTTGGCATCCTTCGGGTCGACACCTAGGAGTGGAATTGCTGGAGCCTATGGCAGATCCATTTTCAATATTTTGACAAGCCTCCACACTGTTTTCCGGAGGGAAAACCACACCCCACCCACATTGTGCAAAGGTTCCTTTATCTCCTCCACATCCTCACCTATATTTGTTGCTTCTGGGGATGTGCCACTTCAACCAGGTGCTCTGACAGAGCTCACCGAGCAGGTAATTTTGAGCAAAGGTGTGCAGCAGGCCGGGGATGAGGCAGGTGTGTATGAGATATTCTTGGCAGAGACAATGGGCTGTGCCAATGTCCCAGAGCAAATATGATGACTTGTGGAATCAAAAACCTGTGTCTGTGTGTGTGTGTGTGTGTGTGCACTGCTGCCCCATCAGCTGAGCAAATACCATCCGATTGTGCATTTTTAAGTGTGGTTCCCACCTTGACGACAAGAAACTCCAACCTCCCGTCCTCCTCACAGGTGGGAAAGCCATGGGCGGCTGGGAAGGCGGAATCCGCGTCCCTGGCATCGTCCGATGGCCTGGAAAAGTGGCGGCCGGAAGGGACATTGACGAACCCACCAGCCTGATGGATATTCTGCCCACGCTGGCAGCTGTGTCGGGAGCCACGGTGCCGCAAGACAGGTGATGCCTTCGCTCTGGGGCGATTCTGGGCACGCAGACTTGGTGTGGACACGGCCGGGGTGTAGGTGGTCGTGCCGCTTCCTTCCAGCTGGCTCTCCAGTTCTCCGTGGCCATTGGCAGAAAGACGGTCCTTCCTCGGCTGCAGTTCGTTGGGCTTTGTCCACTTCTTTCTCCTGTCAGCTTTTGGTGGCTTCCAAGTGCGGGCGTCAAAGAGGCGTCCCTCGATGGCACAGGTTTTTCTGAAATGCTTACTGGGCTGCTCTCTGGCCCCCGGACTGGCTGGACACACTGACTGACCTTCAGGGAACCGGGGGGGCTGGCTGTCCTGACTGCATCTCCTCTGTGAATGTCCACAGGGTGATTGACGGCCGGAACCTCATGCCCTTGCTTCAGGGGCACACCAACCGCTCAGAACACGAGTTCCTCTTCCACTACTGTGGGTCCTACCTGCACGCCGCCCGCTGGCACCCCCAGAACAGTGAGTGCTCCCGCCTGCTCCCTGTGGATGCCACAGTGGGGTCAGCCCCATCCCCAGGGCTTTCTCCTGCTCACACTCCGGTCCTCCCTTCCAGGGTGGCTGCCGGAAATCACCTCTGTTCAAGCTGTCTTGGTTTATAAGATTATTTAGGATATTGTGGAATCAAAAACCTGTCTGTGTGTGTGTGTGTGTGTGTGCACTGCTGCCCCATCAGCTGAGCAAATACCATCCGATTGTGCATTTTTAAGTGTGGTTCCCACCTTGACGACATGAAACTCCAACCTCCCGTCCTCCTCACAGGTGGGAAAGCCATGGGCGGCTGGGAAGGCGGAGGTTATAAATCAGGCGAGGTTATAAATCAGCGTCTGTAGATCCTGCGTTGCGTTCACACCAGAAGCAAAAGCGCCACGCGACCGCCTTACCCTCTCCCTTTTGGTAACCGCTAGTTCCTTCTTATACTCGAAAAGGTTGCTTTTGAGTCATTTCGTTCATTCGTTCGTTGCTTTCTTTATGCAGCACAGGTGGGTTCAGATGTCTTGCTCCCTCTGAATTATTTCACTCAGCATTATACGCTCTGGACACGACTCTAGCAGGATGTCATCATTTTTGACAGCTGCGTAGTATTCCGCCGTATATTTATGCCTCGTTGGGAGAGCGTCTGAGAGTCAGTGTGCTTAGAGAGACAGGGAGACGCCTTCGCAGGCATCACTTTTGAGGACAAAAAGCAGTCCTGGCTACGAAAGATGGACAAAATTGTGTAGTGGGGTGTTCTGACGCCCTAGGGCCGTTCCAAGGATTGAATGATATTTTGCATACAAGTGCGGGCTGAGAGAAAGACCAGGGAAAAGCTTTAGGAGATGGAAGAACCCAAGGGCCTCTGGCAAGTAGTCTGGCCTCTCTCTGACTGGTCTTTCCTCCCGCAGGTGAGGCGGTGTGGAAGGTCCATTACGTGACCCCGGTGTTCCAGCCCCCGGGAGCTCAGGGTTGCTACCAGACCACCTTCTGCCAATGCTCAAATAACTCAGTCACCTACCACGACCCCCCTCTGCTCTTCGACCTCTCCAGAGACCCCTCTGAGTCCAACCCTCTGAGGCGGGACACGGAGCCTCTGTACGACCTCGTGATCCAGACCGTGGCGGCCGCGGTGAGGGAGCACAGGAAATCCATCACCCCCGTCCGGCAGCAGCTCTTGGAACTGAACAAGGACATCGTGTGGCTGAGGCCGTGCTGTGGGATGTTCCCGTTCTGTCTGTGCGACAAGGAGGAGGGCTCCCCAGGCGTGGGGTGGTAAGGAGAAACAGCAACCGGGGGCGTCTGTAGCACCCCAGCCGCGATTGCTGAGGCCTCCGAGTCCTGAGCCCCTTTGTGGGGTCCCATGGGTCCATAATTAAATGTCTTTCCTCTGATATTTTTTTTTATTTTGAATTCTTGACGCCAAGAATTCTAAACTATGTGGAATTTGAAAGGGGCCAGAGGTTCGACAAAGGGCTCCACCTCTGTCTCTTCACCTTGGGGTCTGTGCTCCTGACGGTCCCTACAGCTTCTGACACATGCTGGGTCTCGTGCTTTGTGATCCGGGGGCGCTGGCACCTGCGGGTCTTGCTTTCTGGAGCTGGTCGATGACTAGGCTAATCCCTCTCCCACCGCCAGCGCTGGGCATTGTGCGAGCCACACCTCTGGCGCCTCCTTTGCACAAGACCATCAGGAGGGCAGACCCGTGAGTCCACACAGAGGAGGTGTTTGTTTTCTGCGCCATGGCAACTGCGGAGAAGGAGGCAGGTGTGTTGCAGGTGACAACTCTGCGCCCACCTGGTGCCAGCCAGGTGCCAGCCATGCCCGGGAGCGCCCCTTTCTGCAGCCCCACCTGTCTGCCCCCGTGGTGCTGGCGGCGCCGGGAGGGTGGGGAATAAACGTTCTCGCTGGTGTCTTGAAATTAACCCCGAGGCAGGATTTAAGGCGCGTCCCTGGTGGAAAATAAAAAAATGGGCCCAAACTTTGGCCACTTGTGAGCTGCCCCCCACCGCGGGACCCCCGAGCAGCAGACGCAGCTGTAAACTGCACCTCAGAGAGCAGGTGTCGGAGCTGGGGGCCCTGGGGCGCGCCGGGAGACTCTGTGCCCCGTCCCTCCGATTCTGCGGGATGGTAAATCTGCTCCCCAAAGTCTGCATGTGAAGAAAACCTTCCTTCCGCCCTCCCACGCCCCACCTCGTCGGCTCCTTGACGGAACCTTGGTTGCTTGCACCCCGAGTTTCTTTTACCCACTGGGGGGCGCTCGGATACAGCCCGACGCCCTAATCCCAGACAACTGTAGCCCCAGCACGTTCTCGTGAGCTCCATGAAGGCCTTGTGTCCCCTCCCATGGGGGGACGAGGTTTTCTCCACCTTCCCCCGAGGGCTCCCAACGGTTCCTTCGCCGATGCCCGTCCCTCTGCAGGGAACTAGGGCAGGACGCCGGCTCGGACCGGATTTTTGGTTGGCGCCAGGCCCACACTTTATCCCCCGGGTGGAATTGCTGTTTCCATGAAGGACCACGTCTCGCAGGCTGGCGGGTTTTTGCACACTCCAGGCTTTCTCGCTCACCCCGGCCTCAACGGGGCGTCGAGAAGAATCCAGGCGTTGGGGTGAACGTGGGGAGAAGATGCTCTCCCGCTTCTGTGCCGACACCCCCTCGCCCCACGGATGGAAAACAATGGCACCTGGCGTGAGCGCCTCGGCCGGGTCACCCCAGCACAGCGGCCGGTGGATGTGGGCTCCTGCTGATTCCGTCTTGGGGGTGACGCCTTTGAAGAAACAGCACATCCCCCTGGCACGGCGTCAGCTCCAAGTCGAGATCTGTACAGAACTTGACTGGGGTGCGGTCGGGGCGCAGGAGCAAATCCTCACTGAGATGTCCAGGCAGACACCGCCCCCGACCCAGCCTCCGGCCAGTTAGGTTTTGTGAACACAGCGGAGACGCAGCCAGCCGGAGCCGTGGGGTGAAGGCTCCCGGGTGCTGGGCTGTGTCCAGCTGCGTCCGATGAAGCCGCTGGCTCCGTGCACTGGGTGCTAAGATTGAGGTCAAGCCGCAGACCCTGGCCAGGGCTCCAGTCCCGTCAGCACGTGTGCACGGATCAGCTCTGGGGTCCCTTGTGCAGCTTTGGTCGAGGCCTCAGGTGTTCCCGGTCACACCACGGGAGGCCGCCCCTCCCAGGTGACCACTTCTGCTCGTGATGGCCTGAGCGGCACCTGCAGGTTCGGGCTCCCATAGCTGAGTGACCTGCGCAGGGACGCAGACCCACAGGTGACGCCCCCGGGGGCCAGCAGGCCGGCGGGGATGCGCAGAGCCACAGACGAGGGCAGATCTCAGAAGAGCTTGGGTTCCGAGCTGCTGTTCCCGAGAACCCTGCTGTGTCCTCAGGCGCCCTGTCGGCCGATCCACGGACCATGGAGCCGGCAAAGATCCCGACCCTTTCTTTAAGCTCGAAGGACTCCCCTGTTTCTTCTGGGCAGGGCTTGAATCAGGGACTGAGTGTCACCCCAGAGAGAAGCGGAGGTGTCAGCTGAAGGAGCGAGCCCAGAGTCTGCATGGAAGGAGCCAAGTCGTTGCAGACCCTCAGGTGCTCAAGCCTCCTCCGTCTTTGGTCTGACAAATGATAACCTAAGCGTGTCCGTGTCTCCTTGATTTCTGACGAGGGTGGGCTCGGCGCTTCGTGGGGTTCAGTGCACGAGGGTAGGGGCGGACCCCATCTTCCATCACCTGCTGGAATTTCAAGATGGCGCCAGGAGGCCATTTTGGGTGGAGACTGGAGTCCGGGGGGCAACACAGAGCCGGGGCCAGGAAGGGCGTCGGTGAGAAGAACCAGCTTCTGGGGGCGGGGACTCTGTTTAGCAAAATAAAAATGAAAACTCTTGAGATTTGCTTGACAAATCTTTGCCATCAATAACAGGAGCCCCACTGTTAGCACGGCGGAGGCAGCCTCGGAAGAATTTTGGGGGGGCGGGAGGGAGCTTCCGCGTTGCTCAAACCTGGCCCCCGCAGCCAGCCCGCTAGACGCCTCTCTGGCCCCCGAAACAGCAACAGAAATATCATTTCCGAGGGAGAGCAGGTGTCCAGGTGCACGTCGACGTCAGTGGAATAAGCGCCTGCTGGGAAAGTGTAGGCAAAAGAAGTGTTTTTCAAGATGGCCTTGCAGGAAAGACCAGGGATAAAGGAGCGAGAAGCACACGCTGGGGCAAGGAGAGAGTCTGAGCGTTGCGGGAAGTGTCCCACGGAGGTGGCTGGACAGCTGGGCTTGGCCTGGCGCCAGCGGCTCCGAGATGGCCCTCTGCCATCCCCCCTGGGCAGCGTGAGCCTGGACGAGGTGTGCAAGACTGAAGCTAGCAAAGATGTAGTGTGGACCACACACTTGGGTGGGATTCGGGGTCTGTCCACGCCGGTCCTGGTTTGGGTAAAATTCAGTCAACACTCCCAGCTTGGAGATGCTCAGGATCCCCCCGGCGGCTGGCGCGGGGCAGAGGTGGACCCAGTCTCCCTTATCACAGGCCACCGCTTCTCCTAAAAGCACGTGGAAGTCCCACCCCAGTGAAGAAGAGTCTTCCACGCGCGCCAAGTAGCACCCCCAAGCTGGTCCTTGGAAACAAGGGGATCGACTCAGAGTGTGAGCTGCGCAGCTCAGGCCCAGCTACGGGCTTGAGCTGTGAAAGGAAACTGTAAAAAGGTGGGGAAATTGTGGCACACATGGCTGTGCTATAAACCATAGCGTGTCAGTGACCTCGACCAAAGGCAGGAGGGAGTCTTTAAACAGTGAAGATGAAATTCAAGTCGGGTCACGCAAAGAGCCAGCCACGGCGAGTTGTATTCGGAGCGGACGTGTATAAATTTAATCAGAGCCCCCGGCGGAGGCACAGCCAGAGCCTCGGGCGTGGTGGATGCAACCTCGACTCACTTGTTGCTTTGCAGAGAGACACGGAAGCATTTGTTGAGTCCAAACGGAGTCACGGCTGAGCTGGCTTCACCGCCGCCGGCCCTGATCTCTTCCCGCAGGGACAGGCGTGCGGACTCTCCACAGACGCAGCACGTGTTGTGCAGAATGGGGTGGCTGGTAGGCGTCAGTCATGAGGTCCGCGGAGTAAGTTGGGGAAGTGATGGGAAGTTACAGAAGCTGGACAGCTAGGTGGTGGGTAGGTAGGTAGACAGGTCCATAGATGATAGGTCGATACATGTACATAGATGATAGGTAGGTAGGTAGGTAGATGATAGGTAGGTAGATGGGTGAATGGCTGGATGAAGGAAAGATTAGATGGATGAAAGGATGAAAGTTTACATGGATAGGTAGGTAGGTAGACAGGCGGATGATTGGATAAATGAACATGGATGGATGGATGGACAGTGGATGGATGTAAGATTAGATCGATGTATAGATGAAAGATTAGATAGATGGTAGGTAGATAGGTGAATCGGTGGGTGGAAGGAGGAAAGATTACACAGATAATGGATAGGTGGACAGATAGATACATGGATGGATGGATGGATGGATGGATGGATGGATGGATGGATGGATGGGTGGATGGTTGGATAATAGATACACAGATAGATAGAAGGAAGATTGGATGGATGGATGGACAATGGATAGATTAAGATTAGATAGATGACAGATATATAGATGGAAGATAAGATAGATAGATAATAGTTAGATAGGTAAATGGATGGATGGAATAATGGATGGATGGATGGAGGTAATATTAGATAGATAATAGGCAGAAAGAGATACATGATGGATGGATGGATGGATGGATGGATGGGTGGATAATAGATACACGATAGATAGATGGAAGATTGGATGGATGGATGGACAATGGATAGATGGAAGATTAGATAGATAGATGATAGATATATAGAAGGAAGATAAGATAGATAGATAATAGTTAGATAAGTAAATGGATGGATGGATGGATGCAGGTAATATTAGATAGATAATAGGCAGATAGACAGATACATGATGGATGGGTGGATGGATGGATGGACAGTGGATGGAGGTAAGATTAGATAGATGATAGATATATAGATGGAAGATAAGATAGATAGATAATAGGTAGACAGGTAAGTGGATGGATGGATGGAGGTAAGATTAGATAGATGATAGATAGATTGACAGATAGATAGATAGATGCATAGATGGATGGATAGGCAGGTATATAGATTACAGGCAGGTAGGTAGCTGAAAGGATGGATGAAGGAAAGATGAGATAGGTAGATAGATAGATGGATGGAAGATTGGATGGATGGCTGGATGGAAGATTGGATGGATGGATGGATGGCTGGATGGCTGGCTGGATGGCTGGATGGCTGGATGGCTGGATGGCTGGATGGCTGGCTGGATGGCTGGGTATAAGACTAGATAGAGGATAGATATAGAGATGAAAGATTAGCTAGATGATAGATTAGATATACAATTGGTAGACAGGTGAATCGATGGAGGAAAGATTACATAGCTCCAAAGATGGATGGATGGATGGGTAGATGGATGGAAGACTGGATGGACAGATGGATGGGTGGATGGACAGAGGGATGGATAGATGTAAGATTAGATAGACAGACAGTGATATTTTTATATATAGATGAAAGGTTAGACAGACAGTAGGTTGACAGAGAGATAATAGGGGATAGATAGATGACACATGGATGGATAGATAGATTGACAGATGGACAGATGGCGATCACAGTACATGGGGCAGATCCCTTCGTAGATAAACGCCTGACGGGTTGAGCTGGTGCCTGTGAGCTCCGCTGTGGCTCTTGCTGACTTTCATCCCTTCTGGGAAGGGTGCGCGGGCATCGATGTCCTATTGTGGGGTGAGGGCTCCAGTCCTTTCGGCACTTCTTTGGGTTTAGACACTGGGGACCTAGGGGAGGCCTCACCGTGAGTGTGTTCACCAGATGTGCTGGCGCTGAACCCGCTTTCAAGATGAACCGGGCGATTTGACGGGAAAACGCTCGCGTCTCGTCAGGGCGGCGGGAGATAAGGGAAGGCAGCAAACCGAGGGAGAAGACACAGCCCAGAGCTCCTGCGGGGCAGGTGAGGAGGTCACTGTCCACGGGAGCTTCACGACGATTTCCGTGGAGCCTCTTCTGCACGGTGGTGTCGCGGGGAAGGCGGTGGAAACGGAACGGCAGGACAAATACGCTTAGGCACATTTTTCGGCCCCAATGACACTCCTGGGGGAATTGAACAACGGGTTGCAGCACGATCCATTCCTCCTCTTTTTTTCTTTTTAAAGATTTATTTTTAATTAATTAATTTATTTATTTATTTATACAAGCACTGGGTCAGTCAGAAGCGCGGGAGGGTGAGAGGATTCACCAGAGCCAGAGCGGGGAGCAGAGCAGGCAGAAGGACCGAAGGACACTGCCGAGGGGAGCAGCGGGCGGCAGGAGAGGTCTGCGCGCCATGGGGGACCCTCCTCTGGGGGCCGGGGAGCAGCCGGGGATCGAACTGGCTGTGCAGAGGCTGCAGCAACCGCCTCGTAACCCAGCGCTCAATCGCTGCGCCACCGGGGAGGCCCCGATCCATTTATCTTCCACCAGAGCTGGGATCATAAGATCGCGCTGGAAGTCGGCCGTCCGCCTTTTACTGGAAAATTTGCGACATGTTCCAGAAGGACTGAAAACCAAGAAGGGGAATGAAATTCCTCTGCCCTCACGTTGGATCCCGGCGAGGGCACGAGAGGAGCAGGATTTCATGCATGTTTACGTTTTGTGAAGTTGTTGCTTTGTGGCTGCCGTGGAAGCGCAGTAAGCCGAGGGGGGGTGTGAGAAAAATCTCTGTTCTCTGCTGGCTCGTTTCAGCTTGTTCGGCATTCGTAGACATGCTATTTCCCTTTATTCTGCGTGGGACCCCGTCCCCTGAATCACGCAGAGTGTTGGAAGTCAGCGTCAGCTTCAGAAAAAAAATCTTGGAAGATTTGCCCTTGTGTTTGTGATGCCAAGGAGACGTTCTGTTCCCACGGTGCTCGTGTCTCTCCCCACCACCTCCACCGCTGGGCGTATAACTCTCGACTTTAGTTGCTTCTCTGAGGCTTTCTTTTCTACGACACCCCTAAAATACAAATATTCTGCAAGGGAGGGTGTGGGACAGGGATCAAAACAGGGACGGTGGTGGGTCGCGGGTGAATAGGTGGTGGGAATTTCACGGGGTCTACAGCCGGAGGAGAAACCCTACAAGCATACCGTGCCCAAAAATGAACAATAATGTGATGTATATGTATTTATATAAATTAAGCAAAAATCCCTAAAAAATCCACACGCATAAAATTTGTCTGCTGTTTCTCCTGCCGCTCTGTCTTTCGTCCGTTCAATTTGCAGATCCTCACGAAAACACAGTAGGTTGAATCCAAGAGAGTCGAGGCAAAGCCTTTGCTCCCCAGCACTCTGTTTTTTGGTATCGAATTGCCCCTCTGAGTCTGGGTTTTTATTGCTGTGACTCACCCCTTGCGTGAGAATATTCACATCCACAAAATGTGTCTTTCCTTAGTGTGTTGTTGTCAGTTGATGTGCAGGTGCGCGGGACAGACCCCAAGCTGTGCCGGCCCCACAGGCTCTGTTTTAGGATGTCGAAGTCTTCGAGTTTTCTCCCGTGACCACCTCCCCACGTGCACACACGCACATATGTTGACAACAACCGCATTTGCCTACGTTCCCTGCTGTCCAGGTCACGTGCCCGTCCTCGGGGCAGAGCTGGAGAAGGTGGATGGACGTTGTGTCCCCCCTTGTGCTGCTGTTTCTCCCCCTTGGCTCACCGTCCGTCCTCCAAGCCCTTTTCCACCCGAGACCCGTTTGGGTGGTTGCTTTGGCTAACCTCTCCCAGATGCACCGTGGGTGGCAGAGCACTTGCCAGCTCATGTTGTTTTAGGGTTTCTGAGTTCAGCGAGGGCTGCGAGGATTCCTGCTGCGACCAGCTGTAGGACAGATGTCGGGACATCTGGGTGGCCAGTGCAGGCAGTGGGAGAGGGCCGCTTTGAACCCCAAAGCTTCTCCTTCTGGACTCCTGAGAGCCAGGTCTGGGCCAGCACCAGCCTTCTCCTCTTTGGGGTCCCTGGGGACCACTGCTGGGGGGGAGCCTCCTCAGCTGGTGCAGGTTGAGGTCAGACGTCGAGACTCAGGTGAGTGGTGTTTGCTTCTGAAGCTCCAAAATGGGTCGTCCGTCGTTGGGGGCTGGGATGCTGCTGAGTGGATGGAGCTCAGATTACCACCTCGTTGTTGTTCGTCCTGGGGGGATGCATTTTGGGGGGCTCTTTGGGTACAACAGAGAGACAAATTCAGGGTCGGCCAAGGAGGAAGCAGGGCAGCGGGTGAGATGCTGCGGGCGTGACTTCGACTCTGAAGGGGCAGCTGGAGCTCCTGTGGGCACCCCAAGTCCTACGAGCCACTCTAGTCCATTCAGTGCTCCTGAGCGGGGAGTCCTGGGAATCCCAAGCCCGAGTGGGTCAGTGAGAAGCACGTGGGCTGGTGACAGACACTGGAGTGGAGGGACGTCCGTGGTGACCAGCACTTCAGCTTTGGACTCTCTCACCATGTCCTGCTCTTGTCAGAATTTGTGGGTGAGCGACTGAGGGCCGCCCAAGGACCCCAAACCAGTAGGGCGTGTGCTGTGAAAGGGGTTCTGCACCAGCTGCTGAAAGACCATCTCTACTGCAGTTCTGTGCACAGAGAGAGAGAAAAGGAGAGAATAGTCTAATATGTTGCCCCGAGAGCACCCAGCGTCTCCCGTCCCCTCATGGGGAAATGTCCAGCCCAGTAGGGGTGGCCCAAAGCAGGACCCCTGAGCCCTGAGTGTCCCCCACTCTAAGACTCCTTCTGGGGGACCCACAGGACAGGGGCAGGAGGGGCCAGGCAGGGCTGGGAGCCAAGGAGCCAAATCCAACCCGAGTCAAGACAAAGGCCGCAGCGGTCACCTCACCACCGGCCTCTCCCCACGTCTCTGTCTCTGCCAAGTGTCCCTTTCCTGTCCCTCCTTCCTCATCTCCTTCCCCAAGTACCAGGGTGCAAGTCAGCCGCAGGCAGCGCCGCAGCCCACCTGTTCTCCGTGCTGTGGCTCCTACCTGGCGGCTCTGCTCCGCCCCTTTCCCTGCAGCCAGTCCGGGGCTTCCCGAAAGTGGGGACAGGAGTAGGAGTGTCCCCTCATGAATTAAACTGGATTGATTTGCCTCCCTGGACCCTCTGTGCTGTGCAGACACCACCCCTCACCTTGCTTCCTTGCTGACCTTCGGACCCGCCCCTAGGGTGATACAGTGACCCTGGCCCCTGGGGGTGGGGGCTTCCCCTTCCTTGCTCGAGCTCCCTCAGCCGGAGCGGCTGGAACCTCATGTGGACGGGTCTCCCCCAGATGGAATTCCCTGCGCGAGTATCACTTTTAATGCAAACCATCTGCTTGCCTAGGAAAACAGGAATCAAAGGAAACCATGACCTCGGCTTGCTGCACACAGAGTTCTGCTGCGTCCTCATTAGCTTTTGGAAATGCTGACCCAGTGAAACGATTCAGCCCCTCCGATGAGAAGCAGGTGTGAAGATGGTGTGTGTTTTCATTCCTCTGTACGCTGCAGAGTCTGGGGGTTTGGGGGGCTCTACCCCTGGCTCTCAGACCGCGCTCTCTCAAAGCCCTTAATTCCTCCCTGTGAGCCTGTGAGCGGGGTGTCAGGTTACCGCCCCATGGAACAGAACAAAGACCTGCATTGTGAGCCCGGGCTGAGCGTGCTGGGGTGCCTGGCGCACAGATAGGGGGAGCAAGAGCCAGAGGGCTTGTGTTGTGAGTGTCGTCAATGTGTGTAGACCTGCTCCATCCCAGGGTGTGTGCCCAGCCCCCAACGATGGACGACCCATTTTGGAGCTTCAGAAGCAAACACCACACACCTGAGTCTCGACGTCTGACCACAACCTGCACCAGCTGAGGAGGCTCCCCCCAAGCAGTGGTCCCCAGGGACCCCGAAGAGGAGAAGGCTGGTGCTGGCCCAGACCTGGCTCTCAGGAATCCAGAAGGAGAAGCTTTGGGTTTCAAAGCTCAGAGCCAGAGAATGGGGGGGGTCAGTCTGGGATGTGAAAAACGGACAACGATGAATCGAGGTGTGTGCTTGTGTGTGTGTGAGTAAGAATTGAAGAGCAAGAATATATTGGTCTTCGAGAAGAATAGTGGGGCCTCCCTGGTGGCACAAGGGCTTAAGCTGAGCTCTGTGAAGCTGTCTGCAGCCTCTGCAGCACGAGTTCAAACCCTGGCTGGCCAGGGAGCTACCCACAGGGCGTGGCAGACCCCTCCTGTCTCCCCGCTGCTCCCCTCAGCAGTGTATTTCAGTGGATACACCTGTTCTGCACCCCACTCTGTCTCTGGGGACTCCTCTGACCTCCACACTTCTGGCCTGCACCCCAGTTCTTGGATGCATAAATAAATAAATCTTAAAAAAAAAGAAGAATATCAACTCGAGGGACTGTGGTGATGGCTCATGGGCGATAGGACCCTCAGGGAGAGGGTCTAACAGTGAACAAGGATGTAAGGCAATAAAATAATAAATAATTAAAAAATTTTAAAAAAGAGTATTGATTCGGAACAGCATCAGCGTGGAGCACGGAGAGATTTGTCTCGGGCGCGGGGCGGGGGTTGTACCTTGCTGGCATCTGCGCACTTGGCAGTTTAGTCTCCCTTTTTCATGGCTGTGTAATATTCCATTGTTATCCAGGCCACATCTCCTCGATCCATCACCCGTTCTTTCTGAGAAAAAACTCAAGTTGAGCTATTTGACCACAGGCTGCGGAGAACAAACACAGAAACTGGGATTCAGCCCACACCCTCAACGGCTGCTGAGCACCCCTTTCTTGCAAGGACGCAAGTGGGGATAAAGGCAGAGGTGGCCGTGAGCACGGAGGCTGGGGCATCTCCTTGCTGCAGGACTAAAGAGAGCGAGTTTCTACGGGGGTCTGGGAAAGCACCACGTGGGTTCTCGGCCTCAGTATATTTATTTTCACCCCTTCCAGCTCCATCCATGTTGCCACAAATGGCAGGAGCCTCCCTTTTCATGGCTGTATAATATTCCACTGGTATCCAGGCCACATCTCCTCGATCCATCATCCGTTCTGGGGCATTTAGGTTGTTTCCTTATCTTGGCGGCTGCAAATAAAGCTGCACCCAACACGGGAGGGCAGGTTTCCTTTCCAATGAGCCAAGTTGATCCTGGTTTAACGGGGTTCGCCCACCGTAGAGCTCACGGGTTCTCGACTCAACAGCTGACATGTGGGGTATTGAGTTTAGAGACTGAGTTTCCGTGTTCATCGGGCAGATATTTTATTTAGCTTGAAAGGCAGCTGACCCTCAGCAGAAAGCACAGACACGGATCATCCTGCTCCTATAAACCACGATGGACGCGGAAATTTGAGTCTCGTCTGATCTCACGCCTGATGGAATCGTTTCCCAGTCGGTTCGCGGAGACCCTCGCCTCGGGGCTGTGCCGCCGCGGGGAGCCGGGAGCCGGCGTGGAGGGCGCCGCCTGTGCTGTACGGAGTGTTGGATTCGGGCATTTGGGTGGATTTCCAAAGACGGGGCTTGTAACTCTAGACGAAAGTTATAAACCCTGTGTTTTTATGGCTCTTTCGCACCTCAGTCCCCGCGCGGCTGGCGTTGCCGGGAGAGGATCACGTTGCTTGCCAGGAGCTGCCGACCAGACGAACGATCCCGGGGGGCCTGGCTACGCCCTGCCCTGGACCGTCCCCCAGCCACGGTGCAGACAGACCCAGTCCCGAGTCCCCCCGCGGGGCTGTCGTGGGAGCAACTCGCTGGCTGTAAACGAGTGTCTGTTGCAAACGATGGAGCCAGAACCTCAGGAGGAGAGATTTTCTTCGCCCAGGGTGGGCCTCGCAGACGTGGTCGCCCCTGCGGGACAAGACAGAAAGGGGATGAGGCACTTCCTGAGCACCAAAGGTCGAGGGCGGAGACAGGAAGGCGACCAGGAGGCGCCTCTGAGGACCCCCTTCAGGAAGGCAAAGCGGGCGTCCTTCAAGAATGGAGGAAAACGCGTGGGTCGATGGAAATTGAGGCGATTTCATGAAAACCGGGCTTGGGGGCTGCTCGGCGCCTTCCCTCTCTCTCTAGGAGGAGATTTGCTCCGCGGACAGGGTGCGGGGCGCGCCCGGAGCGCCCGGTGGAGCAGCCACACACAGGGCCTCTCTGCTCTCTCCGCTTCTGGCCCTGGCTGCCCCGCTGCTCTCCCCACCCCCTCGTGGCCCACCCCGCCTGCGCCCCTTGAATTCCTTCTCAGACGGATCCAGGAACCCCGCGCCCGGCCCGCGTCACCCCAACCCCGGCGTGTCCTGGGAAACGTGTGGGAAGCCAAGGACCCGTGTGAACCCCCGATGCAGGAGCAGCGGCCGGTGGGGACCACTCGTGAGTCCACGATGCCGGCGTGTGCTGCGGACCGAGCCCTGTGGGGCGCCCGCCTTCTGGCCACGGGTCGATCCGCGAGTCAGAGTGGCGGCCCCGGGGCCACCCTGGCTGACGGTCTCCTGGGCTCTCGGCGGACACAGTCATAAAAACAGGCTGGGCGAGTCCACATCTCAGCGGCTCTTTTGTGCCGATGTTACCTTGACCCCCCATCACCCTGTCACCCGCCCCGGCCCTCCCTGAAAGGGGGTCTTGCTTTCTCCCCTTCGCTCCTGCGGTCCCTTCAGGGCGGGTCTTGGGGAACACGAAACACACGTGGGGTCCTCCCGTGCCCGGGACGCGCCTCCTGAGTGTTCCTCATACTCTTCTCTCTCTTCTCCCGCCCACCCGAGCTGCCTTCATCTTCGGGAACGGGTTTGAACAGCGTGAAATTCAGTGTCCCCGGCCACCTGTTCTGCTCCCTACTCTGTCTCTGGGGAGTCCCCTCACCCCCGCACCTCTGGCCTGCACCCCAGCTCTTGTGTGCATCAATCACTAAATCTTAAAAGAAATAAAATAAATACCGGACTTGGATCAAACAGTGCATTAGTGCAGCAGGTTCTTCCCACACCCACAGGCCTCAGACTCAGCCTCGTCAGAGGCGCTCCCAGCTGGGGGACACATGTCTCCACGCTTACGGGGTTCCGCCCGCCTCCGCGGGCGTCTGCGGCGGCGTCTGGCCAGGGCGCAGTGGGCAGAGAAGGTGGACTTCAGCCGCGGAGGGTGATGAAGGCGTCTGCAGAAACCCAGCCCAACTAAACGCGAACGTCATAAATTCCACAAAGTCATACCCCCTCGCGAGGAGACTATACCCCTGGGCCGCTAACGCACGCGCCTCTGGGCCCTCCAGACCCTCCCAGCTGACTCCATGCACGTGTGTCTTCTTGAAAGGAAGGACCCGTGTGATGGCCACACAAGGGGGTTCAGGGTCCTGCCCCAACTTCAGACGGGGGGAGCTGAGCAGGGAGAAGCTACAGAGGGACTCGGGAGAGGAGGAGGCTGGGGGAGGCCCGTGGGGCAGACACCCCAGCTTCTCAGCCTCACACTTGCCGGGGGACTTGGGGACACGGAGGGGACACTTGGCAGAGACGGAGATGCAGGGAGAGGCCCATGGGAGGTGACCATAGTGGCCTTTGTCTTCACTTGGGTTGGATTTGGCTCCTGGGCTCCCAGCCCTGCCTGGTCCCTCCTGCTCCTCTCCTGGGGGCCCCCAGAAGGAGCCTATTTGGGGGAGCTGGGGCTGAGCCTGAGGTTGGGCTGGAGCCGAGCTCAGTCCCCAAACCAGCGGCCACGTGGCTCCCTGGGGGCTCACAGACGGCCGGGCCTCCGGGGGCATCGCGCAGGCGACCTTGGCGGCGGCTGCAGCATCTCCGTGTCACCGCCTCTGGCATGTCCAGGGCCTGAGCTCTGGCGTCTGCTGATGGGGGTGAAGCTGAGCAGCATGGACATGTGCCTGTCTCAGTGCCCGTAGCCCCGAGGCCCAGGGGGGCACCCTGGGAACCCCCCTCGGCTGTGCTTGCTGAGTGAGGCAAGGCAGCAAATGAGGGAAGGAAAAGGGCAGCAAGGAAAGGCCAGCTCTGCCCGCCTCGCCCAGCCGTGCCCAGAGGCCATGGCGGCTGCTGGAGCAAGCCGCTCCTGAAGGTGTCCCGGCCAGACGCACCCCAGGGCCTCTGCTCCCGCTGGGGCTGGTCCCTTCTTAAAGCAAGAACACCCAGGTGGGGCCCCGGCCAGGCTCCCACTGACCGTTGCACAGAGACCCTGGTCCTGGGAGGACAGACGCGCAGACATGGACTCTGCAAACAGCTTGGGGGGTGGAAGCTGGGTAGCCAGACCCGAGGCCGCCCCCGGCTGCACTCGGCCTCTGTGCAGAGGAGAAGCATCCTGCGTCCCCGGCGGAGCAGGACGGCGGCCAGCTGCCCCCTGCTGGCTCTCCCTTCACCCCGAGTGTCCGATTCAGGGCTGCAGAGAGCACCCCGTATCTCGTGGCCCCCCAGGCCGGCTCTCTCGCCTGGGCCTCCCAGCTCAGCGTCCTGCTTCTCACCCAGTGAGGGATTTGCCAGGATTTTATTGCCGCTCGATGGCCGCGGGGACCGTGTCGAAGTAACAAAATTGGCAGGAGAATTGTTTTCTTCAGAGGCTGCAACGGTCGTAAACGAAAGCGCCTGTGGCCGCTGGAAACGGGCAGGGAGGGCGCGTTCGCGCTGGACCCGGACGGAGGACTTCTCCGGAGCCCGCTGTCCCCGCTCCGCGCCCTGCGTTGGGCAGGGGGTGTCCCCAGCTCCCCGGGGTCCCTCGCGTGGGGGCATGTCTGTGAATCTGGCCTCGGCGTGATGCTCGAAGGGCAGAGGGGAGGGCTCGTTGGACGTGTGTTCGGGGCACAGGAGGCCACCAGGGGTTGCTGGCTGGTGGCTGGTGGAACAGGAGACCCCCAAAGAGGGAAAGTGACCCTCAAAAAGAGTGGGAGGGGGCTGCTAGCCAGGGGCTGGGGGGTGAAGTCAGCAGAGGCTCCATCCCTTCCTGTGCTCCAGAGAGGGTGGGGAGAGAGAGCTGGGTGGGGAGGGACAGGGGTGAGGACGGGTCGGGGACTGGGCAGGGGGTGAGGATGGTTGGGGTTTGGACATTGGCTGTGAGTACTGATGGGGGACTGGACACGGGCTCTATAGATGGGTGGGGAGTGGACATAGACTCTATAGATGAGTGGGGAGTGGACACGGGCTCTATAGATGGGTGGGGAGTGGACACGGGCTCTATAGATGGGTGGGGAGTGGACATAGACTCTATAGATGAGTGGGGAGTGGACATGGGCTCTATAGATGGGTGGGGAGTGGACACGGGCTCTATAGATGGGTGGGGAGTGGACATAAACTCTATAGATGGGTGGGGAGTGGACACAGTCTATATAGAAGGGTGGGGACTGGACACAGACTCTGTAGAAGGGTGGGGACTGGACATGGGCTCTATAGATGGGTGAGGAGTGGACACAGGATCTATAGATGGGCAGGGACTGGACATGGGCTCTATAGATGGCCAGGCAGAGGACATGGTCTATGTAGATGGGCGGAGACCGGACACGGGCTCTATAGATGGGTGGGTACTGGACACGGATTATATAGAGGGGTGGGACTGGACACGGACTCTAAAGACGGGTGGAGACTGGACACGGGCCCTATAGATGGGTGGGGAGTGGGCACAGGCTCTATAGATGGGTGGAAACTGGACACAGTCTATACACCTGGGCGGAGACTGCACACGGGCTCTATAGATGGGCAGAGACTGCACACGGGCCCCATAGATGGGTGGGGAGTGGACACGGGCTATGAACACGGGTGTGGACTGTGCACTGGCTGGAGCACAGACGGGGAGGTTGCAGGGGGGGTCGGCGTGGACGGCTGCCATTTGTCCTTCCAAGAAAAACAGCAGCTCGGGGTGGAAGAGCAGCCTCCGCCCTCGGTGTGTGGCTCCAGGGGTCCGCGGCAGGCAGTGACCCCCGAGGGGCCGGGGGCGGGCTGGAAACCGCCGCGTCCATTTCCAGGAATGACCTGTCCTCGTGCCCACGCCTCCGGCTGCAGCTGGCGCCCCCGTCCTCTGGCACGGGCCCGCACCCCAGCAGGAGATGCGTGGGCTGTGAGCTGTGTCCACGGCTGGATGGCACCTTGGAAGGAGCGCGGGCAGCTTGGCAGGACGCGGGTGCTCTGCAAACACGGCTCGTGTTACCTCAGCCTTGGCGTGTGCGCGGCTGCAGCAAGGACGCCCCCGTGAAGCCGTCGAGCCCTCACCCGGGCGGGGTCGGCTCGGGGATCTGGACACGCTGGCTCGGCCGTCCCCGCCGCATCGAGAGTGTCTCTGAGTGACCAGCGGGTTCTGATCTCGAGGGCAGAGGATGGAGAGACGGACAGAGTGTGAAGCTCACCCCGAGGGCGCTTCCGAGTCAACAGGAGTGTGAGTGCCGCGTGCGGGCCGGCGGGGGTGGTAGTTCCAGAAAGGAGGCTCCTGGGGCGACCTGTGAGGCCTGAACGCAGGCTGGGCTGGGCTCCCCCTCTGCAAGGACAAGGGGGGTCCCCGCTGGTCAGGCTTGTCTCGGGAAGGCGCTGCTGGGGTCTTCCGTGAGGACGTGCAAGGGGTTTGCGCAAAGGACGTCGTGTGTCCAGCGCGGCTGGCCGGAGACTGTCGGCACAAGGAGGACTGAGGTCGATGAGAATAAAGCATGATTGTGCAAATGGTACTGGGCACCCCGGGACCCCCAAAGTCTCATGTTTAAGGGGTGAGTGTCTCTGTTCAGGCACCTCCACGACAAGGAAGACTCTTGACGTGTACGGATGTTACAGGTTCGGGTGCCTCAGAGAAGAGGAACAACAGTCGCCCCATGAAGCGCCCAGTGGTGTCCGTCCCCTCTTGGGTCAAGGCCCAGGCAAGCAGGGGTGACCCAAAGCAAGGTTCCGGAGCCCTGAGGGGGTCCCCCACCTCTCAGGCTCCTTCTGGGGGGCCCACAGGACGGGGCTGGAGGGGCTAGGCAGGCCTGGGAGCCAAGGAGCCAAATGCAACCCGTGTCAAGACAAAGGCGGCCGTGGTCACCTCCCCACGGGCCTCTCCCCGCTTCTCTGTCTCTGCCAAGTGTCCCTTCCGGGTCCCCAAGTCCCTGGGGATGGACAAAGAGTCTGAGCTCCCCCCGGGGGCGCTTCCAAGCCAACAGGAGTTGATTTGGAGTTGACTTGCCCGAGTCCCCGCGCAAGTCTGAGGCCCCAAAATCTGTGTCTCTCCTCTTCCCTGCCTTATTGGAGCCCACACCCCTTAATATTTCGGGGTCCCTGGACTCTCCGGCTCACAGTGACACGCCCTCAAAGGAGATTAGCTGAAGATATTTGCAGAGCGAAAACCCTGAGGACGGCTTGGGGCTGGCTTTGGCCACGGCGGGCAGCCGAGGCGAGAGGCCTGCGAGACGCCCGAAGCCTCCTTTCTGCAAAGGCTGCTCGGGACGGGGACCGGCCGACCCGGGGCGGCCGCGGGCCCAGCTGGCCAGCTGTGGCCGCAGCTGTGAGAGTCCGGCTGAGTCCTGCCCACACAGCCCTGAGCTCATCTCAGCAGAAGGATTTTGTTTTTCTGACCCCAGCGATTTGCAAAGCCACATGAATCAGCCCCAAATTACAAACGTGTGCCTGCGCCGATCCGAGGGCATTTGATGATGATGCTCTGAGCCGACAGCCCGTCCCTTCCCTGCGAAAATTCTTTTAGGGTGAAGTCTGTACAGTGGGTTCCCCACCAATCCTTTGATCCGTTCCCCTTTTCCACAGTCCCTCCCCCTCGAAACCTCAGAAAACTCACTTTCTGCCAGTCCCTGTATGTGTTTTGCTCCGTGCGTGGCCCTTTTGTTGGTCTTTTTCTCTTGCACCTGCTCTCCATGAATTCCTTCCATGCTGCTACAAGCGGCTGCATTTCCTCCTTGTTCATGGCTGAATAGTATTCCACGGACTAGCGTTCCTCCATTCGGTCTCACCTCCTGTTGGCTCTGAGGTGACTGGCCTGGATGGCTGCTGCGAACACTGTTGCAACCAACACTGGAGCGTAGACGCAGCTGAGTCGATGGTTACATGTTGCTCTTGTCACTACGGATGAGGGGAGGGTTGTTACGCAGCCGGAACGGACTGATACGACCACCACGTCTTTGAAGATCTCTGTTCTCCAAGGATAAGGACAGCATGATGTGTTCTGAGTGGACAGTCAGAGTGATCGATGGTGGACGCCAGCACAGCTTCCAGCTGAGAAGGTTAGGGGGGAGAGGCTATCCTAAAGCTGATCCCATACAGGCTTGTGGACGCCACCCCCACCCCAGGCCAAACCCAAAGACACTGGGGACTCCACATCCCATCCCCACCCAAGGGAAGGGGGCTGGGACCTGAGGGTGGGGTTCAGCAGCCAGGTGGGTATAAAGCCAGACCCGTGGGCTTTGTGGGGGGGTCCCCCATTTTGGCTCCCCGCCAGCTCGCAGCGTCCGGCCAGCTCGGAGAGGGCCTTTGGGTTTCCAGGTCGGCGGATCGGGTAGGACGCATGAAAGCCTTTGTTTCCCTATTTTCTCCCTGAGTTGTCCATTTTCCTTCTTTCCTTTTCCCTTGTCAATAAACCTTTTATGAACCTTCTGTGTGTCCTGCAGTGGAGTATTAACAAGTCCCTTGTCAGCGCGCGGGGGAGACCCACAGCCAGGCCACCCGGTCAATATCGGGGCTGCCCTATAACAAGAATGGGATCTTGATCCTTCTGGCCTCGGAAGCTTGGGCAAATTTCTCAGTTAACAAAAAAGGAGTTGTGTGTTTTAAGATTTATATATTGATTCATGCAAGAACTGGGGTGCAGGCCAGAGGTTCAGGGGGTGAGAGGGGTCCCCAGAGACAGAGTGGGGAGCAGAACAGGCAGATCCACTGAAACGCACTGCTGAGGGGAGCAGCGGGGAGACAGGCGAGGTCTGCTGTGCCCTGTGGGTAGCTCCCTGGCCAGCCGGGGATCGAACTCAGGCCACAGTGGCTGGGGTCAGCTTCACAGGTTGCGTCTGAACCCCTTGCGCCACTAGGACGCCCCGACAAATAGGACTTTTAGATGCAAACCACTGGAAGGTTGACCCAACCAGGCTCCTTCCTGAAATCAAAAAGCAGCCCAGAGCCAAGGCTTGAGTGTTCTCCACCTCGAGGAACCGGAGAGGCCGGGGCCAGCATAACCTCCCGAGAACCCTCCGTGGCTTATACTTTTCCAGAAAGTGAGAACAGGGCGGATGGACGGGGCGGCGGGGTGGATTCAGACGGTCTTCCCGGGCACCCCGAGGGCACCCCGAGAGCAGAGCCTCTTCCTGCCCAGGACAAGGATCTTTGCAAAACAGCTCCGAGGGGTGTGAGCGAGTCTCAACGCAAAGCAAGCTGCAGTGTGGAAGGCATTTCGGGAAGAACAGTGACTGGAATGTGGAGCAAACACGCCTGGCAGGAGCAACAAAGCCAGGAGGACTCCCCATTGTTCAGCCGTTTCCGCAGGAGCCGACCCCCCCGAAGGCCCCGAGAGGGACAGGAGTCCTACGTTTCCACGAAAACGACCGAGAAAATGATTTTCTTGAAACGCTGACGAGCCACGTGGGCTGAAATTCCTCTAAAGGTTCGCGTCGTGCTGGTCGGGCTGCGTGGCTGGCACGGGAGGCCCGTGGGCGCTCGACCGAGAGGCCACTCTGTCCTGGGGGAAACCGAGTAGACGACAAAAGACCCGCTTTAAAAACTCGAATTTCATCCAGTGCTTCCCTTTGTCCCTGACCGCACTGTTGAGGGGACACCCCGGATGTCGGACGGGCCGCGACGCTCAGCGCCGGCCAGTCTCCCGGCATCCAAGCCAACCTGTTCCTTGGGGACGAGGAAAATGAGACGGTCTGGCCGGAGCCATCGGGCGGAATTTGGATTTTCCGCTTATTCCTTCGAGCTCCCGAGCTTGCTTCCCGCGTGGATGGATCTGGACGCGTGACTCACACTCGCACGGCCCCGCGGGTGGGTGGGTCTTGGTTCCCGTTTCCCTGGGCAGAAATGAAGGGCCGGCTCCGCCGCCCGCGTCTCTCCGCTTGGAGCAGCAGCGCCAGCGCAAGGGCTTTGGGGTGCAGGATGCGCTCTCAGCACACCCTCCTTGGGGACCCCGCCCTGGCCACGTCCTCCGGCACCCACATGTCCCCAGGACGCTCCACCCGTGGCTTCTCCGTCCCGAGCTCCCCCACGTCCCAGCGGAACTGGGAGCTTCTGTTCCGACGGGAGGGCGCGCAGTAGGGCAGCACGCCGTGCCACGGGCTCCCTCCCTTATCTGCGCCCACCCGCAGAGTTCCGGGACGAAGGCAGCGTGGGGGCTTCTCCGCCCACGTGGTCTCCGCCCTCCGCCCAGAAGCGCCCCACGAGCGAGGGTTGTGGGCGCCACGAGCTGCGCATCCCGCACCGGCCTCGGCAGAGACGGGCACCGGGCGTCCGCCTCGCAGGCCCACGTGGCAGGGCATGGGGGGCGCCCCTGACCAGGACAGCTGGGGGGAACACCCATGTGGGCTGTCTGCACACAGCAGCTGCCCTCACGGGCCGGACACGCAGGCCAGAGCCTCTGAGCACGTCCAGACAGGACGGACGAGGGAACCTCATCCCTTGTGTCTCTTCTCAAGGGAAAGGGAACGTTTCCTGCAAGGAGGAGCCTCGTGCCTTGACTTCAAGCCGTGTTGCGTGTGCTGAACCCCCACGTGGGCGCTGTGGACACCGCGCACCCCACGGCTGCCTCGCTCGCCGGCCTTTCGCTGCATTCCTCTGTGGAGTGTGCGGCCTCGGCGGAGTGGGGTGGTGGGGAGGGATCTTGGTCGTTGCGCCCCCAAACCTGGATCCTGCGGGGTGCAGAAGTGCAGACGGAGACGGGTGGGGTTGGCCACCTGGGAAGCGTCTTCCCTGCATTCCCGCAGCTGAGGACAAGGCAGTGCCCAGCGGTGTGGACCGGGAAGGGGCTGGCGGCCCGGGTGGGGGGTTGAGGACACGGTAGAGGCGCAAGCACGTCTCGGTGCTGCTCCCGGGCGGGAGAGGCGGAGGCCGTTTCCCAGGCCGCGTGCCGAGCCCGGAGCCACCGCGCCGGCCGGCAGGTCACGCAGAACAGGAGACAAGTCGCCGACCTCCGCCAAGGGCAGCGGATCAAGCCACATAGGCAAAGTCAGAAAAGAACCGAGAGATTTTTTCCCCCCTTTTGCTTCTCTCTGTAGAAATCCTTGGACCTATTTTCATTTCTTTTCTTGCATAACTTGGTGTAAAATTAGCCAGGACAGCCGCTGGCGCCCTCGCCGCGGAGCGCAGGCCTCCGTGGGCTGGAAATTCCATTTCCCGCTGCCCACGGGCAGGAATGTTAATCCCCCGAGTTTTATTTTCACGCTCCCGGGTCTTGAGGTCCGTTTGGTTTCGACGGAGGCCGCCGGCTCCGGACAGAAGGGATGTCGGGGCCGCGCCTCCGCCCCCCGGCAGCCACGGACACCCAGGGCAGGAGAGAAACGCTGGTTTGCTCTCCAGGGACTTCGTTTCTCCGCCTCGGGGGTCAGGCGGAGATTTCTGCATCCGGCCCAGGATGACCCTGCAGGCTGCTGTGGCCTGAGCTCCATCCCCGGCCGGCCAGGGAGCTGCCCACAGGGCGCAGCAGACCCCTCCTGTCTCCCCGCTGCTCCCCTCACCTGTGTGTTTCAGTGGATCCACCTGTTCTGCTCCCCACTCTGCCTCGGGGGAGTCCTCTCACCCCCCTGCACCTCTGGCCTGCACCCCAGCTCTCGCATGCATGAATAAATAAATATTTTTTCAAAAAGTGGTTGTTCTTCCCTGAGCTGAGAAAGCTCCACTTTTTCCTCGCTCGCCCTCCGGGCGAGAAGGCCCCGCATCATCTTTGCAGAAAGTTCTGCTGCCTCATCTCACTCCGAGGGGCAGCTACGAACCTGCCTCCGTCCCGCCCGCGGCTGACCACCGGGGACGCTCGTGGTTCTGTCCCCGTCCACATCCCGGGACGTGTCGCTCCGCCCTGGTTTTATTTATGGGACGAGGAGCAGAACGTAGGAAAACAGGGGCTGTGCCATCCTGGCTCGCCCGCCTGGCAGCCTGTGGGGAACGTTGCTTTCCTTCCTTTTCCGCGGTGACTGTGGGCCTGGACGCGCCGGGTGGACGTCTGGATTTTCCGCCGTCCACTCGGGCTGCTCCGGACACGTGGCGCGTGTGGCCCAGACCCAGGGCCGCGCTGGACGGGACGCTGGCTCGTTCCTCTGTTGTCCTGCCAGGAGAAACAGTGACCTCAGCTGGGGCAGCGCCGGGTGTTCGTCTCCGTCACGATGCTGTTGCTGGACTCACATGTCGGGTCTGCACAGCCCGGGCATCTGCGAGGTCCCTGCCTGTTCTTTTTGGGAAAAAGCAACTTTTGATCTGCAGCGAGGCTGTGAGCCCGTGAGCTCCCGGGGAACGTGTGCACCGGGTCCTGCTTCTCCGCTCTTTGCACAATTGCTCCCCCGGGGAGGCCTCTCCGAAGAACGTGGCGGCCGTGATTCCCCACGCCCTGTTGGCTCACGGGGCGGGCTTCTGGCCGGACGGTGCTGCCGGGAGGGACAGGACAACTCTCCCGGGTGCTTTGTCCCAGAACAGCTGTCCCCCAACTCTCAGCTGCCCCGCTGACCCCCAGCCTGTGGACGGTCGCTCTCCCCGGTGTGTCTTTTACTCTCCGCGAGTGTCCGTCCCGGGAGCACAAGGGCCCGGAGATGCCTCGGGCCAGGAGGGCAGAAGCGACCTCTGCTGTCCCCAGGCAGAGCCCCACGGGACTCCCCTTTTGTCCCTCAGCCTCCCGGAGGCCGCCCCGGCAGAGCCCTGAAGCGTGAGGTCCAGGACGCCTGTTGAGGGGAACACGACACGATTAAGGTTCTCCGTGGCGCCTCCTGATGGGGTTTGATTGCTCGGCAGCCCAGCGGGATGCAAAGCATCAGGGCATGATCTCCTCTGCACCCCGACACTCGAAATCCCTCTTCAAGGCCCTGCACTTGCAAGAATGAGCCCCTACGGGGGGGGGCTTCTCCCCCGTCTCGTCTCCCTTTTGCAGGGGGACAGGGGCGTGGGGCGCAACGCAGCAGCAGTGTCCTCACTTCCGAATCCTGTCCACCGTCCGGACGCACAACAGCCACCGCTGAGCGTGCGAAGCGCTTTTCACCGACAGCGTCCCCGAGCTGTTGAAAGAAGCGGCCTCATTATTTTCTCTGCTGCTCTGGTTAGCGACTTTCCGTAGTAAATCAGGATGGCAGAGCTGGAGCCCGGCGCGGGCTGCTGACAGGGGAATTAGAGACACGGCGAGAACTCCGTCTGGGGGCGATCATGCATAAATTAGGCCCGTAAGGGGGGGCCGCCTGGGGAGGGAACAGTGCAGACTAGTGTGCGAGACGGTGTCTGCACGCTCGGTCCTGGCGATGGGTCTTTGCGGGCAGCTCGGCGATTGCAGTTTTAGAAGAAGCAAAATGAAGATATTTGGGGTCGGATGGGACCGCTGGGGGGCCCTGCAGCTTTTGGAGACGCAAGAGGACTCTGAGACTCAGTTTCCCCCAATGGCCCGAAAGGGGTCTTGCCCCAGGATGCCTGTGCCTGCGTCAAGCTGTTATGTCGGCTACTAAAGAGACGTGATAATTCTGATTCCAACTATTTTGCGGCGCTCGCCAGCGCGGCGAATAGTGCGGAAACAAACTCACTTGTTTGGATCCTTCGAAGTTTTTTCTTGTGAACGCACAACGGGAATCAAGAGATGCTGAGAAAGAGTAAGAAATGGTGGGAGACGTGGCAAAGATCAGTGTCGAAACCACCCCCCTGTGACTTTTTAATCTGAGAAAAACAGGGTTCTTGTGCCTAGGAAGTGAGTTTGTTTCAGGTATTTGTTCACTAAACTGGGGTGAACCCACAGGACTGGCCGCTTCGGTTAGAATCAACCCAGATACTCAAGTATTTCGTTTTTGGCCAAGCACATGACACATTTTGCAAAAATATGGTCCGAGTTCTTTCCAAATTTCTTAGGGAAACTGCTTCATCCATATGTTTTTCTGCCATTTCCCACTAAATCCTCAAACGCTTGTCGATGCTGACAGCTGCCCAGGAAATATTTCAAATTCTGCTTTTCTAGAAACACAAATTAGTTTCCCCGAATGAACGATTTGAGGGCCCTTCACTTTCTTTGGATTGATGGTGTTGATGGCTGTGAGCAGGTGAAACCTGGATATTCCTCCACGGTGATGGTAGATGCAGGACTGTGTCTGCTGGAATATTATGCAGCCCCGAACAAGACCACAATCTTGCCATTTTGGATGACACAGGTGGACCGTTGCACTTATGCTCAGTGCAACGTGTCACACGCAGCAAAAAAAAAAAAGCAGAATCTGACTTATCTGTGGAATCCAAAAGCCTCTGCAAATATGCAAGCCAAGATGTCAGCAAGAGCAAACTGAAGAAACGCACGTACTGAGAACAGCTTGGAGGCTGCAAGGGGGCTGAGCCAAGGGGGTTAAAGAGATCAAGGGCTACACATTTCCAGATGGAGAATAATAAGGGACGGGTGATCCGGGGCACGATCTGGGGCACGATCTGGGGCCCGTGGGCAATCGAGTGTCTCGAGAATGTGAGAAAGGCTAAGAGCAGACGGGGAGCACGGCTAAGGGCGATGGTCTCGGCACGCTCTGCAGACATCGGGGCGCTGTGCTGTGTGCCCCAGAGGACGCGGCCTGTTCACTACACACCACGACAAAATGCAGAGGGTTTTTCTCTGCTGGTTCTCAAAGGGGAGTCGGGGGGAGACGCAGGCTGAGAAGGAATCTGTCCGCCTGGCTGGGTTGGACACCCCAGCTCTGTGTGGAGCTGCAAACAGGTAACCCCCAGCGGGAAAACCGGGTTCCCCTTCCTACCAGGGCCGTGAGGGAGCCAGCCCCCAAGCAGGCTCAGAAGAGAGCTCTTTCCAGGAGCCTGCAGGTAAGAACCCAGCCTGGCCAAGCGCGTGGTGTCGGTCTGGAGAGCTGCCAAGCAGAGCCCGCTGGGTGGGGCGTCCGTGGGGCGCCCCAGCTCATCACTCTGGGATTCTCATCCCCTGGGTGTTGCTCCAAGCTCTGGGGCTGGTGCTGGTTAGCCCCAGAGCAGCCGAAGTTAATCAGCCCTGGCTTTGCTTCCGAGCCACGCAAGCAAGGCGGATCTCTCTGCTTGCGCCTCTGCGGCGACAAGACTCGGTTCCCTTCCCCAGCAGGAGCTTGCGAGCGAGGGCGGGGGCCTCCCCATGGGTGGTGGAGCCGCACAAAGTCTCTCTTCTCCTCCTTCTCTCGTCCCCCTCACTCAGGAAACATTCCCCGGCGGTGCGGAAATTCCACGCCGCGGCTCCCGGTGAGCGCCTGGGGCTGGGGCGCCCGCCCTGCCTTGGGGAGCTCAGTGTCTGCACGAAATTCTGCGTCATTTGCCTCCTCGGCCTTTCACGCCTGCAACGTGGGGCAGTGTGGCTGGGGCGGCCTGAGGATCCTGGATAGGGTTGGTGGCTGCCGGCTGCACCTGGCTGCCGCTGCTTCTGCATAAAGTTGCATTTTCTTCCTGGGGACAGCCTGGGCTGGAAGGGGCCGCACTCCTGGGGCAGGAGACAGAGCCGCCCTCCTGGGCTCGGCCTGGGCGGTGGGGGGAGGAGGGCGCGGCTTTGCAGACACCCGTCTGCAGAGTGGGCAGGAGGCGGGAGAATCTGGCTTCAGGAGTGTTTGCCCAGCTACGTGCCCGTGTCTCCTGCAGCTTCAGCCCCTCCCAGAGGCAACTGTCCCCCAACTTGCAGGCCCGGGGGGAAGGCGGTTTCCCTGGAATAATATTTCCCTTTGCGAATAATCCCCTTCGCTCAGCCCTTTTGTGTCTATTAAAACCCCGAGTGTTCACACTTGCAGGATCCAGGTGGTGCCGACTGACGTGTGAGTCACTTACCGAGACATTTAATGACCACGTCATCGCCGGGTTTGTGCGTTTGGCTTTAAAATGGCGGCTCAGGCCTTCAGGGGGGATTCTCTCGAGGCTCTGGGGGGGCTGTCGCAGGGTCACCTGTGCCTTGAACAAACAGGCCCCTGCGATTGTCTTGCTAGGTGCTGGGGCCACGCGGAAGCATCTGGGCAGAGTCTCAGCCTCGGAGCCGCCTTTGTCCACCCCCGGCTGACCTCGGACCCTGGCCAGCGATGGTCAGCACCCAGGGGGAGGAATCTGGGACACAAAGAGTCCACACCCCCACAAGACCAACAGGAGGGAACCAACAGATCCTTTTTACGACAATGTCCTTGATGTGTGACCCACAACCATGTCCCTGTCTCCACGCCCAGGGCGCAGCTGGACGCAGCCCTGGGCTGGACCATTTGTGGCCAACTTGGGAGTGTCGCCCCCACCCGACAGCAGCCCCTGCCCTGTCCCGTCACTGGCCCCCCCAGCCCGCGTGGCCTCTTCTGGATGCAGAGTCCTGGCCCTGAGACTTGCTCCTTCCCCCCGGATGTGCCGTCCTGATGCTGACCCGCCGCAGTGACACTTGAAAGTGTCCAGGCAAGTCTGCAGCTGTCCCTGGATCCCCAAAACCCCCAACGCGGCTGCCTGTGGCTGGCATCCGCACAGAAAGAGGGCGAGGGAGGGTTTTCCTTTTCCCTTTCCCAAGCCCTCCAGCTGCCAGAGCGAGAGCTTCCAGAATCGTCCAGAAGGGTCATCTTGACGCGGCCAACCCTGCCAGGATGATTGTTGCATGAGGGTTGGCATCAGCAGAGGCGTGGACACAAGCCCCGACGCTTCCCTGCTGCGTCCTGGGATGCTCAGGCACCCACCCAGGCCCCTATGAGACCCAAGGCAGCTACCCAGGCTCTCTGGAGCTCAGCACCCGCACGGCCCACCCACGGGTGAGCTCCAGCAAAGAGGAGCGTCCATGGGAAGACCTGGAGGCCCATGTAGCTCATCCAGGTCTCCAAGGAGAGGATGAGTTTGCCCTGTCTGGGGCCTTCCCAGCCCAAGGTCCATGGGTGAGGTGGGAGTCTCCCACCAGGGGGAGGAGGTGATGGTGGATGGGCAGGACACACTCGTGGAAGGGAGACCGTCCAGCACCCCAGCCCTCATGCCTGGAGCCCACAGCATGGCTCTGCTTGCCACTGTCCGCAGCACGGACACCACGGGGAGCCGTCCAGAAGCCACAGAAGAAGGTGCCCGCGGTGCAAACATCACTAGAGCCTTTCTCTGCCCGATTGTGGGGGAACGGAGAGTGGACCTGCTCAGCTGCACCCTCGGCTGCAGACGGCCGCCCCCTCGGACCTGGACGGGGCTCAGCCCAACTGCCCGGAGACGCTTCGGGCGAACATCTATGCGGTGAAGGTGTGGGGTCGCCTGCGGCTGAGAGAACCTCACGGTCACTCCTGCAGGCCGTCCCAGATCTGCACCAGAGCTCCGGGCGGGACCACCCCCCTCATCGCGGTCAAGCAGAGATGCCGGGGAGCTGCTGCCCCATCCCCGCATCGGCCTCCCGCCCGCGTGGCCTCTTCTGGACGCAGCTTTTGGGGAGGCCCGTCGGGGCTTGTGTCCACGCCTCTGCTGACTCCAACCTTCACGGAATAACCGTCCTGGCCGGGTGGGCCGCGTCGGGACGACCCTTCCGGATGATCCTGGAAGTTCTCGCTGCGGCATTTCTGGGGTTCAGAAATGGAACCACTTGTTCTACCGACTCCCCGCGGCAGGACACACTCTCTGGTTTGACTTTCTTTCCTTCTGGAGGCCCCTGGCTTGTCTTGCCTGCTTGGACCTGGGTGCGTCCACGGACTGTCTTCGAAAAAGAAAAAAAACAACCGTGGGGTTTCGGGGTTTACGCTCCCCTGTTGTCAGCCGGCGATAAGAACAGCCCCACATGTGTTTCTCATAGCATTTCCCCCTCGATGCAAATTCCTACATTCCTGCATTCCTCTCGCTGTCATGCAGGAGCTTGGCAGAATTCATGACCCAATCTGGGAGCAGCCCTGCCGGAGAAGCTGGGGCGCAGTCCCTGATGCGTGTGTGGTAGCTGCTCAGGCTGAGTCAGAAATGTCACCTGCTACTTTTCTGCAGTTCTGGGGTTCTCCGGAGTTGCCTGTGGTGCGTGGGATGACCCCGAAGAGGCGTGTCCACGTCCTAATGCTGGACATTATGGAAAGCATCAGATGCAGATGCAATTAAGACATTGGATTACGAGGTGGCTCGAGAGAAGAGATAATCCTGGATGACGGGGTGGCTCGGGAGAAGAGCTATTTCTGGATTACGAGGCGCCTCCAAACCCAACGAGGGCTGTCCTTCTAGGATTCCCACGGAGAGCAAGGCCAAGGGGAGGAAGCAACTTGGCCATGAGTGTGGACACTGCAGTGACGTGGCCAGCACTCAACAGGTGCCCGGAGCCGGAAGAGGCAGGAGGGGTCTCCACGCAGTTTTCCATTCCTGCTGGCACCGAGTCATGAGGGGATTGACCCCCAGCTCGCTCACGATCGCCTGCATGGGATGATCGCATAGTCCCGAGGACCTGACACAGGGGGTGCCCGCTGAGCCGGCCGTGAGGTCTCCCTGCATTGCACCGCGGAGACAGGCCAGTTGGGTGAAAACCACCCTTAGTAGCATCTCTGCCTCCCAAAGGCCACGTCAGGAGCTGTCAGAGGCCCCATCATGACGGATTTCCATTATTCTCACCCAGAATCCAGTACCCACATTTCACAGCTCGACAAACGTGGCCCCTTTCGTGGGGATGAGTTGGTGCAAAGGCGAGCCTTCGACCTGTCTTTGGTGGAACTGCCTGTAGGTCTTGCTTGGACCTGTTGGGCCGAGGCTTTTGAAGCCTTGAGTGAGGTTGGTGCTGGACTGGACGCGGCGATGCAGGGACACGCAGCCCCAAAGGCTGCAGGTCACGGGGTCGCCATCCTGTCCATGGGCCCGGCCACCTTCTCCAACGAGGGGCGTCTGCACAGACAAGGCTGGTGGTGTCTACACTCCTGCAGGTACCGCAAGCCTCCGGGTGGAGCGTGGGTCAATCCGTCTGGTCTCATTAGTGGAAGCTGAACAGTGTGAAGGCGGAGCTTACCCAAGGGGGACTCCGAATGCTCAATGCCAGGTTGCACGAGCTCCGACGGAGGAGAAGGGATTCCAAGTTCCGCAGAGAGGGCGGCTTGTCCACCTGGTTGTGCAGAGCCGCTGGCTGGGCTGTTTGGAGCCCTGGAGACGTTGCAGCACGAGTCCCAACCGGGGCGGCTGAGTTTGTCTCCTGAACTGTGAAATAGCAGCTCCGCGGTCCCTTGCTCGGCACGACTGTCAGCACAGGCAGGTAACGGGTGGTCGCCGCGGCCACCGCGCATCTGTGAGGGCCGCTGCACGCAGGGGCTGCCGTCTCATCAGGAAGGACTTTGCATCGATTTCAGGTTAAAACAGATAAACGCAGCCTGTGAAATGGGTTTCCACGGGCGAGTCCTACACGAACACCTGCGCCGACAGGTGAACGAGATCCAGGTGTCTGTGTCGGTGACTCGTGACGAGAATCCGCCACCATCGGCGTCTCCTCGGCTCTCCGGGAAGCCCTGTTTGCTCTGCTCTGCTTGCATCAGGCAGGGGGACTGCAGTGTGCAGAATTCTGGGGGTTGCTCCTTTGCTGCTTTGATTCTCCCAACCCTGCCTCCCTCACGCCGTCTGTAGATCTTGAAAACAGAACACAACCCCCTCCAGGGCTGTCAATCACGCCGTTAAAGGTGACGGCCCACGACGGCAAATTTGGGTCACTATCGAGATGGTTCCTTTGGATTTCTTGACCCCTGATGTTCGATAAACCGTGTCAGGCCGAAAGCAAGAGGCGTGGGGTGAGCTTGCCAGTAGCTGCGAGGGCAACAGCTGTGTGGCATTATCCCGGGGCGCGTGGGGGAAGCCTTTTCTGTTTACGACGTGCCATCATTCTCAGTAGCACATTAAAAAAAAAAAAACGGTGGCAAAACACACCACGGAAAATGCAGCATCTTCACCGTTTCGAGCCCACGGCCCATTTGTTTAAAGATCTTCTCATTGCTGTGCCAGCATCGCCACAACTGGAGGCTTTTCAGCTCCACAGAGGCTTTTCAGTCGATGCTTGAGACTCACAAGCTGAGCAAAAGCCTCACGCATTTTCAGAAAGGCACGTGTGAGTCTTGCGAACCCACTATTGGCCGCCGTTGGGGGTTCGACTAGGTGTGGGGATTTGCTCTTGGCCGTAAACTCTTTGAAAGAAGAGTCTTTAGTGTTGGAAGAGGCAAGGTGAGGCAGCTTTAAGGGGGGCCCTGGGCTTGTGGGGGGCTCCCGGAGCCCGAGAGGTACTCCACGGACTCTAGGGCAAGGATGGTGCGAGAGCAGGGAAACATGGGGGCCGGTTTGGTTCCCGGAGGCGGATCATTCTCCCTGCGGTACCCGCGTCTAAACAGCTCAGCGTGAAATCCTAACTGACGTTGTCCTGACACTCTAGCCCACGATGTTGGTCGAAACATTTTTTTAAAGATTATTGGTGCATACAAGAGCTGGGGTGCAGGCCAGAGGTTGGGGTTAAGAGGATTCCCCAGAGGCAGAGTGGGGAGCAGAACAGGTGGATCTACTGAAATCCACCTGCTGAGGGGAGCCGCGGCCGAGTCAGGTGGGCAGCTCCCGGGCTGGGGATCAAACTGGTGCTGTTGAGTCCACAGACGGCTGCATAGGTTGCGTCTTAACCCCTTGCGCCACCAGGGAGGCCCCTCTTGGTAGAAGCATCTTCCCTTCACTTAGCAGAAATTAAGAAAAGGAACCGTTAGGGGGAATGTCCTGAGCGAACCCCACATGGGTTTTGTGGACGCCACCCCCACTCCAGACCAGAGCCATCAAGACACCGGGAACTACAAATCCCCCCATCGCCAAGGGGGTGTTGCTGGGACCTGAGGGTGGAGTGAAGCAGCCAGGTTTGGTGTAAAACCGGACACGTGGGCCTTGGGGCTCCCTCCCTTGGCCTCACGGCGCTCGCCCCTTCGCCAGCTCTCAGGGAGCCATTGGGATTCGAGGTCAGCAGGACTGGCAGGAGCATTCATCAATTTATCACCCTCTGTTTCTCCCTGAGCTCTTCATTTCCCCTTGTTTTGTAGATTAAACCCTTTATAAGTCAGAGTCTTTCCATCCTATGGGCTCTTTCAAGCTCGAGATCCATTCCTGCTTCCGCTGTCCAAGCTCCGGGCACCGGCAGCCTGTCCCCACCGCGCTGAGGGCCGCGTCTGATCTCAGCACACGAGGAAAACTGTCCGAGTTGACTTTGGCTTCCCGGGGGGAGCCTCACACCCTGCTGGTGACCCCCCCAGTGGCGGAGGGTGGCCCGGCCCCGATGTCCTGTCCTTTGGGGCCGCCGAGCCCCAGCTGCCCCTGCGGCCCCTCGTCTGCAGCCAGCTGAGCTCCCGCAAGAAGCGGTTAAACCGGAGGCAGCAAATCACCCAGGCCAGCCTTGCCCGAGGCAGCAACGCCCACGCTGTCCTGGTTGTGGGGCTCCAGCAAAGCCCCCCAGAAGTGAGCAGAGGCTGAGCTCGACTGGAAATACCCAGGGGCTCCCTGGGGCTGCCTGTCGCTTTCCCGGCACAGCCAGTTTTTCCACAATTAAGGACGGTGTGTGTGGGCAGGAAGCGGGGCTGCTGGGGAGCTGGAATAACATTCCGGGGCTGTAAATGCTTAACGAGTGCGCTGGGAGGCAGAGTGGCCAGGGTCCCCCCACCCCGCTTGCGGGATCGTCGGAGGCCCCGCAGCTGAGTCCCAAAGGGCCGCCCGGCTGTCTTCAAGGCCTCCGCCCGGCTCTGCGGCCAATTGACGGCGCCGGGTCGGGCCAGTCCGGCAAGTGAAAGTCTCAGCCAGAGCCGCAGGTTTCCCAGTGTTTCTGGGGAGCAACCTCCTCCTGGCCCCCAAGCTCTCTGAGCTGGTTCTCGCCTTCAAGGGGGGGCGGCAAAGTCCCTGGTGGGCCAGTTTAGCTCCCGGTGCGGACGGAGGAGCTTGTTTCCCCGTGAGGCCTCAGGGAAGACACAGCGTTCCTCTGGGCGCCGCTGTTCCCTGGAGAGTCCCGGATGCCGCCTTCACGCCGAGGTTTGCCGACGTGGCCCCGGGGCCAGTGGCGCGACCGTCAGTGGGATTTTGTTCAGGAAGAATCGAGGACTCCCAACGACAGCCCCACGGAGGTGTCCCCTCGCGCCGGGACGAGGGCTAACGCCAAGGGCACGGCCACCAGCAGGCGCTGGGCAGGAGACAGAGGGGCCCTGTGGGTTGCTGGTGGGGCTGAAGGCGCAGCGGCCGCCCAGGGACGCCCTCTGGCCCCAGCTGGATGGCGACTAACCATGGAAACGCCGTCCAGCGCAGCCATGTCCCTCCCAGGCATCCCCAGGGTCCCCGACACCATCGGCTCGGAGAACCCGGAGCATCTGTGCCGACCCGACCCGTGTCCACGGCAGCTGAGACATGGCGCCCACGATGGCGGGCGGGCCGGGAGGAGGGTGTGCCCGCCCCAGGGGGGCGTCCGCAGCCTCAGGAAACACCGAGTCCTCCACCTCCAGCAAAAAGGCACGGAACATGGGGGCTTGAGGCAGAAGCATCAAGACAAATCCCCGAGAGCTCCAAAATACGAGAATCTGAGCCCAGGCCGGGGGTGAACAGACAAAGCAAAGTAAATGCTCCGCCTGTTGCTGCAAATCCAGCCCTGCTGTGGGGACTGATTATTCTAGACGTTGTTCCTTCGCCTGTGAAAAGCCACCTGTAGGAGCTGCCCGCGTGTGCAGCAAGCGCCTGTGCTGTCAGCCACGCCGGGGAGCCGCGCAACGGGCTTCTTGGGCTCGCGCGAGGGGCGCCTGGGTGATCTGGGCCAAGCGCAGCAGCCAGCGCGCCAAGGCGTCCGCGTGGAGAGTTCCCTGTGCGGAGACAAGCGGCCACAAGGTGATGTCGGAGCTGGCTTCTGCGCTGCCGGGGCTGTTGTCTGCTCGACACAGACGCCCACGCGCTCCCTCAGCGCCCCCTGAGCCTCCTGCAGGCCAATGCCCGCTGTTCCTTGAGCATCTCTGCACCCCGGGTTCTGTGGCTTCTGCTCCTCCCCATCACTTCACGCGCAAAATACAATAAGCATCTGAGCAGATTGGGGGGTTCCAGAAGTGCTGCGAGCACTTGCGCCTTTGGGGGCCGCCCGCCTTGCCGTGCTTGTGGCCCGGGACCCTAAAGGGAAATCCCCACGGAGGTGCTGCTGGGCTGCATCTGAGCCCGCTCCCCGCATCCACCCCCGCCCCCCCACAGCTGTCCTGGCTCCGGGCTCTCTCCCGACATTTCTTTGCAGGGTGATTCGTCCTACAGGCATGTGGCATGTGGAAAGCGCTTTGGGGAGCTCTTCAGGGAGAAGGGCAAGGTCTGTAGCGCCCCACCCTTCGCAATAAACGCATTCACCAAGTCTGAGCCGGCCCCACGCGCTTTATTCATCCTGGAGAGTCGCAAGGGCCGGAGGTTTTCTGGGGGCGAAGAGGAAGTCAAGAGCCGGGACACGTATAGACGAGGGAGACGTCGATGCAGCTCATGGCCTCGCCGCTGTGTCTGATGATGCAAGTGACAGGCCAGGGTGTCACCCCGGCCTGCCCAGCTCTGTCCTCGCTGGCCTCCATGGTGGTGGACGGCACGGTCTCCGTCCCGGCCTCCCGACAGCTGAAGTGTCTCTCCCGAGTCTGTGTTCACACCCCTGCAATTCTGTCTGGTGGGCACGCCCCGTTTCTGGGGTCCCTGGTCCCTCCGGCAGCCCCCTCTGCAGTGAGTCACCCCGGTCTTCACCCTTAAGCACACACTGTGCGCCCCAGCGGGCTCCGCGGCTGAGAAATAAAGGTGGTTTTGGTTAAAGTTTTATTTATTGATGCACACAAGAGCTGGGGTGCAGGCCAGAGTTACGGGGGTCGAGAGGACTCCCCAGAGACAGAGTGGGGAGCAGAACAGGTGAATCCACTGAAATCCACTGCTGAGGGGAGCAGCGGGGAGACAGGAGGGGTCTGCTGCGCCCTGGGGGTCACTCCCTGGCCACTGGGGATCGAACTCCTGCTGCAGGGGCTGTGGGTAGCTTCGTAGCGCTGAGCCTTAACCCGTTGCACCCCCAGGGAGCCCCGAGAAATAAAGGTCTGGTGGCAAGAGCAGACTCCATGGATGAGGACGTGCACCTGATATTTCATCACATTTCGTCGTGGCACCTCTCAGGAAACGGCCCCGCTGGGACGTGAGATTAACTTGAAGAACACGAGAGACGGTTGAACCAACCACCCCGTTGGGCTGCCGAGCCACGAGACGGGGCGTTGGGGGGAGAGTTTCCAAGGCTGTAGACACACACAGACTCGCCGCGTTTGGATGCAAAGTGAGAGGCTACAAATGCTTCCAAATTATGCTTTTGTTTGTTTTCCGACCATGTGGAACTCATTCCTTTTCTTTTCCGTGGAGCACCCTGGTCCCCCGAGAGCGGGGTTTATCTCACACCGCAAGGGTCAGAACCGGTGGTCCCTCGAGTTCCGAGAACGGGTCTGGGACCAGCCTGGCCAGGGAGAGTCTGTCGGGAGGGTTCTGAGACGCTCCTGTAAAATTTCGACTGTCCGTGCCGCATCCTTTTGATCTCAGCTCGCTCTCCCACGAGCGGGTATTACTCAGTTCTGAGGTTTGGATGTGCTTCCCCACGTGGTTTCTGTTTATTGTGGTCGGCTGTTAAAAAGTGGCTTTTCCGTTTTTGATGTCAGAGCTCCAGCTAGGGAACGATTGCTGATGTGTGTATGGGGTGGGCAGAGACGCCCAGGAGGCCTCCAGGTTAGAGCTGATGCATTATTTTCTTGGGGACGTCTTGGCAAGCTCAGGTCCACAGTGGCCATGCAAACGGGGGTGGCCTGAAGCGGGGCCGAGGATACCCAAGAGCTTGCCTCAAATCTGAGTTGCCTTTTGTGGGGAACCACAGATCCCAGAATACTGGGACAGAAGGAGAGACTCAAAGTTCAAAAGGGACCCTCTATGGGACTTTGGACTGGTCCAGGCACTATGGAAATCAGTGTGGAGATTCCTCCAACTACTAAAAGTGGAGCCACCATACGAGCCAGCAATTCCACCCCTAGGAATCGACCCAAAGGACCCCAAAGCAGTAAATCAAAAAGATACCCGCACCCCTACAGCTCTAGTTACAATAGGTAAGACTTGGAAACAACGTAAATGCCCCCAAATCCATGATTGGATCTAGAAGCTGCGGTCTGTAGACACAGTGGAATACTACGCAGCCGTCAAAAAGGATAAACTCATGCCATTCGCAGCATCATGGATGGAGTTGAAACGGATCGTGCTCAGTGAAAGAAGCCAGAAGGAAAAGAAAAATGTCGGATGGCTTCACTTATAGCAGGAATGTTGGGGAATCAAAGAAGGCATCAGGGGGAAATTACAAATAATAATAATAATAATAAAAAAACAAAACTAGCAGGCAGCCATAAATAAGAGACATTCTGCAAGGAAGAGGGAGGAAAAGGATTCAAAACAGGGGATGGAGGCACACAAGGGACTGTGGTGAAGGTTCACAGGTGAAATTCTACGGGGAATACACAAAAATGTATTTTTAAAATACATAAAAAATATTTTAAAAAGGGACCACACAATCGCCTGCCATGTAGCCAGGCTCACGGCCGCCACTGGCTCTGCTGAGGACCCCAGCACCACCCCATGCGTCTCTTCCGGCGTCTCCGCAGGTCTGTCAACCTCGTGTCTCCCCCTTCCCTGCATTCCACCCTCTTTATGTCTTCTCCTTGTTCCCTCCGATCGCCTCTGCTCAGGAAGTCCGGGTCTTGGCTCAGCGGGTCTCGCCATCCAAGGCGCTACCGTGAGTGGGGGCGGAGGAAACGGTGCCCATTCAATGCTGCCCCTCATTTCACGCAGGTGCATCTGTGACAGCACAACCCAGGTGCCTAGATACGTCATCGGTGCCATCCTAAGCAAACCCGCTGTTTGCAGAGCCAGCGAATCCGAGGTGCACATCCCACGCCACGGTGGATAGCAGGGCACGCTGGTCGACCAGCTGGCTCGCAGCTGGCGCCCTGCAAATTTGGCTGCTGGGAGCCCAGCCGAGCCCCTCTCTGCACATTTCTCCCACAGTTGCGTGCAGGACGACGTGGCTCCATGTCAACACCCTCTCAACAAAGGAACACGGTGATTTAGCATCAGGAGGTCAGGCTAAAATGTGGAGAACATTTGCTTGACGTGGCCTGGGACGGATCTTCTTTTTTGTTCTGTTTTATGGAGGAAACATCGCGTTGTCGTGCATTAGCTGAATCCGGGGTGCGCGTTGTGAAACGCCGACGTGTGGCTCTCCTGCCTCGCGTTCACCGTGGAAAGCCCGGTTCTACCTTCTCCCCTAGAGTGGACCCCTCGGGGTTGATTAGCATCGACTGAAAGGTATTTAGAAAATGCCGCTCCAGACACATTTGCTCTTGATACGAATCAGAGACGCTTTGGGAGGCATAACCGGTGGCACAAGAAAAATAAGTAAGAGAGAGAAACAGAGGATTTTTTAATTAAGTCGCTCAGCGACAAATGCTGTCGATGGGGGACGCCCGGGGGGCCCAGAGGCTGCCCTCAAGGCCTCCCTGAGACATCCTCAGAGCTTTTCCCATAAATACGAGGACCCCGCGAGCACAGAGTCCCAGCTCACGTCTTTCCCGGGAAGACAGATACGACGCGATACAAATACCGGCCGACGCAATTCCCACATCCAAAACATTCCAGCTGAAATCTCAGTGGCTTTTCATTACGAAGTTTTATGACACGAAATTTTTCTCCAGGCCGACGTGGATGAGAATCACATGCTGATCTGGAAGCGATTAAGACACACGGAGCGTCGTGTTAAAAGTGGACAGGGAGCGTTTCCCTCAATGTCCGAAAACCGAGACCCACGCGGGCATTTCATCCAAGTCCCGGACCCACGCTAATGGGTCAGGAATCATTATGGAATTGTTATAGGGCAGCCCCGATATTGAACGGGGTGCCTGGCTGTGGGTCCTCACCCGCGCGCTGACAAGGGACTTATGAATCCTCCACTGCAGGACACACAGAAGGTTCATAAAAGGCTTATTGACAAGGGAAAAGGAAAGAAGGAAAATGGACAACTCAGGGAGAAAATAGGGAAATAAAGGCTTTCATGCGTCCTACCCGATCCGCCGACCTGGAAACCCAAAGGCCCTCTCCGAGCTGGCTGGACGCTGCGAGCTGGCGGGGAGCCAACATGGGGGACCCCCCCCCCAAAGCCCACGTGTCTGGCTTTATCCCCACCTGGCTGCCGAACCCCACCCTCAGGCCCCAGCCACCTTCCCTTGGGTGGGGATGGGATGTGGAGTCCCCAGTGTCTTTGGCGTTGGCCTGGGGTGGGGGCGGCGTCCACGAAGCCTGTATGGGATCAGCTTCAGGACAGCCTGTTCCCCCTAACAGAATGGCAGTGAATTCTTGGTTGGCTGTTTAAAGAGAATCAGGTCTCGGCCCCACCCTATGCAGTCGAGGGGTGACGTCTGAGCACACAGGGCGATGATGCTTCATCCCCCAACAAAAAAGGGTTTTCAAACTCAAGAGAGTGGGGATGAGAAAATACAGCCGTCAGCAGAGCTGAAAGGGAAACAGTGGGAAGAGACTTGGGCGCAGGGAGGAGCTGCCCTCGGGGCGTGAAGCATGTTGATTCCTCGCTTGGCAATTTCCCCGCAGCCCTGCACCACGGTGAGCACAGGGGATGCATGAAGTGGCTGCAGGAAATGGTGAACCCGAGTGGTTGACCAGGAATTGGAAGAGAGAGCAGGAGAGCAGCAGGGGCTGCCCCGCGGCTGGCCAGGGCGGGCAGCTCGTGGGCACCAGGCGTGGGGCAGAGGCAGCTTGTCCAGCAGCATGGACAGGGAAGGTCGTCTTCGGAGAAGCCTTTGGACACGCTATGTCCACCTTTTAGCGACAGCACCTCTGCCCCTCAGAAATTCAGATCCTCAAGAGGGACACCCCCCAACGCTAACTAACCCAGAAGCCCCCCAAGACGGGGTTCACACCCCCGTCACTGAGGTGTCCGAGCGATGCGTGCCGTGAGGAGCAAACCCCGCTGTCACGTGGGATTCCAGGGGCTCAGAGAGGCTGAGGTTGTCTTTGCACACGCGTCGCAGGGCCAGGGGCGGACACGGAGGCTCCACCGCTGCGTCCTTTCGTGTATTTTTTGCATCTTGTTATTGACAAAGTTCATAACAGGAACGAGCGCCTCTGACAAGCGCCTGTGCAACTTTTATGGACCAGACCCCAGAAATTCCCCCGGCAAGTTCCCTCCGCCCGCCCCGCGCGGCGCCTCTGTGGGTGGCCCCGGGCGCGCTTTGCTGGTCCCGGCTGGAAGCGTGTCAGGAAAGAGTCTTTCTCCCCATTTTGGAAGGCGCCGGACGGAGCCTGCCCTGGGAAGGGGGCGGCTCGGCGGTCGCTGTTCCCGAGCGGAGCTCCCGGCGGGGCGCGCGGCTCCTTCTCCAGGCTCCGCGGGAGAAAGCGACACCTGTGACGATGCAGGTGGTTGTCTGCACACTGGGGCTTTTCCGTCTCGTTCTGGGGCTCCGGGTTTAAAATGAAACCTCAGGGGGAGCCTCGTGTTCCAGACAGAAAAAGAGCAAACCCACTCCTGCCTCCTGCCTCCTGCCTCCCGCACGGCGTCTGCTCTGTCGTGCTCTGGAGCCCGAGCTGGGGAGGACCCGACTCCCAGGTCGCGCTCGGTCTCGAAAATGCGCCACGGGGTCACTTTGGCATATGGCACCCCGAGGGAACACGCACCGTCCGGTCCGCACGGGCGCGGCAGGGCCTCCCGGGTCTGCGCCAGCTCCCCAGGGCGTCTCCTCTTCTCTGCTCACCGATTCATGTCGCCAGAAGGTCACAAAAATAGTCCAAAGTGGTGTCCACCCTTGTCCTTCCTACCAGGAAGGGGGACTAATTTGGGTGCGAAAAACGCTCTTTATGGATTTTCGAGAATGAAAATAGACGTTTCTTTTTCTCTGAGCCCCGTGATAAAGACGTGGCCAGTGCCGGGCGCTGCCAGCGAGGCGGTGGCCTGGCGTGGGCAGCCTCCCGGCCCCTCGCGCTGGACGGCCTGGTCTCTGGTGCAGAAGGAAATGACACGCAAGGGCCTGCGGACACGTGCACGGCGGCGCAGGGGAAGGTTTTCCAGCAGCGCGAGTCGGGCACAAAGGTGGGGTGCAGGGTGCGTCTAGAGAGGAACTAGGACAAGGACGTGGAGGAGGGAGTAAGGGGACAGGAAGGCCTTCCGAGGGGCCCCCCAGCGTGGCGGCCCCAGCAAGGGCTCCAGGGAGCACCCTGGGGTGGAGCGGAAGCCCTCGGTGGGCCTCCCGGGCACAGAGGCACCCTCTGGGCTTTCCTGACGGGTGCAGGGCGGAGAGCGGCGAGGGAGCGGCGCGGAACCCGGTTGCTGCTCTGCGTCCTCTGCCTGGACACCTGGAGGGCGGAGCTCACGGGCGAGGAGTCTGGCGGGGGCACGGCTGACCGAGTCCGGTGTGGACTGCGCGAGTCTCCCTCCTCAGTCCTGAGGCTTCCGACCCGCAAATATTTGCATCTGATCCCTTGGGAGGTGTGAAGGGGAGCAAAGTGGGGGGCTTGACACCAGGGGCCCCTCCCCGTCCGAACCCAGGAGTCCACCTGCTCTGTGCCTGTCCCTGCCGAGGACGCTGGACCCAAACCCGCGGTGTCCTGGTCTTGAGCTCCTAAGTGACCCCTTTGCGAGGCCCCTGGTCTATGCAAGGTCCACTTGGAGGCTGCAGGGGGGCAGGAATCTGCAACCCGCTTACAATTCTGTCCTTTTCAACCCAAAATGGCGTCCTTTGGAGACTGGACATCTCGCGTCTTCCAAATAGCAGGACAGGGCAGCCCTCAAGGACCTTTGCTGAGTCACCCTCGAAGCTGCTCATGACGCGACAGTGGGGTGGGGGGTGGGGTTGGGGGTCGCCCTTTTTCCCGGTGGGGCCGCCCCAGGAGGAGGCAGAAACTTTCTCTCCACCTGCCTCCCCCGCCCGCCGGGACCCAGGTGTAGCCGCCCCGAGGAGCAAAGTCCAACCTGGTCTGACACGTCCTGGAGCATTTACCTGCCTGGACCGGGACTGTCCAGTGGACCTTGGCTACATCCGGAGACATTTTTCTGTGGTTGCTCAACCCCCATGTGCACAGGACGCCCCAGAGACTCCTCGGCCCCACGCATCGGGGGAGGTAGAGGAACTTGCCTTGGGGACAGCGTCCATCTCCGTCCACCTGCACCGCCCTGCTCGCCAAGGACCAAGGGCTGCTGAAGCATCAGGGACGTTGCAGACGGCAGGCTGGTGCCATCTTGATTAAGGTGTGTGCGCTGTTCTTTAAAAGATGACGCCGCCTGCAAGACTCAGGACAGCGGGAGCTTCACTGCCATGGGCACTGGGACCCAGGAAGCCACCAGGTCCCAGGTGTGCCTCGGCCTGTCACCTACCTGTCTGTCCATCCGTTGCTCTGCCATCTGTCTATCAACCCAGCCGGCTGGCCGGCCAATCTGGGCATCTAGCCACCTTCCCTCCATCCAATCCCCTTCTATCTGTCTATCTGTCTATCTATCTATCTATCTATCTATCTATCTATCTATCTATCTATTAATATATCGCCATCATCCATCCATCCACGTGTCCATCCATTTAATCACCTATCTAGGTAGTTGGCTATCTCCATCCATCCACCCACCCATCTATCCATCCATGCAATCCTCCATCCATCCCTCCATCCCTCCATTCGTCCATCCATCCATCCATCTATGTATCTATCTATCTATTAATATATCTCCATCATCTACCCATCCATCTATCCATCCATCCATCCATCCATCCATCCATCCATCCAATCATCCATCCATCCATCCATCCATCCAATTATCTATTTAGCTAGCTACCTAGCTAGCTATCTCCATCAATCCACCCACCCATCCATCCATCCATCCATCCATCCAATTATCTATCCATATTTTTCCATCCACCCATCCTTCATCCATCCACACATCCAATTATCTAGCTAGCTATATCCATCAATCCACCTATCTATCTATCTATCTATCTATCTATCTATCTATCTATCTATCCATCCATCCATCCAATCATCCATCCATCCATCCATTCATCCATCTATCTATCAATCAATATATCTTCATCCATCATCCATCTATCCATGTGTCCATCCATCTAATCATCTATCTAGGTGTTAGCTGGCTACCTCCATCCATCTACCCATCCATCTCTCCATCCATCCAATCATCCACTTATCTCTCCATCCATCCATCCTATCATCTATCTAATTATCTATCAGCCATCCACCCATCTGTCCATCCATCCAATTATCTGGATAGCTAGCTAGCCACCTCCATCAGTCTATCCATCCATCCATCCATCCATCCATCCATCCATCCATCCATCCAATTATCTGTCTGTCTATCTATCTATCTATCTATCTATCTATCTATCTATCTATCTATCTATCTATCTATCTATGTATCTATCTATCTGTCCATCCATCCATCCATCTATCTTCATCCATCATCCATCCATCCATCATTACCCAAGCATTTATCTATCTCTATCCATCCATCCATCCATCCATCTATCTATCTATCTATCTATCTATCTATCTATCTATCTATCTATCTATCTATCTATCTATCTATCTATCTATCTATCTATCTATCTATCATCCATCACCCATGCATCCAGCATCTGTCAATCACCTATGACCACATCTCTGTCTCCATCTATGCACCTACCTTTTACCTATCATCTATCTACTCACCCTCATCATCTCTCTGTCCCTCTCCACACCTATCCCTCTATCTAGCTATCGCCCACAGCAGTGATTTCCAACTCGGGGGGACTAGGCCCCCCGGAGCCATCTCCTGGCGGCAGCCCTGGGGTGGGGGCCGCTGTTGCCATGTTCTGGCTGTAACTGGGGAAGCTGCTGAGCAACCCCGGTGCCCACGGATCACAAGCACCGAGAGGTCCCTGGCCCAGCATCTCTCTCACTTAATGGGGAGCCCCTGCCCGAGCACGGGGGTCGTTCAAGGAGCACCAGGGACCCCAGGTCTGGTCCTGCATGTGGTGACGGCTGAGCAGACTCAACAGAGTGAGTGGGACTTATGATGACCGGGCCCTTGGGCAGGATTCCAGCCCCTCACTGAACCCCAAACCGGCTCTCGCCCTCCCAAACCGGCTCGCCATGTCCACCTCCTTGGAAAATATGACTTTATTGTCAAATGTACATTTAATTGACCTTAAAAATACAGTAAAGCAGGCCTGGAAATCACAAGTGCCCGCTGGCCGTGGGCACAGACGGGGAAGGGGCCACGCAGGAGGTTGCAGACTCTTCGGGGAGACTCGGGGTTCCTTCTGTGGGGTCCATCCCTTGTCATCTCCCTCCCCCTCTGCTTGCAAGATAAACGCCGCCACCGACGGGGCAACGCAGCCTCCACCAGCGGCGGCGGGGCCGGGACCTAGTGGTTATGGAATCCGAGGCACGGGGAGGGACACGTCCACGCCCGCGGCCACGTATCCGAGTCCGTAAAGACCAATAATTTATTCTTTGTCACGAGGCAGAAAACATTCGTTTCCAGCCTCATCGTCCGACGGGGAAGATAAAAATATATATATTTATAAAACATTATGTAAAAAAGCGGCTTCCCGGGACAGAGAGTCCGTTTGTCCACAGGAGACGACACTTGCACGTTAAAAAAAAAAAGTCCTTCCTGGGGCAGACCGGACCGGAGAAGCGACAGAGGAAATAACTCGCTCTAGCACATTCTGGGGTGTGAGACCAGCAGCGGGGGCAGCGGTGATGGGGGAGCCAGGGATGGGGGATGCATTGCGCTGGGGTGGCCGGGCAGTGCGTGTCCACCTCCAGGGTGTCTCCTCGGTGATGGCGGCCGTGGGCGTCCCGTGGCCTCCCAGTGGGGTTTGCCGTCCCGACTTGGCACCGTGTTTGCAGAAGCGAGAAAGGCCAGATCCTGGCAACCTGAAAGCGAGTTCCCAGGGAGGCCAGCGCACGCCTGGCCCCTGGGCTGGGTGGCGTCCCCTGGCCCGCAAGCAGCGGTCAGGTCCCCAGGAGCCAGAGGACATCGTGATCTATGCCCGGGGGCCCTCGGGTGGTGCCAAACCTTCCGGCTAGCTGCTCTCTCCACCTGGCGCCTGCCAACAAGGGACGCCTTGCTCCGACTTCTCGGCTGGGCCCCGCTGCGCGAGGTCAGTAGACGTGCAGGTAGGTGGTCTTTGAGTCGGTGCCCAGGATGTTCTTGGCCACGCACCTGTAGAAGCCGGCGTCGCGCGCCGAGATGTGCTGGACGCTCAGCGAGCCCTGCGGGTGCAGGAACTTGTTCCCGTACACACGCGCCTGCTCGCCCGCGGCCAGCTGCGCCCTGTCGGGCAGCTCCCAGCTGAGCTGGGCCGCGGGGATGGCCATGGCCGTGCAGTTCATCTTCACGGAGTGGCCGGGCTGGGCGTAGATGACCGGCGTGGGCTCGCTGGTGATGCGCGGCGGGTAGGCGATGACGATGACCGGGATGGTGACCAGCGCGGGGCCGGCGTCGGTGTCTGCCCGGCACGCGTAGGTGCCCCTGTCGAACACCGAGGCCTCGCGCACGGTCAGCGTGCCGTTGTCGGCCAGGGAGACGCGGCCGCGTGCCTGCGCGCCGTCCAGCACCAGCCCCCCGGGCAGCGTCCAGGAGATGCGTGTGCGGAGGCCACGCGGCGGCCGGCAGTGCAGGCGCAGGGTCTCCCCGGCCACGATGCTCACCAGGTTGCGGTACTGCCGGCTCCTGTCGGGTGTCAGCTCCGCGTCCACCCGCAGCGACACCAGCCTCTCGGCGCGGCCGGCCGAGTTGCGCGCCACGCAGCGGTAGGTGCCCGCGTCCCCCGCGGCCAGGCCGCTGATGTGCAGCCGGCCGTCGGCCTTGTGGTACAGCCGCTGCAGCCGCTGGCCGCTGGGCAGCTCCGTGCCGTTGGGCAGCACCCAGCGCAGGCTGGGCGCGGGCGCGCCGGCCGCCGAGCAGTTGAGGCTGATGGTGTGGCCGGCCGTGGCCGTGATCTTCTCGCTGAGGGGGTCGTGGAAACGCGGCTTCTCCAGCGGCTCCAGCACGGTCAGCTGCACCAGCAGCCGCGCCTCGCCGCCCTCGTTGCGCGCGATGCAGGCCAGCTGCCCCGAGTCGCTGGCGCGCAGGCCGCGGATGTCCAGCGTGCCGTTGGCGTGGATGCTCACGCGGTGGCCGCGGTAGGGCGCGGGCAGCACCACGCCCTCGGGCAACGCCCAGAGCACCCGCGGCGCCGGGACGCCCTCGGCGCGACAGTCCAGCAGCGTCCGGCCGCCCCTGGCCGCGATCTCCCTCACCGTGGTCACCGCGTCCGGGTGCCCGTTGATGCGCGGCGGCCGGACGCTGACCTGGACCCACACGGTGTGGCGGTCCTCGCCGGCGCTGTTCCTCGCCACGCAGGTGTAGTTGCCGCTGTCGGCGCGCTGCGCCTTCTGGATGAGCAGCCGGCCGTCGGGGAAGACCCGGTACTTGTCGGAGGAGCCGGGGATGGGCCGCAGGCTGGGGGACAGCCACGTGACGCGGGGCGGGGGCTCCCCCTTGGCCTCGCAGGCCACGGAGGCCACGCCGCCGTAGGGCACCTGCAGCACCGCGGGCGTCTTGTTGCGGATGGCGGCCGGCTCGGCCACCACCTTGACGCGCACCCGCATCTCGTCCTTGCCCACCTGGTTCTGCGCGAAGCAGGTGTAGTCGCCCTGCTCCCGGGGGCCCACGTCGTTGAAGAAGAGCGTCCCGTTGTTGAAGACCACGTAGCGCTTGGCGCGCCCGCCGCTGTCGTCTGCCTGCATGAAGGGGTTGACCAGGCTGCCGTCCGGCAGCCCCCAGGAGATCTCGGGGTTGGGCAGCCCGCTGGCCACGCAGTCCACCTTCAGGTCGCCCCCGAAGAAGACGCGGTGGTCGTTCTCCTCCTTGTGCTCGATCTTGGCGGCCTTCATGACCACGTTGACCTGCAGCAGCACGAAGTCGTCCCCCACCTTGTTGCGGGCCACGCACAGGTAGTCGCCAGCGTCCTTCTCGGTGACCGACCTCACCAGCAGCGTCCCGTTGGTGAAGACCTTGACCCGGGGGTCAAAGCTGCGGGAGAAAGAGAAGGAATCAGGGGGCAGGTGGCCAGCGCGATGGCTGGTGTTTGGTGCCTGAGACAGAGCAAAGGTGGGTGCTCGTGGGGGTGCTCGGCCACCACCCGGGGCCAGGAGGCTTGTTGGGTCACTGGCCAGGGTCAGGACGCCTGTTGGCCACCACCTGGGGGTCAGGAGGCTCGCCAGCCACCACCTGGGGGGCTAGGAGGCTTGTTGGGCAACTTCCCGGGGTCAGGAGGCTTGTTGGCCACCGCCTGGGGTTCAGGAGGCTTGTCAGCCATCACCCGGGGAGCTAGGAGGCTTGCTGGGTCATTGCCTGGGGTCAGGAGACTTGTTGGCCACCACCCGGGGCCAGGAGGCTTATTGGGTCACTGCCCAGGGTCAGGAAGCTTGTTGGCCAACACCTGGGGGGCCAGGAGGCTTTTCGGTCACCACGCCAGGGGCCAGGAGCCATGTCAGCCATCACCTGGGGGTCAGGAGGCTCGTCAGCCACCATCTGGGGGACTAGGAGGCTTGTTGGGTGACTTTCCGGGGTCAGGAGGCTTGTTGGCCACCGCCTGGGGGTCAGGAGGCTTGTCAGCCATCACCCGGGGAGCTAGGAGGCTTGCTGGGTCACTGCCTGGGGTCAGCAGGAGGCTTGTTGGCCACCACCTGGGGGGCCAGGAGGCTTGTTGGGTCACTGCCCAGGGTCAGGAGGCTTGTTGGCCACCACCTGGGGGGTCAGGGGGCTTGCTGGGTCACTGCCCAGGGTCAGGAGCCATGTCAGCCACCACCTGGGGAGCCAGAAGGCTTGTTGGTCACCGCCCCAGGGGCCAGGAGCCATGTCAGCCACCACCTGGGGGTCAGGAGGCACGTCAGCCAGCAGCTGAGGGGCTAGGAGGCTTGTTGGACAACTTCCCGGGGTCAGGAGGCTTGTTGGCCACTGCCTGGGGGTCAGGAGGCTTGCTGGGTCACTGCCCAGGGTCAGGAAGCTTGTTGGCCACCACCTGGGGGGCCAGGGGGCTTGCTCAGCCACCGCCCAGGGTCAGGAGCCATGTCAGCCATCACCTGTGGTGCCAGGAGGCTTGTTGGTCACCACCCCAGGGGCCAGGAGCCATGTCAGCCACCACCTGGGGGTCAGGAGGCTCGTCAGCCACCACCTGGGGGGCTAGGAGGCTTGTTGGGCGACTTCCTGGGGTCAGGAGGCTTGTTGGCCACCGCCTGGAGGTCAGGAGGCTTGTCAGCCATCACCTGGGGAGCTAGGAGGCTTGCTGGGTCACTGCCTGGGGTCAGGAGGCTTGTTGGCCACCACCCAGGGGGACAGGAGGTTTGATCTGCCACCGCCCGGGCTCTGGAGGCTTGTCGGACACAACCTGGGGGTTCAGGAGGCTTGTTGGCCACCGCCCTGGGGGCCAGGACCCATGTCAGCCACCACCTGGGGGCCAGGAGACTTGCTCGGCCACCGCCCGGGGCCAGGAGGCTGGCTCGGCCTGGCGCATGTGGGGAAATTACTAATCTCCCACAAATAAGGAGTCCTGGATGGCGGGTGCCCTTGGCTCGCCCGCTGGCTGGTGTAAAATGCCATCCAGGAGGCCACCAAAACCTCCCCAAACACTTGCCCGTGGCCCCGGCTGAGAAGGTGGCCCTGGTCCACGTATCTGGCACTGGAGGCACTGGAGGCCCTGGGCCGGAGGGCAGCTGGCCAGCAGGGCTGTCCAGCCTCGGAGGAGGCTGAGCGGGGTTGGAACCAGGCGTGGGAAGAGCCTGGCTTTGGCACGTTGTCACCAGCGCCATTTAAAAGTGACACCTGAGGTTGCCGGACGCGCTTTTAGGAGATCATTTTTAAGGTGCTTGGAAACAGGGTCGCGGCATGAAAATGCTGAGCGCTTTCCCTAGAAGGAGCGGCCCCCCCAGCGCGCAGGGCCGGGCGCATCCAGGTCCCCGCCTGTGCGTCCTCAGGCCCCAGCTTGGCGCGCCCGGATCCCCTCCCAGGGCGCAGCTGGCGCCACGGCTGGGCCCCACCTACCTGAAGAGCGAGTCGATCATGCGCTTGGAAGGCAGTCTCCACAGGATGCGCGGCCAGGGGTCCCCCGAGGCGCTGCAGTCCAGCCTGAGGGTGCCCCCGTAGCGCACATCGGTGCGCTGCGGGGACGAGCCGGTGATGCGCGCGTTGGCGGCCGCGCGCTGCACGCTCAGGTGCACCGTCCGGCGCGCGGAGCCCACCAGGTTGGCGGCCACGCACTCGTAGCGCCCGCTGTCCTTGGGGGCCAGGTGGCGCATGTAGAGCGTCCCGTTGGGGAAGACGAAGGTGCTGCCGCGCAGGAACTGGGACGGGCGGATGTGGGTGCCGTCGGCCAGCACCCAGCGCACGCTGGGCGGGGGCGCCGCCTGCGCGGAGCAGTGGATGTGGACGCTGAGCCCCGGCGGCAGCGAGATGTTCTCCAGCTTCTCCTGCTGGATGAGCGGCGGCAGCGCCGCCACGTGCAGGCGGATGGCGAGGCTGTCGGCGCCCGCCGCGTTGCTGGCCACGCACCGGTACGCGCCGCGGTCGGCGAAGCCCGCGTCCCGGATGGACAGCGTGCGGTTCTGGTGCAGCGTCACGCGGCCCCCGGCGGGGGACACGCCGCGCCACACGGTGCCGTCGGGGAAGATCCAGGAGATCTGCGGGGCCGGCGTGCCCTGCGCCAGGCACTCCATGGCGATGGTGTCCCCCAGGTAGACCGTCACGTCCTGGTGCTGCGAGGCCAGGATCTGCGGCTGCTGCAGCGCCACCGAGAGCCGCACCAGCATGCGGTCCGCGCCGTGCAGGTTCTGCGCCGTGCACTGGTACTGGCCGCGGTCCTGCGCCTGCGCCCGGCGGATGACCAGCGTGCCGTTCTTGAGGACCTCGAAGCGCTGCAGCCGGGTGTTGGGGGCCAGCAGCGCGCCTGCGGGGGGAAGACACGGTCAGGGGGTCCTGCTGCTGCTGCGCCCCGACGCAGAAGGGCGCGCCCTAATGAGCCCGTCTTGGATTTAGGCCCCGGACGGGGAAATCAAAGACCTGGGGGCGCGCCCATTGGGGACCCACCAGAGGCCTCACCAGGGAAGGAGACGACCTTGGCGCCCACTTTTTCCCCTTCCTCCCAGCTGTCCCCCCAGCCCCAGAATGGGGCCCTCGCCACCTCACTGGAGACCAGCCACCATGGCTTCCATAGAAGTTTCTGGAAGGTGCCAGTCCTCCCACCTCGTGATTTCACCTCCAGGAGATACACCTCTGTTCATACCGCCCTGGCCTCGCTTGCAACGTGCTGTCCTCGGGGAGTCCCTGGCTGGCCCATAGGAGAGCTACCCAGAGGCCACTGCTGGACACTTTGCTGGGTTGGCCATAACTTGGGTGTCCAGTCGGCCCTGACATCCCCACTGCTGCGGCCGGGACATGCTCACCAAATGTTTTTTTGATTCAGGGGCATCTGGGAGTGCCCTCTCGGAGCTGGCCGGTTCCTAGAGTGTCCCTGGCACAAAATGGCCCATGCAGGGCCACCACCGACCCTCTCTATAGGGGTCTCCCTCTGCTGCATCACCCACCCGCCCTGCCGAACCCCACAGCCTGCCCGTGCCGAGCCTGCCGCTCGCTCCTGCTCTGCCTCTTCCTTCCTTGGAGACTCCCGGAGAGTCTCAGCCACGTCTCCCTCGTCCTCTGCGTCCCAGCTGACCCTGCAGCACCCCCATGTCCCCCGTTCTGGGGACACTGAGGGACATGGCCTCCTTCCATGCTGTGTCCCCACCATTCCCAGCTGTGTGGGCTGAGAAACGCCGATTTGGCAGCTGAGATCTGCCCGCCCCGCCTTGCCAAGCTGGGTTTGCTGTTGCCTCTGCCCTGTCTGCCGTGTCCACCCTGGGCTGTGCGTCAGCCCCTCGCATCCCCCTAATGGCTGTCTCTGAAATACCAGGTGCCCTAACTGAGCTTCTGCTGAGGAAAGTCAGCGGAGTGGCCCCTCCTGGCCAGGACAGGCGCTTCCATGGTGCATGGAGAAATGGGGCCGCCCCTTGGGGTGACTCTGGGATAGCAGAGCGCCCCACTCCAGAGCTGGGCTTGCTGGCCAGGGGTGCCCACCCTGCCCTGCACACCCTTGGGCACAGGTGGGGGGTGATGCCAGCTCTGGTCCCTGCTGCCTGTCCTCCTGCTATGCTCGAAACCCCCAAAGGGCAGCTGGGGTGCAGCTGACAAGCCAGCCACTGCCCCCTCCCTTCTGGATGTCCATGAGGACATGGACACAGAGTGTTTCTCGTGGCTGGCAGTGGAGGAATCCAGGACCAGTGGCACCTCCTGCTGGGCAGGCTGGGCCAGCTCCAAGGTCACCTCTTGATTGGCCCTCACCAAGGAGCTCCTTGGGGCCGAGTCTTCAGAATCCAAGACAATAGGGGTGTCTGGCAGCCCTTGGAGGTGAGGATGTCTCGTGTGGGCGTGCCAACAGAATGAGCTTTCTAGAAACCTGACCTGGCTAACTAGGGGGCAGCCAACAGTAGGAGCTGGCCGCTCTTCACAGGCTGGAGTCCCAAGACCCCCAGATGCGCTGTTTGGAGCTGAGGCTGTCCTGCACAATGAGGGGTTGGGGTGGGTCCTGACACCTCAGGATGGGGTTCCCTGTAAAAACAGGGGGTGAGGACACAGAGACCCCCCCAGAAGGACGGCCAGGAGAGGACACCCAGAGAGAGGATCAGGAGGGTCCATCCCTGATCCCCAGCCTCCAGGACAGGGAGGGGACGGAGTTATGGGGTTCAGTCAGCAGCAGAGAATGAACCAACTGTCCCTTGAGGTTGAGCTCAAAGCCACACTGGAGGAACCCGCACCAGGCTACAATTCCCCAGGACCGTAAGGCTGGAAATAAGATTTTGCAAACACCTGCTCAGCCCGTTGCACTCCTGCATGGGTGGGGACACTCAAGTACTGGACCTCAGGGAGAGGCCATGCTGATCCTCTGGACAAGCATCACAAACCTAGGTCAGTCCCTGACCAAATAGCCAGTCATGTGTGTCACTGAATCCCCATCTTGTCCCTGTTCTAGTTCCTTCCTGTCCCCATAAAGCCACACACTTGCATCTGGTCCTCAGATGCCCCCTCCCGTGCCATGACTCAGCTCTTCTCCAGAGTCTGACTCGTCCCCAACTCCCAGGCCCAACGCCCTCCTGCACCAGCTCAGGCCAAGACACCAATACCCAAAGCCCTACCTGTGGACACCTTTGTCCAGGTAACGAAAGGCTTAGGCGTCCCCGTGGCCTCGCACGGCAACACGATGTCTGTGTCTGCAGGGACGGTCACGGTCTGAGGGGACTTGGTGATAATCCGGGGCTTCTCCCCAAGAGGCCAGAACTTGGCGCTGCTCTGATGGCCATTTCTGGAGGACTGGCTGGAAGACGTCACGAAGGGGACAGAGCTCCGGGTGGAGAACAGAGGGCCCCTCGGGAAGTGAGTTGAAGGTGCGGCCGTGGTCTGGGGTGCGTGTAGTATGGGAGGTGCTGGGGGACCAAAGTCCACGTGGATGATGCCCTGAGTATGTCCCCTCTGGTAGGGACCTGGTGTGACTTTTCTCAACACCAGGGAGGGAGGGTTAGGGGTCCGGGGTTTCGAAGTGACCCCCAACTGTGGGAAGGAGAGGCTCCTGTTGAAAAAGAATGGGACTCGCCCACTGGAACCGTGAGGGACCCTTGAACTGGGCAGCTGGACCACAGGGTCCCTCAGATCGGGGATGCTGTTACTTCCAAACACCTTGGAGTTGCCATTGAGCCAGTCTGCTCCTCGGTCCGTCAATTCTCCAGGCCGGGACCCTCGCGCCGGGACAACAGGACCCGTGCTTGGTAGTTTGGGGGCGGTGACGTGCTTATTATTCTCTGGCAACACCCGAGAGGGGTAGGCGGTGATTCCGGGCTTGTTGGTCACGTGACGAGGGGGCTGGAAAGTGACAAAGTATCTAAAGGAGCCTTGTGTGGTCACGGGCGGTGGCCTCGCTGTCCCTCTTGGCGGGGTGGGTCTGGCGGGGATTCTGGCTGGATGGTGGAAAACTTGGACTGGTCTCTCCTGGTGGTGACCACCTGGGGGGAATGGAAGACTGTTTGGGGTTCTGCCCCCCGGGGCTTCCTGCCCTAACTCCTGCTTGGGGGTTAAGTGAACTTCAACCTGTTTGGACGAGGAGGTGGACGACTCATCTGGCCTCTGGATATGCCGAGTTCCCGCAGGAAGCACTGGGGATGTTTTGGTTTCTGGGATCCCCACGGAATTCAAGACCGCGTTGTCCTTGGAATCTTCCGATGGGGACGATGTTTTCGAAGGAAGAGGCGTGGGCTCCTGCACGGTCGGGGCCAGAGGCACAGGAGTCAGGGCTGGGGATGTTGGTTCTTCCAGTGGAGTCGGGATGGGGTTGTGGGGTCCAGTTTCAGAGGGGATAGTCATGGGGGTGGCTTTGTGATGACCCACGTCGCTGCTGGTGGTCCCTGCCTGAGTAGAAGACGATTCTGCTCTTATACTCAAGTCAGTAGTTGAAGCAACGGCTTCTCGCTGTTGAAAAAGTGGGGGCATTGAACTAGAAGGTGGCACCTCAGAAGGCAAACCCCCATCCTCTGAACCTCTAAAAAAGGGGGAGTCTGTGGGGTCTTCTGAGGAGCTGGCAACTGCTGCTGTGTCTGTCTGGAGCCTCCCAGGCTGCTCAGTCCTTGAGGGGCCCCAGCTTGGGGTTCCTGGAAAGCCAGAAGGAGGGGGTTGCTCCTTAAATTCTCCGACGGTGGCCACCCCGGAGTCTGAAGATGACATGGCATCGACGGCTGATTCACCAGGGACTAAACCCTCCTTTTCCCGGTCACTGATGTTGGTGACACCGGAGCCCTCACTGTCCTGTCCCCCTGACGGAGGCCCGTAGGTGGCCGAGCTTGACTCCCGGAACTGACCGTGGGATGAGTGGATTTTTGTGGGGGTCACTGCCGAGGCCTCCACGCTGTTTCCCTCACGTTGTGCCCCAGTTCTCAAAGAAGCAGTTGGAGGGGCAAGGTCAGTGCCTGAACCGGGGGTCTTAGGTTTCCTCTCGGGGGAAGAGCTGGCCTGGGTCACAGAAGCGCTCGGGCTCACCGTGGAAGTCGGGCGCCGCTGTTTATGGGGTCTCTTCCTGTGTTTTCTCCGAGGGGGGCCCTTGGTGACCAGCTCTGTGGGCTTCTCTGTTTCCAACTTTTGGGGGACGCCCGCAGTGCTGTCGACCCAGGCTGTAGGCGCCAGGCGACTCTCGGGTCTCTCTGGGTTGGCCACGCCGGGTGCTGGAGCGGAGAACGTCTCTGGCGGGGCCGAAGTGGCCGGCGGGGCTGGCCTGTGCCGGTGCCGGTGCCGGTGCCGCAACATGAAAGGGCGCTGCCGTCTCCTCCCGTGGGGCCTCTTTGGAGAAGGGTGCGTGGTCAGCACCGATGCTGAAGTGGCTGCTCGAGTGGACGTCATCGCGGTGACTGTGGCGGCTTCCTGGTCACCTGGAGTGGCGGCGGTGGCTTCCCCGGGCTGCTTGAAGGGGGACGTGCTGTCGGAGGCTGGCAGCGTGGGGTCCAGCAGGGCGGTGGGCACCCCCCACCGCCCCTCACTCTCAGGACTTCTGGACTCTGTGGGGCCTTCCTCTAGTGTGTGTTCATTCTGGGGGGCGCGGGAACCCTCCTGTGTGTCCTCCAGACTCAGAGGGACGCTGTGAGACAGCACAGAGCCCGCCACCACCTGGCTGTGGTCTGGGAGTCCTGTGGGGGGTGCTGGTGCTGCAGCATCTTCCTCCGCCAATGCGGGGTCTTCTAAAGGCCTAGCTGTCCAGGGGCCAGTGTCCTGCCAGGTGGGGGTCGGGAGCATGCGTGTGGAGGTCAGCCCGTCCATGTCATCTTCCTCGGCGTGAGATGTGGTCTCCAAGTCCTGGTGCCTGAGTACCTCAGCCTCGGCCTCGGCCAAGGAACCGGCGTGCAACGGAGACTCATCACCGGTGGCCGTGGGCTGTGGGCCAGACTCCACATCTATGGACGTCCAGCTCCCCGTGTCTCTGTGTTCCCCAGTGGGCTCTTCGTAGAGGGTGTCCAGGCTGTGTGGAGTGGACTCCTTTGTCAGGGGCAGCTGTGGGAAGCCTGTAGTGTCCTCCAAGCCACTGTCCCTGGTACCAGCAACCTCCGTCTGCTCAGAAGCCTCAGGATCTGCAGACTCCTCCAGATCTGTGCCTGCCAACGTGGGCTCCGCCAGAACGACCCCCTCGTGCCCAGACTCTGCTTCCATCTGGGTCGCCAAGATGGTGCTGGACACCTCGTCTTCCTCGCCCCCCAGAGCCACATCAGCAGAGGATTCTTCGGCTGCGATGCTGCTTGGCTCGGGCACCACTGAGGGGGGCGGGAGGGCAGGCAGGGGGGGTGTTGCATCCAGGGTCCCCGGTGGGGCGGGAGTGGTGCCGGCACCCTGAGGTGCCTCTGCTCCCTTTGCGGGACTCTTCCCTCGCACTCGGGCTAAGATGTTGGCCCATTGCTCGGGGTTGATCTGCTTGCTGGCCACGTGGACCCTCCGTCTGGATTCGAACACTCTGCGGCCCTCGGCCACGGTGGTCTCCGGCTCCTTCTCCGGATTCTTCCAGAGCTTCAGCTTCCTCCGCCCTTTCTTGGGGATCCTCCCCGGCCCAGGGGTGTCCTCGCTGGTCTGGATAAACAGCTCTTGGTCCTTCGGGTGGAGGGCGTGCCTTGCGGGGCCGTCTTGCTCGCCGAGGCCCGAGCCCCCCTCGTCCTCCACCACGTCCACTCTCCCCCTGGACCGGGCCTTCCCGCCCGCTCGGACCCTGCCCCTTTTCAGCGCCCCGCTGGGTCCTTCCCGTGCCACAGCGATGCCCACGCTGAAGTGGTCTGCGCCTTGCTGGTTGACGGCCACGCACCTGTAGTAGCCGGCGTCGCTGGCCTGCAGCTGCGGGATGGACAATGTCCCATCGGCCATCAAGTGTGCGTGAGATGCGTTGGCCGCGCTGCTCACTATGCGACCGCTGGGAAGCACCCAGCTGAGCTGGGCTTCGGGGATGGCCTGGGCATCGCAAGGCAGCTGCAGCGGCTCCCCCGGGGCCTTCTGCATGGTCACCGCGTGCGCACCCGGCGGCGGAGGCGCGGCCGGCAGCACCAGGACCCGATACGCCGCCTGGTCCAGCTCATCCCTCACCTGCGCCACGCACCGGTACGCGCCTGAGTCCGCCAGCTCGGCCGCCTTGAGCCTCAGCCAGCCGCTGGTGAGCGCGGAGAAGCGGCCGCGCGGGTCCTCCCCGGGGGCCTTGAGCAGGGAGCCATCGGGCAGCACCCAGAGGATGGACGGGCTCTCAGACGCTTTGACGTGGCAGCTCAGCTGCACCGGGCCCCCTTCCAGGACGGCCTGCGCCGTGGGCACCTGCGCGCTCGGCTCGATCATCACCCAGCTGCGGGCGCGCGCGCGCCGGGCGTCCTTGGGGGACAGCGTGGCCGCGTGCCGGGCTTGGTAGGACAGACGCACGGTGGTAGCCGAGCTCTGGCGCCGGTCCAGCTGGATGTCCATGCGCGGCTGCAGGACCCACGCGGGCTGCGCCAGGACGCGCGCGCGCACGCCGGTGTAGTAGAGCGCGTCGGCGTCGGGGTCCTGCCGGTAGTGGTAGCCGAGGGCCGGGTCCGCGCCGCCCAGCGACTGCTCGCGCTGGAGCTGCAGCGGGACGTCGCTGTAGTAGGCGATGAGCTTCCACAGCTTCTCATAGTTTTCCCGCGTCATTGGACACTCGATGTCCAGGGCCACCGTGGCGTTGAGCTCCAGCTCCTGAGCGTCCGTGAGGTTCAGCTGGACGGCGCGCACGCCCGCGGGCTCCTGGATGGCGCACAGCAGCGCCACGCTGTTCCCGTGCTCGTCCGTCATGTTGAGAGAGATGTTCCAGCTGGGGCGCAGGGAACCCCGCAGCGCGGGCGGGTCCGGGTCCTCCTCCTCGCTGTCCGGGTCCTCTGCGCTCTCCGCGCTGCGGTTGTGCCGCAGGGGGGACACGATGGCGGGCTTCAGGCATGGCAGGGCCCCCAGCCCGTGCAGCTCGCGGCCCTGCAGCTTGCGGGGGCTGGAGCAGGTGGCGCACAGCTGGCCGCCCTCGTAGGACTTGTCCTTCTTGCACTTGAGGGTCCCTGCAAGAAGCAGAGGGGCCGTGAGCTGGGAGCCGAGGGAATTGCGCCCCCCGCGCATGGTCCAGCAAGCACCTTCTGGTGCTCTGTCACCATCTGGGTGCACCCTCCCCACCTGAAGCATCCTGGGAGCATTTGAGCCAGGTCACCTGCCCCCGAGACATCACCTGTGTCCTAAAATGAGTGGACACCACGGTTTCCTGACCCCTTGCCAGCGAATCCTAAGTCCTTTTAAAAAGGCGTCTTCCAGGTCACATCATCTCCATGCACACACATGACAGGACCCGGCTGCTGGGAGACGCAGGGGCCTGCCCGTGTGTGTCAGGACTCAGGGAAACGTGGGGCGTGACTCTCATCTCTGCCACCTTTTGGGATTTTCTTCTCTCCCTATGATTTTTCCTTGCAGCCAGGGCCGCCCTCTGGCATCAGACTCTACCCGTGGCTTCCCAGCTGGGGCCGAGCTCTCCCGGGGGCTGTGTGGAAAGGGAGGCTGGCAAGGTGGACCCTCCGGGGCTGAGTAGATGCCAGCACCGTGCACGCCTGGCCCAGGCCCTTGCAGGTGGGACACTGAGCCTGACCAAAGCCGCTGAGGAGGAAACATGGTTGGAAGGTGGAGGGAGCCTGGAGGAGAGCCGTGTGCTGGGACGGGGTGAGGAAGGGGCACGGGGGGACCCACAGATGAGGAGGGAGCACGGCGAGAGCAGTCAGCTGTGTGGGAGCTCTGATGAGAGCCGAGTGTCCGGCCCTGAGGCCAGGGGGAGACAGGGCAGGTTGGAGGTGGCCGTGGGGCATGCGTGGCCAGATGCTACATGCGGACATTCGTCCCTGCGCCTGCTGTGTGCTCATGTATGTGCAGGAAGACTGGCCCCTCCCGGACAGAGAGGACAGAGCCTGCCCAGGGTGGCAGCTCTGAGGGTGCAGAGGGCCCAAGAGATTCGGGATCTGCTGAAGTAACGTGGGTGTGAGGATGCAGAGCGAGCTGGATGTGAGGGGCTGGGAAGGCCACAGGCTGACACAGCTATGAAAACGACCGAAATGCGCAAGGACAGATAGATGGATTGAGCAGCTGTGGTTTATAGATGCGGTGGAATACTATGCAGCCAGGGAAAAGGGATAATCAATAGCAACGATGGAATACTACACAGCCATGAAAAAGGAACCAGGCTGTGGCCTTCCCAAACCCTCACCTTCCTCTTCCAAATGTCCCCAAAAGCTCCTGCCTAGGACACAGCGAGCCCAGCCTGGGGTGAGTGCACACCCAGTGTCCGTTCCAGGCGTCTACCCACAGCTGGGCACAACCGATTGAGTGACCCGGACATCCGGACATCAGAGCACCCTCTGGTGACTGGGATTGGCATCTCACCAGGGAGCTTGCGATACCCACATGGGAGCTTCCTCCTTGCAACTGGGTGATGTGGTCTCAGCTGGACAAGAGGGGTGAAAAGGGCCAGCCCAGCCCTGCGGGGGCAGCAGCCTCTCCGGGCACTCACCTTTGGAGCCGGCCTCCCAGCGGGAGAACCAGTCCAGGCTGCAGTCGCACACCCACGGGTTCCCGTGCAGGTAGAGGTTCTCGAGCAGCGGCATGCCGTCCAGCATCCCGCGGGGCAGCGCGCTCAGCTGGTTGTCCGCCAGGTACAGGTGCCGCACGGTGGAGAGCCGGAAGTAATCCAGGAAGGTGAAGGTGGAGAAGGTCCCGGGGTGCAGCTGGCGCAGCTGGTTGCCTTCCAGGTGCAGCAGCCGGAGGCCCGTCAGGCCCTCGAAGGCCTGCGGGTGGATGAACTCGAGCCTGTTGTGGTCCAGATGCAGCCGCAGGAGGCTGGTCAGCCCCTGCAGCGTCTGCTTCGTGATCACCCTCAGCTTGTTGTAGCTGAACTTGAGAACCTGCAGAGGCGGCAGCGGAAAGTCCTGTTTGTGGCTGAGGGGCAAAGCTGCCTGCCCGAGAAAGGGGGGGCCGTGATGGCATGAAAGTCGCCTTTTTACTGTAAAAAGGAGGAGAGCTGCACGCCTATGTTTACCGCAGCTCTGTTGGGAATAGCCAAGCTGGGGAAGCAACGTAAATGCCCAAGGACAGATAAATGGATCGAGCAGCTGTGGTTTATAGATGTGGTGGAATACTAGGCAGCCATGAAAAGGGCTGATCGATAGCTACGATGGACTACTATGCAGCCATGAAAAAATCAATCACAGGCCTTCCTGGTGGCGCAGCGGTTGAGCGCTGGGCTGCGAAGCTGCCCGTAGCCTCTGTAGCACCCGTTCCATTCCCAGCCGCTGGCAACAGTCCCACATGGCGCACAGACCTCTCCTGCCGCCCGCTGCTCCCCTCAGCAGTGTATTTCACCCGTCTGCGTGCTCTATTCCCCGCTCTGGCTCTGGTGAATTCTCTCACCCTCCCGCACTTCTGACTGTGCCCAGTGCTTGTATAAATAAATAAATAAAATCTTAAAAAAAAACCACTATGATGGACTACTATGAAGCCATGAAAAATGACAGGAAAACATATATAACGGAATACTATACAGTCACAAAAGGAATAATCAAACCCACTGTGGAATACTACACAGCCATGAAAAAGAGACATAACAGCTATGGAGGAATACTATGCCGCCACGAAAAGGGGCAATCAATAGCCATGATCAAATACTATGCAGCCATGAAAAAGGATGAAAATAGCTATGATGGAATACTATGCAGCCACGAAAGGGCCAATCGATAGCTATGATGGAATACCACACAGCCAGGAAAACAGACACCTAATAGATGTGATGGAATAGTATGCAGCCCTGAAAAGGGATAGGCAATGGCAGCACTGGAATACTATGTACCCATGAAAAAACAACAAAGAATAGATGCAATGGAATACTACACAGCCACGAAAAGAGTCAATCATCAGCTATGATGGAATACTACATAGCCATGAAAAGGAGACTTAATAGCTACATTGGAATACTACACAGCCACGAAAAGGACATTCAACAGCGACAATGGAATACTATGCAGCCATGAAAAGGGATAGATAGTAGCTGTAATGGAATACTATGCAGCCAAGAAAAGGATAAACTCATGGCGTTTGCAGCCACATGGATGGAGCTGGAAGGGATGATGCTCAGCAAAATGAGTCAGAAGAAAAAGAAAAAGGAGGAATATCGGGAAACTTACAGGAGGTGTATAGGGAAGCCAAGCAAAGTGTCAGAAAAAAGACAAAACCTGCTGGCTGACCCTAGATCTGAGGCATCCAGCAGGGGAGGGTGCGGGACAGGAGTCAGGACACAGGACGGAGGAGTGCAAGGGACGGTGGTGACGGTCTCGGGGGCTGTAGCAGCAGGAGAACTTCGGGGGGCCACGCCTGAGAGGAGAAATCAAATCTCCCCCCAAAGGAACAACCACATGAGGAAATAAACACACTGAAAAGAAAGACGGAAAAGAAAGAAAAGCTCGGCCACGACAGCGCTCCCTGGGGCAGCGCGGGTGTCTCCGCCACGGGCTCAGAGCCCGCGTTCCGGGGCGGTCACAGAGGTGGGGGTGTCACCTGCAGAGAGCTGAGGTCCCGCAAGGCGCCGTCGGGGATGTTCGGGATCTCGTTTCCGTGCATGAGCAGCAGCTCCAACTTGGCCAGGCCGGCGAAGGAGGTTTCCGACAGAGCCTGGATGCTGTTGAACCTGAAAGACCAAGAGCGAGAGGCGCGTCTGAGCCCACGCAGGGCCTGCAGGACGCGAGCGCAGAGTCCCAGCTGGACGCGATCCAGCCATGTTGGCCGGGCTCGGGGCTTCGCACAAAGCAACCTCCTCAGAGGTGATTTGGGGAGCAAGGCGGTCACCCTACACGTCCCATCGTGAGGCCCAAAGAAACCAAACCAAGCCAAACTCTAGTGCACGGAAATCAGGAGAAGCAGAGCCAAGAGGAACGAGCTGAAACCCAGAGTCCACAAGGTCAGGGACACCAGGCCTGCCGGGAAAAGGCGCACATGCCCAGATGTCCGGTCGGGCTCACGAAGGAAAAAGGGAGAAGATGAACCCACAGACGCAGGCGAGCAGGGAGGCGCCGCCAGACATCTCAGGAATGCGGCGAGGCGGACCCAGGAGGGCCCTCGAAGGGAGTGACCGGGAGGAGCCGGGGAGCCTGTTCCGAGCCAAAGGTCCAGATAAAACCGCCGCCCCCGGATGACCACGCTCAGGGACGTCCACTCTGAAGGACCAAGGGCCCTCGGGGATTCTCGGAGCCGTTTGCAAACGCACTGTTGGATTTGGAGTCTGTTTGTGCATAAATATCGGGGAACTGGAGGGTCTCCTGGGGGCCAGGGTATCCCCAAAGCTGAGCCACAGGCAGCGGGTAATAAGATGGACCCAGATCCGGCTGCGTGTCGTGGTTCTGCGGAAATAGGAGCGTCTGCCTGGTGCCGTGTGTGTCCTCGCCACTGGCTGGAGGGGGCAGAGCCAGGAGTGGGGCTTTGTGGGGACGCAGGAGAGCGAGGGGCTGGCCTGATGCGCCCGCAGAGGCGGCGGGAAGTCCGGGGGGCCCTCGTAGAAGAGGCTCTGGCGGAGGCCGCAAGGACCCGGAGCGAGTCCGGCTATTTCCCAGCCTGCGTCTTTGTCTCCTCGGCAACCTCCTCTCTTGTTTGTTGATTGACAATCGCCGACTGCAGAAGTGGCCCAACGAGGCGGTTCTTGAGGTCGGAAGTGCAGGAGCTTTGCAAAATGGACACAAATGCAAAAAAACGACGCTGTCGGACAGCGGAAAGGAACCTGCGCCGCCATGCCGCCGGCCAGCGGAGGAGAGGAAATGGAGATAAAACTGCAGGATGCGTCCAGCAAAGGGAAATTGAAAGCAAAGGAGGAGTAAGGTGGGTTTTGGGGGAAATTCTAGAGAGAATTGATCAAAGCAAGTCTTTTGAGGTCGGTGAGTCACACCCTAGTGGCATGGTTTTATTTTGGTTTTGCTCAAAAATAATCGTACACTCATTCTTGGGGAGGCTCTGGGGCTCTCCAAGCAGGTAGATCTCCACTCCGGCACAGACCCGGAACCCCAAAACCCTGAAGAGCCAGAACCGTAAATGTGCGGGGAGGGAGATTGTCCGTCATGCCTTGCCAGTGATCCGTCTTTCCTGGAAGTGTTTCAGCCTCTCTCAAGACCGCTAAGGGGTGAGTCAGAACCCGAGTTCTCTCTGCTTTAGACCTGCTCTTGACTTCAACTTGAAAATGGGCAGAATCCGAGCTGTGTACCCCCAAAATGCAGAAGCCACTGGTCCCAACAGCAACCGTCAGTGCCGCTCTGTCTACTCGCAGTAGATGAGCCACAGAAATGACCCACGTGCCCCACGACAGCAGCGGATTAAGAAGATCCACTCTATGCACCCTGTGGAATACTACTCAGCCATGAAAAATGACGAAGTCTCGCCCTCTGTGACCACCCGATGGACCTGGGGGGGGAAATGCTGAGTGAAATGAGTCCGAAGCACAGAGACAAACACCAGAGGATTTCGCTCATACGTGGAAGAGAAACAAAGACACAAAATGGGGAACAGACAAAACGGAACAGAAACAACCCCTCGAAATCTCACTGTGGGACTGAGGCTAATAAGGGGGGAGGTTGGGATGGGAAGTCTGGGGTCCAGCGGACTGTGGTGGGGGTCCTCGGGGAGCCCATTGCTGGGGGTGCTGTGCTAACAGACACACCCCTAAATTACACACAGCGCTGTCAGCCGATGGTTCCTCAACACAAACATAACGAAAATCGATGATTTTCCTGCTCGGCACCAAGCCTGTTCCGACAGCAGCCCCATCCCCAGGGGGCCAGGCTCTGGGGATGAGGTGGCGCCCCAGAAAGTGGGGAGACGGTAATAATGACAATGCACCGGGCGGTGCGCAAAGCAAGGGGAGTCTTGTAGCACGATCCCGTCTGATCTCCGCAACCAGCACAGACGGCTCGGGGTGAATCACCGTCTCTGTCCTGGCAACGGCCCGACGGTCTTCCCCGCTGAGCTGTCGGCATCGCAGCTGGACTTCCACGCGGTGAAACCACAAGGTTTCCCCAGGTTTTATTCAGAACACGAGGTCGTGGTCCAGTGCCCTGCGCCTGCCTTGCCTCCCGGTTCCCTCGTCCGGCCTCGGGGCTGCGGAATGCGGACTCGGGGGCACCGACCGGCTCTGAAAAGTCCCAAGAAATGAGCGGTTCTTTGTTCACCGACGCAGACGTGGCTGCCGTGTCATTGGAATGTCCCCACGGTGGACACGCTCTGCGAGTGTCCAGGCGGTTGGTGACAGCGGCTCGGCTTTCCTGGAGACATCGCCCAGTTAGTTACCGGGGGGAGTCAAAGGAAGCGCCGTCACCACAGCCCCGGTTTATGTCTCCAAGTCACCTGTGCGCATCGCGGAAATTTAATGGAGACGCCCACCCGGAATGATGCCCAAGCTCTCTCTTAAGCGATGACTATTTTAAACTGGGGGCCATAAACCGGCTCTGTGTTCTCCAAATCACAGCGTCATCCTCGGACAGGTCAGAATCACCGGACACTTATGCCTGTGACCGTCTCTGAGGGTGTCTGGAGTCTATTTCAAGCTCTCCATCTATTGCGTCCTCCCATCCCGCGGACAGGATGGCGCCAATCATTTGGAGGGGAGATTGCAGCCCAGACTCAAGTCATCCCTGACGCTACCCCGACCACAGCTGCCCACAACAGCCACGCGACCCTAGTGCGCAACACGCTGCCCGCGGAGAAGGACAGAAGGCGGACAGGAGGGCGCAGGGGGACCAAGAGCGCGCGCGCGCGCGCCATCGCGCCTCCCCTGGGGAAACCAAACACTCGCGCATGCGACCCCGTGCAGGTGGCTGCGTCCGCACGGCTACAAACCCCAGATTAATCCTCTCCACGTGTCTGGAAATCCCAGCGGGCACCGAAGCCAGCGAGCGGAAGGTGCAGTGGACCTCGCTGGGCACGTAGCAGGCGCAGGGGTGCGGGCAGGCCCGCGCGCGCGGGAGGCCGCTCAGCAGCAGCAGCAGCAGCACGGCAGGTAGCGTGCTCCAGGGCGCGCGCCGGGGCATCGTGTCCAGGCGCCTCCTCGCTGCACACCTGCGTGGGAGCCAGAACAGAGGCGCTTAGTGAAAGGCGACGCTTCCCTCTCGCGGCAGATTTCGTACTTGAAAGGCGCCCAACTGGCCCCCGAGGTGTCTATTGGAGCGACTGGAGTGTTTTGGTCCAGGGAGAGGAAAGTGATGGTGGGCACTTTGGGGCAAGAATGTGAATCATTTGTCTAATCTGAGGCTGTGTGTGTGCACACCTGGGATGTTACATATTTATACATGCGACATACATACACAGTGTTGCATGGAATCTAAAGTGTCCATGGATATATCCAAGCCAACGTTGGAGCTAATATCCCGTGGTTATGGTGCGAATCTGGCGAGCCAGGACACACGCACGCTTCTTTCTCAACATTAATAAATACTCTTTGGCTCAAGGGTCGACTCGCGGTTACACGGAATTGTCCACCTTTGAATAAAAAGCTCCCCAAGAAGGTCATAGAATCGGGAAGGTCCCTTCTCTTACGCACACCCCTCGGAGCCAAAACGATGCCTCCCCACGTGCGCACGGAAGGCGCCTGACAGCCAAGTGCTGACACTCCGTGGGCACGTTTAGGGTCCTCCCATTTTCGTGGAAGACCTGCTTTGTGGGGTGGGGGCTCTCTTGGGGAGCCCTCGCCAAAAGGCCCGTGGATCGAGAAGAAATGGGCCGCGCAGGCATGTCCAGGCCAACAGGGAGGGCCGGGAGGTGCTCCGCCAGCAAATCCCGGCAAGGCGGGCGCGTCTGGGAGGTGCGAGCCGCGCCCTTAGGACAGTCAGAGCTGCTGTTGCTTTTCGGGCGCCGGCCAAGCCTGCGCCCTCCCATTCATGCTTCTGTCAGCTCGTGAATGAAGTTTGTTGTAAAACAGCAACGCGCTGGCTGACAGCGGAGGGCGCCGAGGGAGGCGCGGGCGCTGCGCTCGCGCGGGGGAGCGGCACCCCCAGCCCCAGCGTTTCCAGCCTCTCCATGACCCCGACACAGATACGCCCCGACCGCCGCGCGCCTCTCGCCTCAGCCGGCCCTGAAGTGCTGACGGCGCAGCGGCCCTGCCAGGCCGGCCCAGGCCCCACCTCCGGCTCCGCGCGGGCGCCCGCAGCCTCAGAGCGCGCGCCCCGGGCCCCGGAGCGCCGGCCTCGCGACCCTCCAGCGCGCTGAGCCCGGGATCTGGGGACCCCCGAGGGCGGAGGGCGTCCGGCTCCCTCTCCTGCCAGGAGGCCCGGGTCCGGCTGTCCAGCCGCCCTCCCGGCCTTGCTTTGCTGCCGGCCCCGGGTCCTCCCTGCAGAAGGGAAGTGGGCGCCCCCGGGAGCCCCAATCCGGGGAGGGTCGCTGCGCAAACCCGGGGAGAGAGCAGGTCCTCCCCACCCGGGACCCTCCACCCGGGCGCCCTGCGCTCTGTCCTGCGCCCCTGGCCGCCGCTCAGCTCCCGCGCCCGGGCGCCCAGGCGCGGGGACTCGAGCTGCCCCCGAAGGCGTCCCGGGGCCCGGACGCCAGGAGCCGCCGCTGCGCTGATGACTTCTCCAGCTGGCCGGAGGCGCGCGCCTCCCCGCCCGCCGAGCCGGGAAGCGGAGGAGGGAGGCGGTGACTCAGGGCTGGCGGCCGCCGGGAGCCGGCTTCCCCGCGGGCGCGCTGGGGCGGCGCGAGGTGGCCCCGGGGCGGGAGGCCCCGCGCGCTGCACCCCTGCTCCGGCATCCGTCTCTGGGCACACCCCGCCGCCCGGTGGCCTTTGTCCCGCGCCGTCCCGCGCCCCGAGCGCCCCAGTCCTCACCTGTCCTCGGAAGGCCGCGACGCGCGGGAGCGGGGCGTCCGGGGCGTCGGCGGGGGGCGATCAGCGCGGGGCGCGCGCGGGGGTCATGCCTGTCCCGGGGCCGGGCGCGGCTGCTCGGCTTCCCAGCGCGGCGCGCACAGCCGGCGCCCTTTTATTCCGCTCGCCCAGATGCTTCCCGAGTCCACGCCTCGGCCACCCCCACCCTGCCCCACCCCGGGGGCCGGGGCGCGCGCGAGCGGGACCCTGGCCGCGCCGCGGGGCGCTCAGCCCTCCTCCGGCCGCTTCATCGCGCCCTCTCGCGGGGTCCGGCTCGCGCCCGGGTGCAGGGGCGCCGGGGGCGGCTCGCGGCTTGTCGGGGTGCCGAGGAAGGCCGGGCGCCTTCAGGGAGGGGGGACCGGAGAGCCCGCGGGAGCCCCCAGAGTCCGCACGCAGCGCGCTCGCCCCGGAGGCCTTTGGGGGGACCCGAGCGGAGCCGGCTGGCGCGCCCCAGCTGCGCGGAGCTTTCTCGGGCCGCGCCCGGGATCCCGAGCGCAGGCGGGAGCAGCTCCCCCCACCCCCACCCCGGGGCCGCGGGCGGGCTGCAACCTGAGCCCGCCACGCCCCCCACCCCCTGCCCCCGGCTGGCCGCGCGCTCCCCGTGCAGTCCGCAGCCAAAAAAGGTGGGACCGCGCTCGCGCCGGGAGCCCGCGGGCCGACCCGGCCCAGGAACTTGGGGAGACAGGTTTGCGGGTGGGGGTGCGGGCACCTCGGGGACAGGGCCGGGACAGAGCTTGGGGTGCACCGCGGGACCTTGTCCTTGGAGTGCAGGGGGACAGCGAGGTCCTCTCACCTAGGAGGGAGGTGGACCGGGCCGGGAGGTGCAGAACAGAACCAGCCGGGTGCAAAGGCCCTCTGGGGCTCCCGGCAGGTTAAGCTGCGTCCAGCGCCAGCGCCCAGGGAAGGACAGTCCAGGGTGTCCCGACAGAAGCTGCCCGGGGTGGGCGCGCACGGACAGGGGCCGAGCTTGGCCTCCAGGAAGGCCCCAGTAGCCGCTGCCAGCGCCTGCCCGTTATGGTTCCGGTCCACAAAACACACCTGCTAGCACAGAAGCGTGTTTTCTGTTTTTACGAGAGCAACGTGGTCATTTACACCTGGGTGCCTCGGGGCCTGCACTCCCTCCACAGCCCAGGTGGTTCTCAAGGTCACCGGCCACTGCCCACCCAACACCTCCTGCCCTTCACCCACCTTGCAGGGCCGGGGAAGTCACACCTCGGAGTCCCACAGTCCTTTGCTGGAAGGGAACTGCCCTCACTCTGCTGGGGCTGCGTCTTTGTGAGCTCAGCACCCCTGGGAGGCCTGCCCCGCCCCTCCACCAACTGCAGCTGGAATTGAGTCAAACAGGGGGCTCTCGCCTCCCGCTCCTGCCTGCTCCTTCCTGAGTGGGGGGCTTGCAACACGCCAGTGGGTGTCCCTAAAGGCAGCCTCCCCAAAAGGTCAAGTGAAGACTGAGCTCCAGCCCTCCGGGCTGTTTTGACAACAAGATGCAAGTCCTGTATGTGGAGAACTAGATGTGTCTATTAGAGGGGGAGAGGGGGAGTGGGTGGGTAGACAGCACGGACAGATGATGGGTGGGTGATGGGTGGGTGATGGATGGATGATGGAGGATGGATGGATGATGGATGATGATGGATGGATGATGGATTGATGGATGGATGGATGATGGATGGATGATGGATGGATGATGGATGGATGGATGGATGATGGATGGATGATGGATGATGGATGATGGATGATGGATGGATGATGGATGATGGATGGATGATGGATGATGGTGGATGATGGATGGATGATGGATGGATGATGGATGGATGATGGATGGATGATGGATGATGGATGGATGATGGATGGATGATGGATGGATGATGGATGGATGATGGATGGATGATGGATGATGGATGGATGATGGATGGATGATGGTGGATGATGGATGGATGATGGATGGATGATGGATGATGGATGGATGATGGATGATGGTGGATGATGGATGGATGATGGATGATGGATGGATGATGGATGGATGATGGATGATGGATGGATGATGGATGATGATGGATGATGGATGGATGATGGATGATGATGGATGATGGATGGATGATGGATGGATGATGGATGACGGATGGAGGATGGATAGAAGGCTGGGTGGAAGGCTGGGTGGATTGGATGAGTGGATGGATAGATAGATAAGATGGACAGATGACAGATGGACGGACAGACAGAGACAGACAGGGAAACAGCCAACGAATCGCCCGTCTACGTTGCTACTACACAGAAGCCGGCAAACCTGCAGTCACTTATGCTGCCGCCGCTCTGCGACTGTCACGTTTTACTCAAGTGTATCCACAGGTCGGGGTCTCTGGGGATCTCCCGGCTGATCCTTGGCCTCTCTGAGGTTCTCACCCCACACGCCTGCTCCTGTCTGCAGCCCTTCACGGCCTGAGTCTTCCCCGAGCGCCTCACAGTCTGCGGAGGCTGTGCTCCCCGTGGGGAGCCGCGGCTGCGGCGCTGACTCCTGAGTCATGAGTCTGGGCTCCCCACACGGCCCAGCCCCCACGCGGGATGCTCTGACCCTGAATGCTTTAGCAGGGCCCGGGACGAAGAACAACAAACCTACACAGGAAATCTAACTCGCCTCGCGGGAACTTCCAGAGCGGCCTGCTGGCTGGAGCGGATGTTTCGCTGCCTCAGCACAAACACGCTTGCAGGAACGCTCCCTCTCGGCCAGGCCCGGCACCCACACGCACCCCCGGCCATGCCCCAGCCTGCGGCCCGTCTCGCTGCGGCCAGCAAGGGGGGTTTCTGCTCCGGTGGCTCCCGCACCGGCCGTCAGCAGGAGTCTCTGTCTTGGTTGCGTTTGCTAAAACGTTTCCAGATTTTCTCAACAGCCGCCTGGAAAGCAGAGCAGCCTGGGAGAGAGAGTAAGAGGCGCTCGCCGGAGAGACTCCGCAACATCGGCTGAAGTCCCTGCTCAGCCCGCGGGGGACACTGTCCCTCAGCAGCCCGTGATGTGGGCCGTGACCTCCTCCAGCCCCACCCTGGCGTTTGAGGCGGGAGGCTGTGGCCGTCACGGCCCCTGCTCGAGCCACACGCATGTACCGTGATAAGGTCCGAGCTGGGTCTGCAGGGTCTGCTGCTAGGGGTGAGGTCACGGAATCTGCCCCCCGCGCCGTGGCCCCTGACCCGTCGCCTGCAGGCGGGCAGCTGTGAGCTGACAAAGTCCTTGAGATGGTCGTCGGGCAGGAAACTAGATTATTCTCCCTTTTGAGGGGAAGACCACCACACTGTGTGAGTTCTGGAGTGACCGCTGGGTCCAGCAGACAGAGAGACAAGTCTGTCAGCACAGAAGTGAAGTCGGAAGCAGCTCTGCAGAATGGCCGGCCTGCTGGTCAACACCCAGACGCCCACCATTGGCCTTCAGGGGCTGATCTTTTTAAAATTATTGTTGAGTTTTTACATCTATTTTACTTCTTAAAATTAAACTCCATCCATTTCCCCTGCATTTACGACATTAGCTGAGTCTCTGGAGCACAGCCTCTCGCCTGGCGTGTCTACACTGCAGGCAAGCGCGAGTGTCGTCTCATCGCCTCCTCCTGCCTCTCCACCCGCGCTCTCTCCCTCTGGGGACCACTTTATGTCCCCCAGAACCTTAGAGTTATGTTTCCGGGATTTTTATTAGCTTGTTGGCTTTGGATAGTTACATCGCAGGCGAGAAAATCCAAGAAAACACTAATTTGGAAAGATTTATACTCCCCGGTGTTCACAGAAGCCTTATTCACAATAGCCGGGTTGTGGGATTCACCTACATGCCTGTCGACAGACAATGGGGATATTTACTCAGTGGAGTACTATGCGGCTCTGAAAAAGATGGATGTTTGTCATTTGCAAATACTGTGGATGGAATTGGAGTCGTGAAGCAGGAGCAGCCAATCAGAAAAAAAAAAGATCATTAAACATTAAAAAAAAGTCAGTGAATCTTCAAGGGTCTGCGGCCAATGAGACTGTGTAGGGGAATTATTAAAAATAGTACGCAGAGTTAACAATAAAATCTTACCCGTGTTTCTGCCTGTCCCAGCAAAAAATTGGCAGGTGTGTGCGCCAGATTTAGAATCCGAAGATAAGACACCTGGTTCTGAAGGAAGTGCCCGCTATGTCCCCAGATGCCCTGTGGAGATTCCTCGGAGGAGCTGCAGCTGTTTAGTTATTGAATATCCTGAGTCCTGGAGAGTTACACCCCGTGTGTGTGTGTGTGTGTGTGTGTGTGTGTGTGTGTGTGTTATATAACAGTTTCCAAGAAGCCTGAAACATTTCAGGATTCCTAAGTGAGTTAAAAGCAAAGGGCATGTTCATACACAAATCTGCACCCTGGGGCCAAAACACCTTTTCAAACACCTGGAAAAGGACATAGATCTATAATTAGGTAATTAGGAAGGAATTCTCTTTCTATTGAAATAATTTTATTTTATTTTATTTTATTTTATTTTTGTGGGTCCCTCACCGGCAGCCGGGGATCGAACTGGTGCTGCAGAGGCTGCGGGCAGCCTCGCAGCCCAGCGCTCAACCACTGCACCACCAGGGGAGGCCCACTATTGAAAGAATTTTATTTTACTGAAGGCATTTTATTTAAAATTTTCCTTTTGTTTATATATTTTTTACAGCATTGTTCATTTTTAAAGCAATGTTTGCTTCCCGCCACCTGCTCAGGTGTAGTCCCTGTAGAGTTTCCTTCGCCAATGCGCCCGTGCACCATCACCTCAGTCCCCTCTGCTCCTCCCCCCCCTATAATCCCTCTCTCTCCTCCTCCTCTGCAGGATGTCTCCGATTTATAATTGTCTGTTTTTGTTTTGTTTTATTTTGTTAGATGACTGGATGGAGAAGACATGATCTATATACACAATGGAATACTATGCAGCCATCAAAAGATAAACTCATGCCATTCACAGCAACGTGGATGGAGCTAGAAGGATTTATGCTCAGTGAAATAAGCCAGAAGGAAAAATAAAAATATCGGGTGGTTTCACTTATAGCAGGAATATAGGGGAACATCTGGGGAAAATAATAATAATAACAATACAAAAGAAAACAAAACCAGACAATTAATTTGAAAGAAATTTATGTGACTGAATTGAAATACAGACACAGTTTATATACTTAGTATATTTACAATAATAAATCTAAATGGCTAAATTGATTCCAGTTAAAGAGTTATAAGGAAAAGTGTCTGACTTTGCTGGAGGATGGTTATGGTCAGAAATAGAAATCAGACGAGTTTTAGGTGTTAGGATTTCTATAAAATGAGGGAGAAAGACATCTCTGAGGCATCTGTCATGGAGTGCTTTGCCTCTTTGGTTTTCTTCCCTATGTATTTTATGGTTTCAGGTTTTACATCCCAGTGTCTTGCCCATTTTGAGTTGATTTTTGTGTCTGGGGTGAGCTAGTGGTCTAGTTTCATGCTTTGGCCCAATTTTCCCAGCACTGCTTGTTGAAGAGGCTTCCTTGGCTCCTTTGTCGTAAACTAACTCTCCCTACAGGGGTGGGTTTCATTCGTTGGTCTATTCCATGGGTCTCTGTCTCTGTATCAGTGCCATACTGTTTGGATTACGATAGCTTTGTAGTGTAGTAGACACAACACCTGACAGGGAAGATCCTATACCTCTAAAACACAAATGCTCTTTGTGCACTGGTGACGCAAACCAGTGTAGCTCAGTTGAAAAATAAACAAAAATTAAAGAAAGAACCCCAAATTGAAACAAAATAGGGGAAGTTCTAAGTGACTCACAGATCTCAGAAGTGTGTTTTAAGGAATGTCACAGGTAATGGCTGCTGCTGTCCTTTAAAAGGAAATGAAATTTGTTGGCGGCTGTTTCCTATTTGGGTCTATATTTACCAGGTATTTTTATTAGGGTTAATTCAGATGTGTATTTATATATAAGTAAATGTATGATTGCGTGCATGTATCTATATCATGTGCATATCTGTGTCTATCTAGCTACCTACCTACCTATCTATCCATCTGTCCATCTCCTGCCACCTATGTGTTATGTACTGATCTATCTATCTATCTATCTATCTATCTATCTATCTATCTATCTATCATCTATCCATCCACCCATCCATCTATGTATCTATCCATCCACTCACCCATCTATGTATCTATGTATCTATCTATCCATCCACCCATCCATCATCCACCCATCACCTGTCATCCACATGTTATCTATTGTTTGATCTATCTATCTATCTATCTATCTATCTATCTATCTATCTATCCATCCATCAATAGGTGAAGTGAGAAGGACAGACACAGAGACACAAAGACCCAGACCCAGAGAGATTATTGAAGAAACTGACTTGGACATCTCTGGAGGGCAGCAAGTGCAAACTCAAGAGGGTGGACCATCAGGCTGGAGACCCAGAGAGTAGGTAACAGAGCAGGGATAGGCCAGCAGGCACCTTCTGCTGCTTCTCTCTTTACCTAAGGACCCCAGTTTGCTCTCCATTAAGGCCTTCAACTGATTAGATGAGGCCCACCCACAGTATGGAGGGCAATCTGCTTTATTCAAAATCCCCTAGATGTCTGAGCAAATACTCAGATCCATAGCCTGGCCCAGCAGCACTACCATGCACTGAGGTTCAGAAGGCTTTTCTAGTCCAGCTTCTACTTGATTTGCTTTCTCACATGCTTTCATAAGGAGTCCTTTTAGAATTCACACAAGTCATCCCGGCGGTACCTCTTATTCCAGTTACTGCTACGTGGCTGGTTCCCGGGAGCACAAGCCACCTTCCCCAGAGGTCATCGGAAGGTCCCTTCTCAAGAGCATGAGGCAGATTTCCGCAGATTTCTCTCCTTTGTCAGGCAGACCAGCAAGATGCACAGTTGCAGGGATGATCGAATGGGAGGTACCAGAACTAGAGGCAGGTTCAGCCCTTGTACTCTTGGGGTGGATGGTTCTGAGGCACATTTCTCCAGAGCCAATTTCAAAGGTTCAGCTGGACTGGACACCAGTTGTTGACAAAAGGCCCAATTTCTCAATACAATGTTGTTTGCCTTTTGCCTCCTTTCTGGCTCCATTTCGCTCTGCCTCTCGCCTTTGCCCTGGAATCAATTGACAAGTCACTTCTTACACATGTGTCTTGCCCTGACAAGTGCAAGCCAAATGCGCTTGGGTGAGCAGTTCCAGAGTCAAAAAAATTAAACTAAGAAGAGAAGGAAAAGGAACAATTCCCACAGTCAGGAATAGTAAATGAAAATTGAAATCAGCTCTGAGAATACGCACAGTGTGTGAGAAACACCACCATGGGGCCGGAGGCTTGAGCTGGTTGCTATGAAAAATAAAATTGGATCATAAGAAAATGATGATATCAGGGTATGGGGGCAGTTTGGGGTCTTTGTCTTAGTGGGTAGAGGGTGCTATTGGTGCACCATGAAGATGGATGTTGATTTACGGAGCTCGTGAGCTGGCGCGGCAGAAGTTCTGATGTGAATCCATGTGGAGAGGTGCGGATGTAGATCGAGGGAGAGATAGATTGATGGATGGAGGACAGATAATAGATAGATGGGAGGTAGGTAGATAAATAGATACATAGGTGATCAGATGACAGAAGATTGATGGATGGATGAAGATAGAAGATTGGATGGGTGGATGATGGGTAATGGATGGATGATGGATGGATGGATGGAGGATGATGGATGGATGACGGATGATGGATGGATGGATAATGGATGATGGATGATGGGTGATGGATGGATGGATGGCGGATGATGGAGATGGATGGAAGATGAGTGATGGATGATGGATGATGGATGGATGGATGATGGATGGATGGATGACGGATGATGGATGGAAGATGAGTGATGGATGATGGATGATGGATGATGGATGGATGGATGGATGGATGGATGATGAGTGATGGATGATGGATGGATGGATGATGAGTGATGGATGATGGATGATGGATGGATGGATGACGGATGATGGATGAATGGAGGATGATGGATGGATGATGGATGGATGGATGATGGATGGATGGATGGATGGATGGATGGATGGATGGATGGATAGGAGGCTGGATGGATGGGTAGGTGGGTGGGTTGATGGATGGATGGATGATGGATGGATGGATGGATGGAGGATGATGGATGGATGACGGATGATGGGTGGATGGAAGATGAGTGATGGATGATGGATGATGGATGGATGGATGATGAGTGATGGATGATGCATGGATGGACGGATGGATGGATGGATGACAGAGTGATAGTGATTGGTGGATGGATGGATGATAGAGTGACAGACAGATGATAGATGGAGCGATAACAGCTATAGATAATAACCAAACAATAAATAGATAACTATTTAGATCCCTTAATTTCTGATGAACACTGTTAATTTCACTATGAGAATCTCCTTGTTGCCCTGGAGTCACAGCACATCGGGAACTGCTCGACCCCGATCCGAGATCACCCCACATCTAGCGTGTCCTCCGTCCATTCTTTACCCCCTTCTCCAGCTCAGCAGGTCCCGGCAAAGGCGAACCGCTCCCCACAGGGAACTCTTTTCCCGGAGAGAAGAAATGAGGGCCGGACGCAGTCCTGAAATTGACCCCATCTGTGACACCGAAATACGAATCCTCTGATCGTTTCCCGCCTCACGCTTTCTGGACGGCTGCCAAAGTCTCTTCCTGCTTGTGCAAACTCCTCCGAGACCAGCGCTCGGCAGATAAAAGTGACATCCGTTCAAGGGGCGGGTGGCGGGAGATGTCACGTGGGATGAGGTTCTCTGTCCTGCGGCATCCAGAACGGGGGAGAAAGGGGTGTTTCTAGAAATTGGTGTTTGAACGCTTCGAACGGAGAGCACGGCTCGGACCGAACACATTTTACTCTAGCAGAGTGTGAACTGGGGAACGAGGATGCTGTTGCTGACCTTCCTTCCCAGCAGAAGACAGGAGGGTAAAACTAATCTGTTACTGGCAGGGGTGCACCCCAGAACCCCCGAACCAGCCTGCTCTAAATGCTTCTGCATCCGCTGCCTCAAGACAGACGTACTCCGGCGCGTGAGGCCTTCAGTGGAGACGGGCTTTAATGTGATGAGTGTGCGAGAGATGGGGAGAGTTTCCACAGTTGCTGTCCCCTCGTGGCTAAGTGTCCAGCCAAGCAGGTCCCCCTGAGCCCCGACAGTGACCCCATGTCTCAGGCTCCTGCTGGGGGACCCATAGGAGAGGGACAGGAGGGGCCGGGCAGGGCTGGGAGCCAAGGAGCAAAACCCAACCCAAGTCGAGACAAAGGCGGCCGCGGTCACCTCCCCACGGGCCTCTCTGTCTCTGCCGAGTGTCCCCCCATGTCCTCGAGTCCCCCCAGGGGCCTCTCCAGACTCTCCCTGCTCAGCTCCGTCTCCCGTTAAACACCCCCCCAAGAGTCCTCCCTTGTCGGGGTGCGGCGTCTACACTCTGAATCCTCTAAATACTTCGCCCTCGCACCTTGAATGGACGCTGGGCCACCGGGGGACCTTAGTGTCCTTCCCGCTGAGGAGGATCCCGAGTGAGTCCTTGAAAAGTCCTTTTTCTTCCCCCAAAACCGAACCGAAACCCCAGAAGAGCAGGAACTGCAATCCCCAGGCACTGTGTGGAGTCTGAGAAATTGTGTGGTGACAGGTTCCAGCCCCCAATCCCCCCGTGATCAGCGACGCGAGACGAGGAGGGACTCGCGGGGTCAAGGGGAGGAGCAGGCGCTGGTCCCGGCTCCGGCTCTGCTCTGTGAGTTGGACGTCGGCCCCCAGGCCGGGGAGCGCTGCAGCCGCCGGGTCCCCTGATGTCGGGACCTTGGTTTCTTCTTGCTTTATCGCCCCATCTCGGGACAGCCGGAACCTGGTGTGTCCGGCCTGGTCTGCGGCCCAGCGCCGTGTCCACGGGGCATCTCAGGGGTCACTCAACGTCGGGTACACATGCGAGAAGCTTCAGTGTGGGGGTCACCTGGCCCAGACCCCACATCTGGTTCGTCCCCCTGAAGCCAGCACCGCAGGTGCCCACCCGCTTCCCTCACCACAACCAGAGACCCGTGTCCCTCTCCACGCCACAGACGACAGGCCCGCCTGAGCGAGCTGCCTGCGTCATCCCAGGCCGAGCATGGACACCCCTATCGGCAGAGTTGGGGTGCAGGGACGTGCAGAGTTGCCCCCGGGGAAATGCAGAGAACGGGGCGGGGGCGTTGTCCGAGGTCCCCTGTGAGTCTGGAACGCATCACCGTTTATTGGCCCCGGGAACACGGATTTCCAGGAATGTTCTTGTGATTTTATAGGCCCGGCGACTTCCGGAAGGCGCGCGGCAAAGGCTGCGTGTTGGCCGCCCGCCAGGGCCGTCCCCCGGGAGGCGCCCCCCTCCATGGCGTTACTTCAGGTCCGGACTTTGAAGAGCAAATACCTCTGGGAGAGAAGAGATGTGAAGATTGAGCTTCCCCTGCTAGTGACCCGGAGCTGAAATCCTGCGTCCTGGGGGGGGGGGGGGCGTAATCCGAAGCAGATCCTGTCTTTGGGGCCCCACAGAGGAGGAAGGAGGTGACTCCTGGTCCCCTACCCAGCAACGGGGCGGAGCGGGAACTACGGCCTTTGACTTGTTGGGGCTGGAAGCGTCTTCTCCACCCCCTCACACTTGGATGAGCTGACACTGACCCTCCCCCTGCACCCCAAGGGCGCCTTGGCTGGAAGCATCCTGAGCTGGAGTCTCCAGCCTGGTCTGTGGACCAGCCCCGTGTCCACCGTGTATCTCAAAGGTCACTCAACTGGCCAAGAAGAAAACCACACCATGTCCCTGGTCTGCAGCCAGGTTCACACTTGGGGCTCCATCCCCGAGCCTCACCCGCCGGCGGCCCCGGGGCCGTGAGCCTGGTGGAGACACAATCTCCTCTCTGCTGGACCTTCCGGGCCTCTGGAACCCCGTCTCTGACCTCCTGGCCATGCCTGGCCCTGCCCCGCTCACGCTCCAGCTTCACCCCCATCCACCCAGCACTTCCTCCCGCTCTGAGGTTGCACCTCGATTTCCCCAACTCTTCCTCACATCTCCCCGTTGCCACTGGAGCGGGAGTTCCCTGAACACGCTCGTCCGGGTGAATTCCCGCCTCTGTGCCCAGCGCCAGCTCCGTGCTGGGCATCCAGAGACCGGGAGCAGCTGGACGCAGACTCCGCAATGTGGAGTCACTTAGAGACGCGGCTTCCAGGAGCGGGTCTTGGATGAGAGAGTCGGACAGGAAGCTCTTCCCCCGGGGACGTGATCCTGGCTCTTCCCGAGGGTTCTGCAGAGCCAGGAACAGGCTTGGTCGCTGGATCACGCAGCACAGTGGAGAGAGGTTCCTTATTTAGATTGGGGGAGCGGGTTTTGGCTCAGGGCTTCCGACTTTGCCTGGGGGGACCCTGTGGGGCGGACTCCGCTGTGTGCATTCCTGTCTCCTCACATTAATCCCCAGAGCCACGGCCTGAGGCTGTGGGTCACGCTGGGTCAGTTCTCTCTGGCAGCAGGACCAGGCTCAGGATGGCTGCTAGGGAGAGAGGTCGCTAAGGATGGGGAGGGGGTTCTGTCTGCCCTTGGACACTACGGGGGACTTAAAAATGAGAGATTTCGTTTCCGTTTTCCTACTTATTGGGGTGGTGGCGGCTGAGGAGAGCGGACCCTTGCAAAGCGAGAGTGGGAGCTGCCTGCGTCAGCTCACACGTGGCTGCTTAAAATACAGACACAGAACAATCTGCCGAATGTGTTTCCCCTTCCTTGTGGTTTTCTGGGTTCCTTTCCCTCTCCCACTTTATGGGAAGGAAACACGACGTAAAATAGGAGTGAGAATCGACTGTGTATGTTGTCAGTTAGGTGTCTGTCAACCAGACAAGTGGTTAACTTTTGGGGTGTCTGGTCAACCAAATGAGTGGTTAACTTTTGGGGGTATTTGGTCAGCTAGATGAGTGGTTAACTTTGGGGGTTTCTGTTCAACTAGACAAGTGGTTAAGCTTGGGGGGTATCTGGTTAACCAGATGAGTAGTTAATTTTGGGGGTATCTGGTCAACCAGACAAGTGGTTAAGTTTGGGGGTATCTGGTCAACCAGATGAGTAGTTAACTTTGGGGGTATCTGGTCAACCAGACAAGTGGTTAAGTTTGGGGGATATCTGGTTAACCAGGTGAGTGGTTAAGTTTGGAGGTATCTGGTTAACCACATGAATAGTTAAGTTTGGGGGTTTCTGGTCAACCAGATGAGTAGTAACCTTTGGGAGTATCTGGTCAACCGGATGAGCAGTTAGGAGTCAAAAGCCATACAAGGATTTTGATGACATGTGGGGGGGTTGTCCCTCTTGATTCCTTGCTGCTTGGGGGTCCACTGGGCACGGACAAAGGAGAAATGCAGCTTCTCTGCTTGGCTGGGACCCCACTCTGAGTCCTCCTCCAGACACAGACGCCGTCTCCACCCAGGAAGTGCAGATAGGAGGATAATTTGTGCGCATTCCTCGGCCAGGCCCTTGGCACACAGCAGCTTAACGAATTCTGTCCAAATCTCAACAAGACCCAAGATGCTTAATGCAAACAATTGCACAAGAGCTGAAGTGAGGCAGGCAGTGACCTCGGCGCTATCTGGAGGGTGTTCATCACCCCGTCTGCAACCCCAGGAGCTCTCTGGTGAGCGGACCAGGGACGGGGAGGCAGCTGATGACGTGGCCAGGTGTCCAAAGGGTGACTTGGGGACCCAGAGCCTGGCGTGGAACTCAGCTGGTTTGAAAGATGCAGGACTTGCAAAGAAAGCAACGGAAAGCTCAGCTCTTTGCGCCACTACCACCTCTAAGGTCATTGCAAGTGAAGACAAATGCTTGATCTGCCTGTGGCAAATTCCATTTTTTTAAAAATAAAAGAAAATTAGCCATTCCAGGTGTACAGCAAAAGTGAGAGGAAGCTGTAGGGAACTCCCAAGACGCTCCCCATGCTCCCCTACATTCAAAGGGACCCCCATTCTCAATACCCCACCAGAGGGACATCATAACTGGTGCATCTGTGGAGACTCACTATCCTCTTCTGATGCCCACAGTCTCACACTCGTGTCCACACTTGGTTTTGTCTCTTCTGTGGGTTTAATCAGATGAATAATGACCCTAATGTATCACCGAGCTTCTTAATGGCAAAATAGTTCATGTCCTTCAAGCTGGTGTGTAAGCGATTAGGAAACACAAGACTCCGCTTGATACCTGTTGTCCAGGTCCCCCTGGAGGGGGCTATTAGTTTGCTCATCCAACTTCAAGGCTGACACATCAACACACTCACAGGTGGCGATTTTCCGATTAGACGTCACTTTGGTGAGATTGTAAATGAAATTGTTTATTGCTTCTGCAATCCACAGTTCCCTCTTTTTTTCCTCCCTGAACTGATCTCAGCGATCTGGCAGTTAAATCCCCGAATGTCATGGGCTGTCACCCCGAGTTTTCTTGTTGTATTTCATGTTCTGTCCAAGTCTGCAATCCACGTTGACTGAGTTCTGTTGCAGTGTGAGAGCTCAATCCTCACACGTGGCTGCCCGGTTTTCCCAGGACCTTTTGCTGAAGTGACTTTCCTTCCATTGTATAATTTGGTTTAAAATTATCAACTGCCATAAGCAGAATGTCTCAACGTGTTCACAGAAGGTGGGACCTTTAAAAGTGGGCTCGAGGGGTCTCCCTAGCGGCCCAAGAGGTTAAGATGCAGCACTGTGAGTCTGTCTGCAGCCGCTACAGCACGAGTTCGATCCCTGGCCAGGGAGCTACCCACAGGGCGCAGCAGACCTCTCCTGTCACCCCAGTGCTCCCCTCAGCTGTGTGTTTCAATAGATCTGCCTGTTCTGCTCCCCACTCTGGTGAATCCTCTCACCCCCCACCTCTGGCCTGCACCCCAGCTCTTGTATGCATCAATAAAAAAATAAATCTGTAAAAAATAAAATGTTCACGCCCACCCTCCTGCAGAATCATGTGGAGAAGAAACTAGGCTCAGCTTCAACCCACGGTGCATAATGACAGGAAGAGAAAATAGTAAACGCTCGTTAGGGAACCCCCGCGCCACATTCCTGTGGGGAGGCTGCGTCTTAATCATTATTGTCACTGTTGCTTTATTCCGTAACAACCATTTAGAGATTGAAGTCCCTGTGCTATGGAAGTCTTAAAAAATACCACCAACTGGGTGGTTTGAAGAAGAGAAACGTATTTTCTCCTCCATCTGGAGGCCAGAGTCCGAGACCCGGTGTGGACGGGGCTCCCTCCAGGCGTCTGCTGCCCCCTGTGACGTTGCTGGCCGCCGCTCTGTGACCTTCTGTTGTGAAGACGCCTGTGGGGCCAGGACCCACCCACGGAGCTCCGTGTGTCTGTAGTTACCTCCCGACGGACTCAACTGCAAACTCAATTCCATCCAGAGATAACAGGGATTAGGACTCAGGCATGAGAATTCGGGATTAGGACTCAGTCAGTTTGCAGCAAGCTTCTTCATGTTGAATATTATGGTCCTTCTTCCTTTAGTTCCCTGACTTAGAACTCTCTCTCTCTCTCTCACACACACACACACAGGAACATCCATTGGACACACAGAAACTCTCAAGACGGTGATTCTGCTTCCATGTTAAGACTGACAGACTTCACCCATCAGCAGATCCGTGGTTAAAGAAGATGTGTTGTGTATAGACGGTGGAATATTACTCAGCATTGAAAAAGAAAAAGGGAATCGGCTATTGTGACAGTAAGCCTCAACCAGGAGGGCATTTGACTGTGGGGTTAGGTTTTTCATTTCTACCTGGATTCGGTAAGCCCCCTGGACTTTCTGGTGTTCAGATGATGGCAAACCAGCTGAGAGAGCTGCTCTCTGCCTGTTCTGTGTGTGCAAACACTCGCACACTGGCCAAGGCTGATTCTCTTTTCATCATGCACTTGGCGATCTTGCCGTGAAAGCTACTTCAGTTGCCCACGGATTTTGGAGAAACCAGAACAGTCAAGAAACAGTTGATGAAAAACACAAATGAGATGCACCTGTTGTCCCCCAGCTTCCTTCATTCTTGTGCTTCTCCCAGGGACAACTCCCACCAAGAATGAAAATATGCAGGGACTTGACTTCTTGAAGTCTCCCTAGCAGGTCAAGAAATCTGGAAAATCCATTATCTGGCCGTTCACCTAAGTGTGTGGGGGGTGAATGTACACCCCGCTGGGCCTGTGCCTCCAGTCCCTTCTCCGTTTAAGAAGACGAGCCATTTAGGGACAGAATTTTAAGTCAAAATCTTGCCACTATCATTCAAGTTAAAAAAATAAAAACACCTTATGTTTGAAGTACGTTCTACTGCTAACTAATCCATTGTTAGCACGCTGCGGTCTAGCATTTAGGTGGCTCGCCAGTTTTCAGCCGTTTCTCAGCATCCAGCAAAGCGCCTGTGCTGACTCCCCGCTGGGATTCCCGGTAGCCTGGGCTGGAAACTTTGCCAGAAGTTGTGTGTCTTGGAGGCTTGTTGGTTCCCAGTCATGCTACGTCCCGTGAAGGCCGCGCTCCCAGGTCGCATGCAAGTCATTGCGCTCTTGTTGAGAATTAGCAGCATGGAGAAGACCCGGCCGGCTCAGGGTCTCCACAGCAAAGAGCAAAATGCCTGGAAAGTGGGGAAAGAGCTTGACGAGACTCTCCATGCTGGAAGCCACCATCTCGAACAGGGGCGCGAGTCAGCAAGCCCAGGTGCATTGGTGGAGCTGCAGGGAAAGACCTTTTTGGCTCCAGAGGGTCAAAAACAAGTCGCTGCTATCACACGTGGGATTGAGGCTGCCCAGAATATCAAAATAGAATCCCAGTGACCCAACGTGACTACCCGCCGTCGCTTCAAGTAGGCCATAAAGTCACCGAGCGCATGTCCACACCGTGGGACAGAGAAGAATCTGTTTTCCTCACTCCTCTGGCATCCGGCCGCCCTTATTGTCATTATCCGACGGGACGCAGAGCGGATGGAAGAGGATCAATTTGTCTTAGGGAAGATACACAAATTTGAAGCAACTGCTGACACTCTTGACGGTGCAAAGACTTCAGGGAGAGAAAAGTCGCTCATATCATGTATGTGCACGTGGACGCGCTTCCAGAACTAAGACTAAGTCAGGTCAAGCCAAGCCAGTGGCTTAAAAGAAAGGCCGGATGGATGAGAACGGAGCGCTGACTCCCCGCGCCGCCAGCGGACACGCGTAGGTCTGGACCCATGCAGGGCTTCGGGAAACACTTCCACGGTGTTTTCATCCGGGAGGGCAGGGAGACAGGTATGTGCCTATCCCAGCCCCACTGGATTCCTCTGCCTCCGTGAATAGACTCTGCGGTGTGATAACAGCTGGCGCTGGCTGCCAAGGCGCTCCGGGGTAGAGAATCTAAATAAAGTGCACTTGAAAGGTTATCCAAGGTGAGTATTTTCTCCTGGTGCCGAGAAGCGGGGTCGCAGCAGGCCCGGCTTCCTGCTCCTGCGGGCGGCTGTGTCTCCCTCCCAGACAACGCTCTGGGGGGCCTCACTGGGGCTCCAGGGAGACCCCTCCAGATGCTCCTTCTCCCCCACCCTCTGCATGTTCTGGAGATGGGAGGTGCCCTCATGGGCTTGTCCTCTGGGTGACCCTGTGTCACCCCCTTTTCCTACAGGGCCCCTCATCCTGTGGGATCAAGACCCCCCGACACCTCATTGTCCCTCCATCCCCTCCGTACAGAACCAGCTCCAAATATGGCCGCACTCTGAAGTCCTAAGGTTTAGGGTTTCAACAGGTGGGCTTGAGGGACACCGTTCAGCCCGTAGCAGACAGAAAACAGAAAAAAAGTAGGAACTGGGGAATCGGGGTGCAATGCAGAGATGCTGGCTAAATGCACCCCAGCTGTGTTGTCGGCAACCGAAGGAACACGCAGGTATGGGATCCGCCAGGCTGGACAATCAGCCATAACCAGCTAACCCCAAACCTACTCTCCCCAGGGAAAGTCAGCAGTGTAAATGCCCGTGGGAGTGAATGGAATCTCTTGCTGCGCCCCCCCCACCCCCATTCTGCAGCTGAGCAAATGGATAACAAAAGTTTAGGGGGACCAGATAGTTTATCACCCACACACACATCCGCTGCGGATGTGTCAGGAAGAAGGAATTTTCCTCCGCGGACCAGGCGGCACTCATGGGCTTCTCTCTGCCCGTCTGGGACGGCGTGTGGGTCAGCTGGTGGGCCCGGGGGGTCAGAGCACAGAGGTCAAGTGTAGTAGTTGGGGTTCCCCAGAGAAAGGGAATTAAAGCAAGTGTATCGGCGTTTAAGGAGAGTCTCTTATGAGGACTGAGCGAGGTGGTGATGCGGGCTGAGAACCCCCAAGATTTGTCATCTGTCGGCGAAGGACTCGGGGCTCGAAGGCCGAAGTCTCGGGACAGAAGAAGATGCTTGAGTCAAGACTGACTCAAGATCAGGGGATGCTTGAGGCCAACGGTCAAGCCAAGAGCAAGGACACATTCTCGGGGGCCTGGAGGGGCTCCCGGAGCCTCCGCGGAAATGAATTTTGCTTCCATTTCGACAAAGGTCTTTAAGGCCGGGACAGGGGCCTCCCAGAAGGGGCGGCCATGATAACCGGGAAGAGAAATTCACCACAAGGCCGTTCCTATTTTTGCTAATTTATGCCAAGTATTTGCGTGAACGGTGCAAGGTAAACGTCCCAAAATTGATCTTTTAACCACCGCGCGGTGCTGTTGACTCCACTCGGGAGGTTATTAAACCATCGCCACCATCCAGCTCTGGAACGTTGTCATCTTCCCAACGGGAAACTGTCCCCGATAAACACTCACTCCCAATTCCCAGCCCCCGAGCCCATGGCTCCTCTCTGCCTCTGTGAATCCGAGTCCCCCAGGGACCTCGCAGGAGTGGAATCCCACAGGATTTGTGCTTTTGCGAAGGACTGAAGTCACCCAGCACCTGTTTTCCAGGGGCATCCACATTGCAGCAGGTGTCAGAATCGCCTTCCTTTTCATGGCTGAATACTATTCCACCGCATCATTTCGTTTACTTATTGACTCACGGATGGACGTTTGGGTGGGTTCTTTCCTTTGTGATGGTGGCTAGTGCAAATACGTTTGCAAATGCCTGCTTCCTTTGCTCTCGGATGCAGAGCCAGAAGTGGAGGATCTGGACTGCCGGGTGTTTCCATGGCACGAAATGTTTTTTAAAAAATTGCACCAATAAGTTCCTTGATAAAATCTCTGTTGCCATCTCAGAGTTTACGGTCGCATCATTCTGGGTGTTTATATCAGGGTCCAAGCATTTTATTCCCTCATTTATAGCTAAACAAAGGATAAAGGAATCGTGTTTCACCTAACTTGAGAGGGAACGGAGCGCTTTCAACATTAATAGTGCAGAAAAAAAAACAAATCCGTGAAGCTGACATCAAATTCAGGTTGAGCACGGGCCTGGCCGGGCTCCCTGGGCAGGCGGGCTTGTGGGGACTTGGGGAAAGCCAGGGTTGCTTCACGCTGATGAGACTTCAGCCTTTCCACGAATTCTTCCATCATCCTCTGGGCCTCGTGTTATTCCCTGGGGGCTGCTTCGTGCTCTACATATTTTTCTTCTCCGCCTGCTCGAGTTCTGCGGTCACTCCCACTTTCATAGAAAGCCAACCCGCATACCTTCCCTGTGGCTGAAACACTGACCTGGACTCACATTCACGACCCACATATTTTCTATGCGCTTCTTGGCTGCATCTTGGATTTGAACGTGCTGTTTGCTTATTTGGAAAGCATCACAGACGCGCTGCGGAGATGGCTGGTGACGGCAAATGGATTGTCCTCCACGGGACGGCTCGTCTCCACACTTGACCTGGAAGGGCAGGGATTTGCCCTCTGGCTTCACGTCTGCCCAGTTTTCTCGTAAACACATGATGCAACTGGATGAGGCTCCTAAATGCATTTTCCTTCTGGTTTTCTTCACAACGTGCCCCCTTCTCTAGCTTGACTTTGACGTGAGAATATCGCCAGGGAGTGCACAGAGCAGACGAGATAAGCGTCCACTGCGTGTGTCCTTGATGAGACGCGCAGAGAACAGAGGCTGTTAGTTGCGCTAGTTTGAGGGAGTCGGGAGTTAATGTGGATTTCTGAGTAGGTGGGAAGTTGGTGTTTCTGGCCCCATCAGTGCTCACGGGTCACCTGCGCTCAGCTCATTACCTGCGTCTATTGGCAGGAAGGGGATTTGTGTTTTATTATCTATGCACATCGCTTCCGTGACACACATGATTTGTAAATGACACTAGTGTAGTCTGTGAACTTGTTGATGTATAATCTATGCTTATAGGGTCCAAAAAAATTCAGCTGGAAAGCGGAAAGACAGCAGAATTCTACAGAAATCTGTTTTTACAGAAAGCCAGAGCGCCAGAAAGGGGTTCCCACCAAGCCTTGAGGGCTCATAACGGGGCTTGAGAACAGGCACATTCTGCGCCCACGTCCCGTCGGTCCCGCGGGCTGTGACCTCGTCACCCCCACATCCTGTGGTTCTGAGAGTCACACAGAAACTCCAGACTCGACACCAGGGACCCCGGCCGAAGCTAGAGAGCGGGGTTACTCCCTCCATGCTGGTTCGAGACACAGGGGGCCTTGAGGCCGCACGTTCTGGCTGGGAGGAGTCAGGGTGCGGGCCCAGACGGGGCTCTAGGGGAGCAGACGGCTGCTCTGCACAGCAATAGGGAGACTCTCGCCTCTGGAAGGTGTTGTGAGGCAGACAGACGTGGGCGGGAGGAGGCTGCCAACATCTCCCCGGGGCAGGCGGGGAGACACAAGGATGTCAGGAATTGTTGGGGGGCTGGATGGGGGCCAGAAGAGCGGCCCACACGGCTGTTTGGCACACGGGGCGCCAGGAGGGCTCAGAGCGAGCAGCCAGGCGAGGGGGGCAGGGGCTCTGGCCCAGTGAATGTCCTGCGAGTGAAAGCTCACGGCGCTGGTCTTTCCCTAACTGACCTCGCCGAGCGCCGTCCCCTCAAGGACATCCGCATTGCTACAGACGGCGGGTCTCGCCTCAGCTTTTATTTTAACAACACAGCGGGGTCGTCAGTGTCTTCACAACAGTCGCCTTCTACACGGTGACCACAGCGCACGGCTCCCGGTCAATTATCAAAGAACAATGTTTGCAGAAGCAGCCTGAGCGCACGAGGAAGACGGTGGAACAATCTGGCATGAAGAGCTTCACGATTTAAAGGAAGGAACTTTGCAGACTTAGCTACAAGAGCAACAGAGCTTGGGGGTGCTCGTGTGGCCGATCAAGATTTAATGGTGTCCCCCATCTCTTGCCCGCCGCAGAGAAGATTCATTTCCCGATTTTAGCAAAATAGACAATAAGGCAACAACGTTATTCTTGGGTCTTCGTTTTTATTTACAATTAGATGGAAAATAGGAAGGATGAAAGAAGCCAGCAGGCCCCTGGGGAATGCACGCGTGTGTGGGGCACGCGTTACCCGCCTGGCCCAGCCAAGGCTGGGAAAAAGGGAGAAATTCAAGGAAAGTGTGAGTGTGGATGCTGCTCTGACCGTCACACCTATGGCTGCTCCTGCACACGCTGTTGCCGTCTCGGAGAGACCCTCGCACCAGGGTTTGGCCCTTAGAGCTTCCTTATCGTGATACTTCCCTGTTTCTGCACCCTGAGAGGCACAGACTCATCAAAGCCAAGAAGAATCAAGGCAAAGACACAGTATAGTTGAGGCTCACGGTCATCCAAGCCCCCACAGAAAACGGGATGGAGGTTTCTCAGAGTCAATCTACCGTATGAGCCAACAGCTCCACTCCTGGGTGTCCACCCAAACAACACACAAACATGAATTCACGTGGACACCTGCATGCCTGTGTTCCCTGCGGCACTTTTCATAAAAACCAGGCCGTGGAATCCACCTAAGAGCCCCACACAGATGAGTGAGTGAGGAAGATGTGCTCTAGCTACAGTGGAGTACTATACAGCCACGAAAAAGATGGACTCTGCCATGTGTGGCAGCGTGGATGCAACTGGAGGGGAAGATGCTAAGTGAAATCATGAAATCAGTCAGAAGGAAAAACACAAATACCAGAAAATTTCACTCCTCTGTGGAATAGAGAAAATCAAAACCAAGGAACAGAGATCAACCCAAAAAGAAGTTCTATGGAATGAGGGGCCGATGGATGGTGGTGGAGGACAATGGAACCTCAGTGGCGGGTGTGCTGTGCTGACCAACACCCGAAAAGGCAGGCGTCTGTAGCCCTGAATCCCACAGATTTGCAAACCAAGGTATAAGAAGGCTTCGAAAAAGAATCTGCGTGAAATTAAGAGGCAGCGGACACGCCTCTCCCTTGAGGACGTCAAGGGACCCGGTGGGTGCAGACACCACGGACTGCAGACCCAGCGTGTGTGCATGGAATTTATTTATGATTCAAGGCTCCAGTTACCTACCGAGCTGCGATCTCTGTCTTTGAGCAAGTCCAACCTCAAGGCAATAACCCCGTTGTGTGTTTTTAATTAGCGAAGCAAAATGAAGGCAGCCTTTGTACAGGGACTGCACGCCCGCCGGCCCTGCGCAGGTGTCTGCAACCTCCGATGACTCTGTAAAATACGAGGCCACGCCCTTGAACGCACCTCCGGTGATTTGGGGGCCGGGGGCCGAGGGGCTGAGATGTCTCTTAAGGTGCATGTGAAAAGCAGCACGAATCGGGTCATTTGGGATCGATTGGGGGGGGGCAGGGGGCTTTCAGTGCTGTGAGTTCAGAGAGTGGATCCAGCTGTAGGGGATGAAATAAAGCAGAGAAACACAAACACCACGTGGTTGCACGCATCTGTGCAAGACAGAAAAATAAAACAAAGGAACAGACCCAAGTAAACCAAAACAAACCCTGGAAATGTCACAGCGGAGCTGAGTCCGCAGAGAGGGGGCGCTGCACCGGACGGCAAAGCAGGGCACCCAGCGGACCTCAGTGTAGGGCTACCGGGCGTGGCGGTGGGTGCGGTGTGCTGACCTACATCCCAGAGCTGCGCATCCGCTCCCCCAAATCACACCCAGTCGACCCAAGTCGCCTCAATAAAAATGAGTCCAATAAAAAATGTGGCACCGTCAAGAAGAGCATCTGGGGGCGGATGCAGGCACGGGTCCCCCCGCCAGGAGCCAGAAGTCTGTCACGGAGCCGCAGGCTAATGACATCTTTTCAAGAAACTACATTTAAGCCAACCCACTGCGGGTGAAGTGCACGTTGGCTTTCCATCGAGGAGCGGCCCAGAAACAGAGGCTTCATTGTCGTGAGCTGCGTCTGCAGCCACCAAGTAGGATTTCTCGAAGAATTGAGGGCAGGGAGCTTACTCTTGGGGTTCCTGGGACGGGTCCCAGGAGCAGCTGAAACCGCTGACGGGGAGAGGGACCATCACAGGCACGTCTTAGGTGGCCTCCCCCTACGTGGGGTACGTAGGGGGCCCTCTCTGGATTTCCGTGACGCCAGATGAGTCCCTTTGTGGCATTCGGGGAAATGCCCGCAGTGGGGGAACTGGATGGTGTGGGAGTTCTGTCTCGATGTTTTGGAAGAGTCCAGGCAATTTTCAAGATGGCGGCACGATGGCCATCCCCACCGGCAGCTCCAAGGGCTCCCCTCGCCCCACGTTCTTGCGACTCCTCTTGTTTCTTGCATTTTGGAGGAAGGCCGCTCTCACAAGCGTGAGGTGATGTCTCGTGGATGTCTGGATTTGCATCTCCCTCCTCCCAAGAGCCAGTGAGCAGTTTCCATAGGCCCGTTGGCCATCCGTGTGTTTGCCTTGGAGCAGGGTCTCCTGGAGAGTCTGTCCATTTGCACGTGTTTATTTTTACAGGTTTCCTTCCCGGTGTATGTTCTGGAGCACAGGTCCACACCGCTTGTAACGCAGACGATCCCGCTACCCTCGGCCCATTTTTAAATTGGACTGTTGTTGGGAGAAGGAGCTGGGGAGTTGCGGTCAGGGGCGGGTTGCATGGTGAGGGGGGACTGGCATGTGAACAGTGCACATGACAGGGTCTATGCACACATGGACGTGTAACCTGGCATCGTAGAATGTAATAAACCAACGTTATTCCAGTAAAACAAATTAGAAAACACACGCGTTTCCCCCTCTAGGAGAGTGTGTGGCTTATTCCTCATCGGAAGAGTGTCTCTCGCCCCCATGACCATCTGGGTGGGCTCCTTGAGCCGGGAAAGCCAACGGACTTAGTTGGCTTTTATGACCCACTTTGGACGCCCTGGAAGGCAGCTCTCCAGGAAAAGCCCTCTGTGGCCACGTGAATTTGTTTTCTTAAGCTTTACTGGGAACCTCCCCTGGTGGCTGGGGATCTGGAGGTGCGGGTAGAGCTCTGGGGCTGGAGTCCTCGGCCTCTCAAGCTCGGGGGCCTCTGGTGAGGAAAACTCTCCGCCACACATGCGCTCCGGGTCTGCTCTCAATTTTGTCCCTATTATGTCACTTTGGGCAAGTTGAGTAACCACCGGGTGTGAGATAATCACCGCACTTTAGTTCTTCACTTCCCTTTATCCAGTTGCTTCCAGACAATGACAACTGACTTGGCTGCTGTGGCCGCTCAAGTCAAGCTTCCAGCTCACGCGTTTTCCCCGTAGCTTCACCAGCTCCCTGTCCTCTCCTGTTCCCCGGGGGTGCTGGTAACCGATAAGGGGGTCCCTGTTCCCAAATCAGCACTTTGTAAGGTCGCCACCGTCTCGGACATCTGGTCGACCAGCCGGCGCTGTCTCCCCACACCCCATGAGCCAACAGCCCGCCGCGAGGTGATGTCTTTGCACAAAGTAGACAACCGCGCCATGGCATCAACACGATGCCGACATCCGTGGTGTGTCTCTCTCCTGTAGGAAACATGCGTCTCCATCGCTGCTGTCCTCTGCCCTTGAGGTTCTCGACAGAGCTTCTCGGAGAAAAAGATTATTTCCCATCAACCCTCATTTTGGGTCACACCCCCAATGTGCATTTTCTGCAACCTCCGGATCACTCTGTAAACTACGAGGCCACGCCCTGGAAGGCACCTCATCGGCATCGACCAGGTCCTCAAGACAACCCCTGAGCAGACACCTGTGTTCCGTGCCCAGCCCCGTCCTCAGGTGACGAACGGGTCGCTGGTAAGAGTTCTTGGTCTCAGTTACTTTTTTGCCTCGTCCTTTCTCCCTCTAAGCGAGCTGACTGACAAACACTTCCTTTAACACACTCCCCCTCGATCGATCATCCCTTAGAACTCTTGATTGATAGTCTCTTGATCGGTCATCCCATCAGAGCTCAGCAGCTCCTCCTCCCGGGGAGGGATGCATCTGGGGGGTTGGGACGGGGACCATCCCAGCCAGACTCTTCACTTGAGGGTTTTTCCTGTTTCAGCATCTTTTTTGGTGAAAGAAAACAGCTCAGGATCACTTATGAATTCGGTTCAGCATTCCAATCCGTTTCCGTCATCTCTTCGGACTTTTCTCAACTAAGCGAGCAACGGTTAAGTGTTTCCAGGCCTGCGCGTGGTCTCCGGAGGCCACCCGGAGGGAAATGTTGAATCTTCTTGGACTTTTCCTGAAATGCAGCTCACGCCCTCCCCCCGCCTGCCCGCTCACCCCCCGCGCTCCCTGCTCCTCGGAAAGCAACATCCCACACACCCCACCCGGTGGCTTCCCACGGAGACGGGGCTCCCCACCTTGGCGGAGGCCAGTGGACCCCGCGAGCATGACCCTCACCAGCCGGTGGCGGGACACAGACCCTCTAGCCTGTCCCTGGGCGCCCCAAGTCTTTCTCCTGCCAACCTTAATCATCAAATGAATTTCCTTTCTGCTCGCACCTCCCGTCTGTGACCTTGCTCCTTCTTGGGGAGCAGTTGGGTGATTTATGTTTCCTTGGAAGGAGAATGTCCTCCACGGAGAATTTGAAAAGAGCTTCCATTTTGCTTTGGTTAAATACCGAGGCCCGGGGGTCTGCAACCCCCCCCCCCCCGAGTCTCTCGGATGTTTGACGGCGTCTGTCGGGGCAGTGACGGATTTCAACGCGTTCTGGCGATTGCGTCACCAGAAATTTTCCCCAAATTCACGCCTGGGTAGGGTCACACGTGCTCTCCCTCTAACGGACGTCAGGTAAGCAGAGCGGATTTGGGTTGAAACAAAACCTAAAAGGGGCCTCTGGGCTTCTCCTGGACCGCATGACATCACAGCATCTGGGGAATGTTTCAGCCAAGTTCAGTGTCCACTTGGCGATCGCAGCTGCTGCTGCAACCAGGACCCGCTCCTCTCCAGCACTCGACAAGGGACAACTGTTCTGACACCGGATTGTGAAAATACAGATTATGGAGGAGATTCGGTGATGAAACGTCAAAGGAGCGACCCGGTGTGAACGCGGCACGGCCGTGTCTGCTCCCACGCAGATGTCCGTTGTCTCGGCCACGCGGCTCCGAGTCACTCAGGAGAAGGCGCCTCTCCGTGTTGCTGAGGGTGCTGAGGACACCGGTGTGCAATCCTCCGTGAGGGTGAACCCCAGGACACGCCCAGACCATCCCAGCCAGAGATGGTCCAGGTCAGGCTGTCCGTGAGCTCTGCTGACCCTTGAGTGGACAGGACGAGAGCTCTCTCTGGCAGCATTGGGGACCGGCACCCCCCTTCTACAAGGCCATGCTGGCCACCAGTGCCTGTTCTTGGTGGAGACACCCCCAAGGTCCAGGTAGCACCCTGAGCTGCTGAGACAGTCCCCCAGCCCCCGCCCCGCCAAAAGCATGGCTTTGGCGTGTAGCTCAGCTTGAGCTGAGCTCAATCAAGGCTCACAGGAAGCCTCACTACCTACGATAATGCAAATTGGGGGTGTGACCCAAAATGAGGGTTGAGGAGACGTAATCTTGTTCTCAGAGAAGCTGTGTCGAGGGCAGGGCCAGCGTGTGACCCCAGAGCATCTGGTCTTGAGTCCTGAGTGTCTTCTCCACATCCCATGAATCTCCAGCATGTCCTTGAAGCCCCAGCCTTGGGAGACACCCCAGATTTTTCCTTCTCAGCTTTAGACTCTGCAGCATGTGATTAAATCAATGCTGTGCCCAGAAACCGGCTGAGGTCACAGGCAGTGGAACCAAGACACACCCACATAATTAGCACGTGTCCAGGCCCAGGGCCCTGATGATGGACCCCGATGGTCTAGGATGGTGGCGAGGCAGCCACGGCCGGCATCCTGCGTGACGACAAAACACCAGGGGAGTTTTCCCTGCAGGTGACTGTCTACCCATCATCAAAGACGCCCATCGACAAGCAAAGGTGATTCTGTCCCCTCCAGGGACGTGTGGCCAAGTCTAGAGACTTTCCTGCCTAGAGGATCTCACGGGAATTCAGTGGGATGAGCCCAGGGTGATTCGAGCACCCTATAAGACACAGACGGTCTCTCCACAGCGCACTGTCTGGTCCCACATGGCAATCACGCCGGTGTGAGCCCCACACGAAGGCGAATGTCCCGCCATCCCGCGAAGAATGACCACGGCGATGTTCCTGTCGAACACGCGGCAGACTTTCTAGCAACGGGAAGTCATCTGGGGTCAAGGCTCCCGCATGTTTGCTCCGATGACTAATCTATCACTCAGCCTTGATCATTCCTGTGCCGCCTTCTCTCCCTCCCCGGTTGGAAAAACAGACCCTAATTCAATTACGCCGGAGACATGGAGAGCGTCTTCCTTCTGGTTGTTGAGCCTCGCTGAAGCCCCGCTCGCGCTCCAGCTGAATAAACACATTCTAACCAGGACCGACATTTCAAGTCTGTTTCTGTCTTGGGGAGAGGATCTCTTCTGCTTGCTGTTTACAGTATATCAGAGATCGGGAACGCAGCCCTGGACAGTGTTTTTCTTAGGACGGATGAAGCAACAAGCAGAGGAGATGCTTCGAGAGCAGCTGCAGAATCATCAGGCTGAAAGTTCACGCGGAGTCGTGAAAGAGGAAGCCGGGTCCGACGGGGAGTTGAGCCAGAGAGAGCGCGACGGCCAACGCTGGGGTCCTGGCCGCCCACCCGGGACCCGGAGCACCCTCGCAGCTGGCCGGTGCCTGCGGTGCACCCCCTGGGAGCGCGTTCCCACCCTGACCTCCCGTGCCTGAAGTTGGGCTCTGCCTCGGCACTGCCATCAGCTGTGATGGCTGTTTTTCTTTCGAGACATGACTGTTAGGACTTCTCTGGTGTCCGACGGACACCAGAAAATTTAGATTATGTAGGAGATTCAGTGAAGGAGTCCCAGGGAGGAGACCTTGTCATGCTGGGCTTCTTGAGGAGTTCCCCCACCCCTGCATGCGGGCGCCATCTTGTTCTTGCTATGAGGCTATGGCCAGTGGGGTGAGACGTGGCTTCTCTCCCTGAGTGATGTAAGATCGTGACTTCCGTGGCGCCAACAGACTCTGTCATTGAGGCTCATGCCTGCGGGCGTTGGTGGCAGGGTACTGAGGGTGACCTCTGGCTGATGGCCATCGAGGAATGGACATCCTCAGGCCCACAGCCTTCAAGGAGCTGGATCCTCCCAACACCCAGAAGGGCAAGCTTGGGGAGCTGCGCCGAGAGTCACCGCCCACCAAGACGGTGAGGTAATAAAAGTGTGAGGCTGCCAGTGTCGCAAGAGCCAAGTGCTGGTGAGGGCGTGGAGAAAAACAACCCTTGCACTCTGTTGATGGAAGTGCAGCCCCTGTGGACAACAGTATGGCGGTTTCTCAGAAGATTAAAGGCAACAGATCTGGCAGCGATTCCTCGGTACCTACTTGAGCCACGCAACAGCACCCCGCAAACGGAAAGGTGCCCTCCTGTGCTCACTGAGGACTATTCACAGCAACCAAGTTATGGGAACAAACTCAGTGCCCAAGGACAGAGAAGCAGATGAAAAGGAAATACTATATAGCCATGAAAAAGAGGGAATACTATATGGTCAGAGTATTGCAGACACGAGGGAATACTATAGAGCCATGAAAATAGGGGATACTATATAGCCAGACTGTAGCAGGCATGAGGAAATACTTTATATAGCCATGAAAAAGAGGGAATACTATATGGCCAGACTATCACAGACATGAGGGAATACTATATAGCCACGAAAAAGAGGGAATACTATATGGCCAGACTATCGCAGACACGAGGGAATCCTATAGGGCCATGAAAAAGAGGGACACTATATAGCCAGACTGTAGCAGGCACGAGGAAATACTATATAGCCATGAAAAAGAGGGAATACTATATGGTCAGACTATCGCAGACACGAGGGAATCCTATAGGGCCATGAGAAGAGGGGATACTATATAGTCAGACTGTAGCAGGCACGAGGAAATACTACATAGCCATGAAAAAGAGGGAATACTATGTGGCCAGACTATCACAGACACGAGGAAATACTATATAGCCATGAAAAAGAGGGAATACCATATGGCCAGACTATCACAGACACGAGGGAATACTATAGAGCCATGAAAAGAGGGGTACTATATAGCCAGACTGTAGCAGGCACAAGGAAGTACTATATAGCCATGAAAAAGAGGGAATGCTATATGGCCAGACTATCGCAGACACGAGGGAAAACTATAGAGGCATGAAAAGAGGGGATACTATATAGCCAGACTGTAGCAGGCATGAGGGAACACTATATAGCCATGAAAAAGGGAAGCCCTGCCGTGTGTGACAACGTGTGTGGAACTGGAGGGGGTGGTGCCGAGTGATATCAGTCAGAAGCAGAGAGACAAATACTGGATGACTCCAGTGCTACACGGGATGCAGAGATGCACAGAAAAGGAACAGACAAAACTCAGCCAAAACAATCCCCAGAAATCTGACTGCAGAAATGAGGCTTCCAGTGGGGAGGGTCGCAGTGGGGAGCAAACAGGGGCCAGGGGTCCCTATGGATCACGCGGGACCTCAATAAAGTCACGCAATTTTTAAAAATACAAAAAAAGCCATGAAAATGGCTGGGGAGCTAATATTTTACAACTGGGCTGTTCCGCTTCTAGGCTGGTCCAGGATTTGTCTGGGGAACCCGGGGCTTTGCAGACACGAGGCCAACCCCGGCGCCAACGGATGTCTCCTCTCACCTAGACGCCGGGGGTCCTTATCGGGCTTGGAGCTCTGACTCCCTCGCGCTTCCGCCTGCAGGAAGGGCGCGTGAGGACCGAATGAGCTCACTGCTGGACCTTCCGTGAGTGTCCACTCCTCTGGACGCCCAGATGCCTAGGCAGCCTGCTCAAGGCCACGCAGTCAAAACCAGCGGACCGGACGCCAGCTCGCTCCCTTGCAGAGAACGAGAATAACATGTCTGACGTGAGCTTCTCTCAGAACGAGACCAGTTCAGGTGCGGTGAGAGAAGAGTTGGGGAGCCCAAGGGAGGGAAGGCGGGGTTCTATCCCGAGGGAGGGAAGGCGGGGTTCTGTCCCGAGGGAGGGAAAATTCAGGCCCCCGGGGCTGCTGGTGGTCGGGGGGGACCGTCAGCCTTGCGTGGACTGAAAACCCTCCAGGAATGTTTTCCAACCTGCCACTGCACGACTACCCCGGCCAGTCTCCGCTGCCCGGCTCGTCCGGCACAGACCACACGGCGACTGCACGCGGGCCTTCACCCTGCTCGCACCCCCAGCCTTGGCGGAATGTGACCCCAGCGTGTGGGGAGAGCAGGAAACCGCGCGCGGCACGTCACGGCGCAGATAAGACGCACCGTTTCCAAACAGACTTGGGCTCCAGAGCAGCTCCTCGTCGGCTCCAAATCAACTTTATCTCCTGTGATGGACGCAGCAGCCGCAAATCGCAGCATTTGCTTCTCAGCGGATGACAATGGGCCGCCGAGGGCTCCCCTCGGCTTCTCCGACGGTGTCCTGCGTGGTTGTCGTCGCTCTGGTCCCGCAGCAAAGCGCGTGTCTGGTTCTGGCTCTTCTGGGCGGGCTTCGATGCCGAAATCCGAGGGACGCTGATGTCCACGCGCCGGCCGTGGGCTCGCGGACTCTGAGCTTCTGTTTCTGTGCGTGCACCGAGCAGCCCGTGACGCGTCACCAAGTCTTTGTCGGCAAATGCAGTTGGAGCAAGATTGTGCCAACTCCTTGACCCCGGGGCTGGGGGAGTTCAGCAGCGCCCAGGCTGGCTGGAAAGTGTTCCAACACCGCATGGATGGGGTGTAAGTTGGGAAGTTGGGGAGCGGGTTGCCCCGGGATGCAGGCTCCTCGGGAGGGCACATGGGGGCCTGGCCGTGCGCGGCACACGGGCCAGGGAAATAGACTCGGCAGCTGAAAGATCTTTATAGATTCTGCGTGCATGAAGAGCGAGCGGGGACAGGGTACTCCTGAGAGTCGTCTCCCAGTGAATCCCCCAAAACTGCGCACGGCCTGCTGGGAAAATGACCAGCCAAACGGGTCAGCCTGAAGTGGGGTCACTGAGGCCTGAAATGTTGCCACAGGCTAAGGCACCTGCGGGTGGGGACCCCAGAGCAGGGAGCCGGGGCACAGCAGAGCCCTGAAAATCAGAACGTGCCAGAGAACCCGCCGCGAGGTGGAAATTCTGGCCGCCGTTGTCTCTGCGCAGGCCTGGAGCAGCCTCGCCACCCGTCCCTCTCCCACACGCCTCTCCCAGGCACCCCCTCACAGTTATCTGCTGTGTCCCCTCAAGCCCCTCAGCCCCTGCTTCCTTCCGCCTCCGAGAGAGACCCACTTTGCTCCTTCCAGCTGCCCCAGGAGCAGTCCCCTTCAGGGCTCGCTGGGACTCGTCATCGGCGGCGGCTGCTCTAGCTGGGCCGGGGGAACAGTGGCCTCCCCCTTTCCAGGAGAGACACCCTGCAACGCTGCCTCTAACCTCTGAGCCTCCTCAGCCTTTTAAAAAATACTAGAAAAAAAAAATACTAGGAAAAGTGAAGCCGCGTCAGATTCCGTTGCAGACCCGTGGCTTCCAAACAGGAGCTTGTTCAGCACAGGAGACACAGAAGCATCATCACGGATGACTTTACCCTGTCAGGTTCCATTTCTGCAAACTCAGAGTCGTCTCCTCGGCGTGTTTGTGGAAAGCATCCGGTGCTGGAAAACACTTGTTTTTGAAGATTTATTTATTGATGCATGCAAGAGCTGGGGTGCAGGCCAGAGGTGCGGGGGGGGGGGTGAGAGGACTCCCCAGAGACAGAGTGGGGAGCAGAACTGGCAGACGGACTGAAATCCACTGCTGAGGGGAGCAGCGGGGAGACAGGAGGGGTCTGCTGTGCCGTGTGGGTAGCTCCCTGGCTGGCCGGGGATCAAACTCGTGCTGCAGAGGCTGCGGACAGCCTCACAGCGCTGCGTTCAACCCCTTGCGCCACCAGGGAGGCCCCTGAAAACATTCCTAGGACAGCAAATTAAGCCACACTTGGGGATTATCATTAACCCATTGCTAAAATTTGGCGAAGGGACGTCTGTTCCAGACGTTCTTGGCGGGTAGAATTCTACAACTGCGTCTCCTCACCGGCCGCTTCACTGGGATGTGTTTTAAGTTCTTCGTAAACCGTAGAACGCCACGGCGTGAAAGTCCCCACGAGCTGCACTAACCCTGGCGCCACCAACCAACGATGTCTCTTATCGGCCAAGGCAGAGGCCCAGCTGGAGCTGTCGGGAGAGACGAGGTGGGAGCAGCTCTTGGGAGCACCTGTTTGGCTTCTTCCAGTTTAATTCACCCTCTTGGGACACCATTAAAATCTTGCTCGTCACCACAGAAGCCCACTGGACAGTAGATTTCTACCAAGAATAGGGAAAAACAGCAAATTCACAGCCTGCAAGGACAGGGCTGCCTTTGCTCATGTCCTGGGGTGGGATTATTGTTGGAAATGACCCCCTTGGGGGGAGCTCGGGGCGCTCTCTGCAAATCAATAATCCCCTCTGGCCCCTCCTCTGCTGACGGCGTGTCCTGACCCCACCGCAGACACCTGCCAAGGTCCAACGCTGCTTCAGCGCCCGTCAGCTCTGTCCCCCCACCTCTGCTGAGTGACGGCCGAGCCCGTCCATCCTGGATGTTTCTACTCTCAGCTGCTGTGGAGCGCCTTCCCCCTGGGCCCGAGAAGCCCCGCTGCGCCCCCTTAGGGTCCCGCTGACGGGCTTCGGGGTTCGCCCTGGGTGTGGTCGCCTGGAGAAGGATGGAAGAGGGGGGACCGGTGAATGAGGGTGAAGCTCCTGCCTGAGAACCGCGGAAACGTGTGTGATGGCTTCCAGACGCTTCCCCCTGCACACGGTGCAGCTCCCTCTCCCCGAGCGGCGTCGTCGCCAGGACACAAGCCCGTCCCCAAGGACACACGCCCAGGGAGCCCAGCCGTCTGCGGCCGGCCGGCGAGGTGGCCCCGCGGCGTCCCGGCCAGCAGGCTCGTCCATTTTGGGAGGGCCGTGAGCTCAGCGCAAGAGGAAGGGAGGGGGCCGGGCTGGCGGCGCCCCATCTGGTTTTGATTTGGGCCGAGCTCTTTATTTTCCTCCCGTCGCTCCCCTTTTCAAAGGGGCTGGCGGGGGAAGCGCTTTAATTGAAGCAACCCTTTTTCCAACTGGCCGCTTTCGAGGTTGTCATCCCTGGGACCGGGTCCCAGAATTTCTGCCGCGGCCACAGAAAGCCGGGCTCCCGCTGGTCGCACCCTGGCACGGATCCCTCCCGGGCGCACTCATGCCAGGGGCCGGGGCTCAGGCCTCCTGCAGAACGGCGCTCGGGGCACAGCCGGCTGAGGCCGTGGAGCCCCTCGGTGCTCCGGGAAGTGGGGGGGGGTGCCCTCCAGCAGCGACGTGAAAACAGAGTCCGGTTTCCCTCCTCCATTCTGACAGTCACGAGGCTCGGTTTCCTCCCTAGCTGCAGGCAAAGGTCGTGCTGGAAACACCGGGTCTGGGTGTGGATGGCGGGTTTCCTTCTGAGAGCATGAAGGGGTTCCTTCCTGGCAACGTGAGGGAGACACGTCAGCTCCAGCTCGGAAAGCCCCACGGCAAGACGAGGCTTTTCTCGGCTCTCCCTGCGGTGGGATTTCTCGAAGCCCGAGGCAGGCCTGTGGCTTCACGACGCCTCATCCGCCCAGATCTTGCTTTGCTTCCAGATTTTCTGGGGTAAAGACGTTTAACGCTTTCTTAACTTTGGGGGGCATTTTATCGCTCCCACAAACGCCCTCTCATCCTCCGCTGGGTCTTACTTTGTTAGTCTTTGTGCGTAGAACACATTTTCCAACTCGTATTGCAGTTGCCAATTTTTCTACATTTCATTTTTCACTTTAATTTGCACGTTCTAGAACCACAAGTTTCACAAATCGTCATCATATCTATTTTATGACATCGAAGCTTTTTTGCAGAATCCTACTTGCACCACGCAGGCTCCAGCCAGCTCGGAAGTGACACAGTTTCTTCTTTTTACCAGCTGAGTAATATTCCAACCGTGAACTCACGTGTGCCCGGTGCGAGTCTTCCACATGTGAAAGCCTCAAGGCCCCTCTTCGACGGCAGCGTAGCTTGGAGGCCAACGCATTTGCTCCCCAATAATACATGGGAAAAATGGCAGGCAGATGGATGGGTGGGTGTTTGCTTTCTTGTTTTGATCGGGAGTGAGCCCTTGTTCTCCTGGTGGGGAGGAAATTGTCTTTGAAAACCAATCGGCAGGTCTTCCCAGGTTCACGGAGCCTTGCAACCTCCCCGAAAAACCACCCCAGAGGAAATTCACCTGACAGCACACATTCCTGGAGTCAAGACTCGCGTCGCTTACCATGTGCCAGTGGGTATTTCCCGTTGTCTCACGCCAGGGGTGCGCCCAAGGAGCCCCCCAGCTGCCGTGTGTCTTCTCGGCCGAGTGTCCTTCTCTGTGGGCCTTTGATGCGGATGCTGTTTACACAGTTGTGCAGAGTCGCTGACCTCCCGGCCCGCGGACTGGTCTTCGGAAGCCGAAACAAGAAGTCGCGGATCTGACACCGTCTTGAGAACCAGCCAAGTTTTCTCAGGAGGAGCCTCTTGATTGAAGTCACGATTGTTGGGTTTACTCACCCGGGGAGGCAGCAAGGAAGCCCAAAGGGGAGAAGCCTCACGAACCCCACAGAGGGGGCAGCTTTCTGGAATCCCAGTCCGTCCCTGCAGCATGCACCTTGGCTATTTTCTCTTTGTGGAAACTCTTTGAACTGCCAGGGAGTTAAACCTCCCATCAGAAGACAAATAGAAATGCCCAAAACATGAAGGTCCAAATGAGGGAAATCGGTGCCAGCAGGAAACAGATGCGTGACCAGATTCAAGTGTCGTCGCCTATTGGAAAGGGAGATCGTCCAGTGAGCCCACTTCGGGAGAATTGGGGGGGGACACTCGGGACAGGGACAGTTCCATGGGGATATAGAGAAGTTGGGGTGCCCCAGCAGAACTTTATTAACATCGCAGTTCAGTTGTGGTTCTTCTCAAACCCTGTCCCCTGCTCCAGCAAGCCTCCTGGTCACTGGCACGAGAATCACCTTCTAGGGGTCGCCATTTGCATGTCTGTGTCATTTACAGAAGCTCTAGCTCGGCTTTGATTCCGGGCAAAGGGCCCTGAGAAATGCTCCAGGTTTTTTCCTGGGACTGGGGAGAAAATAGAAGCAGAATTTAGGGGGGAGAGAAGCACTAACGAAAAATTGTGATTTCTCCGTGGGACGATATACACCGTGAGGGGCTTAGAATAAAGAGAGACATTTCCAAAGCACAATAATAACGAGGACTCGTGCACTGGGGGGCTGAGGAACCCCAAGGGTGTCAACTTTGCAGGAAAGAAAGCCTGTGGGATGCAGCACAGGTAAGTGAGAAAAGAAGGTTTAGGGCAGGTGAGGGCTCGGTGAGGGCAGGTGCAGGGGGAGATGCCCTCGGGGCGTAAAGCTGCTGAGCTCCTGGAGTCTGAGCGGGCTGAGGCAGCCGGTCGGTTCTCAGTGGGTTTTCGCCAGTTTTGTTTAACACAAGGGCCAGGAATGGACATCCTGGGATGATGAGATTGGGCCAGTTTTGTTTATCTGCATCCTGGACCGCTGAGCTCTGGGTAGATAAGAGGGAGAAATTGTACGAGTAGTGGCAGCTGGGGTGAGGGAACTAATGGGGTTTGAGTCAGAGCAATAGGGTTTCAGACACTTATTTTTTCCCGAAATACCAGATGGGGGAGGGAGGCTGCTGTGGGGCTAAATTCCTGTTCCAGCTCAACAGCAAGATCATGGGCAAAATGGAAAAGAGTATTTGTAAAAGCAACCCCTGGGTAACGATCACAAAACGTGAAGCGAATTAAATGAAAGGAAGAGCTGGGAAAAAATAGTGCATGGTGGGTTGGGTGGTGGGGGAAGAAAACGAATCACAGGGCCTCCCCCGGTGGTGCAGCGGTTGAGCGCTGGGCTGCGAGGCTGCCCGGTGCCTCTGCAGTGCCAGTCGATCCCCAGCCACCAGCAAGGGTCCCACAAAAAAAAAAAAAAAGTGAATCACAGACTTGAATCTGTCAAGAAAAAGCTCGGCTCATTCTGACCCCAATCCCAGCACCATTTATTGAACAAACTTTCTTTGCTCCAATGCATAGTCTTTGCTCCTTTGTCAAAGATTAGTTGACCATAAATCTGCGGGTTTATTTCTGGATTTTCCATTCATTCCATTGGTCTGTGTGTCTGTTCTTGTTCCAATGCCATGCAGTTTTGATGATTATGGCTTTGTAGTAGAGTTTGAAGTCTGGGAGTGTGATGCCTCCATTCCCTTCTTTTTTTTTCAGGAGAGCTTTGGCTATTCGGGGTTTTTGGTGATTCCATATGAATTTCATCAATAATTGTTCTATTTCTTTGAAGAATGCCATTGAGATTTTGATTGGAATAGCATTGAATCTGTATATTGCTTTTGGAAGGATGGCCATTTTAATAATGTTTATTCTCCCAGTCCATGAGCAGGGGATGTCTTTCCATTTCTTTGTGTCTTCTTCTATTTCTTTTAACAGTGTTTTATAGTTTTCTTTGTATAGGTCCTTTACCTCTTTTGTTAGATTTATTCCCAAATATTTGATTTTTTTTGTTTCAATAATAAAAGGGATGGGTTTTTTTGATTTCTTCTTCTGGGGGGATTGCAATTGTATGGGGAATATAAAAATAAAATTTATTAATTAAAAAAAAAAAGCTCAGCTCAGCTCCCCAATCTGCGCATATTCCACGGAGCTTTTGTGAGGTTTGAGATTGAGCTTGTGGGGAGCTGGAAATATCTTTTTTGATCCACCTGTCCCTGCGATCCAGACATGTCCTTGCTGGGAGTTGGTCCGAAGAGGTGAAATGAAGGTAAGACTTGGAATCAAGCCGAATGCCTCCAAATAGAGGACTGGATCCAGAAGACGTGGTCTATAGACACAATGGAATACCACGCAGCCATCAAAAAGGATAGACTCATGCCATTTGCGGCAACATGATGGAGCTGGAAGGGATCGTGCTCAGTGAACTAAACCAGAAGGAAAAGATGCCTATTGGGTGGTTTCACTTATAGGGGATTATAGGGGAACCCAATAAGGGATCAAGGGGAAAAATAATAATAAACACTCAACACAAGATAGAAAAAAATCAACAGGCAGCTATGAATCAGAGACACTCTGCAGGGGAGGGGGAGGGAGAGGGATCAAATGAGGGCAGGAAGGGCACCCTGACTTGGTGATGGGAATTCTATGGGGACTACACCTGGGGAAGGAAGCGAACATTGTAAAAAAAGAAAAATGATGCAAAATATATATTAAAAATAGGGGGAAAAGAGTTGAAATGAACATCAAAGAGATATTTGCACCCCTGTGTTCATTCACAGCAACATTGTCCTTCTCCTGACTTGTCAAAGCCAGCTCACCCCCTCCTTCTATCCATGTTCTTTCAGATGGCAAGAGCTTGCCTTTTTCCTAGCTGTATAGTATTCCTGCCCTCTATCCACGTTCCCCCAGATGGCAAGATTTCTCCTTTTTCATAGCTGTGTAGTATTCCACCATGTGTCTAGACCACATCTCCTTAATCCACTCCTCTGTCCTGGGGTGCTTAGGTTGTTTGCACAGCTTGGCTCTTCTGAATATGGCGGCAGTGGACATAGCAGTGCCCACATTTCTGTAAACTAAGGTTTTTCCATTATTTGTGTAGATACCTACACGTGGGACACCTGACTCCTCACCCTGGGCGTTCCCAGTCACACCTCTCGGTGCCTGCCCTTCCGGGGCGATCAAGCTAAGCTCTGGGTAGATTTGAAAGACTCTTTGTAAGGTTTGGCTCCTACGACGGGTTGACCAGGCGGTTCTGACCTTGTGCAGGAACACAGACCTGCAGGTAACAAGATGGCGGCCGAGCAGGCGGCTCCGGCTTAGCAGACCCACAATATTTCGAGAGTGCTTCGTCCTGTTCCCCACAGGGACTGGACCCCTCTATTTCCCCACCGTCCTCATGGACACTGTCGTTCTGGTCTTTTTGGACGTAGGCCCTTGTCACAGCGTGACGGGGCATCTTGCTGTGGTTCTGATTTCATGTCCCAGGTGCTATGAGCACTTGGTCTTGTGCCAAGCAGGGTTGAGGAAAGGAATCCGAAAGAAATGAGGAATAAATTCCTGCTATGAGTGAGACCCTCCGGTATTTTTCTTTTTCTCTCTGGCTTATTTCGCTGAGCATGATCCCTCCCAGTTCCATCCACGTTGCTGTGAATGGCACGAGTCTCTCTTTTTGATGGCTGCGTAGTATTCCATTCTGTATATGTACCACATGTTCTTGATCCAGTCGTCTATTTTTGGGCCTTTGGGCATTTGGATCAGGGCCAAAATAAGAGGGGCAGGGATTATACGGGGAATATCACCAAGATGAAAATGCATAGACTGTGCTGAAATGAAAAATGATGCAAGAATTATAATAAAATAAAATATTAAAAAGATGAAGAATAATGTAAGAAAATAAATAAATTCAAAAAATATATTTAAGAAACTGTTTTGTGGCCCAGATAGTTGCACTTGAAGCTTTTTATGTTTATGGAGGAAATTCTTTTATTGGACAGAATGTTTTTTATGCTGATAGAAGTTCTTTATGTCCTTGAAAACAATGTGTAATAGGCTATTGGGTAGAGTGTTTTCTAAATGTCAATAAAGTCAAGTTGTTTGACAAAAAATAAAGAAACGAGGAACGAAGAAATGACAGACACAGGATAGGGTTTAAGAGAAGAGGGACCCAGCGGACACCGGGCCTCCTGTCCCGGGCTCAAGCATCCCCGGGCGCCCGGGGCAACCCGTGTCCATTCAACAAACCACCCGCTCCCCTCCTGGTTGGTCACTGGACTAACTAGCCCGGTCCAGGCTCATGGTCCTGAGGACCTTCGACCCCTCTCTGACCCTGGCTGCCTCCAGGCTGAGCTCTGCGGACACAGGGAAGGTCATCGTGGTCTGGACACGGCCGGTCTCCCAGCCCGTGCTGTCCAGGCTCCCAGCCACGACCCCGACATCCTCCTGGTCCCCTCGCCCTCTGGAAACAGGACAAGGACTCTCCCCAGCGGGCAGGGAAGGAGACTCGCCTCTTCCTTGGGTCTTTTTCTCCCGCTCATCTGTCTCGTGCTGACTGTCTTCCTCCCACGACAGGCCGGGAAGAGCTTCTCCCTCCGGGACGTGTCTCCTGCCATGGTGACTCTGTTCTGGCTGCGTCTGAGCCTCCCTGGCGTGCCCGGCTCGCCACTATCATGTTCTCCCTCCAGCATCCGTCTGGCAGCCGAGTCCATGCCCTGCCCTGCTGTCGGGGCGCCCTCCCCCGGCCCCTGTCCCCCGAGCCTGCTCATGGCCACCCTCCCCATGGCTGATGGGCGTGTGGGTGTCGGCCCTTGGCCGGCACAGCCCCTTGCAGAATTCCAGCCCCGCCGTCCCGACAAAGTGCTACCTGGGGACTCCTGTCTTGCAGCCCCAGCAGCTTCCCAGCCCCTTCACCGCCACACCCCAACCTCCTCCATCCCGCAGCTTGGAGACCCCTCGATCCCTGCCCCATGAGGCCGTTCTGCTCGGTCCTGGGCCTCCAGCGAGGCTCCGCGTCCCGGGCAGTGGACACCTGGAACCGACAGGGAGAGCCTGCCCCGAAGTGACAACAGCTCAATAAAAAGGAGCAGCTCCCGCCACACCTCACCCCGGCACGGGAGCTGGGACCAGCACGGTCCTGGCTGTTGACCGGGGAGCAGAGCCGAGAGCTCCTTGCTTGCCCCGCCTTTGTCAGACCCCGGGCGGCGTGAGCTCCTCGGCGGAGTGGGAAGATGTTTGCTGGCACAGGAAGAAGAGGCCTGTCCACCACCACCTGCTCTTCCTTTCCTGTGTCCTGCAAGCTGGCTCTCGGAAATCCGCGCCTCTGCCCCAACGGGCACTCCCAGAGGGCCAGTGGGGGTCAGGCTCAGTGGACACTAGCTGAGGATTTGCATGGTGGAGGGATTTCCCGACAGCCTCTGCCGTCTGCTGAGCCACCGTCGTGTTAGCTCATGACAGTGGACACCACGCGAAAAGTAGGAGCCTCCTCTCCTGAACGTGAGACAGAGACAAATGGCGAAACCTGGGGCCTCTCTGGGGCTCAAGGGGTTAAGACGCAGCCTGTGCAGCTACCGGCAGCCTCTGCAGCACGAGTATGATCCCTGGCCAGGGAGGTGACCCACAGGGCGCAGCAGACCTCTCCTGTCTCCCCGCTGCTCCCCTCTGCAGTGGGTTTCAGTGGATCCGCCTGCTCTGCTCCCCACTCTGTCTCTGGGGATCCTCTCACCCCCACATCTCTGGCCTGCACCCCAGCCCTTCTATGCATCAATAAATAAAACTTAAAAAAAAAAGAAAAGGTGATTCTTGCAGCTGAGAGAAAATGTCACCTCCCCCTGCCCTGGACGGGCACTTCCAGCACCGTCTGGCTCACGGGACAAACAAACCTGCAGCTTCATGGCTTAACCATGCGTCGTGCGAAGCCTGTGTGGCGTCTTGTTGCTGCGATGCTGTGTCGTGGGCGGATGCAAGCGCTGCTTGGGGGTCACAGAGGGCCTGGACGGAATCCAGAGAGACAACTGCGGGTGTAAATCCCCCAGACGCCGGGGGGGTGGGGTGGGCATGCTGGCTAACACGCCGTCCATCTTTGTGGAGGCCGGGCTGATGCCGGGTCGTGAAGACAGCGAATAAATCCGATGTGAACATTGCAAGAAGTGCCGGTGAGCTTGTGCCGTAAAGCTCCATGCAATGGAAGATGTTGTCCTTTCCTTATTCCACTGAAAAATGCACTCACACACCGGCCCAGATACCTATTTTATTTCTTTTAAGATGTATTTATTGATGCATCCAAGAGCTGGGGTGCAGGCCAGAGGTGCGGGAGGCCAGAGGATTCCCAGAGACAGAGTGGGGAGCAGAAGAGGTGCATCCCCTGAAATCCACTGCTGAGGGGAGCAGCGGGGAGACAGGAGGGGTCTGCTGCGCCCTGTGGGTAGCTCCCTGGCCTGCCGGGGATCGAACTTGTCCTGCGTCTTAACCCCCAGTCCGAGGCGAATGTCCACTGACCCTCAAGCGACGGCACGTCGGCTGCCTCACCCTGCTGCGTGGTCCCTGCTCCTGCACCCCGAAGCACCCAGACCCGCGTTTCTCTCCCCCTGGTGTCGTGTGAGCTCACTGCCTGGCCCGTGCGACCTTGTGTCCATCCCCCAGGGCTTGTGCGAGGACCTGGACAGACTTCTCTGGGCGGGAAGAGTTTGCCTCGACTGCCAACAATGGCCAACCCTTGGCATTTGTCGGTTGAGTCGGCTGTGTAGACGCGGGTCGAGCCGGGTCGAGCCGACACGGTATCGGGTGGCCCCTCTCGAGCGGCAGGGGGCATGGAGAGGAGTTCTTTGTGCTTTGAAAAAGCAGAGTTGTGGCAACACTTGATTCCTGCGAGGTGTCGCCCCGTTATCAAGACTCACGGGGTCTTGCCAGCCGCGGTTTTTGCTCTGCATGGATGGAGACCGCGGCTGCTTCTCTCCTCCGTGGCCCCTGACCAGCGGGCAGCTCCTGTGGCTCCACGCACAACAACAAAGGACACTGGGGCATTTCACGGCGTGGCCGCCTGTGAGGCAGAGAACAGGCCCGCCCTGCCCCTGAGCAGGTGGGCGCCGAGCTACCTGGTGCTTGGGTTTCTAACACAGCTGAGCGATGACTTCGGGCGAAGAGGCCATCTCCGGGGAGGGCTCCGGTCCCTCATGTGTGAGTTAAGCCGAGTTTCGAGAGCTCAGGGCCAGGAGGTTGCTCCAAACCAGCAGGGGGACCCCACAGGGGCTGTTCCCCAAGTGCAGAGAACAGCAAACCTGCGGGAGGTACTGGGATGTCTCCCCAACACGGCGTCTCCTCTTTCCGATCCAGCTGAGTTTTCTGTTTGGTTTTTCTGTCCTTCCACGGCTCTGTATCTGGACGAGGGCGCCGACAGACGTGACCCCGTGGGTGTAGTTCACGGGTCTCCGCCGTCTTCTCTGTCAGCACCGAGTTTCCGAGGCTCACCCGGTGGCGGGTGTGGGCTGAGCTTCTCGGTTTCATCTCTGCACCGTGCATGTTTCACTCGGCAGCGACCTCACACAGCGCGGCCCCCTCGCATCCGCAGCTGTGGCCGGTCCGCAGGTCTTCACGACCACAGGCGTGCCTGCCAAGAGCGTGTTCAGACCTGGACGTGAAGCAAGAGTTCCTGGGGGTGGACACCAAGGTGGGTGCTGCCAGGTCATGCTCAGCTTACCAGATGGCACCAAAACAAGATGGCGCCAAAGCAAGATGGCACCCAATGGCTTCTTAACCAATGGTGCCAACTTCCAAGCCAGGTGGAAAGGGCTGAGGGGTGCTGCCAGGCCATGCTCAGCTGACCAGATGGCACCAAAACAAGATGGCGCCAAAGCAAGATGGCACCCAATGGCTTCCTAACCAATGGTGCCAACTTCCAGGCCAGCTGGAAAGGGCTGAGGGGTGCTGCCAGGCCATGCTCAGCTGACCAGATGGCACCAAAACAAGATGGCGCCAAAGCAAGATGGCACCAAATGGCTTCCTAACCAATGGTGCCAACTTCCAAGCCAGGTGGAAAGGGCTGAGGGGTACTGCCAGGTCATGCTCAGCTGACCAGATGGCACCAAAACAAGATGGCGCCAAAGCAAGATGGCACCCAATGGCTTCCTAACCAATGGTGCCAACTTCCAGGCCAGCTGGGAAGGGCTGAGGGGTACTGCCAGGCCATGCTCAGCTGACCAGATGGCACCAAAACAAGATGGCGCCAAAGCAAGATGGCACCCAATGGCTTCCTAACCAATGGTGCCAACTTCCAGGCCAGCTGGGAAGGGCTGAGGGGTGCTGCCAGGTCATGCTCAGCTGACCAGATGGCACCAAAACAAGATGGTGCCAAAGCAAGATGGCACCCAATGGCTTCCTAACCAATGGTGCCAACTTCCAAGCCAGGTGGAAAGGGCTGAGGGGTGCTGCCAGGCCATGCTCAGCTGACCAGATGGCACCAAAACAAGATGGCGCCAAAGCAAGATGGCACCCAATGGCTTCCTAACCAATGGTGCCAACTTCCAGGCCAGCTGGAAAGGGCTGAGGGGTGCTGCCAGGTTATGTTCAGCTTACCAGATGGCACTAAAACAAGATGGTGCCCATGGCTTCCTAACCAATGGTGCCAACTTCCAGGCCAGCTGGAAAGGGCTGAGGGGTGCTGCCAGGTCATGCTCAGCTTACCAGATGGCACCAAAACAAGATGGCGCCCAATGGCTTTCTAACCAATGGCGCCAACTTCCAGGCCAGCTGGAAAGGGCTGAAGGCTTGATCTTCGCAGAGACGGCAGCACATGGGGTGGGGCCTCCTCAGAGCAGAGCGTTTTGCTCTTCTCAACTCAACTCCACGCCCTGCCGCCCGGTAGGGTTGGCTTCTGGCCAAGGGAGGTTGCGTGGAGGGTGTGGCCCTTGGAAGCAGGGCACCAGCTGCAGGGGATTCGAACTCACAGGAAGACGCATCAATTGCAAAGACCCAACAGATGCAAACAGCCTCCCTGGATGTGAAGATGCACAGCACCCCTCTGGCAAGCAGCCTGCCAGCCTCCCTCAAGCGGGAAACCCGCCGTGGGCTGGTGATTTGACAGGGATGAGCTGTGACTATTAAGCCAACAGGATTCCCGCTGCCTTTGCCGCAGAAGTTGGCGGCTCTGACGGGGACGGCCGCGCCCCGTTATTGCTCCGTCAGTCGTGTGCGTCTCAGACGAGGTGTGTCTGGTTGTGGCCTCTTTGTTGGCTTGGAACACAACCAGCCGGCCTTCCAGCGGCTCACTCCCTCCTTCTCTGCTGAGGAGCACGATGCCTCCGACTGCAACCATGTGGGCGCCGGAAAGTGGTGTCAGCAGACAGGAGAGTGTGTCCGCGTGTGTGGACGTGGCTGTAGCGGTCTGCTGCTGGGCTGCGTGTCAACGCTGAGTGCACAGACACACGCTTAGAAATAGGGCGATTTTAGGTGATTTTTCAGCAGGGAGTTTGCCTTCTGAAAACGGAGGGATTGGAGAGAGTCGACGGGCTCATTCCTGCGAAGGGGCAGCGTGGGAGCAAGACAACGTTCTCAAATGACCAGAGCAGAGCCTGGGTCGCCCTGACCTGCTCTAAACCTTCGAGGGTGTACAGAGCTGCGGAGGAGCTCGTGGGCCCCGACAGAGTTCTTTGTGGGTGCTCAGGATCCATGTTAGCTGTTCCCCACTTTGGCAGCATCAGGGAGAAACGTTCACGCGCCCGGTGGTGGCTCGGCTGTGCCCATTGGACACAATCAGGCTGAGAACTGAGTCCATCTTGCTGCATCCTGGGCAGGCCAAGATGGCGCCAGCGGGGTGCTCTGGGAAGCTCTCGGTGGGCCTCCGGGTCTCAGCGATGTCCAGCACCAGCACCCACAGATGGGATCGACCCACTTGTCACTGTTCTGGTCCACCTCGGGCTCACCTGGAGCTGGTGTCGGAGGCGCCTTGCAGAAATGGGTCTCCTGCCGCCATCTTGGTGTGCAGTGCATTGTGCTGGGCGGGCTCAAGTGTGGACAACCCCATCAGCTCACCCTGGGCCCGGTCACCACGTGTGTCCTGCTGCCTCCGCTCACACGCATCCCTGTTTCTTCAGAACCAATGCTGGCTGGTCCTGACACAGGGCATCCCGCCCCGAGCGGTGCCTGCGTCCCTCGCCCCGTGCCGGGCTGACCCAGGGCTGTGCACACCGCTGCTCTCACTGTGGCGCCAGCTCCTGGCGCAGCCCAGATGCCCGCCAGTGGGCAGAGACGACGGATTTCGTCAGCGGTCACGGAAGGGTGGATGTTGGCAAGCCACGCACGGCTGTGCATTTATGGAACGTTTTCAAAGGAGCCCGTTGGGCGAGTCCCAATCCTATATACTTTTATGCAAAGACTAGCTGTTCGCAGTCAATGTGGGGTGGGATGATTTGTGGGTGGTGACTCTGTCTGAGTAGCTCCATCTGCCTTTCTGCCCTGCCCACACTTGGCCTGTGGACATCACAAGAAGGACACTGTTGTCAGTGGACGGGCTGAGCCCGGGTGTGCGTGGAGGGCGGGCCGGGGGTCACTCCGCTGGACAGAGAGGGGAGACCTCACGTCCTGGTGGCCAGCCCCGTGCTCACACGGACGGGCTTTCTGAGCGGTAAGGACAGGTGTGTGCATTGAGGGAAGCAGCGGGTCCTTGCGGTGGATGCTGCTTGGTTGAGTCTCTAGGCAAGAAAAGCAAACCCCACTGGCGCCCTGGAGGCCGTGGGCAGCTGCACACTGGCACCTGGAGCTCTGGGGGCTCCGGAACAGCCCATGGGGGTTCCGCCCCCACGGAGACCCTCCTGCTCTCCTGCAAACAAGCCGCTCCCCAGCTCTGTGCCAAGGGGCTCCTTTGAGCCATGGTGTGAGCTGGTGCTCATGCAGAGCCACCTCCAGGAGAAAACACACACACACACACTCACACACACACAGACCTGCCAGATGGACCTGATGGAATAGCCTGAAAATCGCCCTTGTGTCTGAGGTCAGACGTCTCAGCAGAAGCCACTTGTCTTGACCTACGAGTTAAGAGACCACAGGGCTGGCAGATCTGCAAGGAGGCGCTGGCAGGATGGTCCGCCAAAGGCCTGTCTAGACAGCACCCCCAGACGGTGCAGGGGGGCTGCCCTGAAACAACCAATCCTTTAATGGGGATCACAGGGCTCGACTGTGCCCTGAACCACACGGGATGGGCGAGTGTGGACTTGCTCTGTTCTGCGGGACTCGGGTGCGGGGGGTGTGTTAGGGCTCGGCCGAGAACAGAACCCGTCGGAGAGGCAGAGAGTAGCTCTGGAGACACAGATGCGGAAAAGGCTACAGCTGGAATGCGGGCAGCTGTGGGGTATCTCTGGTATCGCTGTCAGCAAATATATGATTATTTTTCCATCGATCAAATCGAACGTGTTCCTACCTCACCAGCTGTCATTTCACCGATCCATCTCTATGTTCTGTCATCTACCCACATCTCTACCGACCACCTCTGTCTCCATCTCTCTGTTCCTAGTCTCTCGATCTATATTATCTTTTCTCAATCTTTATTTTTAACTATAACTATATCAACGCTCTCTCAGTCTCTGGGTATGTCCCCCAGATCGATTATCTATCTATTGTCTGTCTAATGTTCCTCCCATCCATCCACCCGACCTTCTCTCTCTCTCTCCACCTATCCTCTACCTACCTCCCCCAATATCCACCTCCTACCCACAGAAAGAAAAGAGGGTAGAGACGGATTTCAACAAACTGGCTCACAGGATTGTGAAAAATGGCAAATCTATAATTTTTCGCACAGGTCAGACTCACGGCTCAACTATGAGTTGACATCGTGGTGTTGACCCCGAATCCAGCAGGGCAACAAGCTGGGAACTCGGGGCGTGTTGCCGAGCTGAAGGCCTGAGGCAGGATTCCCTCTTCCTGGGCGGACCTCCCACTTTTGTTAAGTCTTCAACTGATGAGATGAGGCCCACCCGGGGTATGCAGGGCAATCTGCTTGACCTGAAGACGACTGAGTTCAATGGTCCTCGTCGTGTTCACAGTGACATCTGGGCTGTTCCTTGGCCCACCTGGGCACCTGGCCTGGGGAATGATCCATCCACGTGGAATTATCCATCGTGGGCTGGATTCAAGCAAAGCCTCTTCCTCCGTCCCCTCTGATGGTCTGACCCCTCACGACAACCCCGGAGCGGTTCATTTCAGCTCATTGTTGCATCTTTGTAACTACGTGGAGGTCCAGAGACATAAAAAAGTTCATTGTTTGGGCTTTGGAGGACAAAACCGCCTTTCTTGTTCCACATACCAGGGAGCTGTGGGCGCTAGTGATATAATTAGACTCGGGAGATAAACGCCTTTTGTTGCTTCTTAATTGCACGACCGCAGGCAAGTCTCCACATACCCTTCACCCCCTAAATCTCCATCTCCCCGGTGTTCCACCCACAGGAGCATTTAGAGGTTCAATGGCAACGCCTTTCAAAGCAACGCCCGGCAAACAGGAGCTAATCAGGAAATATTAGCAGCTGTTTCAATCGCGGTTCCTTGCAGGTGTCGGAATCCGCCTACTTGGCTCGAAAAGAAAGGAAACGAGTTTATTCTACACTAGCATGAAAAGTTAATGGGGTGACTGCATTCCTAGGACGAGCCAGGAGATCGGGACCATTTAAGATGGGGGGAGCTGCACACAGAGTCTGACGGGAGGAACTCGCCCTGGGGAGGCTGAGAGGGCCCAGCTTTCAGGGTTCACACACAGCGATGGTCATACCAGGGCCATGCAGTAAAGAGACTCACCCCAACCCCATGGAAACTTTGAATGAGGACAGGAAGACTCCCCAGCGCACCCTGCAGCCCCATGAGGCTGTGATCTCCTAACCATCCTGGGACACCCAGCACAACCACTGTCCTCTCCCGTCTGGGAAAGCAAGTCGGAAGGGGAGCAGACGGGCCTTGAGTCTGCCAAGACACACTCTGTCTGCACTCCCATGGCTGTTACTGTCCAACGGGGTGAACCCCCGAGACAGGGGACGACCCTGTTGATGAGTCCTCACTCTCACGCTCAAGAATGCAGGACACACACAGAGACCTGAAGGCAAAAGGATTTATTTCCACGGGGAGTTAGGAAAGCAGAATTGATTATTTGCACAGTCCCGCACGCCAACGGGCCTCCCTGCAGAAGGTCCAGCAGAGCAGAGGCCACCGTGCAAGTGGACATCGCTGAGAGAGAGAGAGAGAGAGAGAGAGAGAGAGGGATCTGCCTGTGGTCCATACCGTGAAGGCCACACCAGGAGTCCTCTCTGCCCCTAGTTGCCAGCAGCCTCCACTCCTGAAGTCAGGGGGTGCAGTCTGGAGACGCCACATTTTCCCATCGAGTTGCTCTGAGCATTGTCCACTGGTTCAGAGGTTGCTTCTCTTACGTGGCTCCCAGGAGGGACAGCAGGAAGCCCAGTGCTCTAGTGATTTAAAAGAAATGGCCTGAGATATGGCCTCTGGTAGAAACAAAAGAACTGGCCACCATTTGCAATTCCCATCACTAGAAGCTCCCATTGGCTTTTGGCCGCCATTTGCAATTCCCATCACTAGAAGCTTCTGTTGGCTTTTGGCCGCCATTTGTAATTCCCATCACTAGACGCTCCCATTGGCTTTTGGCCGCCATTTGCAATTCCCATCACTAGAAGGTCCCATTGGCTTTTGGCCGCCATTTGCAATTCCCATCACTAGAAGTTCCCATTGGCTTTTGGCCGCCATTTGCAATTCCCATCACTAGAAGGTCCCATTGGCTTTTGGCCGCCATTTGCAATTCCCATCACTACAAACTTCTGTTGGCTTTTGGCCGCCATTTGCAATTCCCATCCCTAGAAGCTTCTATTGGCCTTTTTCCAAATTTTGGAAGAATTCACATAACCTAGAATTCCCTTTGTATTCATTTTAAGTTGCCCACCGTGACATGCCTTTGCTGCTGTCTTCAATGTGCATGTCAAATTCCTTGATATCGTCCACTGACTCATTTTTGTCTTCAACTGGGGTGAAATCTACAAAACATACACTGAGCCCATGTAAGGCATGAAATTCAATGACCTTCAGTATTTTCACAGTCATGTGCAACCACTGCCTAGTTCTCCAAAGCACGTTTGTCACTCGGAAAGAAAATCCTGTCACCCACTATGTAGTCACACTCCCGTCACTTCTGCCCTCAACGTGCACCAACTACCAATCTGTTTTCTGTCTTTCTAATTTGCTTCTCCTGCGTATTTCACAGAAAAGGAATCATGCCATCTGTCACTGTTGGTCGCTAATTTATTTCACTTACCATACTGTTTTCAAGGTTCATCCACGTCGTGATACATGTCTGAGCTTCTTTGCTTTTCATGGCTGAGTAATATTCCACTGCATGCATAGGCCACATTTTGTTTATTGATTCATCCATGCATGACCATCAGGTCTCATTCACCTTCGGACTTGTGCACAGCACTGCAAAGAACAAGAGTTTCCCAGTATCTACTTGAGGGCTGTGGCCTTCATCTCAGGTCTGTCCCCCAGTACCTGAAACATGCCAAACATGCTAGGAAGTGTGTAAAAGTAGCCGGTAGAACAGGCAGCAGCCAGCACATTCTCTTTCTTCACCGGGAAGGCAGATTTGACTTCACCCCCTGGCCTCACTCATGCAAGTTATGGAGGCCAGTGGTTGGCAGAGCAGGGCTGTGGACTAAATCTGGTTTCTCTATGTGAACTAAACATGATTTACACTTAAGTGCTTGGGGGAAAAATTCAAAAGACACAGCAAGGTGTGTGTTGGGAAGAGCATCGTGTGAAAATCAGATGTCACTGTTCCCAAATAAAGTTTTCTTGGGGTCACACTCCCTTGTGTTGATGTCGTCTCTCCCTGTGTAGCCAGCCCCTTTGAGGCGGAGTGGACTAGTTGCGATGAGATGATCCATATGGCCAAAAAGCCAACAATGTTTGCTCTGGTTTCTAGAGAAAAAGGTGGCCGAGTCACCCTCTAGGGTCCTGCTGACAAACCAAGAGGAAACCGGGAAGTTTCAGAAACAATCTGTGGGCTCCGTCTCCTTAACAGGACATGGTCTGCGCAGAAGCCTCCCCTACAGCCCCCCCGGCAGCCCTTCATCCTCTGGGACGCCTGGTCTCGGACACCCCTCCAGCCCTGCAGGAACCTCCCTTGCGGTCGGGGATGGGTGTGGTCCCAAGACCCATTTTCCTCTCACTGGCACCGAACAGCCCTGTGCTTAACGACCTTCGAGGGCTGACTCATCTCTCTGGGAAAACACAGACCGTTCCTTTTTCATCTATAAACAGCCAGAACGCTCGGTCTCCCTGCCAAGCTCCCACAAACGGGGACTCTCGAGGGCTACGTGGATTAATATTAATGCCCATCTTCCGGGGACAGAACCCAGCAGCAGCTCTGGGGCCCACACGCCTTCCCTGATGGGCTCCCACTCAGCAGAGCGTTGGGGGTAAGGCAGGGGTTCACAAGGGAGTGTGGGTGTGCATTGGCTCCAGGTTTACCAGAACCCTGTGGGTGTCATCACGTACACAGCAGTGGCGTCTGGAAGGAAGCAAAATGGCAGAGCAAGACCACTCAGTCAGTCATTTTGGCTTCTTGGCTCCGACCAGACGGGAATTACCAAGAGGTATAAAGTTCATGTCACCTCCTGGTCTACAGCATCAGCATAAACACACTGTCAACTCAGGGTAACCTTCCAGAGTCCCCCGAATGCCCACATGTCCACCTTGATGACTGAAGCCAGGGGACAGAGCAAAGGTTTTCTCTAGTCAATGTATTTTTTCTTAAAAAATTACACATTTCCAGGGCCTCCCCAGTGGCGCAGCGGTTGAGCGCTGGGTTGCGAAGCTGCCCGCAGCCTCTGTGGCGCCGGTTCGATCCCCGGCTGCTCCCCGGCCACCGGAGGAGGGTCCGACATGGTGCGCAGACCTCTCCTGCCGCCCGCTGCTCCCCTCGGCAGTGTCCTTCGGTCCTTCTGCCTGCTCTGCTCCCCGCTCTGGCTCTGGTGAATTCTCTCACCATCCCGCGCTTCTGACTCTACCCAGTGCTTGTATAAATAAAAATTAAAAAAAATTACACGTTTCCAGTCATTGCAATCCAAGGACAAAGCCATTGACACTGATGTGCATTGTCTACTACTAAAGAATGTTCTTGAACAAAAAAGAGAGAAATAGTTAAGTCATTGGACGCAATAGTCAGGTACCTGAGTTGGCGTCAAATAAAAGTTTGGGGGCTCCAGCAGGGGAAGGTATAGGGGTGTACATTAAACAGGATTAGCCATGGACTGTTAAGTGTTCGACCTAATGGGTGTCTTGGCATCTAATACACTTTTCTCCCTCTTTCCTTGTATCTGTTTGCACTTCTGTGGACCAAACGTAAATAAAAATCGAACCTAATCATAACACAGACTTTAGAAGCCAGAAGTCTTACAATTTCCCTCTTCCCCTATCCTTTTCACCCCAAATTCTCTGAACATGAATATGTGCTGGTCAACCACAGGAATAAGACTTTGAAACTTGTTAGCTATGAGTTTCCTGGCAGCCAAAGGGAAAAGCGAAACATCTGCTCTATGAAAAACACATTTCTCCACTGTTCTTTCTGGGAAGCAACGTGGTTCCAGTCATATCTCTGAGTCATGAAAACCAAAATATCTTCAATCATACCCAAGACAGTGAGGTCAGCAGCCCAGCTTGCAACTGTACTCACATGTGAATAGAGTCGGCTCAATGTCCAGAGTGTGATAACAAATTGCTGTTCTGTAGTCCTAGTTCTGCAGAAATTGCAACAGCAGGGGTCTGGGAGCTCTGTTTTGGGTCCAGAGTAGGCTGAAAAGAGAATCTATGCTTTGGGGGGCCAACAGCCCCTCCAAACCAGCCTCCTTGGAGATGAGATGTCTCTGGTGGTTGCTTGCCCCAAAGGGATGGAATTTTAGGGTCATGTTATTTGACAAAGCTCAGACTCAGTCATCACTGAGCCTCGTCGTGGGAGTATTTCCATGACCCTCCCCTAGGGCTTCTGGGTTTGAGCCATGAAATCTCTTGGTGGCGTATCAGGACGCGTTTCACACAAAAATAATCAGAAGGCATCAGAGGCACCGTGTGCAATTATCACACAAAAATCGATTTCGTCTCTGAGACCAGCTGCCCAAATTCATTGTATGTATTTTAGAAAACCTGTTATGCGCCATTTGCTCTGAGAGTGACGCCACTGCTGAAACCATCTGTTGGTGTCTCCGTCTTGCAACAAATGAATGTATGATCAGGATATTTTTTTTAAAGATTTATTTATTTATGCAAGAACCGGGGTACAGGCAAGATGCGCGGGAGGGTGAGAGGATTCACCAGAGACAGAGTGGGGAACAGAACAGGCAGACTGATGAAATACACTGCTGAGGGGAGCAGCGGGTGAGACAGGAGGGATTCTCACCTGCCGGCCGGGATCGAACCCGCACTGCAGAGGCTGCAGACAGCTTTACAGGGTGGTGCTCAACCGTCTGCTCCACCAGGGAGTCCCGATTATCAGGATATTTTTGCAGTTGCAACACCCTTAACGTTGGGGAAGTGAGGCGTCTATACCGACTTCTGGTTCCCAGGGGGATGTCCCGGGGTGAAAACTACTTGCGTCTAATGAGAGAAACTGGGGCCATTGTAGACTGAGATGTTTAAAAGCTACATTCTGAAAAGGAAAAATAGCTGAGCCACATCTGACAGTAACAGATTCGTAGATGAACAAGCACAAAGGAGCAATTCACCCAGGACTCTGAGCTCTGGAAAGTGGACACACACAACTTGGCCTGAGCGCAAGGCTGGCTGGATTATAAATCCCGAGTTGCTGGGATTGTTGTGACAGGAAAACTCACACAGCCGAATCTGCATTCTGTCCTCTCCGCGTCCTTGATCTAAAAACAGAGAGAACTAGTTCACAAATAAAACTTTGGTAAAAGATGCTTTCAAGGAACTGTTGGCAATAATAATAAGATTTAATAAATTTTAATGTGCCAGTGAATATTTATGACTGAATTGCTGTCAGGCAGTCTATAGAACAATAACAAAATTCAATATAAAAATGAATTGTGGGGCCTCCCCGGTGGCGCAGCGGTTGAGCGCTGGGTTGCGAAGCTGCCCACAGCCTCTGCGGCGCCGGTTCCATCCCCGGCTGCTCCCCGGCCACCGGAGGAGGGTCCCACATGATGCGCAGACCTCTCCTGCCGCCCGCTGCTCCCCTCAGCAGTGTCCTTCGGTCCTTCTGCCTGCTCTGCTCCCCGCTCTGGCTCTGGTGAATCCTCTCACCCTCCCGCGCTTCTGACTGTACCCAGTGCTTGTATAAACAAACAAACAAACAAACAAACAAACAAATAAATAAATAAAAACATGCCTCTATTAAAAAAAATGAATTGTGTAACAGTGAAGACTGTGGAACAAGTGAACTGTACGGGGTTTGTGAATGAAGCATCTTTAATGAAGGAGGAAAGTGATCCCCATGTCAGCATCATCTGTTTTGTCTGTGTCTCCTCTCTGAGGTAGCTAATGACCCCACCACAGAGTCTTCATAGGAAGAACAGTGGGATCTTTAAGGGTTATAGCTTTAAATGGATGAATGGATTGATGAGAGATGGATGGAAGGATGGTGGATGGATGATTGATAGAGGATTGATGATGGATGGATGATGGAGGATGGGTGGATGATGGATGGATGATGGATGGATGATGGATGGATGTTGGATGGATGATGGATGATGGATGGATGATGGATGGATGATGGATGGATGATGAATAATGGATGGATGATGGATGGATGATGAATGATGGATGATGGATGGATAGATGATGAATGGTGGATGGATGATGGATGGAGGATGAATGATGGATGGATGATGGATGAATGATGGATAGATGATGAATGGTGGATGGATGATGGATGATGGATGGATGGAGGATGGATGGATGATGGATGATGATGATGGATGGAGGATGGATGATGGATGGGTGATGGATGGTTGATTGATGATGGATGATGGATGGATGGATGATGGATGGATGATAGATGGATGATGGATGATGGTCCCTCCATGACCCTCCACCCGGGAGCATGTTTCTGCTTCCCTGGGACACAGGGTGAAGCTTACGACATCAGAGCTGCCAACGGCAACATGGGCTCTGCCTGGCCAGTCTGAAACCGGAATGAGAATCACCCACGTGTTGGGAGCCAAGTCCGCTCACCAGGGTGGGGACCTTGAACAAGCTGGGGAATCACGAGCAAACTCACAGGAGACACTTTTCATCCCTTTTTCATTTCTCACACCTGGAGCTCACACTCTGTCAAAGAAGCATTTTCAGACATAACAGAAACACCTGCCACGGGGCTGGACGCCCATCCTGGCCTGGCTGGACCCGACTTACCGCCAGGGTGGACACTGCACGGCGGGTGTAGACTCTTCGCTGGCTTTGCTGTTTTCAATATAACTTCTCCAATGGCTCTGGGGTTTCTCATCACCGAGAGCGCTTGGGAGAGTCCCAGCTCCCCTCTGGTGACGAGAACAAGATGCGCCGTGGCTAACGAGAAACAGATGCTCAGGTTTGGGTGACGTGTCCTGATTCCTGGGGCGTAATGGCTTTGGGGCGTTCTCTGGTGAACAGGAGAGGGAGGGAGCGGCTCGTAGCTGCCTCCCCTGGAGGACCGTGCAGCATTGAGGGAGGGGGCTGCCTGCCGTCCCCCATGACTCACGTGCAGACCACAAGTACGTCCATGGCCTGCTCAAGGGTGTGGCATTCTCCCCCCGACTCACCCAGTGTTACGTGAACCCCAGACGGCGGCTGGTGCCTTGAGAAGACAGAAAATGGCGCCTCTCACCGGCTACTCTGGTCTTCAGCACGAGGATCTCTGATGACCGCCTCCGTGCCCGGTTCCTGCTGGTCCCATGTGGCCGCTCCTGGTTCCTCATCTCCTCACCTCCAGCGCTGACTCCGTCCCTCCAGCCCTTCCGCAGACCCCACCTGAGGAAACACCACCCTCTCGCCTCCGGCCCAGAGTCCACGGTCAAGCCCCCACTGTGGGCGGGCTCGGTCCCGTATCTTCCCAGAAGTCTTCTCCCTGGTCCCCAGAGCTCTTGACCTTCTTTTCTTTCTATTCTTCTGCCAACGACCTGCACCAACCATCAGCTGGGAAACTCTCCCCTCCACAGCCTCCTGCTCTCGGAGCTTACAGCCTGTGAATGGCCTTCTCCGCCACGCTTTCTCCGAACGCCTCCTGTCCATGCGTCCACACAGCTCTCCAAGCTGCGCCCAAACTGCCAGTTTCTGCACCAGCTGGACCTCCTGCCTCCATTGGGCCCCAGTAGCTGATAGGAGGGCGGGCGATAAGCAGGACCAGGAGGGCTTCCCGGAGTCAGGGTCCCTCTGCCTCTATTCCTCAAGGTAGGAAGGAGAAGCCCTGGTAAGCGTGGGTGGTCGGCTGCCGCAGGCAAGTCCTAGGGGTCAGCTGAGCCTGCACCTGGACAGGAAACAGCCCTGCATGTTCTCAAGGTCACCCCAAGCTGTGTCGGTCTTGTCTGCCAACTCCAGGCCCATCGTGCTTCTCACAAGCTCCTGCAAGTTGCACAAAGGCAGACGCAGCTTGTGGCGGTGAGCTCCCCAGCCCTCCCAGGGGGTCCCCGACTTTTGGACCCCCGGGGGACACTCTTCCTGCAGACCCTGGCTGGTAGCAGTGTAGACACAGCCCTCCCCGTGGTGCCCGGTGCCTGCCACGTTCCTCCAGCTCAATTCACGCGCTTTCATCCCAACCTCATGCTCCAGGATCCTCCAAGGAGCCCCAGCGCCAGCGCTCCCCAAAGAGAAAGCGATGACAAAAGCAAGCTGACCCACAACACTGCGGTTCTCCTTGTCAACCCCCTCTTTTTTAATTCGGGGTTTTTCCAGACTGGAGGCCCAAGAGGACGCTGGTTCCCTGGGAGTCCGGCAAGTGGGAGCCAGGATTGTGGGGTGGCTGGCCGCCAAGACATGCACACATCACTGAAAATCGCAGCTCAGCCTCCTCGCTGGCCAGGGGCGGGGTCTTAAGAAGAGGGCTCCTTGCCGGGCTGGGGCGATTTTCACGGCTCGTTTTCCGACCCCACCAAAGCGAAAGGCTCATTTTCCGACCCCATCAAGTAATGAGTGTCGTAAAGCAGATTTCATGAGGCAAACGCCTGCTGGACCCACAGCCCCAAGCCGGGATGAGCGGCACCTTCGCAAAGGTCTCCGGGAAGAGCTAATTTTCTCACTCTCCGTGCTCAGATGTGTCCCTGCTGGAGCTGACGTCAAGAGACTCGGGGCAGAGACGAGCGTCTGTCTCCTTGATGCTTCTCCCCAACTCGACCTGCGGAGAGTTCTGTCCTCGGTGGGATTGACTCCGCTTGATCTGCTGCCACTTTGGCTGGAGGGATCCAACATTTGACCGTGACGTAATCCCATTCTCGGTTACCATGTAGACATGACTGTTCCCTCCCATAAATGACAGTTCTGTGGGTCTCCCTCATGGTGCAAGGGGTTAAGATGCAGCCTGTGAGCCTCTGCAGCACAAGTTCGATCCCTGGCTGGCCAGGGAGCACCCCACATGGCCCAGCAGCCCTCTCCTGTCTCCCCGCTGCTCCCCTCACCAGCGTATTTCAGTGGATCTGCCTGTTCTGCTCCCCACTCTGTCTCTGGTGACTCCTCTCGCCCACCACACTTCTGGCCTGCACCCCAGTTCTTGTAAGCCTCAATAAATAAATCTTAAAAAAATAAATAATTGTCAGTTTTGTGTGAGTAGCTCAAAACCTACAGCAAATTGAGATGCATCATAAAAATAAACAGAATCGCCACGGAATTAGATGCTTGGAGCACCCGTGACGGTCAGTTTCTTCAAGTCGCACCGACTCGTCTTCCTTGAAATAATGTCAAGCATCAGGCTCCAAGCGGACAAAATCTAAATCATTAAGTTGGAAAATACAGTGTGGAACAAGGATCAGCAAGATGCTTGTGAATCTGTGGCATCCACGGGGTGGCCTCATGGCTCGGCGTGGCTGCTGTTGCTCCTGCCACCTCATCTACATCCAAGGAGCCGGAATGAGGAAGCAGTTAGGGGCAAAAGTGCCTGCTCCCAACTGAGTTAACTGCATTAACTCTTCCTCGGCAGCCTGAGGAATGTCCTCAGCTGTTCTGCTAACACCCAGGTGGAGTTTGTGTGTTAAACTGGGGGTTTTATCGCCCTCAGACAAAAGAAACTTGAATTCAATAGAGGATGGGCTTCTGCTGAGACGGCCATGAGCCAGACGCCAATCAGGCACAAGGAGTTTATTCAAATCACGGCTCTGAGGTCCTCAGAAGGAAAGCTCTAGAAGTTCCTTGGGGTTGGAACAACCCCCTCATCTCATTGCCCACACTCTGCCCGACTCTGTCCTTTTCCCTGAAACTCAGCAAGATGGCGCCAGGCGTCTCACGCTCTTCCTCCGTCCACGCACCCATGAACTTGAACGATGCACGCGATGATTATTTTCCTGGCAAAAGCTCGGTGTCATGTCCTCGGAAGAGCTCCGCCTGCCAGCCCGAGCAGGAACACCCCAGGTGTGAGAGGGCCCAGGTGCGGCCAAGCGGCGTTAGCCTCCGAGAATGTGTTCGTTGGCCCGTGATGAGCGCAGATGTGCCAACTGGGGGAAGCTCGTAAAAATGTCATTTGAGGGAAGAACGTTGCGAGCTTGTCCTGAGAGCGGCGAAGCGGCGGGGACGGAGTGAAAGCCGCCCCCGTTACCTGCAGAACGTGACGGAAACACAAAGTCGCTTAGCGCCGATCGTGCAGAAACAGGAGGCACAATATTTTTATTCAACAGCGAGGGCTGGGGAACCATCTGAAATCCTGGCAGCGCTGCCTAAAAATTTCCACTTGTCTCAGCCAGATGAGAAAAAAAGCAATAAATTAAAAAAAATAAAATAAAAGAGTGACGGTTACTGCACCAAGAAAAATACATCCACTGTGGCATCCCGGGAAGCGAGGCCGATGGAAAACACAGAATGAGGCCGGTGTCCCGGCCAACGTCCCGACGCAGAGGAAACTGGAGCAGGAGGAGGGGCTGAGGTTTGCAGGGAGGGTCAGTGCGTGGCCCTTGCTGGGATGGAACGAGGTGACTTAGTGTCTCGACGCTCGGAAGCGCTGGTCCGTCCCCACGCACCGTGCTGAGGCCCAGGAGAGATGGTTTCAAGGATCGTTCTGCAGCTGAGGAAGGGGGAAGACACGGAACGCTGTGATCTGCAGGCAGCTGAGAGGGGCTGGGGACCAGGCCGGGCGGGGCAGTTGGCCCCTGCTGACCTCCCTCCTGGTGTGGACGGGTCCTCTCCCTGTGTCTCTGCACCTCCTCTTCCTACGGGACCCTGTCCTGGGGGTCAGGATCCCCTGGGCCCCTCAGTATCCTTCCATGTGCTCTTTACAAACCCAGCTCCAAGCACAGCCTGGAGTTCCGGGGTCCTGGGGTCCTGGGGCCCCAGGGTTCTGGGATTCTAGGGTCCTGGGTTCTGGGGTGCTGGGTTCTAAGGTTCTGGGATTCTGCCCTTCACACCATTATCCCCTCGACCACATTGGCCCACCCTCTTCCTTCTGGTAACCACTATTTGGCCCCATAGTGTAAACACTTATTTGTGTTTTATTTAGCACATCCATTTGCTTGGTTTCTCTATAGACCTCATCTGTGTGGAATCATAGGGCATTTGCCTTTGTCAGGCTTGGCTCCCTCAGCATAATGTCCTCTAGGTCTGCACATGTTGTTGCAAATGGCAGGTGTTCTTGTTTTGGATGGCTCGGTGGCATTCCGTTGTCTGTATGGACCCCGTCATTAACATGTGTCTGTGGACATAATGCGTTATTAGGTTGCATGGATGGATGAATGGATGGATGGTGGATGGATGATGGATGATGGGTAGGTAGATGATGGGTAGATGGATGAGAGGTAGATGGATGGATGGATGTGTGGGTGGATGATGGGTAGATGGATGATGGATGGATGGATAATGGGTAATAGATGATGGGCAGATGCTTGATGGGTGGACGGATGGATGGGTGGATGGGTGGATAGGTGATGGGTAATAGATGATGGGTAGATGGATGATGGATGGATGGATGGATAATGGTTAATAGATGATGCATAGATGTTTGATGGATGGATGGATAGATGGGTGGATGGTTGGATAGATGATGGGTAGATGTTTGATGGGTGGACGGATGGATGGGTGGACGGATGGATGGGTGGATGGATGGATAGATGATGGGTAGATGAATGATGGGTGGAAGGATGATGGGTGGGTGGATGGATGGATGGATTGATGGGTGGCTGGATGGATGGGTGGATGGATGGATGGATGGATGGGTGGATGGATGGATAGATGGGTGGATGGATGGATGGATGGATGGATGGGTGGATGGATGGATGGGTGGATGGATGGGTGGATGGATGGGTGGATGGATGGATGGATAGATGGGTGGATGGATGGATGGATGGATGGATGGATGGATGGGTGGATGGATGGATGGATGGGTGGATGGATGGATGGATAGATGAGTGGATGGATGGATGGATGCATGGGTGGATGGATGGATAGATGATGGATGGGTGGATGGATGGATAGATGGGTGGATGGATGGATGGATGGATGGATGGGTGGATGGATGGATGGATGGATGGGTGGATGGATGGATGGATAGATGGGTGGATGGATGGATGGATGGATGGATGGATGGATGGATGGATGGGTGGATGGATGGATGGATGGGTGGATGGATGGATGGATAGATGAGTGGATGGATGGATGGATGCATGGGTGGATGGATGGATAGATGATGGATGGGTGGATGGATGAATAGATGATGGGTAGCTACATGAGGGGTAGATGAATGATGGGTGGATGGATGATGGGTGGGTGGGTAGATGGATGGATGATGGATGGATGGTGGGTGGATCACAGCTGCCCAGCCATTCGTCTGCATTTTGCTGAAATCGATTTCTGCATATCTAATTTCAAAAAAACAACTGCGCACAGTTCAAAAATATTTCCTAAATCCCTTCTTCCTCAAAAATAGCAACGACCATAAAAGGCAGCATGTGTGTCAGCTTAGTGAACTCAGAAAACTGGAAGCGTGGAAGCTTGGGGGGTGACTCCACTTCTGGGCACAGGCTCTTGCTCAGTCAGTAGGTGTCTATTTGCATTCTGTTTGGCTTTGCAGCTCCACTAGTTCCAGAAAGTTCTCAGATTCACATTTGCAAAGAGTTTTATAAGTAAGACTGGTGGTATTATTTTGTTTTCAAAAATTACTGCCTTCCTTGGCTTCCAACGTCCAAGCAGGGGGTGCTGGCTCCCTGAAGGTTTCCACGCAATGGGCTTCTTTGGAGGGAACCCCACTTCTGCGGGCTCTGTTCTCTTTGGAGGGTTCTCAGAGCTTGGGTTCCTTGCTGCCATGATGGCAAAGCCCCAGGGAATCCTGTCGCCTCTCTGTGTCCTGCTGAGACACCCCAAGAATGACCCCTTGGGTGCTTTTATCCCAGAGCTGACCCATCTGTGCTCCAGCCCGCTGGGCTGAAGTCGTGCCCAGGAACCCAAGCAGACAAGCGCGGGTCTGTCACGGGCATCTCCAGTGGATAAGAGCATCCAGGCAGCAAGATGGCGGCACGGGGCGCGCTCAGCCAGACCCTCAGCATCGAGCCTCTGGCTCTACCCTGTGCTTGGCCCAGAGCAGCCAGTGGGGGCGATTATGATGCGTGTCTCACGCTGGTCCCTGTTCAAGGTGAGGGAGTCCAGCCACAGGCCGCAGCCGGGGGTGCAGGGTTTGGGTGTTGGCATGAACTGTGCTGCCTGAGAGGTGTCAAGGGTGAAGCTTGCTGAGAAGCACTGTGGTCATTCTGTGTCTCAGTCTTCCACGAAGGCCTCAGGTGATTCAAGCTGCGTGGATGAGCTGCCCCTGGACGCCGTCCATGGTGACAAAATGAGGGGCTTGGATTCGGGGCATCGATTATGCCCCATGATGCCCACGTGGGCCATGTCCCTTCTCTCAGACCCTCTGCACACAGCTTTGGGGACCGTGGCTGGGTCATGGCCCGACGGCGCCCTCGGAGGCTCAAGGAGGAGGCTCCATGTCCCCCGTGAACTAGAGGGACCTCAGGTCTCCGTCTTCCCTCTAGAATAACCGCACCCCCGTGCAGGGCCTGCCCTATGTGTCTGCTGCCTTTTGGGTCAGGACCGAAGCTGCCGCGGGGCTGCCTGGGTTTGCTCCTTCCTGCTGACTTCCAGGCTAACGTGCTAGAAACGTCGCTGGTCCGGGTCCCAGCTGGCCGCGCCCCTCTGAATGCCCATCCCTGCGCCTTTGCACCTCTCTGGAGCTGACCTGCTGCTTCCCTCGGCGGCCACCACTCTGCGTGGCGGATGAGGCCGGCCCAGCGCGTCGTGATGGAAAACAGACCCCCTGTTCCCAGCACACGGCGTCGTGTTTATCCCATCAAGGGCCTGGTGCCGACGCGCAGCGGAACATAAAAATCAAGAGGAGCCACTTTCCTAGGAAGCTGTTTTGACAGCAGAGTCAGAGCAACTCCTGGAAAAATAAAAATCACCCCCGTCCCCGGGGAAAGCCTCCACCGCCTTCCTGGCCTGCCTCTGGCAGAGGGAGAACCACAGCCCTCAGCAAAGTCTTCATTTGGCGACTGCAGATGGGCCGCTGCCAGCGCGGGGAGAGAGGACGCAGCTACAAATGTTTCTTGTTAATTTCCAGGGCCGCCTGATCAGCGAGTGCCCTGCACCCCGACGCCACAGCCGCCCGCTCCGAGGGCCGTGCAGGGGCCGGCTCTGTCCTCCGGCCAACGGGGAAGCAACCCTGCATTTTTGCAAACGTTCGGATTCACCCTGTTCCATCAGCTCTTTCCACTTCACTTTTCAGGGCCCTGCGGGGCGCTCGCGCCGCCCTACGGGGTCCCCCGGAGTGTGGGTGACGCCGGCTGCTTCTGCGGCGTCTCGGGGCTGTGAGTCCCTACAGCTGGCATGAGCCGCAGGAGGACACAGGGACGGCCAGGCCCCTCCTGGTTGCGCTGGTTACACGTGCTTTTTATACTCCTGGTTGCACAAGCAGGCCCGGGCGGGGATGTCGCAATCCTCGCTTGCCGGGGCCATGATGCTGGGAGGGGCCGGCTGGCTCCGGAGCCAGGGACTTTCCAGAGGCTGGGAAGAGGCCACTGCAGGAAGCCGGGCCTGGGAGGCCGCCCAGCAGCCCCAGCTCCTTCTGCTCCCAGGGGTGGCAGGGAGGGAGGTGAAATCATCTCCCTGTGAGTGGTCTTTGCTGGGCACCCACCCGTGGGCTGTGACGGGGCGACTGTGTCCCAGAGGGAACTTGGCAATGTCTCCAGTGTCTCCAGTGTTTTTGTTGTCAACACTCAGTGGGAGGTGGGAGCTCCTGGCATCTGGTGGGTGGAAGCCGGGGCTGCTGCTTAGCATCTTACAGGGCATGGGATGCCCCTCACAGAGGCGTTCAGCCCTGAATGCCCGCAGTGTTGAGGTGCAGGAAATCTTTCATCCACCTACCCATCCATGCACACGTCCAATCTTCTGTCTGTCCATCCAGCCATCCACCCTTCCATACTTCCTTCCATCATCCATCCAGCATTCAACATCCATCCATCATCTGTCCATCATCCATCATCCACCCATTATCCACAATCATTGACCCATTATCAGCCATCATCCATCCATCATCCATCCATCCTCCATCATCCATCCATCATCCATCCAGCATCCAGCATCCATCCATCATCTGTCCATCATCCATCATCCATCCATCATCCATCCAGCATCCATCCATCATCCATCCAGCATCCATCCATCATCTGTCCATCATCCATTATCCATCCATCATCCATCATCCATCCATCATCCATCCATCATGTGTCCATCATCCATCATCCGTCCATCATCCATCCATCCTCCATCCAGCATCCAGCATCCATCCAGCATCCATCATCCATCCATCATCCATCCAGCATCCATTATCCATCCATCATCTCTCCATCATCCATCATCTGTCCATCATCCATCATCCATCCATCCATCATCTATCCAGCATCCATCATCCATTCATCATCTGTCCATCATCAATCATCCATCCATCATCCATCATCCATCCATCCATCATCCATCCAGCATCCATTATCCATCCATTATCTGTCCATCATCCATCATCTGTCCATCATCCATCATATGTTCATCATCCATCCATCCTCCATCCATCATCTGTCCATCATCCAACCACCATCCATCCACCATCTATCATCCATCCATCATCCATCATCCACCCAGCCCCACCCGATACCCATCCATCCATTTATCTTTTCATCTTTCCATCCATCCATTCACTGAGTCTCCATCCATGTTTTTCAATGTAGTCCCTACCCGCCCCCACCCACAAACACACACACACACACACACACACACACACACACACACATCTATCTGCCATGTATTTAACTATCGTCTCTTCCCATCTGTCCATCTATTAATTATCTACATGTCCAACTATCAAACACCTACGTCGCCATCTATGTTTCCATGACATATCACACACCCCCTGACCATCTCTGCATATACACATGCCCGTTACGTGTGACACCAATTTTGATTTAGCCTTTTAAGTCAGATCACCTCATCCACAAATGGAGTCTTATGCTTGGGGAAAATGAGGAAGAAAAATATTGAATTAGAGAAATTGCTATAATTCCTATGAATTTATATTTTTAAACCGGTTGGGCTTGGATTGAATGTGACATAGAAAACCTGACCTCTGAGCTTCCGCGGCCCACCAGGCCAGGCCTTCAAAAGTACCCGGAATAATCTACAATTGGGAAGAACTCATAAAATGCTTGTTGTGCTTTTTTTTGCATGCATTTGGCTTTTATGGGAAGAGACTCGATGATTTGTTTCTCGTTGACGAACTCTGGAAAAGTTGTGTCATCTTCATCTGCAGGGCGAGGAGAGCACTGATGAGGTTTATCAGCGAGCTGTGACTAAGGAGGCCCCACGCATCTACATGGACGAGAAGAAAGAGAAGCAGATAAACAGGATCACCCGGGGAGAGATTAATTGATACATGAACGATGATCAACGGCGGATGAACCCGTAGAGCCAGGGGTATTTTCTGGACATTTCTTCCAACTGGATGACTCTTCTAGTTGACCTTTGGGGTCTGGCTTCCTTCATGCAGCATGGACGCCTCTGGTAGCATTTCACTCCTTTTATTTGAAAATCAGCTCTGGCTGAGTTTTATCTGGACAATCTCTGAGTCTCCTGGCGAGAGCCTGGAGGAGCAACTTCTCATCCATCCTGGCCACACGCTGATGCCCCATGAAGGGACCCCCAAGTTCCAGAGGGGGTGCAGGTGTTTTTCATTCATCCATTTGCTGATCAATTCCCCCACCGCCTGCTACAATTAAGAGAAACCCGCAGGCTCTCATCCATGTCATTCCTGATAATAGCGTCTTCCACGGGCTGTGGTGGCAGCTTGGAGGCTGGGGTTGGTTTCAGCAACACCCCGAGGTTTAAATTACACACCTGCCTGCTCCGTCTGGCTCCCTGGACCTGCGACTTGATTCTCCCACTCTTGAAACTCAGCGAGGCAGATGGAAGGAAGTCCCAGGCCACCTGCTTGGGATTATCTGATCCGCGGGGGTCGAAGGGGAGAGTTTCCTCGGCTAGTGTAAACGGTGGAAGATCTGTAGGGAAACTCACTTTCCTCGACAGGCCTGCGCTCCCTTAATTTGCTCAGTGCCCACGTCCCAGTTGGTCTTGATGTGACTAAATTTCCCTGAGATAACCATCAGCATGTTTATTTATTTTCGTGGTGGTTTGTTTTTGCGTTGAGATAACATTGGTTACAACACCGTGTGTGGTTGAGGCGGGGAAATTCACGCCGGGGCACCCGTAGGTCCTGAGTGTCTTAATTCTCTCCCTGCAAGGTCAAGGAAAAAAGTTTAATTGTCATTTACATGATTGGCCTATTTTGGAGACGTTTTAATGATGTTCGATATTGAATAAGATGTGTGGAAAATCAGGGCATTTTGTAAAACTAAATCTTCTGTACATCGAGGGGCAAAAAAGCGTGGGCTCTTTGCTCATTTCTAGGAAGTCAAAAGTCTGATTTTCTCCTAAAAGAAAGAAAGATCAGGAGATTCTTTGTTCCAACTTTAGAAACCATTCAAACTTCATGAGTTTGCTGTTTTGATCGTAATTTAAATCTCTTCCAGATTTCTACCCTCAGAAAAAAAAAATATGGCTTCATGCTCTCAGCGAGGAAAGATCAAAATAGTATATTAAATAGTCTCCAAAGACCTCTTGTACATGTAAAAAATATTCAGTGAGTTAATATAAAATAAATCAAAAACAGACCGAATCGCCCTCGGATTACACAAGCATTTAAGCATGAAGAAGATGAGGAACTAGAGCTGGGAGATCAATGAAAAATTATCAATGACCCAAAGGGAACCGTTTAAAAATCGCAATTACAGTTCAGACTTCTCCCGGCAAATGCGAGGCTGCTACAGGCTCAGTCTGCAAACAGATGGGGTCATGTCTTCTTCCTTCTTTCCCACCATGTGGAATCTTGACTTTGCATATTTTCAGGGCTTTGCTGAAAACCCAGTGAAGGGGTAACAGTTGAGGAAGCACGATGGATTAGTGAGGAGGCCATCTCACAGCCTCAAAGTCAACCCGTAAGCAAAGGAAATCCTTTGTAGACAGAAAAATCCCTTTCATTTTGCCCCACTTCCCCTTTTGCAAGGGAGATGACTTTAGAAACTCAAGCTCTCCAGGCTCTGGGCTCCCCTCTTGGGAAACATGTGCCCTTGTGAGGATGTGCTGCCACCGGCTGGTACCACCTGTCTACAATCCCCTTTTCTTGACATCCCTGCTGATGCCCAGAACCGATGGTGAGTTTCTCCTCCCTCCGTGTCAGAACTAATTATAAACACAAAGGATTTCCTTTGCTTAGTAATTGACTTTGAGATAGTAAGATGGCTTCCTGCCTAATCCACAAAATCAGCAGGAGAGTCTCCAGGTTTCCATGGAGTAAGTTGTTTATTTGAGGACCCACATCCGTTTCTATCGCTGCCTAATAAACAGCTGCAGCACAGAGCAGCTCTAACAGCCGTTATTTCATTAGAACATGTTTCTGGGATAATTTAGCCTGATTAGCAAAGTAGATCTTCTGTTGGTCTTACTTATGGATGGATGGATGGATGGATGGATGGATGGATGGATGGGTGGATGGATGATTGGATGGATGGATGATGGATGGATGATGGAGGATGGATGGATGATGGAGGATGGATGGATGATGGAGGATGGATGGAGGATGGATGGATGATGGATGGATGATGGATGATGGATGGATGATGGATGGATGATGGAGGATAGATGGATGATGGATGGATGATGGATGGATGGATGGATGGATGATAGATGGATGATGGATTATGGATGGATGATGAATCGATGATGGTAGATGGATGGATGATGTTTGATGGATGGATGGATGGATGGATGGATGGATGGATGGATGATGGATGGATGATGGATGATGGATGGATGATGAATGGATGAATGGATGATGGATGGATGATGGATGGATGATGGATGGATGATGGATGGATGATGGATGATGGATGGATGAATGATGGATGGAAGGATGGGTGATGGATGGATATATAGATGGAGAGGACCTCCCAAGCTGAAGTCCATGCACATACATGAACAATGGAGCTGGTGTTGGTGGGGCCTCCTCTGTCATGGTTGGTCACAACAAAGAAGCAACAATTGTTGTTTCTTCTATGATGCTGTCAGGACGCTGGACTGATGGACAGGCATGTGAGTGAGTTAGATCAGCCAGATGATGGCTTCCATGTGAGTGACTGACTCTCAAAAGAGTCCTGCCCAAGTTGCTAATGCAGAGAATTATGAGCAAGCACAGGGCTTATTAAAACGAAATCATGAAATTCAGAGTTGATTTCACAGTGATTCAGAAACAGCCACAAAAGGAAGCTAGTTGGTGCTATCATGAAGCTTAAAACAAACCATATGGCTTTGAAATGGAGCCACGTAGGGAGAGAAATGGGGTCGTTACTGCCAGATAGAGACACGGTGGCCCCTGGTAAGCTGGAGCCCAAGAGAAAATCAATAGCCTGTTTTGATCACGAAGACAAACCAATACCACGCCATCCTGACTTTGGAGAAGGCCTGGTTTTTCAACCTGGATGCTGTTGACATTTGGGGTCAGAGAATTCTCTGTCCCCAGTCTATTTATAGCCGCATTCTTGACTTCTGTCTAGTAGACTTTCTCCGGCCCGAATTGCTCCACAGAGTCGTTAGTGTAAAAATACTTGTGTCTTTTGAACCTACTACCATTCAGGATGACTCGTTACCTGGCAAGAGATGCCAGAAACGGCCTCGCGCAATGTAATGGAAACAGAGAAATGGTTTAAGTGGGTTCTTTTTCTTGCTTCCAGCAGGAGTGTTCAGTCCAGTGATATTTCTGTATGAGGCATGGGCCAAATTATATTCTACTCTGGCGATAAATATGTGGTGAGCCACGTGACGACGGTCCCGTTGGCTCCGGACCACATCAGAAGGCGGTCCCTATAGACAGTGTAGCTCTCCCTATAGGAGGTGCGCTGCCTAGCTTTGTGCGGCCACACTGTGTGATGTTCACTCAACAGCCAAATCGCCAGCTGTGCAATTCTCAGGACACATCCCCATCGCTAAGCAACGCAGCGTGTTTATGGAACGGTCGCCCGTACCTCCTGACATTCCTGGAATGAGAGAAAGGCCGCAGACAGTAAGTGATTTTCCAGATGGAGAAATGGGGGTGGAGGAGCTGGGGAGTTGTAGACAGAGCACGCGATGTGCTTTCATTCACCGCGGATCCAAGCGTTGGTGGATGTTCTCCCAGTGTGTGCCAGCACCGGCTCTGGGCTCTGAGGATGGCGGGGTGAGTGAGGCGGACAAGAAGCCTGAGTTTGTGGGGATCACAGGAATAGAGAAGACGAGGAATAAGACCTCATTGCCCTATAAAAACCAAGATGGCCACGTGGGGAGCTGGCATGGGGTAGGGGTGGATGTACCGGCACGTGGAGATTCTAGTTGTGAAAGTCTTTCCAGTAAGACTCAGAGATGTGACTGAATGTTGCTGGGGTGACTGCGGAGAAGCTGGGACCAGGCTGTCAAGAATTTTGATAGCCCTGTCCTGTAGATCCCTACAACATTGACACTGGCATTGACTAACAAGATGTGGTAAAAACCAACAATTTTATACGGTTTTAGATGCTATATATCCCTTTAGATGATGTTATGCTGATGGATGCATTTCTCCAAACTCTTAAAATGGACAACGTTAGAGGGAATATTAACTGTGGACTGCGGGTGACAATGACGTGTCTTTGTGGGTTCATTCTTGGTCAATGACGCACCAGCCTGACAAGGAATATTGATAGTGGGGGGGGGCTGTGCACTTGTGGGGCAGGGGTTATATGGGAAATCGCTGCAGGTGATTCAATCATGGCTTTTCTTTAAAATCTACCAACTCTATGGAATTCACAAGTGACATCAACGCCAGCAGAATGGTTTCTGTGAAGAGTTAGATTGTGCTCAAGAGTGAGATATACATTGTCTGTAAGTCTATGTTATGTAGATATTTTAGCTTAAAATTTGTATGCAGGGATTTATCCATGTTTTAAGACACAACATATGTTTGTTAGATAGATAGGTAGATAGATAGATAGATAGATAGATAGATAGATAGATAGATAGATAGATAGGTGAGTGGATGGATAGATACATGGATGGATGGATGGATGGATGGATGGATGGATGGATGAATAGATGGATAGATGATAGATAGATAGATAGATAGATAGATAGATAGATAGATAGATAGATATGGGTGGATGATAAATGGATATATGGAAGGATGGGAGAGAAATGGATGATAGGTGATTGATAGACAGACATACATATATAGATGAAGGATGGGATTATGACTGGATAATGGGTCAATAATTGTGGATAATGGGTGGATGATGGATGATGGACAGATGATGGATGATGGACAGATGATGGATGGATAATGGATGCTGGAAGGATGATGGATGGATGATGGGTGGATGATGGATGATGGATGGATAATGGGTGGATAGATGGATGATGGATGACGGATGGATGATGGACGGATGGACGCTTGCTTAGATGGATGGTGGATGGATGGATGGATGGTTGTATAGATATCAACAGATGAATAGATAACTGATTGATAGATGGATAGATAGATGGTAGGATAATGGGTATAATAGATAATTGATGGATGGAGAGATAGATACAACTTTTGCTCAAGGCTTAAATGCACGTATCATACATACACATATGCACATATATGTATATATGTTTCCCACAAAATCTAATTACACGCAGCATATATGGGTCCGCTTACATGCTGGTCTACATTTTAACTTACATTTCAGAGTCTCTGTTCCTTGACCCTGAGCTGCACCGGCACCAAAGGACAGGAGACCCCTATCTGTCATGACCCCCAGAGGGTGCTTGACTTAGTATTTCCTCTAATAAAGGGGGGTTCTTTCCCGGAGCCCAGTCTCGGGACATCCAGGGAAGGTGCCCACATGGGCGGGGGGAGTCAGCAGCAGGAATCTGGCAGCTGCCCTGCGGGATGTTCCCGGTCCACACTCATGCACTGGGAATGAGGGAGTGTGTTTGAGGGATTAGGTCACTCTCCACACAGCTGGCCCTACGTGGTATCTGTGAACAGCATCCTCGCAAGCCTCAAGGTTCTGCAAGATCTATCTGCAGTGGAAGCAAATTTCTGAAACGGGAAGGTGGGGGCGGGGGGTACATCTGGGTGACTCATGGACGAAGAGAGCCGAGTCCGTGGTCTTGTCACCAAAGGCTACAGCTGGCGTCAGTTCAAGGTGCTCCGGTTAACTTGTGCCACGTGGAATCCATGAACAGAGGGAAACTCAGGCCGAGGCCGCTCGACTGGGAGCAGGTGATCCCTGGGAGGCGTCAGAAACCCACGGCAGGACTGCAGAGAGGGCGTCTCCTGGGAGGGAGCCCCAGAAATGTCACCGTAGGAGCCCCCAGGCGCAGCCAGCCAGGCAGGTGGGCTTGTTTGTACCCAGAGACGTGCCGAGTCAACGTGGGTGGCAAAGTCACATTGCCCACCAGGAAAGCATGAAGCAGGTGCAGGAAAAAGAAACCACGTCACGTGGGTGCCGTGGAGGACAGGATGATGTCACCGCAAGAATGTTGCTAGAATAACAAGCCACGGTCATCAATGTTGAGGGGAGCAGGAACGGACCCCTGTCTCAGGGCTTTGCCCCGAAAACTACGACCCACACGGCTGCGTTCTCTTGGAAACTGGAAGCCACTGGTGTTGCCGTGGCCCCGTGTGTCTCCAAGAGTGACCCCTCTCTGCGGGTTTTCACGCCTGCCGCATGTAAAACGCAGCTTCAGCGCGCACGCTAGAAAGGCAGCGCGGGTCTCTGGCTCGGAAACGAGACGTGGGTCCTGTATCCCATCATTGATCTCACCTGGGAGTAGTTTTGGGCAGGAGTGAGGAGGGTCATTCTGCGCTGGCCCTTACCAGATCGTGGGCATTTTTTTAAATGTTTTTTCTGTGTTTCGACCTGTCACGAGATCATCTGGAAGGAGGAGAAATTCGGGAGGAGATAAGGGGGTGTGTGCACACCCCTGCCCCGCGAGGGCTTTCTGGACAGAGAGCATATTAGGACACGTGGAATTCCGAGTGGTTTTGGCGTCCACGGTGCACCCCTGGACAGAACGAGGGGGCTGTTGTGAATAAGTCAGGAGGAGAAGGACAGATCCGGATGGTTTCACACACACGTGGAGGCCGGAGAATAAAACAGACTCGGATCAAACCAAACCAGTGACAAACCCTGAGAATCTGAGTGTGGGACGGAGGCCACCAAAGCGGGGGATGGAGGCCACCAAAGCAGGGGACGGAGGCCACCAAAGCGTCCACTTCAGGGAGGAAGTGGGGACGTGGGGTGTGTGGAGAGTGGTGGAGGGTGACGATGCCTTGGTAGAGGGTGTGGTGTGGGGAGATGAGTGTCAGAGGGTGGTCCTGTACCCCTAAACCATATAGACTGTTGCCAACCACTGTTGCCTCCATAATAATGTTTAATGCCATGCAGGTGTACTGGGTCCATCATTCTGGGGCAAAGCGCATTTCGAGGTGGTGTCCATCAGCTGCCCCATGCAGCTGCGGTGGGTTTGGGGGACATCTTCGTGGGGTTTAGTGAGACCTCGTGAGCTGGAGGTACCCACATCGCCTACTGCTACTATGGTGGGGTGGCTGAGTCAAGGTGGCTCACTCTTGGGAGTGTGTGGACTGTCCGTGACTCCCCGTGAGCCGAGACATCTATTCGTCACCACTGCTCACACGAGGGGGCACACAAAACCCCAGGCCTTCACGTGGAAGGGTTAGAACCCCTTTCCTGCAGACGGGGCTGCAGAAAAGAGAGAAAATGCTGAAGAAATCAGTTTCTGTCCAACCGTGTCCCGGTCACCGATGATCTCTGGGGTCTGTACCCCACAGCCTGGCTTGTGGACATTCATCACGTTGCAGTCAGCCCCAAGGCCCGTGACCAAAGCTCGAGGACGCATGGCTTCGAGCTGCCCTTGGTCCTCGACAGCAGCCGGACGCGGCGTGGGCTCAAGTCTTCCACACTGTCCATCTCCAGAAGCACCAGTGATCGGAGAAAGCGTCCCTTGATGGAGTGACCGGCTGGAGCACTGGTAGGTGCGATGGGTTGACCAGTCGCCTCTACGGAAGCGCCTCTCAGCAGCCCTCAGTGGACATTGCTCTTGTCGCGGCTGACGGGACGCGCCCACGTCTCTCTGCACAGTCTCAGCTCAGCTGTCCGCGCTGGACGCTCGGCGGCCTCCCACAGCTGGCCAGCGGCCTGCTCGGCCTTCGCAGCTGGATGTCGCAGCCCTGAGTCACCGCGTCCTTGGGAAACACAACAGCTGCAGAGACCGCAGGAGCAGAGTCGGGGAAACAGCTGGAGCCGGAGCCAGGACCTGCGTCCTCTGTCCCAGCGTGGATCTGGCCCCTCCCAGGACTCGACTCTCATCAAACCCGAGCCAGGCCCTTTTCCGGACCCTCCGCGCCCAGAACGGGGCCCGGGGCTTTGCAAGCGGCAGCTGTTCGGTCGAGAGCCGCCAGCAGGACTTGCCGGCGTGGGATGCTCTTCCGAGGCCCCGTGGCCAGCGGCTCATCTCGCCGAGGTCAGGGGTCGGTCTCCACTGAAGGCCCCGGCCCCCCAGGCCAGCGGGCTGGACGCGCAGAGCTGTGTTTACATTGCTCAGCTGGGAGAGCAGACTTGCTTCCCAAAAAGATATTTTTCTAGTCCCCTGCCGTGACCGCACTGTCCACGATGAAGCACCCCCCGCCCCCCGCCGCCCCCTGATTTTCTTCGCATCAGCAACTTTCCGTCCAGCAGGATCTCATCAAAAACATGTTGAATTTTCTCTGGAGTTCAAGGACCCGCAGGGATACTTTCCCCCTTAGTTTCTCGATTTCCTTTTTCAGAAAACAGACTTTCCGAAGCTGCGTGAACAGAGAAAGGACGACGGATTCCTGTCACCCCGCGGGCACAGCGTGCGGCAAAATGCCTGCGTGGAAATGGAGCACATGCCCAGTAACGCATGTGCCAGGACGCGGAGGCTCACGGGTGAACATCTCCACCTTCTGGGTCACGCGGAAGCTTGACCTCAGATGCATCGGTCTGCAGACTGGCACAGGTGGCTTCGGGCAGCCTCACGGCCCTGAGGGTGCCAAGGGAGTCAGACTCCACCACGGGCACCTAACAGAAGGTGGCTCAGGACATTTCTGCGCAAGGACTGACATGGGGGGCGCACTCAGACCCCCAGAGCGGTGCAGATGTGAGGGACAGTGACGCCAGCTCCGCCAGCTCCCGAGCAGGGCTGGCACGGGCAGTAGTGCTGGCCAAGACTCAGGACTCGGGAGAAAACAGCAAAGGCTCCTCCCGGTGCAGACGCGGGCGAAGGCGGAGGCCAGAGACGCGCACAGATGGGGCGACGCACGGAGGAGGGAGCCTGAGGCTCTCGGGCACACCCTCGGGAGGCCGGCGGGGACCACGAGGCAGGTTTTGCTCCAGAGAAGACGCCCAGCCGTGCCCACCGTAGGGGCACGGTCGGGGCAGACCCGGGTCCAGGCCGCGTTGTGCAGACAGAGAAGACCCCAGGGTCCCCCTAGACGCTCCTGGGGACAGAGCTCGTGCTCAGCCCTTCACGGAGGCTTCGTGGCAGCTGGAAGCTTCGTGGAAATGAGGGAAAAACCACGTGGCACGAGGTCAAGACAGACAGAACCTACTAGCAACGGTTCAGTCACCCACACAGCGTGTGCAGGGACCCGGTTCTGCAGAGACGCAGGCTGGAGACCCGGCGCCACGCTCGGTCACATTCGGGGTCTGGCTCGGGGCGCCAGCTGGGCTGCAGGCGGAGCCCCCACCCGTGTGGACCACGTCCCTGGTTTCCCGTGACATCACGTGATGGCGTCGCCGTGGAGAGTCTAATTCCTGCAACCCCAAAGGGTTGTTATTATGAGGGGAGCACTGCTGGAGGCCGTGTGGGGATCACGAGAGTCCTGCCCCCCTCGCTGGGCTGCAGCGTGGCTGGTGACTCTGGAGGCCGTTGTTTTGCCGACGGAAAATGTCACGAAAAACAGAAACCCCGGCCTGCATGAATGGAAGGTGCTTTTCTTGGCCCAGAACAATAACGTCCACCTGGGCAAACAGCAGGCGCGCAGGGAAGAGCCGCTGCTTCTTACTTCAGAGTCTCCGAGACAATAGGGAGGGAGGCGGGTTTGTTTTTGCCCTCGAAGGAAACCCACCGGCGCGGCAGGGTGACACGTGAGACTGTGTGTCCACAAGGGCGTCCGGAGAGGTGAGACCCCAAGAGGGGTGTCTGGGGGCGCCCACGTCGCAGACGGACAGGCTTGTGGTCACTCTCCGTGGAGGAGAAGCTCAGCGGGGCTCTCCGCACGGGGACGAGCTGGACGAGTCCCCGACGAGCGTCCTCCCCGACACGCACGGGGTCAGGAGGTGTTTTCCCTCCAACTCGGCCGCCTCGGCGGTGAAAGCCAGGCCGCAGCAGGCCACCTCGTGCTCAGGAAAGCCCCAGAAACAGGTGTTTCCACCTCGCCAGGGTGTTGCCTCCTCACCAGGGTGTTCCCTGGGGGTTCAGGCGGTTTAGCCTCCCTCCAGCCAGAGCACGCGGCGACTGCAGGGGCTTATTTCTCTCACCGACACTCTGGAACTGCTCCCTCGCGGACGGCTGCTGGGCGCGCACAGGAAAACACTAGCTGAGTGCGGGGCCACGACATCGGACCCACGCACCCCGCAGGGCAGCGCGGGCCGTTCACCCGGATGCCAACGGAACTGGGCTGTTCTTCTGTCAAAGTGATGCCAAAGCCACACTCGCCAAAGCCAGGGTGTTTGAAGACCCGCTGTGCTCTGAAGTGAGGCCCGCGGCGGGCCCAGCCGACGTCCACGTCCTCACAGCGACACCGTGGAAAGGGAAATGGACGTACCTGCTCGCGGCAGGCAGCGGGGAGAGCTGCGGAGTCTTGAAAGCGACGCCCGGAATATGGCATTTGGTGGCCGGCTGTGTTTCTGTCCGTGCCTGGCTCTGCGTGTGTGCACCGCCCGTGTGCGCTGCTGAGCAAACAGTCACCGGCGGAAGACGTGAGATCCCGGACCCCACGCATTGTTCGGGTGACAGTCGGCGGACACTGCACGGTTCCAGGATCCGCAGGTGACGCTGACGTCATTTATAGACACCAGGTCGTCCTGAAGGCCCATGATGTGGTTCAATCAGGCCGAGTCTGTCCATAGCTGACGCCTGTGAAATAAACTACAGAGGCCCCCGAAGACCAGAGGGCTCTTCTTATAAATGTGCTTCTGTCTCTGTGTCTCTGATTTTCAGTCTCTCTCCCTGGTCCCTTGATGTTCAATGAACAAAAAGGAATTTGGGGGCCTTGCTGGTGGCACAGGGGTTGAGCACAGCACTGTGAAGCTGTCTGCAGCCTCTGCAGCACGAGTTCCATCCCCAGCTGGCCAGGGAGCTACCCACATGGCACGGCAGACCTCGCCTGTCTCCCTGGAGCTACCCACAGGGCACGGCAGACCTCGCCTGTCTCCCTGGAGCTACCCACAGGGCACGGCAGACCTCGCCTGTCTCCCTGGAGCTACCCACAGGGCACGGCAGACCCCTCCTGTCTCCCCGCTGCTCCCCTCAGCAGTGGATTTCAGTAGATCCACCTGTTCTGCTCCCCACTCTGTCTCTGGTGGATCCTCTCATCCCCTGCATCTCTGGCCTGCACCCCAGCTCTTGTGTGCATCCAAAAATAATCTCTAAAAAGAAAAAAAAGAAGGAATTTTGGTTAGAAACCTGGTTTCCTTCATCAGAGCTGCTGACTGGCCTCATCAGATGTTTTGAAAAGGCCTGAGATGATTCCTTCTGTGGGTAAACACGCTTTTGACGTCGGGTTGCTTGTTAATTTTTTGTTAGGTCGCCCGTCGCACTTGGCTCACAAAACACCCTCTCCTGAGGCTTCAAATCGTGACTCAGTTGAACCCCGATATTTCTGCATCTCCGCCGTCACGTTCTCCGGGTAACACAAGTTCATTTTCGCTCATTTTTTTGTTGTTTTTTGCAATTGAATCCATTTGGGGCCAGCGTAGTATTCGGGACACACAACAGCTCCAACCAGTGTCAATTTTAGGCTCCAGTCTCTCTTCCGTGCCCCAACTGGATGACAATAACAACATCTTTGAAACACATGCATGAAGACTCGCCACGGACTTGAGATGCACTTTAAAAATAAAACTTCCCGTCAACTTCCGGGGCTTTCTGCAATAAGCGAAAACATATGAGCTTCTCAGATGACACAGGCCACGCAGAGCCCAAAATAGATTCTAAAACGATCTGGCTGGAGGCCTCGACAGACCAACGAGCCACTTTCACAGCTGATAGCCCCGTTAAAATCATCAAAATGTCATGATTCTTCTTCTCCCCATTGCGTGCCCAGGTGGAGTCACCCGATCCCCTGGGATTACCTGGCGACAGAGCCGAATGCCGTGAAAATTTCCCTCGAAATCTAGAGTGATTTGGGTTGAGTTTTGGACGATTATTCTTCTGTTATGAGAGCTGTGGGTCCTGTGTCTATGTCCAGGAATTTAATTTGCTCTTTTCTCTGCGATTTCCTTGGGCATTTCGATAATTTAATGCAGAACCCGTGTTTCTCTGCCCCACTACGGCGGACGGAAGCCCTCGCCAGAGGAGTGAGCGAAAAGCAGGTGTTGGGCACCGATCAGATCTCACCTAACCGACGTCTACACTGTTGCATCGGGCAGCACCGCACTGGTGAAGAAACGGGCGTCGTGGGTCGGGCTGCACAATGCAGGACGCTGTTGAAGAGCCAGATCCTGCCTTTTTTATTGATAGAAGAATCATCCAGATCCATTACGAGGGGCAGGAGGACAGAGAGAAAATCGAGTGGGTGTGAGGCGAGAAAATGTGCTTTGTCGTCTTGGTATCAGGGGCCATGATTCTGCCTCCAGGCACCTGTCACCTGCTTGACGACTCGGGACTGTCATTGAGATCAAGCTCCAGGTCCAGCCAGGGTTTCAACCTTATCAACAGGCGTCCACTGAGCAGCCTCTGGGGCCCCTTGTTACACATCAGTCCTCACCCCCCGGGTGTTGCCCGTCATACCTCGTGATGCACAACCTTCCCAGCCTGACCCAGCTTTGTGCTCTTGGTTGATTTCAAAGGCCCCTTGCAGGGCTGGGCTCCTGTGCCTAACTGACCAGGCCCTTCTGACCTTGCTAAGGTTTACAACTGCAGGTAGCAAAATGGTGGCCGACCAGACAGCTTAGGATTAGCAGACCCGCACGGCACTAGCTCCGCTGTTGTTGAGAAATGAGCGTTGCGGAGCCCACACAGTGTGTGTAGAATGTGCGAGGAGTCACTGCGCCGGGCGAGGGCCACACGGGTGGAATGTTCTGCTCTCCTGTGAGGGGCGTTAAATGCAAGACAGAACCAGCTCAACCCCACGTGCCGGCGTCCTGGCCTGACTGGGACGGTCATGCAGAAGATGAGGAGAGAAGGTGTTGGATAGACTTGTGTGGCAGGTGGCCAGCTCGGGGCGGGTGTGGGCAGAGAGGACATCGTGGCACAAACACAGACACCAGAACCAAAATCCTCCAACGGCTGCCATGTTTTCAAAGATGGCGGTCATGGTCTACTTGGGGCCATTATGACAAAGAAGATGAAGCCATTACAGCATCACCATCGAGGAGGCAACACACCCAGTGGACACCAGAGGACTTCGGAGGATGCGCCTGTGTACCGGGCAGCGCTGCTTCATACCCGGTTGGACAAGCACAGGCGTCGTCCCTGCTAAACCAGAATCCCGGTGCCCGGGACTTGGGGGCGTTGGAGAAGGGGCAGCAGCTCCTTCACAGAAGCCACCTGTAGGTGCAGACCCGGGCTCCCAAGAGACCAGCAATCAGCAGAGATGAGCAGGAGTCCCTTGCTCTGGCGTGTTTCTCTTCCCCACTTTAACGAATTTTCTCACCTGCCTGCAGAGGCGGCTCTGCCTGTGCCGCGGGCTTTTCCCGCCTCGGATCCCTCGTGTAGGAGGGAGTCACTCGGTGAATTTTATCCCCGGGACCAGCACCCCAGTGCGGGCTGAGATCTGACTACTCACGTTATTTATGCCACTGCAGATGGCGGGATTTTTCCTTTTTACCGTTTATGCCGGTTGCACCAGGTACGCGTTGTTCTCTGTGGAAGACAGTGGTGGGAGGGAGCAGAGAAGGCTCTCAGGGTCACACACAACCCCAAGGGAGCCCCCAACCATGTAGGTGAAGCTCACCTGCGCCAGGTGAGGCTCAGGCAGATCTGGAGTGGAGGGCAAGACAGGAACCAGGGTTCTGTATGGGAAGAGCAAGGCCTGTGTGGCAACCAGGAAGCCTTCCCGTCCCCAGGCTTGCGACTTAAAGTTTAAATAATGATGCGTGTCCGTTATGCGCCCATAAAAGTGGAAAACGCTAAAGATTAAAAGGCACAAAAAATGTGTGTGGGAGTAACTTCATGAAAACAATAGAAAATGACATCATCTATCAATATCCATCATCCATCCATCATCTATCTACCTATCTATCTATTATCTATCTACTCATCGATCTACCCATCCACCAATCCATCCATCATCCATCCAGTCCTCCATCTACCTATCTTGTATCCATCATCCACCATCTGTCCTCTATCCATCCTCCGTCCATCATCATCCATCCTCCATCCATCATCCACCATGCATCCTCCATCCATTCTCCATCCTCCATCCATCCATCATCCATCCATCATCCATCCATCTTCCATCCATCATCCATCCATCATCCATCCATCTTCCATCCATCATCCATAATCCATCCATCATCCATCCAACCTCAATCCTCCATCATCCATCCATCCTCCAACCTCCATCATTATCCATCCTCCATCCATCATCCATCCATCCTCAATCCTCCATCATCCATCCATCATCCATCCATTGTCCATCCATCATTCATCCATCATCCACAATCCATCCATCCATCCATCCATCCATCCTCCATCCTCCATCCATTATCCATCATCATCCACCATCATCCATCATCCTCCATCCATCCTCCATCCTCCATCTATCCTCCATCCATCCTCCATCCAACCTCAATCCTCCATCATCCATCCTCCATCCATCATCCATCCATCATCCACCATCCATTCATCCTCCACCCATCATCCATCCCCCATCCATCTATCTATATTTTAATGCAACTGCAAACCTGTCCAAACAGTGTTCAAAAAATAATGACCGTGGTTTAATTCCTAAGCTCTGTTTAAGACTTCCTTTCATCATTTCAAATCTCATCCTATTTACAATATTAACCAAGCACTGCACTGTTCCAAACTTGCCCTCCTTCAAATGCCTCTAAACCACCTTGGTTTTAAATATATTTAAATTTATTTCCAGCCCAACTCTCCAGCTTGCTTTGCCTGGAAAGGAACCCCAGCTTTGTGGCTTTCTCAGAAAAATATCTTAAAAATAACTGGGGCTTCATGCAACAGACTCCAAACTGCGGTTTGCAGCCCTTCACGGAGGCCACGGGAGAAATGGATTCTGCAGAGCTATCCAGAAGTCCTGCTCTGCCCACCCAGGTCTCTCTGTGTCTCTGTCTCTCCATCCTCTCTCTGTCTCTGTCACATGTTACATATTGCGGAGCGAATGGCACCGTCAGAAACAGCTTGCACGTGGGTCATCCGGCCACGCTTCCCCTGCGTGGAAACAGAGAGGGTGCCTGTCTACCCAGCGGCCAGTGTGAGGGTCACTCATCCTGACCCAAGGGTTATTTTTGCGAGGAGGGGTCCAGTGACCACAGCTGCTCATGCAGGTAGAAGCTGGCACCAGGCCTCACTCTGTAGGGTCTGGGGCGCATCAGCTGAGGTCCGATGCCTGCAAGAGGCTCCCGTTGCACCCCGCGGCAGCTGCCGGCACCACCAGTCTGCAGGACGCTGGAGCAGGGGATGTGGGGGGCACCCCACAGGTGCCCAGGGCTGACCCCAGAATCCAGCCGCGCCAGGGGGTCCCATCCAGCCGGCCCCGGGGAGCTGCAAGACAAGGTGGCCATGGGCAGCATTTCCTCATGGGCAGAGATGGAGAAACACAGGGAGGTGAGAGAGACAGACACAGAGAGAGAGACAAGACACAGGATGGAGAGGGACAGAGGCAGAGAGGGACAGAGGGTGAGGAACAGAAATTCTGCATTTTTCTGCAAAGTCTATTTCTCCCATGGCCACCGTTATGGGCTGGAAACCCCACTTTGCACACGTCTCACGCAGCCCCGATGGTTTTTGAGACTGTTCCTGAGAAAGCCATGCAGCAGGGGGGGCCTCCTGCGAGGGGTGAAGGGCTGGGTTGGACAGAGACCCATGAGCCCAACCGGTCTCAGAACCTGGCCTCTGGAGGGGCGTCCGGGGCAGAGGCCGCTCTGGCGAGGGCCTTTCTCCAAGCCCAGCCTCTGGGCTGTCTCCGCCACTTCCCCCAAATGAGCAGCTCGAGCAGAGACCGCAGGATCTGGGGTCTCTGCCAGGTTCTCTGTTCCTGGAGTGACATCACTTCTCCGACGCGGCCTTGGCTGCGTTTCTGAGCTGCTTCCAGAGCTGCCTCCGCAGGTCAGAGGCTGTGAGTAGCCAGGAGGGTCTTCCTGGCCACACGTGGGCGAGGGGGTAAAGCTGAACATGCCGGGCTGCCCTGAGTGGACAGCAAGGCCCCCGCTCCTCGGTCAGGTCCTGCAGAACCAAGTCATTGAGGTGTGACCCAGACCCGGCGGCAGGGCCTGGTTCCTGCCGTGGATGCTGGGTGAACTCTGGGCTCGGAGGGTCTGTTCCAGGCTGTTCCAGGCTGTTTGCACAGACGCTTGGGAAGAGCATCCCTTTGATGGGAGTTTCTCCCCCAATAAAGAGCTGACGTGAGCCCGTAGCTCAGTTGCTCTCAAGAACGGCCACATGGCACCCCCCGACAGTGTCACATCCTTGAATAGCCCCTTCTAGTTCCTCACCCTGCGCTGCCTCGTAACCAGCATTTTAATTTTAATGATTTTGGCTTTTTTTAGATTTCACATAGGAAGCCTCACCCTATCTGACTGATGTCACTGAGCTTCTTGTACTCAGAGCCCATCCCTGTTGTTGCCAATGGCAGGAGCTCCTTTTTCATAGCTGCATAATATTCCACCGCCATGTGACACTTAAGGGCAGGGCTATGTGCTGAGAAATGTGTCTCTTGGCAGGTTTGTCATCATTTAATGTCACCTAAACCGCATCTTCTTTATCCTCTCACCTGGTGCAAGACCATACGTGAAAGGTTGCCATCCTGCTCCCGTCCGGGTCTGGTTTTATTTTTCTTTTAATTTTTAATTTTTTTAAAGAGGGTTTGAGTGGTACCTCTCAATTTTTTTTTAAAGATTTATTTGTTTATGCATGCAAGAGCTGGGGTGCAGGCCAGAGGCATGGGGGGGGTGAGAGAATCCACCAGAGACAGAGTGGGGAGCAGAACAGACAGACTGACTGAAATCCACAGCTGAGGGGAGCAGCGGGGAGACAGGAGAGGTCTGCTGCGCCCTGTGGGTAGCTCCCTGGCTGGGGATCAAACTCATGCTGCAGAGGCTGCTGACAGCTTCATAGGCGGCATCTTAACCTCTTGCACCACCAGGGAGGCCCCCGGTGTGGTTTTATCAATAAAACTTTATTGCAACTCGGCCCTACACACCCCCAACTATTTACCATCTTGGCCCTTTGTAGAAAACTACGACCAACCTATTGTACAGTTGAACGTGGCTAAGAGGTTAGAACTTAAAAGTTCTCATCCCGGGGGTGGGGGGGTGGGGAATGGTAACTTTTTGGGGAGAGTCAGGAGTGATTTGGCAAAACCCACTAAGAAATCCTCGAGCTGGACCCGGACAGTGATGTAATGGCCACTCTCTCTCAGCTCAAGATCGTTGGCTTGGATATACGAGACGAGCAAAATTAAGTGTGTTTATTAAAGTGTCAAGACAGAGGACTCGGGGCTGGACGCAGCTTCAGGGAAGGCCGGGAAAGGTGCCGGAACGGTCAGCTTCTAAAGGGCGGATTTCTGGACAGTTCGTAAGACAAATGCTTTCAGGAGCAGCTCGGGTCCAGCTGAGGGGCCCACCCGGTTTATGGGGCTGAGTCTCTGTGCACCGAGGGAACAGGGGGGCTGTTCTATTTAGGACCTTGTCTCTGGCGACCGGCAGTGTGAGCCCAGCCAGGAATCTCAAAGCCGACCTCCTTTGAAGTTCCTGGCCGTCTGGAGGCCGCGGCTTCCAAGACCTGCCCTTCGTCACCGAGATAGCGGCTCCCCGAGCGGCCTTATCACAGGCCCAGACGGCGCACATCCTGCGTGGCTTGTGCCTGTTCTTGTCAACGGTGAAGACACAAAGCAGCAGGGGGTTTGCCGGAGCCGCGGGCGGCGAGGAATTCTGGTCTCCATTCCTGCGTGAGAGCTCCCCCGGCTGAAATTCGGGGGGTGGGGTGATGAAGGCAGAGTGGGAAGCCACCCCTCCAGGACTCTGCACCCCACTCTGGGGCTGGGGGAGGCTGTCCTGCCATTTCTACTTACCCCGCCCCCAGCACACCCCACTTAAGCCGCAGATGCACCGGGGGAGACAGAGGGAGGGTCACTTTGCTTTATCCCCGGGGACCAGCACCCCGGTGCGGGCTGGGATCTGACGACTGAGGTTATTTATGCGGCTGCAGACAACGAGGTTCATCCTTTTTACCGTTTATGCAGGCCGCACCAGACACGCGCTGTTCTCCGTGGAGGACAGTGGTGGGACGGAGCAGAGAAGGGTCTCGGGATCACACCCCCCAAAGGAGGCCCCAACCATGTCGGTGAGGCTCACCTGCACCAGGTGAACCCCAGGCAGATCCGCAGACCGACGGGAAGACCAAGCCTGTGTCTGTAACCAGGAACCCTTAACCCATCAAGCCCCCTGGCCCGAAACGTGAACAAATGGCGCAAGCAAATTGTGCAAAACCAGCAGAAAAAGTCCGCCTGCATCATCGAGACCAGAGAGAGGGGTCCCCACCCCATCCTTAGCTTTGGCTCCCGAAATAAAAACACGGCGTTTTTAGAAAAGGCAAAAATTCAACCCTGAATGGACACTTTCTCTGTTGGGGATGGAGCGGAACGAGACCTCTTAAAAGATACAAAGTTTTATTAAACAAACCTGGAATCCAGTCTTACTCCATAAATTAGACAGCAGTAAAATTTCCCAGGGATATATACAAATCACAGTGATTTTCATTGTGCAAGGGTTAGAAACAGGCTTTGATTTTCCTCCCTGAAGGCAGAGCTGGGAGGACCCCGGGGCACCCCAGGGCGGGCCAGCCGGGGCCAAGGCGCTCGGTGCGGTGCCGAGAGAAGGCAGCTGGGACAGGGCTGCGGAGGGAGGACAGACAACAGGACCCAGTCAAGCAACACATGGGGATGCCGTGGCTTAAATAACAACACACCCAGCACGCGCACACACGCACACGCACACGCACACACACACACACACACATACCCAGGGCGCGCGTGTGCACACGGGCTTTGGAAGGCTGTGCCAGCACATCTGTGAGGACGGACATTCTGTAGGATGCAAGCCCTGCCCCCGGGGTCTGCAAAGTGGGCAGGAAGAGGGTCTACCTGGGGGAGACAGGCCCACACCCTGCACGTCCACCGGGGCTCACACACACACATGCACGAACACACAAACACGCGCACACACACACACACCTGGAACGCTGCAAGCGCGTGAACACAGCACCTCACGTGCTCTTCTCTAGGTTGTTGCCAAAAGGGGTCTCCGCCCAGACCCTGCATCCAGGAGCCCTGACCCCACCTGCGGAACCAGTCCCATCAGGGTCGCCAGCGCGCAAACGCCAGTCACCGGGGAGAGACGAGGGGGCACCAGGGGCGCTCACGCCAATCACCAGGGAGAGACGTGGGGGCGCAAGTGCAGCGGCGGAGGCTTCCCCGACGGTGCTGGTGTCTGCCAGGCGGGTCCGGAGACCCCACGGAGCCTTCGGCCACGTCCAGCACGTGATGTTCCAGTGAGTTCAGGGCGCTGGTGCCGCCCAGAGGGGGCGGGTCCTCGGTTAACAGTGTGGAGCCATATTGTCACAGGTGGTGCAAAATAAAGGCCACTAGGTTGGCGCAGGGCTGCACCCCAATACCCCGCTGGACACTGAGGTCTCAAGGTTGCACCGTGCAGCTGGGAGTGGAGCTCTGGTGCGTTACGGGAGGAGACTTGGGCACAGGCGCTGCAGTTGGGGTAACTCTTGCCTATTTTAAGTCGTCAGCATGAACCTAAATTTCCCCACAGTGTTTATGCGGATTCTGGCTCCCCCGGGGAAGGAGATGCAAGCGCAGGAGATGCCTCAGCATCTGAGCTTTGTCTCCGCCTGCACTTCCAAGATTCCGCACGGCGAAGCCTCCTCCTTGGGAATAAAACTGCCCGCTCAACGCTACAGGCCGTCGGTCATGGAGACGGTGCAGGGTTGCTGGGGGTGACAGTTTCGCGCCATCGTGGAAGACTTGGGGTTCGTTCCTGCTCCCGTGTGGTGATAAAACGTGGGGCTTTTCTGCAAAGTTTGGCCCAGATGGTCTCTGCTCGTGTTCACACATCCCCAGGCCCACCAGGGACCGAGCCACCCCAAGCCTGTGTATGGGTTTAGGGCTGGTCTGCAGGAAACTCGCCTCTGTGTTGCCTTTAAGTTGCAGCCCCAGCAGACACCACGTGTCCCCAGACGAGTCTAACAGCACCAGGGAGTCCCGGGGTCCCTTCCACCTCTCACTGGCTTTGCAAGGCTGAGCTCGAGTCCCTGACCTGGCCCAACGCCACGCATGAGGGCTCATGGGTCTGCACGTAGTCGTCCCCTGGTAGTCAACAAGATGCCCTGTGTTTTAGCTTTTTAAGCCAAAGCCTCCACAATAACTATAAAAATTTATTTGTTCAGTGCCCTTGAGAGAGCCGTTTCCCCTGCAGGTTCAGAGAGAGCACGGAGGCCCCCGTTCTAAGCTGCGGACACCCCAGGATGAAGCGACTCAGGGACTGTCGCTGTCTCACCTTCAAAATTGCACAAACCGTTACCTCCTGATTTCCTAAGTGGGTCCCAAGTCAGGTTTGCAGAGCGGGGTACAATTCCTTCTATGTTTCGACAAAAGGGGTGACTTCCCAAGGAGCAGACTTCTAGCTCCGCAGAGAGGCCGAGGGGGAGAGAGGTAGCAAGGACACGGGAGGGCCACCCTCCCAGGCTCTGCACGGCACCAGGCTGCAGCTGACTTGAGCGTGGACACCTCTCAGAGACGGGGAGCCAAGGCGTCCCCAACAGTCCCTGTTCTGCACCTGGGGTGGCTGACACCCCCCCACGCAGCCCCCAGCCTGGCTGCCCGGGCTGCTGGACCTCTGTGGGCAGACTATGAAGGGAACCTGCCACGGCAGAGGTTCTAGAACCTCCTTCTTAAGAGCAGAGACCTCCAAGGACAGCAGACACACAACACAAGTGAGTGGATCTGCTCTTCAAGAGCTTCAAAGAATGGGCAGCCGCTATAGCTGTCCACAGCCAACTGCAGGGTCCTGGAGGAGCATCTCACTGGTCAGAGAGACAGGGATGGCAGGTGGGCAGGACAGGATGGGCGCCACTGCTCTGGAAACACCTCCGCTCAGCAGCCAGATCGTCCCCAAGGGAGTCCCTTCCTAGCCAGGCCCGGAGAAAGCAAACACTGCTGAGAACATCTGCGGACACCCTCCCGTCTGTGAGAAGCACCTGTTATCCGCAACCCGGCAAGTACCTGCAGACGCACAGGTGAGCAGATCCCCCGCTCGCCAGCCCCCAGATGGTTTGTTCTCCCTGCTCCCAAGATGCGAGCCCAGAGGTCACCGCGTGGAGGTCGTCCGTGGAGGCACCTTTTGTGGCAGAGATTCAAACCGACTCAAACAGGCTGACGTTGCTCCGGGTCACGCAGAATTCCCGAACGCAAATCCGAGAGATTCTCGACTCTGTTGCGTAGTTCAACAAGCTCCACGGACGCGGGTGGTCTGAGGCCAAGAGTCAAACTCCTCTCTCCTCCCTCGTCTCTGGCTTCCAGATGCAAAAGCTGCCGGGGGCAGGGGTTTGGGGGTTCCTGAGGATGCTAGACGCGCACCCTGCCGTGGTTTTTTCTGCACACATGGTCACAAAATGCAAATAAGTGGACGGAAGATGCACCGTCCTTTGCAGAGTCTTGCACAGACTCTTGAACAGACTCTGACAGGGAAAGGGATTGAGGCCAAAGTGACGACTCTGCTGAGGATGGACAGCTCGTGCCCTGTGACGGCACAGCGCCTGGACGTGGTTGTGCTTCCCTGACACACACACACAGACACACACACACACACTCTCATGCACACACACGTCTGCTCCAGCCAAACACCCAATGTCAGTGAGAGAAAACAAGGAATTACAGCAGGAACACAGAGCTAACAGAAGAGACGAGACCTCCACCCCAACAATTTTACAGAATTCCGGCCGGGAGGAGATTTCCAGTTGCTTAAGTAATGCCGGGTGAGTGTCTGGTGTCTGACGTCTTCACGGACGGCAGACGGAGAGGAACGTGGACACCGACGTGGACGTTGCTCCGTCAGCTGCGTCCGGAGGTCGCTTCGGCCCGTTTCTGCGGGAAGTCAGACCAAAGAGTCGGTGAGTTTCTCAATACCTGGTAAATACCACGAGGATGACAACCACACGCCCTCTCCACGCAATATCCTGCTGGTGTTGGCGCCGCGTGCCCCTCACCGCCTGTTCACTCCTGAGACCACAGCCCTACACACCTGTCAGCCGTGGCTCCCCAGCCTCAGAAATTCTTGAAGGCTTCCAGATCTTTGGGGGACACCGGAGGGGCCGTATTCCAGTCATTTTCAGGGTACGCTTCGAAGTTGGATGTGTCGCCCTCGCCGCTCACCTTGGGCACGATGGGGGGCTGCAGGGTGGGCAGAGACAAGGAGGGAGGGTGAGAAGGTTGTGCCTGGGACTCAGCCACATACCCCCCACCTGGGTGATTCACCACGAAGCTAGAAATGACAAAGTCGTCCTTGCTGATCAGCCGGCAAAGCTTGGAATGGAGACCTCAACCGTCAGTCTGACGGACCGTCACACACTTGAGGAATTACTAGGGAACGTGGGTACCTGCCCCAAGCACTGGCTTCTTAAATTGCAGGGTCGAGGAGCACTTAGTCTGCCTGGTAAATGCAGACTCCCAAGCCGGCCCAATGCAGGTAGTTCTTATGCTACTAGTCCAGAGCCAGACACTGGAAAATTCTGGAAAGATGCAAACAAGCCTCAGACACAGGCCTAGGAATGTCTGCAATGGAGCTTCCATCCTATGCTGACAAGAAGACGTCGTTGGGATTGAGAACGGGGTCAGCAGAGCTTTCCCATAAAGGGTCAGTATTTGGGGACATATTTGGGGTTTTTTGAGTCATACGGTTTCTTTTGTGACCAATCTGGTATTGTGCCCGGGAACCGCCCAGTGACTGCCAATAAATCTTTATTGGCAAAAACAAGCCGGGGGCCGGATTTGGTTGAGAGCTGCCGAGCCCCAGGCATGAGGTTATTTGGATCAAGTTAGCTCAGAGGTTCACAGATGTGCTTCCTCTAATGGTACGTGTGGGGATTTGGCCACTGTTGGGTCACCCCCACCTCCCAGCTCAGCACAGGGGGATTGGTCGGAGTCTAGATGTTTCCAAGAGACTTGAAATCAAGTCAAGTACAGGACAGACACAGCTGGAGCGTCCTGATGGACAGCAGGCACCTGGGGCACCTTCAACTTGCGCCCACAATGAATCAACACTAATGAGAAATTGTGTTTGAAAAGGAAAAAGCTCCGGAGGCTCCTGCGGGTGCCCCATCAGCCACAGTCACGCCCTGTGCCTGAAACACAGCCGGAGCTGGGCAGTCAGGGGGGCGAGGCCGGCCTCGGAGTCTCCCCAGCAGCAGACGTGCAGAGGCAACTCAGAAAAACCACGCCAGGAAGTGTCAGCGCCGGGCTGGGGCGTCACAGCCCCGGGGAGGGTCTCCATCACAGAGCGGTCGGGCGTGCGCGCACACACATACGTGGGTTTCACGAGAATTCAAAGATTTACGAGGCTGTAAGAAGTGAGGGAACTTAAGAGTGGCACGCCCTTCTTCCTTGAAGCCTCCACCCAGGGCATGGAACCCAGGCAGCGTGAGGACCAGCCAGACTTGGCCCCACCCCACCGGACACGTCCGGCTCAGTCCCCTCTTCCACGTGGTCCCTCCACTGTCACCTGGAGAACTTTGAAAAACTAATGAAAAATAAAACTACACAAAGACGCGGCTTTTCAATCATGAGTTGGCGAGAAAGTCCAAAGCTGGAGAGTTCATTGTGCCCTGAGGCTACGGAGGAGAGAGGCCCTCTGACATGGCTGTCTGGACGGCCAAGGACACCACCGTTGCCGTGGAGAAATACCTTACCGAAGTCGCAAAGTTTCCAATGCACCTTTGACCCAACGAGCTGACCCCTAGGATTCAGCCTCACCCAAATGTGAGGTGATTCTCTGCAGCAGGAGCTTGCAACAGGCCAGAGTCCCTCAGCTGGGTAAGTCAACCAGCAGCGTGAAGAGAATGAGAAAGTTCTGCAAGTGTGTGGGACAATCTCCAGGCAGTCCCGTGAGCAAAGGGCTAGAACACTGCCTATGTAACTCTAGCTTTTGGGTTAAAAATAAAAGAAAATATGAGTATGTGCGTACACATGGCTTGCCAGGAAACTGAAGAGACTACAGAGAAATCTCCGAGAAGCCGTTACGTAGCAACAATGAAAGGAAATTAAAAAATACAAATACGTCGAATGAAATAATGTCCCAAAAGACTACAAAGAGCAGCTGTAACGATGTCATCAACCGAAAACAACGGAGTCTTTTAACGACCCGATTCACCCCTCCTGTGAGCTTCATACTTAGTTTTCTTGACTGTAGGAAGGAATGATCCAGAATGCTACACGTCAAATAAAAATGAAACGGGAAGACAGGATTGGGGAGAGCGCATAAGACGTCACTTATCACCCAGATCCCCTTTTATGAATGCTTATTACATGATTATAAAGAAACTAACAAATAAATAAAACACTAAACACTAATCAACAGGGCTTCCCTGGTGGCCTAGGATTTGAGTCTCAGCGCTACCACCACTGTGGCCTGAGTTCGATCCCGGGCCAGGGAGCTACCCACAGGGCGCAGCACACCTCTCCTGCCTCCCCGCTGCTCCCCTCAGGTGGATTTTAGTTGCTCTGCCTGTTCTGCTCCCCACTCTGTCTCTGGTGAGTCCTGTCAACCTCCACCCCTCTGGCCTGCACCCCAGTTCTTCTACAAAATTAATAAATATTTAAAAAAAAACCCAGAAAACAGTAGTTACCTACAGATAACTGACCGTGATGGTCCCTTGTAATAGTGATTGGGTGTTTGAACAACGCAAGCCTGTCCCCAACTTGACTGAAAAAAACAAGTCAACTTAGTACAAGGCAACACTCGAAAGATTAACACTTGCATCAAGTGAACCGCGTGCATCAAGCTTCCACAGAAGGAGTCACCTGAGCAGCCTGAGCTTGGCCCCAGACATCAGCAATTGTGCAGGTTTCTCCTAAGTGGGGAGTCTGGAAAACAGTCTCATGTCCACACTATTTTGATTATTATAGTTTTGTAGTATAGTTTAAAGACTGTGATTGCGATACTACCCTTCTTCCTCTTTTTTGTTAGTGTTGCTTTGAATTTCTTGGGTCTTTTCTAGTTCCACATGAATTTCAATATGGTTTGAAATATCCCAAAGGAAAATTCTCCATCTGCGCTGCCACCGCCAGCACCTATGCACAATAACGGTGAGGGTAACATAAAGACCCGCGGCCTACCTGTGTTACTCCTCTTACCACTGCCCCAGGGGAAAAGGGAGAAAGACTCTGGGTGGTTACAGATAGTGGGGAGACAGCAGATCCCAGAAAGTGCCCCTACAAATCTTGGGGTCCTCTTGGTGGCTCTTGAAGGCTAAGGTTGCTGTTGGGGACCGTGTCTTATCAGCGATCTGAGATGGTGGATTATATTGTGCCAGTTATCGATGCATTGAGCATAAATACATGAACCACAGACTGGGGAGCCCTCCCCGTGCAGCGGGGAGCACAAGGATACAGAACGAAGGGTGGCCCGTCGACATATGTTGTACCTTCAGTTTTCTTTCGGGAACGGTCTCCCAGTCCACAGGCCGGAACCAGCGGTGTTTCTTCACGTCATCTGCTCCGTTCTTGGAAAGAAACACACGTCATCAGCATGTGGGTCTCGGAGAGGCCAGGAAGAAATAGGAGATAGAATAGGGAGCTTGTAGCTTCAGGGTCTGGGGTTTCCTTGGGAGGTGATGAAAAAGGTCTTTACGATGGACGGTGGGGCTATAGCTCGAAGCCACTGGACTGGACACTAAATTGTCTGCAGGCGGAGCCTAGCTCGATAATGGCGCTCAAACTAAACCAAACCCTGGCGGATACCTTGCAGACCACAGTGGCTTCATTTTCCGTAGGCCCAGAGTTGGAATCGGATCGATATTAAACACTGAGACATTGCCACTCAACACACACAGACACTGACCTTCATGTTGCCCAGGCGCCGGGTTCTGTCCACCACAAGTAGCTTCCGGATGAGGTCTCTGTGTGGGGGAAGGACACAAGAGCCATAGAGTGCACGTGAACCACGTGTCAGAACCCGTAAACCCCCCCATGACCTTACCCTTTGCCTCAGAGGTCAAGCTGGCACCTTGGCGTCTCCCTACCCAGCACCTCTGTTCACCCTGATGGGTTCCTATTTCCTGCCAGGGACGAGCTTACAGGAAAAGGGCTGAGTCTTTGTGGGGGAACAGGCCCTGGGGTTTACGTCAACGGCCCTGCTTCTCTGAGGACAGTGAGGCTGAGCTTACAACACACCAGGTCAGGTTGTCCGTGACTAAAATAAACGGCCCGCCCAGCCCTGCGGGTCTGTTTATTTAAGGGGTCCTGACTGACAAGGCGCCGTTCCCCGAGCATTGTAGGATCTCACTTCTTCGTGGCAGAGGACAAACAAAGAGAAGGGATTCAACAGAATGCTTCCAGGCGGACATTAATTAGAGGTTACCGAAGGGTAGTTGGGTGGGGGAGTCGAGACAAAGGGTTCAAAGGCAGTTTGAAGGGTGTAATTGGCCCCGGCGCTGAACTCAACCGAGTGTCTGCGCAGGCCGAGTCGCACCCAGGAGTCCCTGGAACAACATGATGTCACGATGGAATGTTCCTTCGATCATCAACGCCGGGAGACAGACAGTCTTCCTACGGAGCGGGCGACAGATTTCGCTTTTGAGTCCGTCTTTTCCTGCAAGGAGCCTGAAGCTCCGTCTGAACCCGCATGCATGTGGGGTGACCCCACCAGCCCATGGCGATCGTCTGGATGAGAACTGACTCCCTGGCCAGCGCCATCGGATTCGGCGCAGAAAGGAAGGAGTGAGGTTCCTTCCACGCCAGCTCAAGCAACCACTCCACGCGCGACTCCGGGCTCCTGCTCTAGCTCGGACCCCAGACTGAGGAGAGCGGGGTGGGCCTCAGGGTTGTCCGGGGTGGGGGGCGCTGGGATTCCAGGGCCTCCACTTGAACTCATCGAGACAATGAAACAGGGGAGGGGCGAATTAGTGAGTCTCGGATTGAACCGATGTGCGTTGCACCCCTATAATGTGGTCTCGGCCGTAAAGAGTGGGGAATCTACTCAGTATATTCACAGGAGCGCCCCGGTCGTGAAGATTCCTGCTGCGGAATTTCTGCTCATGATCACACCGATGGCCCAAGCCCAGAGCTCAGTCCTCAAGGGTCGTCTCCGCCTCGGCTCTGCAGACACATATTCATCCTCCGCCGTGAAGTCCTGGAGCTCAGCGCGTGTCGCCAGTCAGTGATGCTTCAATCCAGAAAGGAAGAAAAAGAGGAAACCGGAGGCCCCAAAACAACAGAATATTGTACCATCCGTCTGAAAGGGCGGAGTCACCTGTAGGGGGTGTGGGCCTGGAGGAAGGGACGCCCCCTTTAAACACCCCCCTTTTCTTGCGAGACTCCCTAGGATCCAGCTGAGGCAAAGCCAGCGCCAGCTGCAGCCCAAACGAGCGGGTTCGTGGGCACGCGGGGCCCGGAGGGGGCCGCCCAGCTCCCAGACACGCAGGCGAGACAGCCGGACCTCGGGGCTGATGTGTTTGCTCTCACTGGACTTTGCTCCTACTTAGAAAATTAGCAAGAAAAGCCAACGCAGCTTAGCTCTGTGCGCACACGCTGCAGCGCCTTCCCCACCACGGCTGCGGCCCGTCTGCCTGGCCACAGTCTGTCCAGCTCCGGCCCCGGAATGGCGACGGGTGAGAACAGCCCAAGAGCCGGGGCCGAGGCCTGAGCAGAAGCAACAACACTGGTGCCTACTTGTGAAAATGCAGGGTTTTCTCTCCGGGGCCACACGCCGAGTGGTCAGCACGTGGGAAGGGGGTGCAGCCCACCCCGAGGCCGCGCTCAGGGCTCTGTGCAGCAGCAGGTGGACAGCAGGGACGCGCGCAATCCAGGCGGGGTTGTGGGTCCCCCGGGAGGCGGCCTCCCGGCTAATCCCACACGTCGGTGACCCCCACGGGCACCAGCATGACCAGCAGGCGTCGGGGTGACGGATCACGGAGACGGTGCCTCGAAAACCTCACCCCTCAGTGGAAATGCTGAGCCCGGGGGGCAGCAGTGACCCCGCCCGCCGCGCCTCCTGGACTCCGCCGGGAACGTGCGCCACGCGGCCCGGCTCACTTACTTGACGCTGAAGTCCAGGTGTCTGGGGAAGTCGATCTTTCCCGCGAGGATTTTCTGGTAAATGCCGAAAGGGTTGTCGTCGAAAAAAGGCGGAAACCTGTTGGAGGCAGACGCGTCCGCATGGAGCCGGAGCAGGTGCGGAAAACCCTGCGCGTGGGGCCCCCGGGGCTGGCGGATGGGCCCTCGGGATGAACCGCTGGGCCAGACAGAGCTCCGTGGGGAGCAGGAGCCGGTCCAGCGTGAAGCCCGCGGACAGGCCAGACAGAGGGCGGAAGGGGGTGACAGCCTTTGCGTCTCGCCCGTGTGCGCCAGGCAGCGCCCGGTGGGTGCCAGGCACAGCTGCAGCGGGGGGGCCGCCTCGCCATGGACACGGCAGCTCACGGATCTAGAGACACTCACAGGCCGGCGACTGAGGCCGCTAGATTCACCCCGGTCCTGGTGGGCGGGGAGGCGGGACCCACAGAGGTCTGAGCTCCTACGTTTAGCCAACAAAGGTCTGGCCCAGGGGTTCACCGATCCCCTGCCGACTCCCTTTTTAGTTTTAAGATGTATTTATTGATGCACACAAGAGCTGGGGTGCAGGCCAGAGGTGCGTGGGGGGGTTGAGAGGACTCCCCAGAGACAGAGTGGGGAGCAGAACAGGTGGATCCACTGAAATCCTCTTCTGAGGGGAGCAGCAGGGAGGCAGGAGAGGTCTGCTGTGCCCTGGGGGTAGCTCCCTGGCCAGGGGTCGAACTCATGCTGCAGTGGCTGCAGATAGCTTCACGGCGCTGAGACTTACCCCCTTGCACCACCAGGGCGGGCCCCTCGACTGCTTTGTAAATAGTTTTATTGGCACGCGGCCCCCGCCGTTCACCAACTGTGCTAATGGGCTCCCTCAAGATGGCGGGCCCACCGTGGAAACGAGGACCTGACTCGTCCAGCGTCTGGAAATTGGGAGGAAAACCCCAAACTAGCAGGAGAAACGGATTGCACATCGCACAGGCCGAGGGAAGCCGAGAAGTTGTCACAGACCAGCTCACGGGGGCCTCAAGGGGCCGAGGCGAGGGCGCAGCTCCCAGAAGCTTCTCTGGACCAGGCCAGCCGACCCCGACCCCGTGAGAGCAACAGGATTATCCCGCCAGAGGGACTTCTCCACTGACGCCTGACGGAGGCGAATCCCGGCCGGCAGAATGGAGCCTCCCGTTGGTTCCAAATTTATTCCCAATGCTTTTAACTGGCCCTGGGACCCCTGGTGTGGACCCCTGAGCTCAAGACGGGGCGTGGGTGGAGGCTCCTGGGGTCTAAGCCCCCCCTCTGTGGTCACTGGAGACAGCTGCTGGCTATAAGCTAACGCTGGGGACACGTGAATCCTGTTCTGTCTGAAATCACCAGAAGCCAGAGCTGGACGTTCGTGGGGCAGGACTGCCCTCTGGTGGCCAAGGCTGCGGAAGGAAACCCCTGTGCTCCGCTGGCCTGGCGCTCCCGGCCTAGGGTGAGTGTTAGCAAAGCTGGTTCTACTGTGATTTATGAGACTCGTCTGAGTAAAGAGTAAAGGAAAATCGGAAAGACCAGAAAGATACCCAGGTAGATGACCGGTGGATGGACGGATGGACGGATGGATGATGGACAGAGGGATGGGTGATGAATGGACCATGGATGGCTGGGGGAACAGATGGGTAGAAGGATAGAGGAGATGGAATATGGATGGGTGGATAGTGATGGATAGAGGATGGTGGAGGATGGATGGATGGATGGATAGATGATGGATGATGGATGGATGGATGGATGATGGGTGATGGATGGTGGATGGATGGATGGATGGATGATGGAGGGATGATGGGTGGATGATGAATGATGGAGGATGGATGGGGAATGGTGGACGATGGATGGATGGATGGATGATGGATGGATGGTGGATGGATGATGGATCAATGATGGATGATTGATGATGGATGGCTGATGCATGGATGATGGATGGACAGACAAACAGCATGGACAGATGATGGATGGATGGATGATAGATGGTGGATGGATGGATGGATGATGGACGATGGATGGATAGAGGATGGGTGGATGATGGATGGTGGATGATGCATGATGGATGGATGATGGATGGATGGATGGGTAATGGATGGATGGATAGAGGATGGATGGGTGATGGATGGATGCATCATGATGAATGACGGATGGATAGATGATGGATGAAGGATGGGTGATGGATGGATGGATGATGGAGGATGGATGATGGATAGAGGGCGGATGGATGATGGAGGATGGATGGCGGATGGATGGATGATGGATGGACGAACAGGTGGATAGAACAATACAGGAGATGGAATACGGGTGGGTGGACAGATGATAGATGGACAGAAGCTCCGTATCCTGGCCTGCTGGGTGGCTGGCAGGGTAAGGAGAAGACCCTCCAGTCCTGGGCAGGTCTGGGGGAGCAGCCAGGACACAGACACTCGGGAACATGCCCTGACATACTGTTCATTTTATCAAAGCCCAACCTCCAGCACCCAGTGAGCACCACCCTGATTCAGCACCCCCCCAACACCCAAAATTCCCAAGAGGGCTTCATGCTGCTGGCTGAGGATGACCGCACCCCTGTCAGGCAGTACCCAGACCCGCCTGTGTACACAGTGGCACCCGTGGGCCGGTGCTTCTCCAGTGTGGACGGGCACCAAGTGGCCACTGCGCTTCCCTCTCCGTGCTGGGGAGCTGGGGAGGCGGGTTCCTTTCATATTCCGGGCACACCTGGTCCGCGCTGGCGGCTCAGCCATGCGCGGGGCAGGGAGCAGGTGGGGAGCCCCAGGGAGGTGGCACCCCTGGGGAGGTGCGCGCTAAGCCCTACTCACCCCGACAGCATCTCAAATATCAGGATGCCCAGTGCCCACCAGTCCACCGCTCTGCCGTGGCCCTTGCTCTGGATGACCTCGGGGGCCAGGTACTCGGGCGTCCCGCACAGTGTCCACGTCCTGCGGGCAGAGAGAGGCGGTCACGGGTGCAGGGACCGGTGCGCGCGGGGCAGACGCAGGAAAGGCCACCAGCTAACGGCGGGAACCCCGCACTAGGAGGGAACCCCGCACCACGGTGTAGACGGGGCGCGCCTGCGCTGCACAAAGCCCTCCATGCCAGGCTGGGTCCGACTCGGAATTCCCGAGTTCGCGTCCGGTGTTAGTGAGCGCGCACTGCTGCCCTCCAGGGGCGCACGGAGGCCGGCTCGGTCCTGCGACTTCAGTCTCCAAGCTGGGATTTTGGGGGACATTTGGGGTTTGGCCGGAGCAGACAGCTTTGGAGAGGGTTAGCTCAGAGGACACTTGGGGCTTGCTAAAAAGTGAGCTTCCAGCCCCACCTAGAGGCGGCAAGGGACTGAGCAACCAGGGGACCCCCGCCCCGGTGCGCCCAGAAATAAGGGCGCAGAAGGGACGCGTTTCCAGCGCTCCGGAGAAGCCACCCCGTGCACCTGTCCCCCCACCCGGGGCCCTTCTGGGGCGTCACTCCCACATGGGGGGCTGTGTGATGGCACCGCTGGCCAACTAGGGCGCCTGGAGCAATACGGGCATCATCGTGCCAAGGCAAGGAGCGGGTGCGTGTTTCTGGGTATGAGACAGAGAGATTCGGCTTCTCCAGAGCCTGGGTCACAGCTGGCCTCACCTTCTCCCCATCCCTGGACACGGCTCCCGGCTCACCTGTCCACCAGCTTCTTGGCGAAGCCGAAGTCGGTGAGCTTGATGTGTCCGTCCCTGTCCAGCAGGATATTCTCCGGCTTCAGGTCACGGTAGACGATCTCCCGCGCGTGCAGGTACTCGAGGGCGCACACGATCTCGGCGGCGTAGAACAGCCCCGCGTTGCTGGAGAAGCGGCCGCGGTTGCGCAGGTAGCTGAAGAGCTCCCCGCCCGGCACGAACTCCATGAGCATGTAGAGGAAGCGCTCGTCGTGCCCGGTCCAGAGCCTGCGGGCAGAGCCGGGGTCGCGGTCAGCGCCGGAGCGTGACCAGAATCTAAAGGCGCGAGGTCGGCGCTGGGCGGGGCTCCCTGGTCCAGAATCTAAGGGCGCGCGCCGGCCTGGGTGGGGCGCGCGGTCCAGAATTTAAGGGCGCGCGGTCAGTGCCAGAATCTGAGGATGCTGCGGACGGCGGTGGGCGGGGCGCACGGTCCACAATCTAAGGGCGCGGGATCAGTGCCAGAATCTAAGTCCAGAATCTAAGGGCGCGAGGTCAGTGTCAGAATCTAAGGGCACAGCGGTCTGCGTCAAGCGGGGGCGTCTGGTCCAGGACCTAAGGGCGCCATGGGATGCGCCAGGCGGGGCGCTCTGTCCGGAATCCAAGGGCGGAGCGCGCGGTCCAGAATCTAAGGACGCGGGGGTCAGTGCCAGAAACCAAGGGCGCTGCCGTCAGCGCCGGGCTGAGCGCACGGTCCAGAATCTAAGAACACAGGGGTCTGTGCCCGGCGGGGCGCACGGTCCAGAATCTAAGGGTGCATGGTCAGCTCCAGGCAGGGTGCACGGTCCAGAATCCAAGGGCGCAGCCTCAGCGCCGGGCAGGGCTCCCTGGTCCAGAATCTAAGGGCCCCGTCAGTGATGGGCGGGCGCTGGCCACAGGTGGTGGACACCCGGGGATGGGGGCGCCTACCCTGGGGGCCAAGGTCTTGGTGAAGGACACTCAGCAGGTGCCAAGACAGACTGAATCAACACCAGGTGTGGCCCAGACACTGGGGGCGCAATCGCCCACGCGTGGGAACCCTAAAACCCAGGGGTTGAGACTCCCAGGTGTGGCTGCGCAGGTGACAAGGCACCAAAGAGATGCACACTCAGATGTGGCGTCCACCCTGCGGGGCGACCGCAGCCTCCTCGGCCAGTGCCGCGGGGCCCTGTCTGCCCGATGGTCACGGACATGACCCGGTGGACACGGCTCTGCTCCCAAGCCCGGGGAGCGCGGCGAGGCCGCCCAGGGACTGAGACAGGGACAGAAGCACGTCCAGGAACTGCCCGAAGAGCGGGCAACGCCAGCGGGGTCTCGCTGAGACCGGCCGTGGCGCCCAGAGTCCAGCTGCCGCGTCTGCTCCAAGTGTCCCCGGTTCAAACCCAAGCTGAGGCCTGAGGGCGGATGACCCGGACTCCCCTCCCGAGCACGCTGGGGTCCTCTTCTTTATCTGAAAGGACCAGACTTTTGCCTCCAAGCCAAGTCGATTTTTGGAGCCCATGCAGATGGCTACTTGGGTGGCCTCCCGGCCAGGGGCAGGGTCCCCGGAAAAGCAGAGCTGGGGTGATCAGTCCTGGGGGGCAGGAAACCAACCCCCCAAAACACAACTGCACAAATGATTCCAGCACCGAGTGGTGGTGCAATGAGGCTCCCCCACCTGGCTCCTGCCGGTGTCCTGAGACCCCGAGACTCCGCTGAGTTCATTCTCAGAGGGCCCCGGGAACCCCACCATGGCCCCCAGGGCACCCCTCCAAAGTGGGGGGCTCCAATGCCACCCTTGATCCTCATGCTTGACCTCGGCACCCCGCAGAGGCCGCTTGACGAGATCTCTGACTGAGCGAGAGAGCACAGGCATGGGGCCTTGCCGGGGCCACCTCGTTTTAGTTACCTACGCCCGTGAATGTGTCCGGTCCCTTCCCACCGGGGAGTTGGCCCAAAGGTTCACCACGGGAGGGGGGTCGTGAAGGGGCAACGTGGGCAGGGACGGTGCTGGGGCTGCTAAATTCTGCGGAAATCTCCAGGCAGGCGGTCTGCCCGGACAGCCTCGTGCCGTCACCATGGAGAGCTGACAGGACCCACGAGGATGTTCCTCCCAGGTCACCCCAGGACACCTCCTATCTCTGCATGCCTGTAATTCATGGGAGCTTGAGTCGTAGGAGCCAAAAGTCCGAAACTGCCCAAGCGTCCCTGGAGAGCTGGCTGGATACACAAAACGGGGTACGTCTCTACAGGGGAATACTACACAGCCATGAAAAAGGAAGGGCCGCCCCACGCCTGCGGCAATATGGCTGAGCCTCGAAGGCACGGCCGTGCTTGGTGCAATGAGCAGACAGAAAAGGACGAATCCCGTGTCGTCCACGCCTGAGTCATTAAATCCACAGTGACACCCAGTGGGGCCCAGGGGAGCGGGGGTGGGGTTCTTGTTTCACAGGGACAGAGTTTCCGTTGGAGGAGACGAGAAGGTTCCAGAGCTGGTTCGTGCAAGAACTTGAAGGTCAGTTTGGAGGGAGGGGCCAGGGATGGGAAGGGAGGGGAGGGGAGAGGCACGGAAGAGGCCAGGAGGGGCAGAGGCAGGGACACGGAGGAGCACGGAGGGGGCTGGGGGTGCAGGGAGGACGGGATAGGGGGACATAGGGTGGGGCGGGGAGACACAGCGGGGAGGAGAGGCAGGGGACGGGTGTGCAGGGGACCCTAGAGGGATGGGGCGGGACAGCGGGATGCAGGGTGGGGTGGGGGACCCCAGGGGGCGGGGCGGGGCGGGGCCGGGTGCTGGGGGGTCGGAGCGGGCTGGGGGGCGCAGGGGGGCGGGCGCACTCACAGGCGGACGAGGAACGGGTGGCTGACTTCCTGCAGCACCGCCTTCTCGTTGTGCACGTGCTGCTCCTGCTTGAGGCGGATCACGTCGGGGATGCTCATGACCTTGAGCGCGAAGAAGTCCTGCGCCTTCTTGTCCCGCACCAGCTGCACGCGCCCGAAGGTGCCCGTGCCTGCGGGGACAGCGGCGGTCAGCGTCCGGGGGGACAGGCCGGAGCCGGGGTATGTGGGACAACAGCACCAGCCTCCTGGGGCCAGGGATGGGGCCGCCAGGACAGCAGCGGGCAGCCTCCCGGGGCCTACAGGGCCAGGGACGGGGCTGGGGCCATGGGGATAGCACCGGTCAGTCTCCTGGGGGACTGGGCTGGGGCCGGGGTCACAGGGGAACCATGGGTCAGCCTCCTGGGGGCACAGCATGGGTCAGCCTCCTCGGGGGACAAGGCCATGGGCTGGGGTCACGGGGCCAGCACGGGTCAGGCCTCCTCATCCCGTTGGCAAACTGACTTCCCCACTGATGTCTCCAATGACCATGACGGAGGCCAGCGGCTCATGCTCACGAGGGGAGCACAGCAACATGCCCCATGACCCCTGGACGTTTAGGGGAGAAGCTACTCCTCACCCTCTGGCATCCCCCCATAATGCCCCAAGCCACAGACACTCAAGAAGCCATATTGCCCCAAAGCCCCTCAGACACTCAAGCCACCATATTGCCCCACCAAAGACACTCAAGGCGCCATATTGACCCACCATAGACACTCAAAGCGCCATATTGCCCAACCATAGACACTCAAGGCGCCATATTGCCCCACCACAGACACTCAAGGCCCCATATTGCCCCACCATAGACACTCAAGGCGCCATATTGCCCAACCATAGACACTCAAGGTGCCATTTGCCCCAAGCCATAGACACTCAAGCCACCATATTGCCCCAAGCCATAGACACTCAAGGCTCCATATTGCCCCAAGCCACTCAGATACTTAGGCCGCCATATTGCCCCACCATAGACACTCAAGGTGCCTTATTGCCCCAAGCCATCATATTCCCCCAAGCCACTCAGATATTAGGCCGCCATATTGCCCCAAGCCACTCAGATATTCAGGCCGCCATATTGCCCCAATCCATAGACACTCAAGGCACCATAGACATTCAAGGCGCTATATTGCCCAAACCATTCAGATACTCACACCGCCATATTGCCCCACCATAGACACTCAAGCCGCCATATTGCCCCAAGCCATAGACACTCAAGGCTCCACATTGCCCCAAGCCACTCAGATACTCAGGCTACCGTATTGCCCCGCATAGACACTCAAGGCGCCTTATTGCCCCAAGCCATCATATTCCCCCAAGCCACTCAGATATTAGGCCGCCATATTGCCCCAAGCCACTCAGATATTCAGGCCGCCATATTGCCCCAAGCCATAGACACTCAAGGCACCATAGACATTCAAGGTGCTATATTGCCCAAACCATTCAGATACTCACGCCGCCATATTGCCCCACCATAGACACTCAAGGCTCCACATTGCCCCAAGCCACTCAGATACTCAGGCTACCATATTGCCCTGCCATAGACACTCAAGGCGCCTTATTGCCCCAAGCCATCATATTCCCCCAAGCCACTCAGATATTAGGCCGCCATATTGCCCCAAGCCACTCAGATATTCAGGCCGCCATATTGCCCCAAGCCATAGACACTCAAGGCACCATAGACATTCAAGGCACTATATTGCCCAAACCATTCAGATACTCACGCCGCCATATTGCCCCACCATAGACACTCAAAGCGCCATATTGCCCCAAGCCATAGACACTCAAGGCTCCACATTGCCCCAAGCCACTCAGATACTCAGGCTACCGTATTGCCCCGCATAGACACTCAAGGCGCCTTATTGCCCCAAGCCATCATATTCCCCCAAGCCACTCAGATATTAGGCCGCCATATTGCCCCAAGCCACTCAGATATTCAGGCCGCCATATTGCCCCAAGCCATAGACACTCAAGGCACCGTAGACATTCAAGGCACTATATTGCCCAAACCATTCAGATACTCACGCCGCCATATTGCCCCACCATAGACACTCAAGCCGCCATATTGCCCCAAGCCATAGACACTCAAAGCGCCATATTGCCCCAAGCCATAGACACTCAAGGCTCCACATTGCCCCAAGCCACTTAGATAATCAGGCCACCATACTGCCCCACCATAGACACTCAAGGCCCCATATTGCCCCACCATAGACACTCAAGGCACCATATTGCCCCACCATAGACACTCAAGGCCCCATATTGCCCCACCATAGACACTCAAGGCACCATATTGCCCCACCATAGACACTCAAGGCACCATATTGCCCCACCATAGACACTCAAGGCTCCACATTGCCCCAAGCCACTCAGATTCTCAAGCCACCATATTGCCCCAAGCCATAGACACTCAAGCTGCCATATTGCCCCAAGCCACTCAGATACTCAGGCTGCCATACTGCCCCACCATAGACACTCAAGGCCCCATATTGCCCCAAGCCACAGACACTCAAGCCACCATATTGCCCCACCAAAGACACTCAAGCCTCCATACTGCCCCAAGCCACTCAGATACTCAGGCCGCCATACTGCCCCACCAGACACTCAAGCCACCATCAAGCCGCCATATTGCCCCAAAGCCATTCAGACACTCAGGCCGCCATATTGCCCCACCACAGACACTCAAGGCACCTTAATGCCCCAAGCCATAGACACTCAAGGTGCCATATTTCCCCAAGCCATAGACACTCAAGGCCCCATATTGCCCCAAGCCATAGACACTCATTCAGATACTCAAGCCACCATATTGCCCCACTAAAGACACTCAAGCCACCATCAAGCCGCCATAATGCCCCAAAGCCATTCAGACACTCAGGCCGCCATATTGCCCCACCACAGACACTCAAGGCGCCTTAATGCCCCAAGCCATGGAGACAGTCAAGGCGCCATATTCCCCCAAAGCCCCTCAGATACTCAAGCCACCACATTCCCCCAAAGCCCCTGAGATGCAATCTCATTTCATGGATGAGATGGGAGACCTCCTCCCTACTCCTACCCTTGCTCACGGAAATCAATGGCTAAAGTTGCCTTACGATATCAGTTATGTAATGCTGAGGACATTTATTTAATATTTAACTGAGGGACACCATTAATGATCCGCCATGGGCCCCCAGTTAGGTTCAGCCAGACCCCGATCCTGAGAAAGCTTCTTGAAAACGTGAACTACACCCTGTCCTGCGGTCCCCCCGTTACTGCTGCAGCCACTTGCTCGCAGCACCCGCTGACCACCTACGGGATGCCTCTGCAAGGTCACTCCCCACCCAAGTCGTGAGGAAAACACCACGTGCTGGAGGAGAAAGTGACTCACACATGGACTAAATTCCAGCAAAGTGACCCGTTCGGTTGGGTGCAAACATGAAAAACAAAAATTTGTCTTCTTCAGAGTCAACGAAGCCCTTCATTTCTAAGACACTGGGGTCGTCCCTGACGGACAGGGGCCACAAAGAAGTGGGCGCAAGAGTCCCTGACACATGGGCACGGGTGCCGGCCACTGTCCTAAACTCTCCAGCCTCAGGATGCCCTGTCTGGAAACAAATCAAGGGCCTGGGAAGTGGTAACCACCAGGGCAAGTGACACAGGAAGACAGGAAGCACAGGGGCAGCAAGGACAGGCCTGACTGTTGTCCCGGAGAGGCCGGCGCAGCTGGCGTGGCTTCTGAAAATGCCATGGAATACTACGCAGCCATGAACTAAAATACCATGCAGCAATTCCACTAAACCGATGGAATACTATGCAGCCACGAACAACAAAACACCGATGCAGGCCTGCCATTTGCAACAACATGGATGCGCCTGGAGGGAACAATGCCCAGTGACAGCCAAGAGGACAGAGGTGTGGAATATATGCTCGGTGGAATACTACACAGCCATGAAAAATAAGATGCAAATTCTGTCAACTGCAAGAAAACAGATGCCCCTGGAGGGAAGGATGTTCAGTGAAATAAGTCAGCTGCCCCCTGCTTGCCCACCAGCCTGTGGCGTCTGTGCCCGTCGACTCAATGGTGCCAGACACGCGCCTGGACCCCGACCACCCTGTGTGACTTCCACGGCAAAGACATTTCCTGGGAGCATTTGCACGGAATCTTTGGGAGCAGAGGGGGAGTCTGGCCAGGCTAGCGTCACCTGATGAGACCAGGCTTGGGGACACCAGGGCGTGTGGGTGAGATTTCACTGGATCTTCAGGGGGCATCAGAATACAAGCCCAAATCTGGAGAACCTCAACGTTGTCCACTCAGGGAGGTTGGCCAGTGGGCCAGCTCCTCTCCAGTGCCCACTCCAGACAGAATTAAGTGTGCGGTCGTCCAGGCCACCAAGATGTCACTGGGCATCTTCCCTCTTGATACATCCCTGTTCTCCCACATGGCAGAGTTTCATCATCATCTCCTTTTCATGGCTGCATAGTATTCCACCGACTATACTTGGTGTCCAGTTCTGGGCCTGCTCTCCAAGAAAGTCTTGGAATCTCGGGCCGGGCTTGTTAAGTGACCCAGGGACTTTGGGGGCACTCCTAGGGATGGGGGTTGGACAGATGGGGAACCCACTGCAGGATTAGGATGCTGGAAGGTGGGAAGGTAAGATTGAGTCCAGTGGCCAGTGGGTTCATCCAGAATAGCTGGGATTCCCAAGACCCCTGACGTTGGCCAGGAGTTCACACAGCAGTCGGGGAGGCCCCTTGGGGACAGTCCCAAGGGACACCGGCCACCTTGGCCTCCAGGAGCTGCCCACCATCACCTCCAGGCCCATCAGGGAGCAGCCCCAGCGCCTGCAAACGTCCAGCTACTTCTCCCTGCAGTCCCAACTGGCGGGGGCCATGCCCAGGATTCAGGGGGCACTCAGGCTGCCCAGAAAGCGCCAAAGAAGGGGCTTCGGGGGTGGCAGGAAAGGCCAGGAGAGCAACGCGCGGCCCAGCCCGGGTGTCCGAGTCTCTGTGTCTCTGTCCCTCTCTCAGGTTGTCCGTCTGTCTTGCAATCATCGCTCTGTGGAGAGAAGGCGGCGGACACCGCGGGCGTGGCTCTGGGGCGCAGGATGCCACACTTCAGGTGTCTCCAGGCCACACCCGGCGGGCAGGACCCGCCGCCCGGCCACCCTCGGTCACCTGGGGACCCCTTCCGGCCTCCAGCTCTGTCCTCATCCGCGTGTCTGTGTGTCTGTCTCCTTCCCGTCCCCAGGTCTCTCTCCGTGTCCGTCTCTCTCCATCTCTATGTCTCTCTCTCCACCACTCCGTCTCTGTCTCTCGCACACGCGCGCACACGGGTGCGGTCCAGCGCGGGCTCCTCCACCCAGGCTGTCCCCTCGCGCCCTTGGCGCCCCCAGGAAGGCCTCCCTCTCCGCCGAGCATCCTCGCCTGGGCAGCCCCACCTTTCCCGGAGGTCACGTCCCCGCGGGCCCGCCCGCTCCCCGGCGCCACATGCTATTTTTACGCAGCACCTGACTCACCAGGCACCCCATGCCCGCGTGGCTGTGCCCCCTGGGCCCCCCCCCGACACCACGGGTGGCGTCCCCAGCCTCCACCCGCCACGCCCAGCGATCGCCCTGGCCTCCCACCCCGCCTTTCTCGACACACCCAAGGGAGGGGGTGCCCAAATACAACTGTGGGGCGCGTGCCATCAGGCAGGGGGCTCCCCGGGGCCTCCATGGGGCACTGGAGGGCCACAAGCCTGGGGTTCTGTGCACGCCGGGTCCGCGAACAGCGGATTCCCCTGAAATCAGCGCGGATTCCCCTGAAATCAGTGCAGGCGCCCAACAGCCACACCCGGGGAGGGGGCGCTGGGGAGCGGCCCCCCCTCTGATGGCTTTTGCTGCCCCTCAGGCTCACCTTAACCCAGGACCCTGACCCTCGGCTCCACCTTCTGCGCCCCGCCAGGTCCCACAGCCGCGCCCTCCCCGCCCCCCCACGTCTCCCCGAAAGCTGCTGCCCTGGCTCGTCCCCTGTCCCCTGAGTCAGCAGGTGTTGCCAAGACGACGCGGCGCTGTTTGAATCCGGCGCCCCGGGGGGGTCGGGACACTGGGACTCACTGGGGTGGCCCCAAAAGCGGCGCCTTCGGGGACTCGCGGGGCCGGAAACCTGCCTTTCCAAGCTGGCCCGTCGGGGCCAAGTTCGGGGGGGGGGGGGCGCAAGGGAAACCCCAAGTTCAGAGGCAGGGCGCAGGGGGAACCGGGAGGGTTGCGGGTGAAAACCCCCGCCGAGCGCGCGCGGCCCGTCCCTGAACGCTGGGGACACCGTGCCCGGCCCCCGGCGCGCGCCCTGGGCGCAGGGCCGACCACCCCACGCCCTTCCCCGCGGCTGGGCAGCGCGACGCCGGCGAGGCGAGCGCGCAGGTGCCTCTTTGGGGCGGGGGTGGGGTGGGGGGGTGTCCCCGCCGGGAGGGCGCGCGAGGCGCCGCAGGTGACGGCGTCCCCCAGGGTCTGTGACGTCGGGCGCCCCGGCCGCGGTGGTCGCGGGGGGCGGGGGGCCGGGGTGGGCGGAGTGAGTCCAACTCCGGCGCCTTCGGAAGCGCCGCGCGGGGCGCCGACAGCCGAGCCGGGGTGGGCGCGCGCCCCGCCACTCTCGGGGGCCCCCCGGGGCGCCCGGCGCGGACACTGGAGCTGGCGGGGCCGCGGCGGCCGGGCCCTTTGTCTGCGCCGCGTCCCCGCGGCCGGGCCCCCGCGCGGCGCCCACTCACCGACGGTGGCGAGCGTGTCCAGGTCCTGCAGGCGGTAGGCGACCGCGGCGGGCGCGTCGGGGTCCGGGTCGGCGCGGGGCGCGCCGTCGGGGGTGTCCCCTCGGCGCTCCGGGGCGTCGGGCTCGGCCGCGGGCGGCGCCGGCGCCTCCATGGGGGCGCGCTCGGGGTCGGGGCGCCGAGCCGGGCCGGGGCCCGCGGGGGGCCGGGGTTCCCGGGACGCGGCCTGGGCGGGCGGCGCGGCGGCATCAGCCGCGCCCCCCCATGCGCGCCCCCCGCCTCCCGGCCCGCGGCCCGGCGCAGCTGGCGGCGCGGCGGGGACAATGGCGGGGCGCGGCGCGCTCACTGCAGCAGCAGGAGCAGCAGCTGGTGGGAGTAGCCGCGGGCCGCGGGGGGCGGGCCCGGGGGGGCGGGCGGCGGCGCGGGCGGGGGCGCGGCCGCGTCGGGGGGCGCGGCCCGGGCGGGCGGGGGCGAGGCGGGGTGCGGGCCGCGGGCGCCGCGCGCCGCGTTCATTCCTCGGCCCGGGCTCGCCGCCTCCCGCGCGGGCGCTGCGTGCGCGCTAATGGGGGGCCGGGCGGAAGGGCCGGGGCGGGGCGCGCGCTGTCCCCGCCCGTCCGTCCGCCCGCCCGCGGGGCGCCGCCTGTCCCCGCCCGCGGCCCCGGCCAGCGGCGACCAGGGAGGCGCCCGCGCTCTGGTGTCCCCCGCGCGCCCCGCGCGCCCGGGGCGCAGGGTGGGGTCCGGCCCGTGCGCCCCCCGCTCGCGCCGGCTGACGCGCCCCGGCCCGGAGGGCGGAGACGGGGGGCGGGGCTGAAAGTAAAGTTGGAAAATGGAAAGAAACGGGGAGTTTCGAGCGGCTGCGCGCGCCCTGCCGCCGGCTCCGGAGCTGGGGCGGCGCCCGGGCGGCCTGGCCCGCCGTGGGGACGGGCGCGCGGGGCTGGTGGCCGGAGGCGGTGATGGGCGCGCCCCGCCTCGCGGAGCCTCCCGGGCGCCTCCTGGGCTCCGTCGTGGGTGCAGAAGCGCAAAGTAGGGGGACAGCGCGCCCCCAGGCCGTGCTGGAGGAGCCGCGGCCTGAAGTCCTCCAGGTCCATGTGGAAAATGGAGAAAGTGCGTCGTGCCAAGGACGCCCAGATACGGGGCGCTTCGCCCGCCCCCACCGCGCCCCGAGTCCTAAGGCCGGCCCCGGAGAAAGTACACCCCGATAACGCGGGACTGGATTGCCCTAGTGGGTAGAGTTCAAAAGTCACTCGAGTGCCTGGGTCCGAGCGCACGCCGGGCCGCCGACGCCCAGCCCCTGGCGAGAGACTCTTGGGGCGCCAGCAAGGCCCAGGGACTGCGCCCCCATGGGTGTGCTGGGCGCTGCCCCTCCTCACCCCCTACCCCGGAAGGGGCCCTCGGGAAACCTCATCCCGGCCTGGGTGTGGTTTTCTGGCCTTGGCTGCCAGCCTCACCCCGGCCCTCGTCGGCATTTTGTGGGTGGCATTTTCCGTGGGCCAGCTCGAGGCCTGGCCCCAGCGAGTTGCCAAATCCAGGCATGGAATGGGAAAAATGCGCGCCTTGAGCTGGCCGCGTGCGCCCCAGCGCCGCCGGGACAGGCGCGTAGGGCAGGTCCAGGCGCCGCCGCACCCAGGGGCGCGCACCCCAGGAGCCGGCCACGCGGGGACGTGTGCGCCCTGGCTGCGTGCAGGGACGCGGGTCGGGGGCGCTCCTGGGGGCGCAGGGACAGGCAGCCAAGCAGAGGACGGGCCTCGCGCCCATGTCCCCGGGACAAAGGTCGAGCCTTTCAGCCGTGAACTCTGGGCGCCAAGGCGAGGTCTGACCCTTCCTCTCCCGCCCCGGGCTGGACCGCATACCTGCCCCCGCAGAAGGCCCTGGACAGGTTTCGCAATGCCTGGCCTGACAAGCTTCATCAGGAAGGCTCCTTGGAAGGCTCCAGGAGCCAGAGCGCAGGGCTGGAAAGCCTGGGCGCTGTGGGGTCCGCGCGCCTGGGGGGCAGCTGTGCGCGCGGAGGGTTGTATGTCCCCGGACATAGGATGTGAGCGCCCTGTAGGATTCTCGTGGGTCTGGTCCCACAGAGACGCTCACTTTGGCACATTCTCCAGTGCGCATGTTCCTCGAGGCCTGCCCGCGGCTCCTGGACACTTTCTCCAAAGGCTGCGCAGCACCCCGGGGTGGCCTTTTGGTTTCGGGCCGGGACCGCGGGGCAGGGAGCTTGGAGAGCCGGTGCGTAAGTGTCCAGTGCGGGCGAAGGTTCTGGTGGTTCTGGTGGCCCCGTCCTTGCGCACAGCCCTTCTCCGGCCGCCTCCCCGCGGTGGGGCGCCTCCCTGAGTTCCCAGAGTGCCTTCTGGGGTTCCCCCAGCCCCACCCTGAGGGCTTCCCTGAGGGCTTCCCTGAGGGCTTCCCTTCTTTTGGGAGAAGACTTGGCAGCTGAGCCACCCTCTGCCCGCGTCGCAGCCCCCATGGGGTTGTCGGGGTTAGGTAGTCCCCCGCAGTTGCTCGTGGGCCGGCTTCTTGGGGGGGCCTGTCAATATCGGTATGTGTCAACCCACACAGCCCATCATGACATAACACACTGTAGATGCAGGTGTGTGCACACCTGTGCATCTGCAGCAGGTGTGCACACACCTGTTTATGTGGGTGTGTCTCTCGCACACCCACAGATGTAAACCTGCGTGATAAGCGCAGGTCAACATGCGCACATCACAGATACCACAGCCCACCTGTGAGACATGCTGACGCCTGTGCACACGTGTCCATAGATTGATACCTGGCCGCGCATTCCCTGCAGAGGGTCGTGATCTAAGCGCGGAAGCGAGTCCACAGGTAAAGGTGACTGTGGAAAGGCTCGGCCGCCCCGGTGCCGAAAACCATATATGGGGAGCTTGGGTGTGAGTCCTGCGGGCGGGAGGGTCTCGGATGGACATTTCTTATTGGGACCCTGCAGGGTTCAGGCCATATATATATATATATATATATATATATATATATACATACATGGATATCCTTTATTATTATATAAAGTTTATACAAATTTATTATATATTATATATATATTCTTTATGATTGGAATCCTGCAGAATTGAGGTTGTAGCTATATATCCTATATTATAGAATTTGGGTTATTATATATATATTTATATCCTGCATTACAGAAATCCTATACTATCTATGTAGCTCTATCTCCTACATTGTAGAAATCCTATACTATATATACCTCTATATAGCCTATATTAAAGGAGTCCTATAGTATATATAGTTATATGTGCCCTCTATCGTAGGAATCTTATCCTATATGGGGTTATGTGTATATCCTATAGTACAGAATTCAAGTTATGTAGATCCCGCATTATAGAAATCCTATGCTACATATGTAGCTCTGTGTCCTATACTATAGAAATTCTATACTACATTTTAATCAATAATTACATACTATATATATAAATATAACATTTATATTTTACATCGATTATATATAATTTTTATCTATTCCATTTACTCTACGTAATGGAATCCAGGCTATATTCCTATCCTATGTGACAGGAATGCTGCAGAATTCAAGTTTTATCCTTTATCCAATATTGTAGGAATCTAATACTATGTATATACTTATGTATCCTCTTATACAATCCTATATAGTATGTAATATGTATGACTATATAGTTATATGTGTAGAATTTGGGTTATCTATAGAATAGAATTGCAGAATTTCGGTTATGTATACCCTACATCATAGAAACCCTACAATATATGTTACTATATATCCTATATTAAAGGAATCTTATACTGTGTACATACTTAGAGATCTTCCTATATAATCCTATATAGTAGATAATATATATGACCATATAGTTATATGTGTAGAATTTGGATTATCTATAGAATAGAATTACAGAATTTGGGTTATGTAAGCCCTACATCATAGAAACCCTATAATATATGTTACTATATATCCTCTATTAAAGGAATCCCATACTGCAGATAGTTATATATATTGCATATTATAAAAGTGCTATACTCTATATATCCTGTATTATAAAATTCAGGTTTATGTACATGTCCTATGTTATAGGAATACGGCAGAATTCAGAATTATATATCCTATAGGAATTTTTCCTATAGGATATATATATATATATCCTATGGGAATCCTCTAATATATATACACACATATACCTATATATACTTACATATCCGGTATTATATAAGTATAGAGTGTGTGTATATATATATTCTACACCATATGCGACTATACATAGTTATATACATCCTATATCATACAACTCGGGTTACATAGATCCTACATCCTAGGATTTGGGTTATCTGTATCTTATAGGTCTCCTGCGGAATTCAAGTTTTTTACCCCTCTCTCCTATATGAGAGGAATCCTACACTCTACATAGAGCCATGTGTGTCGTGTATTACACGATTCAGGTTTCTCACATATCCCATATTACAGGAATCCCGCAGAACTCCGGCTGTAGTTTCGCGCGCCCCTCATGGGTCCGTGGAGCAGACGACCCGCAGAGTTCAAGGCTCAGAGAAGCGCGTGCGCGCCGTCACCCCACGCACTCTTGAAGCGGGAGCCTCCCATAAGGCGGGAATTCTCCGCAAATCTGTTTCCGACAGAAATGGCTGAATTTCACAAAGAAAGGGCCGCGTCCCTACCTGCATATTTGCAGCAGCGATAGGGGCAGGTGTCTCCAGGTGTGTTTGTGCGACGTGGACATCCACGTAGGGTCTTCGTGAAGAGGGGACGTGACTCCCCTAAGGAGGGGGTGGGGACCTCAGTCCCCCTGCGGTGGCTCGTGAACCCGATCGGGAGGGCCCTGACTTGCTGAAACCCGTCCTGGGGCCCTTTGGGGCCCCGTTCCTGGAAGGAAGGGCCTCGGCCCTATAAGGACGTGAAAACCTGTGGGGCCACGGCATCCGTTGTAGCAAGACGGGACCTCAACTCCTGCAAGAAGCATCCTCAGTTCCATATGGTGCCCAGCTATGGGGGCACCCCTGGGTGGGGCTGGCACTTGAACAGGGCACCAGCACCTTCCTGCCCCCCACCCTCCCCTATTCCCTTGGACCCTCGAACCAGGCAGGGTCATTTTAAAGCATCCATGGAAGCAAATATCTGTGTGCACCACCTGGACGGTGAAGGTCCAGTGCTGGACGCAGCAGCCCAGGCTGCAGCCACGTGTCCAGGACAGGAATAACGGGGGCCAGAAAGTGGGGTGCAGGTGGAGGCAGGGCCTGTGTGGCATCCCCAGAGCTGACAGCAGCCGAGTGAGGGCACATGGTGGCGAGGCCGGGGCCGGGAGGCCGCCTGTGACCAGCAAACAAACAGCAAACATGAAAACTCCCCAGAAGACGCGTTCCCCGCCCCCGACGGTCTCCGCCTCCCCGTGCTGAGTCGCCGGCTTCTTGGGTGTCATTAGGATGGCCCACATGGGCCGGAAAATGATGGGCCAGGGACAGCTCCCGCCACTAATTGCTGTTTGTTTATTTTTGAATTTATAGGAACAGCCCAGTTGGGGAGGCCTCGGGGGTGGGAGGGACACGGCCGAGAAACAGGCGCCGTCCTGGAGGTCTCGTCGAGGCTGCTTGTGCAGGACGTAGTGGGGGCTAGGAGGACATGAAAGAAGTGGGTGTCAAAGGAGTCGCCAGGGGCACCCTTTGGGTGCATGCAGGGACTGCCATCTCCAGCCGCTGTGTCTGTGCACCTGCGGCCAACAGTGGCTTCTGCACAGTGGCGGGAAGTCCTTCTGGAATCTTCCGTGGGGCATAGAGCAGTGTTCCCCTGGACACGTGGCTGAGCACAGAGGAGAGAGCTTGAGAGGTGAGGGTGTTTGCTGTGGCAGCTGTGGCCTCCCCAGGGCACCGGGCGAGCGGTGACCCCCAAGAAGGACAGGCGAGGAACAGCCTGGCAGGGAATGTTCTTCGGGCCACCCCATCCTGGTGGAGGAGCTGGGTGACCAGGCTAGGGGAAGCGGTGTCCGCATGTGGACAGCCGTCCCCGCTAGGACCTGGTTGCATGAGACAATGGCTGCCATTGTCATGGCCCCTGTCTGTGTCCATCCTTTAGTGGGCGTTGAGCATGTGTGTGCCATGGTGGGCACTGGCTGTGTAAACCCACCCGAGAGTTACCAGACAGTGGCCATCGAGATCTTGGTTGACCAGACGGCCCAGGAGCCTGGCTGTGTTAACCCATCTCAAGTGAGTTACCAGATAATTCCCATGAGGTCTTGGTTGACCAGATGACCCAGCAGCCCAGCTGTGTTAACCCACCCAAGTGAGTTACCAGACAGTGGCCATCAAGATCTTGGTTGACCAGACGGTCCAGCAGCCTGGCAGTGTTAACTCGTCTCAAGTGAGTTACCAGATAATTCCCATCGAGGTCTCAGTTGACCACACAGCCCAGCAGACTGGCTGCGTTGACCCATCCCGAGTGAGTGACCAGATAATTCCTACTGAGGTCTCGGTTGACCAGACAGCCCAGCAGCCTGGCTGCGTTAACAACCCGAGTGAGTTACCAGACAGTGGCCAGTGGGGTCTTGGTTGACCAGATGGCCCAATAGCCGGGCTGTGTTAACCCATCTCAAGTGAGTTACCAGATGAGGCCCATCAAGATCTTGGTTGACCAGACGGCCCAGCAGCCCAGGCCACCCTTGAAGTCCCTGTTGACCAAGGATGAGCCCAACTCCCTCCTGGCTGCCTCCTCCCTCGTGTCATCACCCCAACCTGTAATTGGCGAGGACATCTTGCTCAACTTTGCAGGACACTCTGGAGCCAACCGCCTCCTGGCTCTTGCTCGGGGGCAAAGTGGTGGCGAGAGACCCGGAAGAGGCGTTGGGTGGCTGTTCTAGAACATTCACTAGGATGTGGCCATTCTCTTTGTTCAATGCAAAGTCAAGCCAGCAACCCCTTCTCTCTGTCGGTTCCTGACGTTCTTCTCAAGTCCATCCACATCAAAGAGGTGACACCTTGTGACTCCCACCTGCTGAATTATCTCCCACCAGCTGAATTCAAACAGACACCCCAATATTTCGGGTTGCTTAGAACAGCAACCATTTTATTATGTGTGTTGATTCAGGGCGTCGGGTTCTGACGAGGACCAAGCAAGGCTTATCTCTGTCCCAGGATGTCTGGGGACGGGTCAGGAGATTTGGCTGGTGGCCAGGAGCTGAGTCACGGAGGATCTCCACCCACCTCTGGGTTCCTGGACAGGGATGGTCTGAGGACTGGACTCAGCCTGGACTGCCCGCTGGACCCCCTCCCTGGGGGACGGGTTCCGTGAGAAGCAGGAGGAGGCCCACCCGGTCTTTTTCATCCCATTGTGTTGTTCTTGAGGTTGTGCAGGTTTGCTCTCTGTGTGTGATGGACGGGGACGGGGCACGCCTCCTCGGATGTAGGTGACCACACCACCCCACCAGACCCCATCACCGTCCCCAGCCATCCTGGGGGGTCCCCTTGGCTCCCCACCCTGGGCATCCCCTCTGGAAGCCGCAGCTCTGCAGTGGGGTTTGCTTTGGTCTGTCCCTTTGCTTTGTTTCTCTCCACCCCACAGAGGCATGAGCCCACCCAGGATTTCTCCTCCTGCCTTGTCTCAACCTGGGGTGTAGACCAGAGGTGTAGGGGGTGAAAGGATTCACCAGACACAGAGCGGGGAGCAGAACAGGAGGACTGAGTGAAATCCACTGCTGAGGGGAGCAGCGGGGAGGCAGGAGAGTCTGCTGCGCCCTGTGGGTAGCTCCCTGGCTGGGGATTGAACTCGTGCTGCAGAGGCTGCGGGCAGCTTCCTAGACCCCTGCGCCCACCAGGGAGGCCCTACAATTAGCAGACTTAATGCTTCTTCCCCCACCGAGTACGGGGCATGGAAACACGCTGTCCTTTCACTCGAGAGCTCGGGCTTCGCTGCATCATCTGAGATCTCTACGCTGCGATCCTCCCTCGACGCTGTCACGTCTCCTGACACGCACCCGTGTCACACGGAGCATGACGGCCATCGGCCCCGCGTGCCCAGACGCCAGAACCGAACTCACAAAGCCGAACGCGTGTCCTGAAACACAGCTGGAATATTTGAGTCAAAGACAAGCTTGCCGACACGTCCAGCGGAAAAAAGTAATCGTCTTCATCTGCTGCACACGCTGCCGAGTTAAAATTGTGTGTGTTTTGCTTTGGTGCGTTTGGAAATTATCTCATGAGTCAAGCGCGTCCTTGCTCTGGGGTTCAGCGATGGAGGAAATTGCACCCACGTCTTATCTCTCCGGACGGGGCCATCGGAAACAGCCTCAGCACGGAGCAGATGGTGCCTTCCCGCAAGTCGCCCCCGTGGTGCTGCTGAGGGTGAACTCGCTGCCCTCCCCGCCCGGGCTGTGGACGATCAGGGCTGGTGAGTCTCGGCGGGGGTGTCCGGTGCTGCCGGGGTGACCCCAGCTGTCCACCCTCGAACCGGGAGCTGCTGAAGTCCGCAGAGAGAGTCCCTGGGGCCCCGCCCCATGTGCTTGGGAATTATTGCTCTGCAGAGACTCAACAAGCCGAGGGTCTGCAAAGCCTGAGCTCCCGCCAGGCTCCTGCTGCCTCCCGTGTCTCCGGGGGCCTCTGTGGGTCCTCGTGGGTCCTCCTCCGTGTCTCTGTGTCCTCATCTGTCCCTTCCAAGGGTGCGGAGCCCTGACCGGGACAGGATCCTCTGGCGTCCCTCACCCCTGCAGGGACCCAGCCTCCCAGCCGGCTCTGTGTGGAGACTCAGGGTGGATACGCTCTCGAGGCCGGGGGTGTCTCTCTCTCAGAACGTGTCGCCCAACCCGCTCTGTCCCGGGTATTTCCTGACAGCCGGAGTTGCCCGGCAACATTCCTCTTCCGTGCTCGGCACGGGGCAGGGCGATGCGGTCCTGGAGTCTTGCATCACGAGGCCGTGAGATGCGCGACGCGGGGCTGACTTATTTTCCATCAAACGCCAAGTGTTTTTGGTTAAACGGAGCTCGTGGCTTTGGGGGGGACCTTCCCTGTTTTGCTGGGTGGCCCTGAGCTGCCTCTGGTGGAGCTTTTTTGAGGCCCACGCTGGACAGGACCATCCTGTGGACGGCAGGGAAGCTTCTGGGCATTCCCGTTCTCCAGAGAATCAGCTCCGTCGCGGCCACTCAGCCCCGCCAAGCCACTACGGGGTTTTAATGCAGTTTTGAGTGGTTGCCGTCATGGCGGGGAGCGTCTAGATGCCATTAGGAGCCCGGTTGCTGCACAATCAGACGTTTTCCAGACAAAGGAGGCGCTTTCGTGGCAAGGAGAGGAGTTGGTGCTGGTTGTTGGCATCGGCCGAGAAGGGACAGGGGTACGGTGGGGTGTGGAAAGGGGGGTGTCAGAGCCAGTTGGGGCATGCTTTGGAAAGGGGAGTTTTCTTTCTCTAGATGACGCTGCCTTTCAATTTTGCAGAGTAGGCTTGGACCTGAGGCGGCTCCAAGAGTGCGCCCCACTGTTTACTTTGCTCTGCTGGGGGAGTAAAGGATGACTCATCACACAGCCCGTCTACACCCCGGGAAATCCCCCGCCCCGGCTGGCTGCATGGGCACAAGAAGCTGAGACAGATTAGCAGGAGAAAAAGAGAAAACTGAATAGCGCCGGGATGGCGCATTTGCATGGTTGCGAGTTCGAGATAAAAACGGGGCACACGGGGTGGTTATCCAGCATTTGGGGGTCTGGGGTGTGGAGGACAGAGAGGAGACCCACAGGCAGACAGGAGGGGGAGCTGAGCCTCTGTCTGAGAGTCAAGAGGAGATTCTCAGGTGCACAAGATGGTTCTGGATGCACCTGCGCCTGCAGGAGACCCAGACTCTCCTTCTGGGTCATCGGAGCAGGCAGGGGCCGCGTCTCTGGGTAAGGAAAGGGCAGAAGCTTGGACGTGGGGAGGGAGGGAGAGGACCCGGCAGGACAGAGCTTCTCCCACCTCCAGCCCCAGTGCTCTGGACCCCAGACCCTCTGGGTTCAACCCCGGGACAGACTCCAGGCTCACGGCCGATGCATCCGCGTTCCTCACGCTGGGGATGGAGGCAGAGTCTGGACGCCCCGAGACAAACCCACCTGGCCCTTTTGGGGAGACTGAGCCCACCCTAGGAATGTCTAGAGACGAGCTATCCCTGCAAACTCCTCTCCTCAGCAGATGCCGAACAGCTGTCCGCATCGGTGCAGGAATCACTACAGAAACCGAAACCCGGGCTCGGAGCCCTTCCTGCTCGCGGCCGCAGGGTCCTCTGCTTCGAGCAGCGCTGAGAGGCGTGCAGAAAAGGTTATTGACTGTGCCCAGGGCCTGAGCTGACCGCCGGGGCATCGATCGGTGCCCTGGCAAGTCCCGGAAAATGAAAATGGAATCAGGACAGAGAGGGAGCCGCCTCCCAGCAGCTGGATTCATCCCCGAGTTTCTAGCTCCCGCGCGGCTGGCTGGAGGGAGGAGACCTGCTTGCGGGGGGCACACACGGTCCCTCTTTTTATTTTCATGGCCACTTCATGCTCTCCTGGGCCTGTCCACGCTGCCTGGAGTGGCCACGCAGCCCAGTGAGCAGGGTGAGTACGATGCTCGGTGTTGCCAGAGCTGAGTGTCCGGCTTCCCCGCACCCCGATGCATTAGCCGCTCCTCCTGCTAATGGATCCCGGCGCTGGCTCTCGGGAGGCAGAGACCGTGGACAGTCTCGTCCTGCAGGAGCCCAGCAAGGGTGGAGTCACGCTGGTGCCCTGAGGACATTGGGGGGGGGGTCTGTGAGCAGGGGCTGGCCCGTTTTCTGCTCCCCTCTGCAGGGTCTCTCGGCCACCTCCTGGGGCCACAGCTCAGGGGTGTCCTGTGTCCTGGCGTCTGCACGGGGAGGCCCCTGGGAGATAGGATGGTCAGAGCGGGCAGGGCCTGCTCGGTCCCCACAGAGGATGCTCTTCTGTGTGGTCCTGTCTGGTCCATCTCAGCCTGCGCTCGTGGCCTGCGTCATGGGGTTTCCGACCCACCCCCCCGGACCCAGCTCCTCCCTGTCACAGCTCCGTGCCTGGCCTGAGGCCCTGGAAGGCCCACAAGGACTCTGGGCTTCTCTGTCCTGCACATGCAAGGGGTGGAATCAGCGGGTGCCTCTGTGTCCACTGCAGCATGACCCGGTGCCCTCGGGGCTCAGAATGTGGTCACAACGGAGCTTCAGCCCTTTCTGTGGCTGAGTGATGCATGGACTGTGGGGGGACCCCGTTCTGTGCACCCAGATGGACCCTGCTGGTGGACACTTGGTTTGTTTCTGTCTTTGGGGTAAAAGATAGGTCCTTTTAAGAGCTTCAAACAGGCCTCCCAAGATGTGCAGTACAGGACCCCCAAGATGAGTAGAAAATATCCACCCAAGATGCTTAGAATGGGACCCCAAGATATTCAGAACAGGCCCATCCAAGATACTCAGAAAAGGCCACCCAAGATATTCAGAGCAGAACCCCCAAGATGCTCAGAAAAGACCCCCCCAACATGCTCAGAACAGGCCCCCCAAGATGCTCAGAACATGTACCCCAAGATGTTCAGAAAAGGCCACCCAAGATATTCAGAGCAAAACCCCAAGATTCTCAGAACAGGCCACCCAAGATATTCAGAGCAGAACCCCCAAGATGCTCAGAAAAGACCCCCCAACATGCACAGAACAGGCCCCCCAAGATGCTCAGAACATGTACCCCAAGATGTTCAGAAAAGGCCACCCAAGATATTCAGAGCAGAACCCCCAAGATGCTCAGAAAAGACCCCCCCAACATGCTCAGAACAGGCCCCCCAAGATGCTCAGAACATGTACCCCAAGATGTTCAGAAAAGGCCACCCAAGATATTCAGAGCAGAACCCCCAAGATGCTCAGAAAAGACCCCCCCAACATGCTCAGAACAGGCCCCCCAAGATGCTCAGAACAGGCCCCCCAAGATACTCAGAACATGTACCCCAATATGTTCAGAAAAGGCCACCCAAGATATTCAGAGCAAAACCGCAAGATTCTCAGAACAGGCCACCCAAGATATTCAGAGCAAAACCCCAAGATTCTCAGAAAAGACCCCTCAAGATGCTCAGAACAGGCCCCCCAAGATGCTCAGAACAGGCCCCCCAAGGTGCTCACAACAGACTCCCCAAGATGCTCAGAGCAGACCCCCCAACATGCTCAGAACAGACCCCCCCAAGATGCTCAGAGCAGGCCCCAGGATGCTCTGGCCACACAAGGTCTATCTTGCTCCATCTTCTTTTCGCCCCTGCGGCTGCTCCGCCGCGTAGGGGTGCCTGGAACCTGGTTATCTAGACGGGACGAAACACCTGCCTCCTCCTGCCTCTGACGACACCAGGCGGGGGCGGCCGGGAGATGTTATCTTCCTCCAGAGAGCAAGTGGACTCGCGCTGCTCTTGATGAGCAAATCGCACACAAGGTGTCAGACGGTGTGTTTCCCGGCAAGCCCTGAGCCCTGGTTCCGTGTGAGTGTTATCCTGTCATCTGCAGATGGTGCTGGTTTTGCTGCTGCTTTTCCGGTTTGGATTCCTTTCGTGTCTCTTTCCTGCCTCGTTATTCAGACTCACATGTCCAGACTGCTGGACGGTGAGAGTGGACACCCCTGTCTTGGTCCTGGGGATGGTGCCATTCTCGCTGGGTTGCACCATTATGAGGTTGGCTGTGGGCTTGTCATAGATGGCTTTTTAGATGACAGTGTATTGAGTGTTTTTTTTTTTTTTAAAGATTTATTTATGGATGCACACAAGAGCTGGGGTGCAGGCCAGAGGTGTGGGGGAGTGAGAGGACTCACCAGAGACACAGTGGGGAGCAGAACAAGTGGATCCACTGAAATACACTGCTGAGGGGAGCAGCGGGGAGACAGGAGGGGTCTGTGGGTAGCTCCCTGGCTGGGCATCAAACTCGTGCTGCAGTAGCTGTGGACAGCTTCATAGGTTGTGTCTTAACCCCTTGTGCCACCAGGGAGGCCCTATAAAATCTTAAGGGAAATAAAAGAAGCTATAAAGAAAGGGTAAGATATCCTGTGCTTGTGACTCAGAAGAATAAACAGCATTAAAACAGCTACTTAGGGATTCCACACAAAGCCTGTCAAAATCCCAATAATTTTTATTAAGGGGATTGACCGTTATCAAGGTATGCAGACGAGAAAAGGCTCAAATCACTAAATGTATCCTGAGAGAAAGAAGAAAAATTGTAATATCGCACTTCCTGACTTCAGACTATATTGCACCACAACAGGCATCAAAACAGTATGGCACTGGCCCGTACCCAGCAACTCAGACCAGTGGAATAGAATTGAACTCCCGAAAGAAACCCAAATACGGGTAGTTAATCCTAATACTGTCCTGAGCGTTAACAACAAGGACTGTTAACCCTTTATTTCCCCCGATTCTGATGCTCCAGTGTTCTCTCTCTTTGCTACGTGATCCGCATCCTCTGAGGTTTGACAACAACTGAGACCCCAAGATGCTGAGTAGAGGTCCCCCAAGATGCCCAGAACAGGACCCCAGTATGCTCAGAACAGACCCCCCAAGATGAGTATAAAAGTCCCCCTAGGATGCTCAGAACAGACCCTCCAAGATGAGTACAAAAGGCCCCCTAGGATGCTCAGAACAGGCCCCCCCAAGATGCTCAGAACAGACCCCCCCAATGCTCAGTGCGGGCCCCCAAAAATACTCAGAACAGGCTTACATGTGAAAGAGTAAGAATGTCACCCCAAAGCTATAGAGACACGTGAATAAGCAACAAATTAATTTCAAAGCTACTTATAAAAGAGCTTCTGTGAGTCCTGCCAAGACCGAGTCCTTGACACGTAGAGAAAATGACTCTGTCTGCCATGGATTGTCGGGGTGAACTATAATCCCAGAAAGGAGGAAGGGGGTGAGGAGCCCCATCGGCTGGCCAGGAAGTGCGGGACAGAGATACGGGCGGCAGCTCACACACGAAGGGGCTGATTAAAGGCAGCGTCAACAGGATGTGGTGAGGCACTGGGTTCTGAAACAGAGAAGAAAGGCCGAGATAACATCTCGGTGAGGATCCGAAAGGGCTGGGCAGAAATTCGTTTTGCATTTTGCTTGAATATTCACGAAGGGAACCCCCAGATGGGGTGATAGGGTGATGTGGCCAAGAGCTGAGAGATGAACTCGCTTGTTTATGACTTGCGTTCTGGAAAGTTAATTTGAGAGTCAGGGCATTTTCAAGGAAGCTGGAGGGGTCGGGCAGGTCAGCGATGAGTGATAGGAAGCCACGTCCTGTTGGAGTCCAGCCTGGGGGTGTCCGGGACCAGCCCAGGACCTCACTTCAGCCAACTCCCTGCCTACAGCCTAACCCGAAACACAGCCACACTGAGGTGAGAGCTTCTGCATACGTGTGTAGGAGGTGGTCATGCTGGCTGAGTCTGCAGACTGAGGGGCATCCCGGGGCCCCCAAACCTGTCAGCTCCAAGTGAGTTCTGCCGTGTGCCTCATCAAGACAAACATACCCTAGTTAAGACCTTCAGTGGGAAGAAACCTGAATATAGTTAGTGTGCAATAGAGAAGAGAAAGAGTTTCCCACAAAGCACCCACACTCGCCCGTTCCCTTCTGGGTAAATGCCCAACAGGGTATTTTCGGGGGGGCTGAGCTTCCCCCAGGTTTAAGGCTCCTTCTGGGGGACCCACAGGAAAGAGACAGGAGGGGCCCTCTCCACTCTCCCCAGTCACCTACGGTGTAAGCGGATATTTGTGGAGCCCAGAAGTTGTGCTGGGGGCACAGGGAAACTCAGTCTTAGAAATGTTCTCATGAAGCGTGTGGTGCTGGCCGTTCTCCCCTTGGCTTGTTGCACTCAGCATCACCTCCTCCAGGTGCAGCCGTGGTGTGCAAACGGCAGGGTTCTGCCTTTTGTACAGCTGCGTAATATTCCATTGTGTATACAACCACATCTCACTTGTATGGGGTCGATAGTAGTCAAGCCAACAAAAGGACTAACTGGAAACTTTTTGACGATCAGACCCATGAAGTGGGGAGCAGAAAGGAAGGAAAATTGGGGAAAATGGGTTGGTGCTGGGGTGAAGAAGGATGGGCTTTTGGGGGCAGCTTAATGTAGTAGACACCCATGTGGATTTTCAGTAACTCACAGCTGAAACTTTAAGAGTGTGATAAACCCACTTTGGTTCAATCCATTTGTTTTCTGTCTTGGAAGAGCAGCAGCTCCAGCATCGCTGCTTTTATGTCCTCTGCTTCCTGAACGGGGGTCACTGGGAGGTGGGGAGGGGGGGTCAAGCAGCCAAGCTTGGTTTTGTAACTCAGCAATTCTTGCCCCTCCGGCTTGGACTTGCAGCCTTCCAGGCACCCATCCATCCAGTCATCCATCCACCCATCATCCATCCATCATCCATCATCCATCCATCATCTAGCCAGCCATCCACCCATCATCCATCCACCATCCATCATCCATCCATCATCCATCCTCTATCCATCATCCATCGTCCATCCACCATCCATCATCCATCCATCATCCATCCATCCATCATCTATCACTGGTCCATCATCCATCCATCATCCATCCTCTATCCATCATCTATCCTCTATCCATCATCCATCCATCCATCATCCATCCTCTATCCATCATCCATCGTCCATCCATCATCCATCCATCATCCATCGTCCATCCACCATCCATCATCCATCCATCATCCATCCTCCATCCATCATCCATCCTCTATCCATCCATCATCGATCCATCATCCATCCATCATCTATCCTCTGTCCATCATCCATCCATCCATCATCCATCCTCTATCCATCATCCATCGTCCATCCATCATCCATCGTCCATCCACCATCCATCGTCCATCCATTATCCATCATCCATCCATCCATCATCCATCTATCACTGGTCCATCATCCATCCATCATCCATCCTCCATCCATCATCCATCCTCTATCCATCCATCATCGATCCATCATCCATCCATCATCTATCCTCTATCCATCATCCATCCATCCATCATCCATCCTTTATCCATCATCCATCCATCATCCATCCATTATCCATCCATCATCCATCCTCGATCCATCATCCATCATCCATCCATCATCCATCCATCATCCATCCATCCATCATCCATCATCCATCCATCATCCATCCACCAACCACCCACCCTTCTATTTTCTCTGAACCTGGTTATCTCAGTATCTCAGGCGAGCCTTGTGTGCAACACCTACCCACAAAGACAGCTACGGTCTACAACACAGCAAAGCAAACACCCTCCCTCTCAGGCGAGGAATATCATTTTCCATTTCCCGCTGCTTCCTGTGCTCATCCTGCGTCTGTGCTCATCCTCCCAGCTCCCCCAGCTTCTGCTCCCGGAGGCCCACGCCCTGCCCCCCAGGGACAGCAGCTCTCCACGCCCTCTTCCAGGAGCTTCTCTCTGCTCGGACGGAGGTGCGGTTACAAAGGGCAGCATTGCTTTTGTGTGGGTTGTCATGTGTCCCCGCGTGAAGGTCATGAAGCCTGGTCTCGGCAGCGTGGGTGGGTCACTAAAGACCGTGTGCCTTCCTGTGTGCACTGCCGTCACGAGGGCCATGGAGACACACGCATGGAAGATCAACCTCGGCCCCCCGGGGTGGGGATCACACACTTGGGAGGTACTAGAATCCAGGATTGCAGCGTACACGTCAGCTGACCAAGGGCAGGCCAAGCTTGGACAGGCGCAGGGGTCAGCTGGGGGCCAGCAAGAGGGGGTGCCGGAGGCAACTGCTGAAATCCTCCTGACGGAGAGCTCTGTGCTCTGAGCTGCGGACACGTCCCTTCCTGGAAAAGGGCAGCGGCGTCCGGCAATTTAGGGCAGGGTCTGGGGTCTGAGGGACCAAGAGGCACCCTATCGGGAAGAATATCGGAGCTGCATCGTCATTTCATCCGCTCCTCGGGGAAGCCCGGCTGATCGATGCACCCTGTCGATGGACACAGTCGTGTCCGAGAGGGAGAACAACCCCCAGCAGATGTGGAGACCTTCGCTCTGCCCCGCAGGCCCCGACTGCCCGGTTCCTCTTTCTGCCTGGCAGAAAAAAGCTGAATTTCTCACTTTCGGCCCCTGTTCCTCCCGCGTCCACGCCCTGTTCTCGCTGCGGGGGAGGCCGTGCACTTCCATATTTTTATTTTTGTGGGGATTTTGGAGAAGTGAAAGTCGAGCGGGTCCCCCTCCCCGGCTCGGGGCGCAGACACCTGCAATCCCGGACACGCCAACGCCGAGGCGCAATCTCGGCATGTGGTCAGTCTGACCGCCCTCGGCCCCAAAGAGCGGGGGGACGGGGGAGCCCCCAAGAGCAATGTGGGGAGGGAACTCCCCCGTGTGGCTGAAGCAGCGAGGCTCGTTGGGGACCCTGCAGAGGGCACCGGTGCCCACAGGGGCCGGACGTGGCTCCTGGACGGGGCTGAGGGCGCATTTGCAGGCTGAGCCCGCAGGCGGGAGGTCAGCGGGTCCTGGTGGCTCCGGGTCGGGCTTCCTGGGTGTGCAGACGCGTCACGCTCCAGCCGTGCTGTGGACTCCGGCTGCTCCCTCCGGGAGGCTGAGCCTCACCGAGACTCAGGATCTTGCACTTTTTAGCTGTCACATCCCTCCTGGCCAGTGCGGAGGCCCCAAGTCTTTGGACCAGCCCCTCCCATCCCCAGTTTGGCCACTGTCCCCGTGATGCACGTGGGGCGCCGTCCGGCTGGGCCCACCTAGGACGTGTCCATGCCTTTACCATCGATTCCACCACATCAGGGACCCAAGAAGGCAGAGGTTGCTCTCGTAATCGCGGCCACAGTCACAGACCTGTCCTGTGCGGCTGTTTCAGGAATGGGGGTCAGCGTGGACTTGGTCTTTACAAAAAGGAGAGTGTTTGGGAGGAGGGTCTGCTGGGCTTGGGGGGGCAGGAGGCAGGTACACTGCTGGAACCAGGGCTGTGTGGGGTGCAGGACTGGGGACGGTGACCCCAGGGCAGGACCTCCCTGCCTTGGCAGGATGGGAAAGGGGTGTTGTCTGCTCTGCTGAGCAAAGGCCCTGAGGAGCCAGGGCTGACACTGCAGGGTCCTCGGCTGAAACGCTCCTTCCGGTGTCTGTTGATGGTCTCATCTCATGGAGATGCTGCTGTTGGCATCCGCTGGGTGAAGGCCATGACGGTGCTCAAGACCCTATAATGTATGGGTGGATCCACCATAATTCCAGACGCTGAGAAACTTTGTCTTTGTGTGAGAGATTCTGCTCATCTGTCTACGTATCTGTCTGTCTTTTATCTACAGCATCCGTCCATCATTCATCTTCCATCATCTATCCATCATCCATCCATCACCATCCATCCTTCATCCATCATCCACCAATCATTCATCATCCATCCATCATCCATCCATCATCCATCCATCATCCTCATCCATCCATCATCCCTCCATCATCCACCCATCATCCACCCATCCATCCATCCATCATCCATCATCCATCCATTATCCATCCATCATCCATCCTTATCCATCCATCCATCCATCCATCCATCCATTCGTCCATCAGCCATCAGCCATCCATCATCCATCCATCACCGACCCACCTAATGATATATTATATTTTTATTCTATTCTATTCTACTTATCAACCTACCTACCCACCTATCATCTATCTATCCATCATCCGTCCCTGTATCTATTTTTTATCTATCATCTATACCTGTACATACCAATACATATGCACACACATCATTTTGTACATATGGAATATGGCAGGTGTATCCACTGTGTACACATAAATGCACATCCATATGAATCATACAAGGTACCTAAATGCCAGCCTGATTATTTTATCTTTTAATTGTTTGCTTTTTTTATTGAAACAACATCGACTGACAACACGGTATATGATTTAAGACACTAGCTCATGCTTCTGCAGATGAACACTACCACTCCCTCCACCGAGAAGCATCATCCTGACAGGTTTCTGCACTGATGGGGTCATGGCGAGTCGGGCTGATGCATCTGTTCATCCCTAGGGGGCTGGCCTGCTGGGCAGAGTGATGGAGTTGCTCTCAGCTACGGTCTCTCTGGCATGATGCCTTTAACGGGGTAACAAATGGGGTTGCTGCTGTGCATTAGCAGTTTCTCGCCTTCCCGTAATATTGTCAGCCTGCTGTGCCATCCACAAGTAATCTCAAAAAAGTTTACATCCCTCCATGGGCTGTTTGTTATAAAAAAAAAACAAAACACTGGTGCAGACTGGGAGTGCCAGGCCACCAGGTGTGGGGATTTCTGAGTCCCTGGCTGGGTGGCTGCTGGCTTTCTCCCCTGTGGTTTCAGATTGCAGATGTATTTTAGGCAGCAGCGCCCAAGCCCGGGCACGCATCCCCTTTGATGGATTTACTATAATTGTTCCATAGCAAAGTCTTGGCATTTCAATCTCTGATAATGAAGTGGGTGTTGTCTTAAAAGGATGCAGGAAAAAAAGGCCTGTCACTAATGCAAGAGATCAGCTAAGCTCCTTCCTCATTTTCCTCCAGAACCTTCCTCATTGGGGATTGAAATAGATTTCTGGTAAGGCTGTGGCAGAGAGGCCTGTTTTGAAAATGAAATCAAAATCTAATCGGGTATTTGGGGAAACAGTGGCCTCCGTGGGATTCCCTTGCTCCATTTCTCAGCTCCAAGTCTCCGGGATTCTCTTAGAAGTGACCCCTGGCTCTGCGTCAGGTTTCGGTGGGGTGTGGGCCCAATGTGGCCCTCGGCTTGCTTTTGTAAATAAAGTTTTATTGCAACACGTCCACAGACAGTCATTTGCATCTTGGCATTGCCTGAGTCTGCTTCCTGCTCTAAGGGCAGCCTGGATTATCTCCAGGAGATTGTGTAGCACATGAAACCCAAACAGCATGTTTCTGTGCCCAAAATTTGGAGATAAAAGCATCCGTTGCAAAGTCTCACTTTTATTTATTTATTTTTAAAGATTTATTTATTGATGTGTACAGGAGCTGCGGTGCAGGCCAGAGTTGTGGGGCATGAGAGGGTTCACCAGAGACAGAGTGGGGAGCAGAGCAGACAGACTGCCTGAAACACACTGCTGAGGGGAGCTTGGGGAGACAGGAGAGGTCTGCTGCCCCTTGTGGGTCAGCTCCCTGGTTGGGATCAAAGTTGTGCTGCAGAGGCTGCCAATAGCTTCGCGGTGCTGTGATCAACCCCTTGCGCCACCAGGGAGGCCCCCAACCACCGAAGGCCTCAGAACAGGCTGAAGACTCCAGACCAGGCTGAAGGCCCCAAACAAAGCTGAAGGCCCCAGACCAGGCTGAGGCCCCACATCAGGCTGAAGGCTACTGACCAGGCTGAAGGCCCCACACCAGGCTGAGGCCCCAGACCAGGTTGAAGTTTCCAGACCAGGCTGAAGGCCCCAGACCAGGCTGAAGTTTCCAGACCAGGCTGAAGGCCCCCCAAAAAGCTGAAGGCTCCAGACCAGGCTGAGGCCTCAGACTGGGCTGAAATATCCAGACCAGCTGATGCAGTAGACAGGCTGAAGGCTCCAGACCAGAATGAAGTTTCCAGACCCGGCTGAAGGCCCCAAATACAGCTGAAGACCACAGACCAGGCTGAGGCCCCAGACCAGGCTGAAGGCCCCAGACCAGGCTGAAGTTTCCAGACCAGGCTGAAGGCCCCAGACCAGGCTGAAGCTTCCAGACCAGGCTGAGGCCCCAGACCAGGCTGAAGCTTCCAGACCAGGCTGAAGTTTCCATACTAGGCTGAAGGCCCCAAACAAAACTGAAGGCTCCCAACCAGGCTGAGGCTTCAGACAGGGCTGAAGGTTCCAGACCAGCTGATGCAGTAGATCAGGTTGAAGGCCCCAGCCACAGTGAAAGTTCCAAACCAGGCTGAAGGACCCCCAAAAAGCTGAAGGCCCCAGACCAGGCTGAAGGTTCCAGACCAGGCTGAAGGCCCCAAGCAAAGCTGAAGGCCCCAAACCAGGCTGAGGCCTCAGATCAGGTTGAAGGCCCCAGACCAGATTGAAGGCTCCAGACCAGGCTGAAGGTTCCAGACCAGGCTGAAGACCCCAGACCAGGCTGAAGTTTCCAGACCAGGCTGAAAGCCCCCCAAAAAGCTGAAGGCCCCAGACCAGGCTGAAGGTTCCAGACCAGGCTGAAGACCCCAGACTAGGGTGAAGTTTCCAGGCCAGACTCAAGTTTCCAGACCAGGCTGAAGGCCTCAGACCAGGCTGCGACCCCAGACCAGGCTGAATGTTCCAGACCAGGGTGAAGTTTCCAGACCAAGCTGAAGGCCCCAGACCAGGGTGAAGTTTCTAAACCAGGCTGCGACCCCAGACCAGGCTGAATGTTCCAGACCAGGCTAAAGGCCCCAGACCAGGGTGAAGTTTCCAGACAAGGCTGAAGGCCCCAAACAAAGCTGAAAGCCCCAGACCAGGCTGAAGGCCCCCCAAAAAGCTGAAGGCTCCAGACCAGGCTGAGGCCTCAGACTGGGCTGAAATATCCAGACCAGCTGATGCAGAAGACAGGCTGAAGGCTCCAGACCAGAATGAAGTTTCCAGACCCGGCTGAAGGCACCAAATACAGCTGAAGACCACAGACCAGGCTGAGGCCCCAGACCAGGCTGAAGCTTCCAGACCAGGCTGAAGGCCCCAGACCAGGCTGAAGTTTCCATACTAGGCTGAAGGCCCCAAACAAAGCTGAAGGCCCCACACCAGGCTGAGGCTTCAGACAGGGCTGAAGGTTCCAGACCAGCTGATGCAGTAGATCAGGTTGAAGGCCCCAGCCACAGTGAAAGTTCCAAACCAGGCTGAAAGCCCCCCAAAAAGCTGAAGGCCCCAGACCAGGCTGAAGCTTCCAGACCAGGCTGATATTTCCTGATAAAGCTGAAGGCCCCAGACCAGGCTAAAAATTCCAGACCAGCGTGAAGGTTCAGAACAGGCTGGAGGCCCCAGACCAGGCTCCAGATCCCAAACCAGGCGGAAGACCCCCAACAGAGCTGCAGATCTCACACTGGCTGTCAGGGAAATGGTGAGACTGAATTTCAGAAAAACAAAAAAAACAAAAAAAAACATGCACTCTGCTGTTGTGACCCAATTTGTGGTTGAGCTAGAGGTTCACTGGGGTTTTTTCTGCATTTTCTGGGGACAGCTTCTAGCCCAAGCCTTTGGAAAACCCCCCATGCATTGCTGCAAACACCCAGAAACACGTTTGCTCTGCAGTGGAGACCGACAGTGTCTCGGACCTACTGCGCGCCGCTCACGTGGCCTCACTCTGCGGAGAGAATGTTGTCCTCGAACGCACAAGCTCTCGGTTCCTCGTACCCGCCTCTACGTACCCGCCACGAGACGCCTTCGTCACGTCCCAGCTCACGGCACGTCAGCTCCACCGGGGAGGGATGATCCCGTAATTGCAGACTCAGTGCCCGCCGTCGGCGCCGTGAGTTCTACCCAACAAGCTTCACAGGAACGTCCCTGTTTACGGACGTTTGAGAATCAAAATGTCCCTTAAAATTATTTGCGTTGATCTGCTCTTCCGCCGCCCAAGCTAGCCCCGGGGAGAGCTTTTCCCACAGGCCTTTGTTTACCTTCCAGCGCGGCTGACCCATTGGTCTTAGAACCGAACCAGAACCCAGAGCATAAACGCGGAAATGGCCTTTTAGTTCCCGCCCGTGCGTTGCCCTGTACATGACATCCGTGACTGCGGGTTGCCCGGGGCTTATCAATAATGCAGCCACGGGGCAGTTGCCAATCAAACCATCAGCGCTTTGCATGCACAGTTTCCCGTTAGCCTTTGGGATCAAGACGTTCCTGACAAACCATCCCCGGCCCCCTGAGGTCACTCCCAGCGCCGTGGCCACGGCCAGGGAGAACCCGCCGCGGTCAGCAGAAGCAGAGGCGCGGGCCCAGGACCGGGCTCGGATCCCAGAGCTGGGGGCTCGGATCCCAGAGCTGGGGGCTCGGGTCACAGAGCTGGGGGCTCGGGTCACAGAGCTGGGGCCTCGGATCACAGAGCTGGGGGCTCGGATCACAGAGCTGGGGCCTTGGATCACAGAGCTGGGGGCTCGGATCCCAGAGCTGGGGCCTCGGGTCACAGAGCTGGGGCCTCGGATCACAGAGCTGGGGGCTCGGATCACAGAGCTGGGGCCTCGGATCACAGAGCTGGGGCCTCGGATCACAGAGCTGGGGCCTCGGATCACAGAGCTGGGGCCTCGGATCACAGAGCTGGGGCCTCGGATCACAGAGCTGGGGCCTCGGATCACAGAGCTGGGGGCTCGGATCACAGAGCTGGGGGCTCGGATCACAGAGCTGGGGCCTTGGATCACAGAGCTGGGGGCTCGGATCCCAGAGCTGGGGCCTCGGGTCACAGAGCTGGGGCCTCGGATCACAGAGCTGGGGGCTCGGATCACAGAGCTGGGGCCTCGGATCACAGAGCTGGGGCCTCGGATCACAGAGCTGGGGCCTCGGATCACAGAGCTGGGGCCTCGGATCACAGAGCTGGGGGCTCGGATCACAGAGCTGGGGCCTCGGATCACAGAGCTGGGGGCTCGGATCACAGAGCTGGGGCCTCGGATCACAGAGCTGGGGCCTCGGATCACAGAGCTGGGGCCTTGGATCACAGAGCTGGGGGCTCGGATCACAGAGCTGGGGGCTCGGATCACAGAGCTGGGGCCTCGGATCCCAGAGCTGGGGGCTCGGATCCCAGAGCTGGGGGCTCGGATCCCAGAGCTGGGGCCTCGGATCACAGAGCTGGGGGCTCGGGTCACAGAGCTGGGGGCTCGGGTCACAGAGCTGGGGCCTCGGATCCCAGAGCTGGGGGCTCGGATCACAGAGCTGGGGCCTCGGATCCCAGAGCTGGGGGCTCGGATCCCAGAGCTGGGGGCTCGGATCCCAGAGCTGGGGCCTCGGATCACAGAGCTGGGGGCTCGGGTCACAGAGCTGGGGGCTCGGGTCACAGAGCTGGGGCCTCGGATCACAGAGCTGGGGGCTCGGATCACAGAGCTGGGGGCTCGGGTCCCAGAGCTGGGGCCTCGGATCACAGAGCTGGGGCCTCGGATCACAGAGCTGGGGCCTCGGATCACAGAGCTGGGGCCTCGGATCACAGAGCTGGGGGCTCGGATCACAGAGCTGGGGGCTCGGATCACAGAGCTGGGGCCTCGGATCCCAGAGCTGGGGGCTCGGATCCCAGAGCTGGGGGCTCGGGTCCCAGAGCTGGGGGCTCGGGTCACAGAGCTGGGGGCTCGGATCACAGAGCTGGGGCCTCGGATCACAGAGCTGGGGGCTCGGATCTCAGAGCTGGGGCCTTGGATCACAGAGCTGGGGGCTTGGATCCCAGAGCTGGGGGCTCGGATCACAGAGCTGGGGCCTTGGATCACAGAGCTGGGGGCTCGGATCACAGAGCTGGGGCCTTGGATCACAGAGCTGGGGGCTTGGATCCCAGAGCTGGGGGCTCGGGTCACAGAGCTGGGGGCTCGGGTCACAGAGCTGGGGGCTCGGATCACAGAGCTGGGGGCTCGGATCACAGAGCTGCGGCCTCGGATCCCAGAGCTGCGGCCTCGGATCCCAGAGCTGGGGGCTCGGATCCCAGAGCTGGGGGCTCGGATCACAGAGCTGGGGGCTCGGATCACAGAGCTGCGGCCTCGGATCACAGAGCTGGGGGCTCGGATCACAGAGCTGGGGGCTCGGATCACAGAGCTGGGGGCTCGGATCACAGAGCTGCGGCCTCGGATCACAGAGCTGCGGCCTCGGATCCCAGAGCTGGGGGCTCGGATCCCAGAGCTGGGGGCTCGGATCACAGAGCTGGGGGCTCGGATCACAGAGCTGCGGCCTCGGATCACAGAGCTGGGGGCTCGGATCACAGAGCTGGGGCCTCGGATCACAGAGCTGGGGCCTCGGATCACAGAGCTGGGGCCTCGGATCACAGAGCTGGGGGCTCGGGTCACAGAGCTGGGGGCTCGGATCCCAGAGCTGGGGGCTCGGATCACAGAGCTGGGGGCTCGGATCACAGAGCTGCGGCCTCGGATCACAGAGCTGGGGGCTCGGATCACAGAGCTGGGGCCTCGGATCACAGAGCTGGGGCCTCGGATCACAGAGCTGGGGCCTCGGATCACAGAGCTGGGGGCTCGGGTCACAGAGCTGGGGGCTCGGATCACAGAGCTGGGGCCTCGGATCACAGAGCTGGGGGCTCGGGTCACAGAGCTGGGGGCTCAGATCACAGAGCTGGGGGCTCGGATCACAGAGCTGGGGGCCGGCAGCTTCGCGAGTGTCCGAAGCCCGGGTCAGCGGCGTTGGCTTCCGACGGCGCTCACGGGAGCTGGTCCTGGCCCGGCATGGACGGCTGCATTTTGTGTCTTGAGGGTGATTTCTAGAAGCAACTCACTTGAAAGGCGGGAGCTGAGGGATGTGGGGTGGGAAGGGAGCAGGAGAGCGAGGAGATCGCAGAACCCTCAGGGATGCAGCTGAGCCTCCTGCGGTGCGCCCGCCCGCCCTCCTGACGCCTGGGCAGCCGGAGAGGCCCAAGCAGAGGCGTCCGCCGGGCGCAGACTGGCAGCACGTCACAAGGCGATGGTGGAGATTCGCTCTCTCTTTATTCATTCATGCATTTTTGCCGCCGAGTGAGCGTCCAGGAGTCGGCGGATGAGGAGCTCTCGTGCAAACGAATAACGTGTGGGGGGTGGATCCTGCTGGGGGGGGGCAGGTAACCCGGGGAGGGAGAGGTTCCCTGGCTCTTAGCTCCGGGGAGATGGATCCTCCGTCACTCCGTGCTGCCACCGCGTGCGTCGGCACTCCGCGGAGGATTTGAAATTTTCTTTGCCTCCGTCTTTTGCCGGATTCCGACTGCTTTTCCTCGGAAGACCCATCACTCGTGCAAAGGTATTTTGTAATGGAGACCACTCGTGTCCGGCTCCGTCTGTCCGGGCTGGAGCGCTGGGGGAGCTCTGGTTGCTTCCGTGGACGCGACTTCCCTTCGCTTTGGTGACAGTATCTCCGGCCTCTTCAAAGATGAGCTTTCTTGGTGAATCCCCGAAGTCAGTCGTGGCCCAAGGGAAGACCACCGATGTTTTATAGCAACTCGACCAGTTGACGGTGCCATTTTCCATGAAAGCTTCCGATCTGAAGAGTTGCAGCCGCCGAGACTCGCCTCGAATCACCGCGAGGGGCCGCGGAGCACATTTCAGGGGCTGATGAGCAGAAAGCGGCGATTTTAGAGGCTGAAACTCACCCCGGTGTCGCGACCTCCAGACTTTGAAGCTCCCTGTTCTGTGGAAAAGCTCCGTCTTCCCTGACAAAGGGCTGATGAGGAGACGATTCTGGAATGAAGCGTGTCCTCTCCGGCTCCCACAGAACCCCGAGACCCGGTGTCCCGGGGTGCTGGATGCGGGCGCACGTGAAGAATTCGCTGCTTCTGCTCATGACTATGACCCGCACCTCTTCACACACGCATGTGGCTCCTACACGCCGTAGGGAGAGTGATGGGGGCATTTCAACCCCTTGGGTTTTATGGCCTCCTGAGGCTCCTGGCACCTGCGGGTGTGGACAGATTGGGGGTGGTTAAGAGATTTCCAACCCTGATTTGCTCGTTTACTGGCTCAATGAACAGATAAGATGTCTGCAATTTCTGCATCTTTTTATTCTGCAAAAGCAAAGTGATGCCTAGTTTGGAAGAGTCACCGAGAGATTCGCTGACTCTCCTTCTACAGTGAGTTGAGTTGACTCTTGCGCAAAGCCGGAGCTCCGTGTCCCTTCCGTGCGCACCCACCGCCCTGTAGCGTGGGCGTAGTGGACAGCATGTTGGGGTTTCTCTGATCAGGGTGACCTACACGCTGTACGTCCCATCCAGACGTGACAATTCCCCTGGACTCCTCTGCGTTATCGTTTCCGGAGCAGAAAAGAACAAAAAAAATACATGAACGTTGCGTCTCAGCACAGAGTCCACCTCCCTGCGTGCAGCCTGGCGCGTCTTTGAAGCTGCTCTGGCTCTTAGACTCGAGGAGACAGTCCACGGGGTCGGTTCTGAGCTCCCGGCGTCCGGGGGATGCACCGCAGTGCCCGGCACGGAGTGGGATCCTAAGGCTCCCCGCGGAGTGGCGCATCCGCTGAGGCTGTGATGTTCGCCCATTCATCACCTTCGGCTAATTTTCCTAGGAACAAAACCGTGGGCTGCCGTGGCGTCTCGACCATCACGAGTGAATCTCGCCTCGGACTCCAGGGAAGACGATCAAGGAGTTTTAGCATGTTAAGAGCCTCCCTAATGACATCCGTGCCGGGGTCGGCATCTCTTGGTCGTAAAACGAAAATAAACGGTGTGTCCAGCGAGGTGCATGGAGCACGGGGGCCGGGGGCCGGATTCGCAGTCATGGCTGTGAATAGCTCCGTCGTGACTGGGTTTCAAGCAGCATTGAGGGGAGATTTTAGCTCATTTTTTGTTTTTTTGCACCTTGCGGATGCGTCAAGGTGAGGGCTGGGGACACAAGAATGAGCTGTGCCTGCACAGGCGGCTCGGAGCTCGTCCGTCCAGCGGTCGGGCGCAGAATGTCCCCTGGGGTCAGCGTCCAGCACAGAGGGTTTGTCCTCAGGGAGGACCCGTGGATCCCACGTTTTGTCCCTACGCGGGCTGTCCGGGAAGGACACCTTGGGGTTCTTCGGCGCCACGGTTCTGAGTAGGAAAAGCTTAGGAGGAGGACAGAGGCCCTCGGATGGCCCAGGCAGCATTTGGGAATCACGCGTGCTGCTCCCAGGGCACCCGGCAGCAGAGCCCACGCAGGTATCGCCCGCGTCTGGCCACGCCCGCCCCTGCGTGCAGGGCTCCTGCAGTCCGTTAAGTGGGTGGTAGATTATTTCTCTTGACAGCTGCTTTTTGTTCCAGTGTGGGGGAAATTAAATTCCTTCAGGGAAGACGCAGTGATAGATCCAACCTGCCTTCCACGGAGCTCGCCTCGGTGATGCTGACAGAGCTGTCTGGCGAGGGCAGACGCGAAGCAACAGCTCCGGTTTCCTTGCTCAGAACAGGAACCCCAGATGCTCAGAACAGGCCACCAAGAGGGTCAGAACAGGACCCCCAAGATGCTCACAACAGGCCACCAAGAGGGTCAGAACAGGAACCCCAAGATGCTCACAACAGGCCACCAAGAGGGTCAGAACAGGACCCCCAAGATGCTTACAACAGGCCCCCCAAGATGCTCAGAACAGACCCCCAAGATGCTCAGACAGGCCCTCAATAGGCTCAGAACAGGATCCCGAAGATGCTCAAAGCAGATCACTAAGTTGCTCCGAACAGGCCCCTAACATGCTCAGAACAGGCCCCCCCCAAGATGCTCAGAATAGGCCCCCCAAGATGCTCAAACAGGCATCCCAAGATCCTCAGAACAGGCTCCCCAAGGTGCTCAGAACAGACCCCCAAGAGGCCCAGAACAGACCCCCAGGATGCTCAGAACAGTCTCCCCAAGATGCTCAGAACAGTCTCCCCAAGATGCTTAGAACAGGCCCCCCAAGATGCTCAGAACAGATCCCCAAGATGCTGAGAACAGGCCCTCAAGAGGCTCAAAACAGGATCACGAAGATGCTCAAAACAGACCACCAAGGTGTGCAGAGCAGACCCCTAAGATGCTCAGAACAGGCCCCCCAAGATGCTCAGTAGAGGCCCCCAAGATGCTCAGTAGAGGCCCCCCAAGATACTCACAAGAGGCCCCCCAAGATGCTCAGAACAGGCCCCAAACATGCTCATAACAGGCCCCCGAGATGTCCAGAACAGACCCCCAAGATGCTCACAACAGGTCCCCCAAGATGTTTGTTGATGAGTGGGGATGATCCCCCTGAGTGGGCCTGGCCTAAGCAGGCGGCTGCTCTCATGGCTGCTGCACAGCTTGGCGCCGGGAGCAGAGAAACCTGAAATGTCGGGGGTGGGGACCCCACATCTGTCCTTTCTGTCTCCCCCACCCTGGGGGAGCGAGCTGAGGTCGTGCACGTGGGCCGCAGAGGCTGCGTGTGGAGAACGCGTACCAGGCTAACCCCCAGAAAGGAGGGGTCCCCGGTTCCCCGCCCCCCCAAGGGAGCTGAGCAGGGAGGAGAATCCGGAGAGGCCCCTGGGGGGACTCGGGGACGCGGCGGGGACACTTGGCAGAGGCAGACGCAGGGGTGAGGCCCGTGGGGAGGTGACCGCGGCCGCCTTTGTCTTGACTCGGGTTGGGTTTGGCTCCTTGGCTCCCAGCCCTGCCTCCTGCCCCTCTCCTGCGGGCCCCCCAGAAGGAGCCTTGGCCATGGGGGACACTCCGGGGGCTCCAGCGCTGGGCTGGGTGGACAAACCAAAGCCTCCTGAGCGCAGTGTCCTAGGATCACCCCAGGGGTGCCGGGCGGCGTCTGGAGTCCTGCGTCCCCGGCATGGCTGGGCCACCTCACGCCTGTAACTGGACACGGCGTCGGGGGGCAGGGCCGCTGGCCGGAGGGCCAGGCGTGTGGGCAGGCGGCCCAGGCCGGAGAGCTTGGCGCCCAGCTGACCCCCCCGAGGTTCTGCTCAGATAAAGGGGTGCCTGTTGGTCACTGTCCGTGCAGCTCAGGTGCAAACCCGGAGGCTTGGCCGGTGACGCTCAGAGTAACCCGATCCCCGGGGAGGCGGCTCCCGCCGCCCACCCGGAAGCTCTGGCCCTTTGTCCGCCCGAGCTGCCCGAGCTGCCCATCGTGGCGTGTCCCGCCCCGGCCGGCGTCCCCTGGCGACCGCCTCCACGTCGTGCCCGTCTTCTCGGGGAAGCCGAGCCGTCCCGCAAGAGCCCCCGCAGGCGCCCGGGCTCTCTGGAGCTCGTCGCCAGGGAGTCGGGCTCGGGGTGCTGGGCCGGCGGGTGCTGGGGCCGGGCCTCCCGTGGGGGGTCTCTGCTCCTGGACCCCCGAGAAGCGTGTGTGGCGGTTCGTCAGCATCGGGAGCTGCAAGGGGAAGCTGAGAGTTGCTTCTTGTGGAATAGATGTGGGGTCCTGTGCACAGATCTGGGGTTCCCTGAAACAGAACAGCATCTGGGTGCTGTGACCCCTGGCAGGGGCCGGAGCCCCTGCGCAGTCCTGGGGGCTCTTGCGTTCCTGGTCGCGCAGCGAGTGACTCCGCGGAGTGAGTGGTCGTCCTGGACGGCTCTCCTGGGGGCTGATGGACTTGGGGGTGCAGGAGGAGTGGCCGAGAGCTCGTTCCCGGGGGCCAGCACCCCACATGGAGGGTCCCTCGTCACAGTGAACCTGTGGACCCCCCAAGTCAAGGCCAGAAGCAGCCACAGGGGTGATTCCGGTGCTGACCAGGGATGCAGGGACCCCAGGAGGATGCTCTGGGGGTGCTCCAGCAAGGCGTGGGGACTTCTGTTTGTGTCCTCGATGCTGGGAGGTGCTGCCTCGTCAAAGCACCCGGGGGTGGGTAAACATTCTCAGGCGCCAAGGTGACCGTCTCCGGGGACACGCCGGGGCTCGCTGCAGAGAAGGGCTGGCTGTGGGCCGCCGGCCCGCAGGCTGGGGGTGCAACTGGCCTTTGGGGCTCCTGCAACCTGCTCGTGCTCACTCTCCAGACAGCTGAGCTCTCCCTGCGGCTGGTCCCCCCAAACTGCCTCACCTGGGAGGTGGTCACTCCAGGGTGACCACAGGGCCCAAGATTTGGGGTCCCCAGCGCATAGCCCATCCCTAGGACCCACGGCTTTGTGCCCAACAGGGTCACTTCTGCAAAATGCACCGCGAGGCCTGCGGCCGGCCAGGGGGAGCGCCTAGGGCTGCAGAAAGCAGCTAAAAATGCTGGAAATGGTCACTTTCCAGTGCAGTAGAAGACACAGCATCTGTGCAGAGCGGGGTTCGCTGGGTCAAAGGGAACCCCGCTTTTAGTGTTTTGTTTTTAACGCAACTTGATGTCGTTTTCCAAAGGGGTGGCCCCAGCCCCCGACGCTCCAGAGGGGACACGAGCTGCCCCTTCTCCTCGCACTTGCTGGGTCTCTTCTGGCTATTCACTGGGCAAGAGGTGGGGTGTCCCCTCTACCCCAAAAGTCCTTTGCGCAAAGTCCTTTGCAACTGTCGTCCTGCTGTGGGTCCTGTTTGGCAGATTCTCTGTGCATGTGGCTCCCCATTTTTTCCTGGGTTACTGATTATTCTGTTGGGAAGCCAGACGAGGTCCCGGGGTCACCTTGGGGTTGCAACTCTGGGCTCTGAGCCCCCACTTCCTGTTCCTATAAGCCCCCCCTGTCCGGGGGACCCCTGTCACCTTCACGAGCCCCTTCCAGACCGGTGACTAAAGCTGCAAACTAAGAACTGAGGGATCCCCTGGCTCATCTCTAATGCCCCCACTGAACACACACCCGTTGCACCCCGCTTCTGGGGAGAGGAAGTCAGCGCCTCTCCGCCCCCCGCTATGCCGTCTGCAGACGCCAGGATTCCTCTACGAGCTCCAGCTTGTTGGCCGCGTGAGTCAGCAGAAACAGCAGGGACAGGCTGGGGCAGCTACCAGCTCTCTGCTCGCCCCGACAACCGTCCGCCCCGCAGTGTGTCTGGCACGATAAGGGGGGCATTAAGTCTTTGCACGCCACGGGCGCAGCTCTGGGGTGCCGGCCCCTTCCTTGGCACAAAATCACCCTCATGGGGGCTCATCTTTATAGATTTTCTTCTCCTTGCAAGTTGGGCAATTGGAGGTGGGCCTGGGATTCTGCTCTTGATTTGGTGGGGGGGTCGGCAGGGAGGCTACTAACTCTTTGGAATGTTGGGGGGCATGCCGGTATTGAGGGGACCCATAAATCACATGAGATTCTCCCTTGCAAAGGCTCCCAGTGCATGGCATGAGGCACAAGTCTTATGCTTTGCCAGCACGACCTCTGTTTGTTCCAGAACATTCCCATTCCCCTAAAGGAGACCCCAACTCCAAGAAGGGGGTCACTCCCCATCATGAACCCCTCCCTGTGGGTCCGCTTGTGTCTGCTTCTCTGCCTGAGCATCCTGGCTGCCAGTTCCATCCGCTTGGTCCCGAGGGTTGGAATGTTTCCCCTTGTTCATGGCTGAGTAATATTCCATCATATAGGTGAACCCTCTTGCTCATTCACTGATCCAGGGATGGACCTTGGGGTGTTTCCACCTGAGGTTTTTTAAACTCTGGGGTGCAGACAGCAGGGCTGGCGATGCCGGCAGCTCGGAACATTCAGATTGACATAAATAGCGGCTTGGCGTGTGTTACAGCTGCTGGTTCTGTGTGAAAAATGCCAATTTCTGGAAGAGAGAAAAAAGGAACGTGTTGTGGACAGACTCGGGGGGACTGGAGAGAACCCAGGGCAGCACGTGCAGGTGGGTGACGAAGCTCCGCTGGGCTTGGTACGGAGCGGGTGGGGCCGTTATTATGTAAAAAATGGCAAATGTGGATGTTTCCCCAAGTCCCCGCTCTTCATTTTTCTGAAACTGGAGTTATTCTCCGACCGTGTCTTTAGCCACACGGTTGTGCAAACGCTATTTTTTTCATCTAAAATGTTGCTTTTGAAGAGCACCACGCTGTCTGGGTATTCGGGGAGTTTTCCCAGGGGTTTCTCGAGGTCTAGTTTGCACACCCTGCGGCAGCTCACCCGCCGGAAGGGAACAATGTCACGACCTTGGCGATGCCCGTGAGTGGCGCCAGCAGGGGCTCCTTCCGTTTTACGCATTTTCATCATCTCTTGGAATGATCGGGGCCTTTTAGCCGCACCCCGGGCCCCGGAACACTCGCCAATCTCTCTGTCTCTGGAGACCTGCTCAGCGTGGGGTTTGCACGACTGGGGTCGTGCCGTGTGACCTCGCGTGACTGGCTCACGTCTGTGCACACGGCGCTTCTGTGCTCATCCACGTTGTGTATGTGTGAGGCAGCCCTTTTCGTGGCTGCGTACTATTCCATCGCGGGGGAACAACACCCCGTGTTTACCTGCTCCTCGGCCCGTGAACCCTTTGGGTTGCTGGGAAACTTGGCTACTAGAACCTGGGGCTGGACACACGCGCCCGCAAGCTTCCGTTTCCTTTCCCTCCGGTAGATACTCAGGTATGGACACCCCTGTCTTTTTAAGCTGTGAAATGTTGGGGTCACCCTCCCCAAGCCTCAGTTTGCACATTTGGAAACCGGTGAGTTAGTCCTGGGTGGTGCTCGGACCTCTGTGAGGAGCAAGGTCAGGTGACGGCAGATTGAGGGGCGGGCGGGAGGGAGGAGCTAGGTGCACCCCAGCAGCTGCTGCCACCCCTCCCCCTGCTTCCTGTTTTAGAAAGAGGACCCCGAGGTATACAGCGGTTTCCCCCACATTTCACAGCCTCTGTGCTCACCCACAGGACCCACCCCCAGGAGTCCTGGGTTGACTTGTTGTTTTCGTGAGGACCCCCGCCCCGCGGGACAGCGTGGCCGAGCTCGGTTCCTTCCCTACACTGTTTTCACCCCCTTTGTGCCCCTGCATGCTCCACCGCCAGCCCCCCCTTAGCTGGCTCCTAACGCAACGACCCTTTTCTGCACCCTGCGCGGGAAGACGGGTGTTTTCTTCTGCCAAGATGGTTCACCCTCCACCCACCGGTCACTCAACCCTCTTCGTGTGGGGGTGCTGGCTCTCGACCCCGGCGCCGAGATGAGCTTCTGATCCAGCAGGGGTGTTGTTCGTGCGCAGGCGACTGGAAGCTCTGCCGGCGAGCCCCAGGGGAGGGTGAAGGAAAATCACACCTGCTCTTCCTGGGGGGGAGAGAGTGTCTGTGCCTCAGGGGAGATGAGCTCCTTGGAGAGCTAATTATCAGACTGAGCGATGATGCTGGTGGTCAGGGTGTGGGTGAGGGTGTGGGTGAGGGTGTGGGTGAGGGTGTTGGCGAGGATTAGGGTGTTGTTGAGGGTGTTGTTGAGGATTAGGGTGTTGGTGAGGGTGTTGTTGAGGATTAGGGTGTTGGTGAGGGTGTTGGTGTGGGTGTTGGTGAGGGTGAGGAGGGCATTGAGGGTGGTGGGCGTGACGAGGCCGTCACGGCTGCAGCCAACAAGGCCCATCACAACAGCAACCAGCTGACAGAAGCGGCCTCTCCGCCTGCTGCAAAGGTCCAGATCCCGGTCCCCGGAGCCCTGGGCCCGTGCTCGGCCGCGTGCGTGACGCCAGCTGGCTTTGTCTTTGCAGACGGCGCCCCCTGGCTGCTGCGCGGGGCCGAGAGCGCTCCCTCCACGGCTTCTGTGTTTAGGATTCTTCCTGCTCTGCTTCTGCTCCCAGAAACCCTTCACGATCGCGTCTCAAACACGCGAACGTCCCCCCGCTGTTCCTCGCAGAAACAATGAGGTCTTCACGAAGAAGCCAGTCACAAGCCTGCAGCAAACAACGGAAACCCTGACTCAGCGGCCGGCTCAGCAGCTGGGCGCCCGCCTGGGACGCCCGTGCCCTCAGCGTACCCCACGCACTGCAGCTGTGCAACAATCGGGGAGCCCCAGTTAACACAGCAGCGAATGGTTGTCCAGCAGGAAGCTCTCCACGGTGCTTCTGTGTGAGGGAGGGTGTGCGTGCTCCGGGGCCACGAGTGCAAAACCAGAATCACTTGCACGCCGCTCTGTGCGGTCACGGTGGCGCCAGGGAGCTCGGGCCGCCTCCACGAGCCAACGTTGCTGGCATAGGGGGAGCTGGCAAAGGCACAGGTAGACGATCCCTGCATGGCTGCCTGGGGATGGTTTCCCGGGCAGCGATTTCCAGCACGTTCCGTGACAGGAGAGCCGGGTGGAGCTGTGGGGTCGAAATGACACGTGCAGGGTGGTTTGAAGCTTGTGTGTGAGGTCAGGCCCCACACAGCCCGCGAGACGGGCTCAGCCCATGACTCTGCAGATGCCTCGGTGACAGCTAGTCCTGGACAGAAATGCAGACTTGCGGGCGACGCGGCCGCTCACCGTGGAGGGCTGGGCGGAGTGAGCTCCGCGGCCCTGAGCCGGGGCTGCTGTGAGCGCCGAGTGCCTCCCCGTCCTGTCCAGAGGGCGTCGTGCCCGCAGCCTGGTGCGGTGCCTGCGTGTTCTGTCCCTGGCGACTGTATAAGGTTTTCTCCTCTGCAGCGCACCACGTCGTAAGGATTCAGTCTCCAGGACGCAGAACCCGCAGATGGAGCTCACTGGGCTGTCATGCGTGTGACTTGCGGTCGACAGCAGGCTGATCGGTGGCTAAATTTGGGGGAGTCCCAAGTGATACGTGGGCGTCGCTGGTGGAGGGTGGGTGCCCTGGGTGCCCTAAGGGTCAGCTGTCATCAGCTGACCAGAAGAATCGCCGGGCATTTGGGGGAGCAGATACGTCTGGACACACTTGGATGGCTAGATCGGGGCCGATGATAGTGATGGACAGATGACATCGATCAATAGATGAACAGGAAGACAGATCATGGATCGCTTGATGGGTGGTGGTGGTGGTGGTTGTGGACGTGGGAGCTGGATTCCGAGCCAGGAAGGGGCAGGTGCTCGGTGCTGGCCATTGGGGCCCACTGTCCTGCTTTGCCTCACCTCCCGAAAGGACCCAGGATGGTCTGGGGTCCCAAGGACCTTAGGACCCCAACACAGCGCCCCTGTAAACACTCAGGGTCTCTGCAGAGAAGCGACCTCAGGGAGCGAGAGCTCCACGTGGCCCCACTGGGCTGCAGGGAAATGTGTGGACAGCAGGCACCGGCCACTGAGTGTGGACACTGCCTGACCCTCCTTGCATGCTGGCACCTCAAAGTGCGGAAGGGGGCTGGGGGGAGACACAGGAGACATGTGCAGCCCCCCAAGAAGCAGGAGCAGACTGGGCATGGCTTCGGCGTGCTGCGGCCCCCAAGTCCACCCTCACGCTGGCCACAGCCCTCCTGCCTTTCATCTGTTGTGTCGTTGTGGTATGAAAACTTTTCTGCGCTCTGTCGCCTTAACGCCTTCAATCCCACTTTGTTTCAGACGCCAGTGGCCACGACGACCCGCCGCAGCCTCCCGTGACCCTCCAGCACCGTCCGCTGGGTCCAGAGGAGCAAGTTGGGTCAGTATGGAGAAGAGGTCGGAGTCCGCATCACGTCACACGCACACGCGAGACCCAACGGGGCTGTGCCAGCGCTCGGTCCACTAGATGGCGGCAGACACCAGCGTCTCCCTTCTGGCGGCCTGACCGAGCGCTGCCCAGTTGTCTGGCAGCTTGCACCGCCTGGGGTCAGTGCGTGGAGGAGACATGGGGTGCAAGGGGAGCGCTCCAGGGCGTGAAGCACCGTCTCCTGCGCCGTCAGAGGCACGGGTGTGCTTGGAACACGGACATGGACACGACATCCTGTCCCCGGCAGGTGCGGTCGGCCGCGAGCTGTGTGACGATTTGGGGGTCACCTGAGTCCCCAAGACATGGCCACGGGTGTGGCAGGCCTCAGGAATGTCCTGCTCTTTGCTTCGGTGATTGTCCTCTTGCCCCAGGGTATGCTCGCCGGGCGAGCCGCCTTTCACGCCGGTAATTAGACGCTTTTCTGCCGCTTGCTGCAAGGAGCAGCAGGTGCATTTCCGGAGCGGAGGACCCTGTGTCGTGGCAGGAGCCCAAAGCCGTCCTTTAAGCGGCTGTGGGGTGTATTTTGAAATCTCCAGATTCCACAAAATGATTGATGCCCCAAGGGGGAACGTCCAGGGCTGCACATCGTTTTTCGCAGCCAACCTGCGCTGCTGAGATGCTGACGGATTTGAGACGTTCCCTGTTCCCTTCCCTGAGCGGGGAGGGGCACCCTGGTGCCCGGTGCGTGTCTGGGACTCACCCCTCAGGGTTTTCTGGTTCTGCCAAGCGGCCTGCCAGGTCCTGAGTGTGGAAACACCGCACAGCACTGGCCGCAGCTGGGCCCATGTGACTCAGCCCCGGTCGCCCGACGCCCGCGGAGCCATCGCACCCACCAGCAGGGAGGGATTCACGGAGAGAGTGGCCGCTCCACCCGGGGCTGGCTCTTCAGAAGCTCCACCGAGGGAATCGTCAGTCAACTTTCTTCCCCTGGAATGAGAATGTCATGACGTGCGCGATGCGGTGATTCACAGAGGCCTCTAAATGAGGGTGCTTTGGCAGAAACACCCTATACACGGTGGAATACTACTCGGCGATGAACAAGGTGAGTGCATGGCAATAAAGTGGTAGATTCTGCAGGGGGAGAGGTTGGGGGGTTGGGAGGGACAGTAGGGGGTGGCGTTGTTGAAACCTACTTTATAACGAATGCCGTATAGTCCGCTGAGGTATTTAAAGCAGCTCGTTATACCCCGTTATTTTTAAGAGTTTTATTAATAAGTCAAATCGTTTTCTCTTGAGCTCACTTAAGACAGAAGAAGTTGGTGGGGAGCATCCGGGGAAGGCTCGGGAGAATTAGGTAATTTTTAAGCACGTGAATCGAAAAATTTCAGAGCCAAGCAAAGGGATGAAAACTCGAAAGGCCTGGGCCATCCAAGAGCAGACGTGAAAGAAAGATAAAAATAGTGAGAGGCTCATGAAATCCAAAGTTAAATTTCGCCAGCAGTGGTTCTTTGTGCAAGATTAAGCACCAAATCCAAGAAAACGGTCACTGCTAAGAAAATATAAATATAAACAAATATAAATGTAAAGAACGAGCAGGCCCGGGGATTTTCGGGGAAGCAATAAAATGAAATTCTCAGAGCCGCCGCTGAGCCACCTGCCAGCTCCGTGACTTACCACCTGCGTGGAGTTTCCAGCTGGGAGCATCCGAAGGGACTGCAAACCCGTCCAGGTGATTCATTTGGTGGTTATTTTGTTTTCCAGCATAGATTGCAAAATAGTCGATGGACACTTTCCCGGATCAAAGAATTAAAGTCTGCCGAGGAAGGATTATGAGAAGCACCCTCTGTTGGAGAGAGAGAGAGAGAGAGAGATCAGTTTAAAATTTCAAAACATTTCAAATAGCCCCGTGTCTGCTCTTACCTTTTCCTGGCTCAGGGCTCTGGACTATTGTACCGGTTGCCCTGCTGAGAGTCTCGCAATACTCAAGGCAAGATGTTGGCTGGTTGTTCATCTTTGATATTAATTTGCAACTAACTTTGGGCATCACGGGATCTAGACGTGCACTTGTGGAACTGACTTTCTAACTCTGTGGCCAAAAACTATTGATCCGATGGCGTCGGGTTGTGGACACAAAGTTAGTGTCTGTTAGTCAATGAGTGGATGAGGAAGAGGTGGTTTGTGTACACAGTGGAGTACTACGCAGCAATGAAAAGGGAGATGTTGCCTCCATGGAGGCTCAAGAAGGCACAGTGTGGCCCCATTTCTAGGGGATGTGGGACTGAGGACTGTATTGTCTTTTTTTTTTAAAAAAGATTTATTTTATTGATGCATACAAGAACTGGGGTGCAGGCCAGAGGTGCAGGGGTGAGAGGTTCCCTAGAGACAGAGTGGGGAGCAGAACAGGGAGATCTACTGAAACACACTGCTGAGGGGAACAGGGGGGAGACAGGAGAGGTCTGCTGCGCCCTGTGGGTAGCTCCATGGCCGGCCGGGGATGGAACTCAATAAATACATCTTAAAAAAAAAGATGTGATCTATACACACAGTGGAATACTACTCAGCTATGAAAAAGGAAAAAAAGATGAACTCTTAGCATTTTCCGCAAATGGATGGAGCTGGAGGATGCTTGGCGGAATAAGTCAAAGGGAGAAGGACTCATACTAGTGGAATAAAGAGAAACAAAACCAAGGGGCGGGAAAAGGCAAAGCATAGAAATCTGACGGCAGAATTCAAGCTGCCAAAGCGGGAGAGAGAGGGGAGAGGAGAAATTGGAAAAGCTGGAGGACTGTGGGTGTCTTGGTGGTGGGTGTGATGCGCAAACAACCCCGAAGGGGCAGATCCTCTACCTCTGGAGCCGAAGCGGCTTCGCAAACCAATGCTACCTCGATTTAAAACTAGGAAAAATGTAAATTTAGTTCACCTTTCCGTCGTCTTTCTCTACGTCCTGCCCTGCATGGAATCACCGTGTTTATCTTTCTCTGTGGGGTCGTTGTCACCCGCGCAGCCTGCCCTTGGGGCTCAGATCTTGCGTAGGTTGCTTTAAAAAATTGAGTTTAATTTCTTATTTTCAAAGTAGAAATAAATCAAGCCTCCCTCGGGGGTTGCGTGTGTGACTGGCACTTGGGAGATCAGAGTTTCCTTTCTGTGTGATTGTGTTCCCAACTGGACAAATATTAGGCTCATCCATTTTATTTGACTTTCAATTTTCGGGATTGCTTTCTTTTCTAATTCAATTACGTCCTCGCAGAGCATTGCACAGGCGCGTGTTGAGGTTGGGATGGCGTCCCCTGCTGCACCGACTGCGCTCCCCAAGGCCACCATCTCACGCCCCGACTGTACAATGTCACGCAAGGGGCGTGGGCAAAACCCACTGGGAGCTCACGTGTCTGCCTGGAGTCACCTGGACACTCTCTTGTTATGTAGGTTCCTGCAATCAGGATACGTAACTTCTACCGGGGCCTCCTTGGTGATCTAGGGGTTGATGGCCTAGATCACCAGGCCAGGGATCAACCCACAGGGCGCAGCAGACGTGTCCTGTCTCCCCGCTGCTCCCCTCAGCAGTGGATTTCAGTAGATGCACCTGCTCTGCTCCCCCCTCTGTCTCTGCTGAGTCCTCTCCGCCCTGCACCTCTGGCCTGCACCCCAGTTTGTCTACAAAATAAATAAACATTTATAAAAAAACCCCAGAACAGTAGTTGCCTACAGGTTCCCAAATGCAGATGTAACTCATCCCCAGCGTGTCCGGGAGCTTTGAGTGTGAGGCTGAGAGAAATCGCAGGATGTGCAGACTCGGGAGGAAGTGGGCCAGACGGGTGACCTAGGCTGCCCCGGGGTGGGCTGTGTGGCCGGACGCATCGGCCACGTGCTGCTGGGGTTCCTTCCTGGCTCCAGCAGGAAGGGGCGTCTCTGCACCCTGGTTTGCTACCTCTATTGCCTAGTTAAGGTTGGAGGGTGATGCTCGTGTCCTCCCAGGTCGAACTCACATGGGCTTATGCCTTGTGCCCCAAAACCCTGGGGCCCGTGTACACCTTTTCCCGTCTTGTCCCTGTGTTGGTTGGGGTGTAGCACCAGGGCACCAGATTCCCGGCTGAGCTGTGATTCTTTCTGGTAGTCGGCGCCTGTTCTTCTTCCTGCCTTGGCAGTGACAGGAGACGTGCAATCCACACGTGTCACGTGCGCCACCTCCTGGAGGGCCGCCTGCATCACAAACCCGGAGAATTTAGGCCAAGCTGCAAAGCAGGGGATTGGAGCTTTGAGGACAAATGGGGGGCGGCTAGAAACTCCCGCTGCACAAACTGCAAAAGGGTTTGGTTCAATCTTCTGGCTGTAACTTTGTGCAGGGCTGGAAAATAGAAAAGCGCTCGAGTGACCAGCGCGGTGTTAATTAAGTGGCCGTTGGGAGGGCGGAGCCACGGGCTCTCCTAGCCCGTGGTGCACATGGAATCTGTCAGTCGCTTTAATCCGTGACATCACGTTGACGGGATGTCACAGGGATGAAGGATCTCCTGAGGCACAGTGTCCTTTTCTAACTCCTGCAACTTGCTCCATTGATTCGGTGACTCCATAGCTCTGATGACAACACAACCGAGGGCAGGTGCACGCGATTCTTCACGTCAGAAAGTCTCATCACTGTCACCTGGAACGGGAGATGCAGGCAAGTCAGGGGTGTGATTCTGTCTGCATCCAAAGGTTGGCGAGTCCGTGGTCTAAGTAAAAGTCTGAGGACAGGAGAAGACAAGGTGGGATGTCCCGGGTCAGGAGACAGGAGCAGAAGAGGCAAGTCCCTCCTTTATCTGACTTTTGTTGTATCTGGGCCCTCACCTGATCAGGTACGGCCCACCTGGACCCTCGCACTGATTAGGCGAGGCCCACCCACACTGGGGAGGGTAATCTGCTTGACTCAGGCTGCTGATTCAAGTGCTCATCTCACGTGGAAACACCCTCATGGGCACCCAGAAATCATGGTTAATTTGCCCACCCTTTAGCCCAGCCTGCAATTAATTTCTCTCTTAATTTGATACACACACACACACACTATCAGACAAGCCTCCATTACACAGGAACACAGCTTGCTCGCAGGAAGGCATCAGGCCAATTTTTTTCAGCATATTTCGTTGCCTCACCACATGGGTTGCCCGCTGACCCTGCATTCTGTTTTATGAATGTTTAGGAGGAGGCACATCCGCAGGGATGGGCAAACTCCAGGCACTCAGACACTGGGTTAAAACCAGGGAGAAAATTTGCTTTCTCAAAGGATTGTGACCTGGAAAACCTGGGGATTTGGCCGTGAGAGGGAATGGAAATCCCAGGTCTTTCTAAGTTCCTCGGATTTTGGGCGGCAGTAAAATTTGCAAAGCCCTTTTACACCCACTGCTTTGTGGAAGCCAGAAATTGGTGTGCCTGGCACAGAAATAAATATCTTTATTTTCAGAGCCCTGGGGTTAAACGCAGAGTGTCTATAAATTGTCCAAGATCATATCGTTCTCAAAGCAGAAAATCTGGTTTTAAGTGTTTCTTGAGGGCACACTAATGGCCTTTGTTTGCAAAGAGGAGCAACTTCTGAAAGGAGTAGCGATTTCGCCGGGGTGCGGGATTGCATCAATTGTGCGATTATAAAAGAGTTCGGTAATAGACGCTCAAGCCGCCGAAGGGACTCAATGAGCTGCAAATGCTCAAGGACCTGTGACTTCAAGAGGGATTAGCAACGTGAGCTGCCGTTTTGTTCAACGAGAATGAAAGTCAGTTGGGAAGAGGCAGTCTGGGGTGGGTGAGCATTTGTTACGCAGAATGAGTCAGATAAGACGCATCTCCGCAGATTTTTTATATATATTTTTTAATTTTTTTGCTCAGAGTGAATTCTTCAACATACTTTTAGTCCGCGAGCTCCTACTTTGAGCACGGGATGGAATGCATCACCGTGAGACCGGAAAGTGGAACAAATTAAACCCCCTCACAATGCTCAGGGTAGCTGCCCCGTAACATCTCACAGAGACAAGGGGAGACAATGGAGACACGATTCTCCAGTTGTGCAAACAGCACTCTCGAACAGCGTTGACAAGCGTGTTTGCTCCAGGCTAACTCATTCACTTAAGAAGAGCCCACTGAAGGGGTGTGGGCTGTGTGTTGACTTTACAGATGGATGCAACAGCACACCTGGGGTTTAGAGACCGAGCCATGCTTCCTGGAGGGAGCGCTTGCTGCTCAGAACTGGCCGGGGTTGCAGAGTCAGTCCTTCCTGTGTTGCCCAAGAATCTGGGGTACATGCACGCCATGTTGCGGTATGTGGCCGTTTGTTTTTGAAGACGATGTTATAGTTGGCGTATGTGCTCGCTTTCCCACGGGAAGTCAAACAACTTATCTGTGTAGACGTCCCGCTGCGTCAAGACCTCTCAGCAGGGACAGATCATTAGCAGAAATGAAACTTCCAAAACCAAAATGGGGTTCTTTTTAGCAACGTGGGGACCCCATGCCTGGCGGCCTCTTACATCTATGGTACGGGGGCCAGCCCATGGCCTGGAACCCTCCAAAGACAGGAGGTGGGGCTCACGCCGCTCCCACCCCGGGAAAAGTCTCAGATGAATCTGTGGCCTCAGAGAGGGTTTCTCCAAACAGGGAGGTGCAGTGGCAGGATGGGGGTGTTGGGGGGCAGGTTTTTGCGCATTCAGCGTGAATTTCCTTGTTCATTAATAATACATTTCCATTTGTTTCCCCCAAAAGCGCAATGGGGAGGCCACATGGACTGCTTGCATCCCTCTTTCTACTCTCTGGGTCTTCTCCTCCTTCCAGGGAGGAATTCGCCTTCCACTTTTATTCTTCATTATGCACACTCTTCACTCTCTTACGGATGCCCCTCGAGCCCATTAGGCACAAATGACATCTATCGGGGACTCTCGTATCCATTTGGCTGTTTCTCTGCCTCACTTCTTTTTCCAGGCACTTTTGAGTAGATGGATGGACGCGAGCCCTCATTTCAATTATTTTTATTATGCCTGCCCACTGCTCGCGCCCATTAAAAATGAGAGTGTACAGTTCATTTAAGGATTCAATAATCCTGGGAGGCCGTAACTCACGCCGGTCCCTCCATGAGCCCGCCGCCGCCTCCTGGGATCTGTTTGATTTATGGACGTGGTTGCCGCTGGGGCTTTGCTCCCGGCCGCTGGGCTCTCTTGCCATCATAGAGACACCACGGCAAAATGCTTAGTAATGCTGACGAGGTCCTCGTGAGTTTGTCGGGTGACGCCCGCTGGGGTTGGCGCAGCGAACGTTCGACGGCTGTGCCTTTCTCGAAGACAGGGTTCCTTTCTCCTTACGTCGGCGCCAGTGCTGGCCAGTGCTGCGCGTGCAAGGAATTGAAAACCTGAAGCAGCAGCAATGACAGACTTTGGTTCTGCTGATTTCTAGGTATTGGGTTGCCAGAACAGTCCTGATGCATTTTGCCTAGCAAGCAGAAAAAATACGTCCTGACTTCACCGACGGCCCGATAGAAGGTTTTGTTGATCATGTCAGTCTGCTCAATTAGCTCATTGCCTACACCTGTCTTTTCTTTTTTGAAAACAGATTTATTTATTGATGCACACAAGAACTGGGGTACAGGCCAGAGTTGTGGGTGGTGAGAGGATTCACCAGAGACAGAGTTGGGAGCAGAATAGGTGGATCTACTGAAATCCGCTGCTGAGGGGAGCAGCGGGGAGACAGGAGGGGTCTGCTGTGCCCTGTGGGTCACTCCCTGGCTGGCCGGGGATCGAACTCATGCTTCGGTGGTTGGTTAAGCTGCATGGTACTGTGCTTAACCCCCTGGGCCACCAGGGAGGCCCCCACACCTGTCTTACGACCACTCAAAGAGCAATTTTTAGAATGAACTTACTGGAAAATTGTAATTGATGTCACATTATACAGGTTTCAGGGCTACAGCCCCGTAATTCAACGTCTTTATATGTTAGGTTCACTGGTGCAAGTCTAGCTTCCACCTACCGCCATCCAATGGACGCTCCTGACCCGCTGCACCCACCCCCGACCCCGTCCACCTTCCTCTTTCCTCTCTGCTGACCACCATCCTGCTCTCAGAATCCAGGACTCTGATTTTGTTCGGTTTCGCTTGCCTGTCGAATTTCTTTATCGTCTGTGCTTGAGTGGAATCACGCAGCTTTTGCTCACTCCATGTGACTGACTTCACTGAGCTCAAAACCCCCAACTCCCACCCGTGCTGCTGCTACTTGCAAGATTCTGTGTCTTTAAATAGCGAGCATTTCCAGTATTTCCTGACTAAGTACTTACAGTGTGTTTCCTTTAGGTAGCTGCACCCCAACTTCTCATGTAATCCCGTGTCGATGGACACTTAGGTGGGTTTTGACTGGCGACAAGTGGTTGCCATAGAATTGCCGTGGACACAGAGGACCGTGTCACTGTAGAGTAACAGGGAGCACGTCAGATTTACAGCAATGGGGTGTTGAAAATTCAGAGCGATTTTGCTTTTGCTTGGCTGCCACCTGACCGATCTCATTTGAAGCGAGACCCTTTGTTTCACGCTCCCAGACAGAGTCAGCTTTGGAGACGCTCTGTGATGAATTGCTACGTTATCTTTATGCCATAGTCACCCTTAGAAGAACAGTCATTATACACGAGAAACCTGCCAGCAGCACCCGAAGTTATCCTGGGTCTCTCGGGCAGTTACCGCCTCCAACACAGGAGCAGCCGTTCTCATTGTGCAAAGGGAAAAAGCACAGCCCCGAGGAAGCCGGGTGTGCGTGGCCCTAAACCCTCTGCCCGACAGCGAGGTAAATACACCAGCGTAGAACACTACGGAAAGACAAATGAGTCTTGTCGATGGCGATGCCAAGTGTGTGAGGATTTCCGGGAACTTTGGTATTGGGGACGGGCTCGTTCTTTGTTCTGGGGGGCGGTGCTGTGCCTTGGAACACACTTAGGAGTGCCCTGGTGTCTTGTAGATGCCAGGATCACCTGCCACGTCTCAAATAATCACCATTGGCCCAGCATCGCCTGACGGCATTGCATAAATGTCAGGTGTGCACCACGGTGAGGCCACATGTACGCGGCTGAACCCAGTCACCTCCTTCCTGCACGGCTGAGCTCGGTTGTTCTGACTCAACATGTTTCCCCTCCCGTCACCAGGACTTTGGTCCCATCGTCTAAAGGTTTATTTTTGTTTTTTAGTTTCCTCATTTTGCACAGTTTGTGTGGGATCTCAAAATATTTTATTTTTACGTTGCTTTGTATTTGTTTATTAAAGATTTATTGATGCACACAAGAGCTGGGGTGCAGGCCAGAGGTGTGGGGGTGGTGAGAGCACCCCCCAGAGACAGAGGGAAGAGCACAACAGGTGGATCTACTGAAATCCATTGCTGAGGGGAGCTGCCGGGAGACAGGAGAGGCCTGCTGTGCCCTGTGGGTCACTCCCTGCCGGGGTATCAGATTCAGGTCACAGTGGCTGGTCGTAGCTTCATTGTGCCGAGACTTAACCCCTGCGCCACCAGGGAGGCCCTTTGCTTTATATTTAATCCAACTCTCCAATTATAATGATCGAAAATATGTTACTCTAAAGAGAAACTCAAGCTACTACCATGTTCCCTGGGGAATTAAATCTTCCCAGCTGAGGACCACCAAATTACGTCCTATACTCAAACCCTGGAATTATTTTACAGGAGCTGTCGCAATATTGAAAGTCCAAACTCTACGTGTCTGATGTGGGTAGATTAATACGGCGCCCAAGTCAAGAAAGCCTTTCACCAAAAAGAATCACAACAGGATTGGGAGCTAGGAAAACCTCTTCTTAGGATACCCAGATCTCGATACAGACTACAGAAGCTCGTTAATTTTGTGATGGTCTCCAGCCCTTCCAAGAAGAAATGTTTATTCACATTCTCAAAGCTTCCTGGTTTCTCAATTTTTTTCCCCCAGAAGAATGGCCTCCCTTTATGAAGCTATAAAATCCTGGCCTCCCTGGTGGCGCAGGTGGTTGAGCGCAGCACTGTGAAGCTGTCCGCAGCCTCTGCGGCACGAGTTTGATCCCCGCTGGCCGCGGAGCAACCCATATGGCACAGCAGACCTCTCCTGTCTCGCCCGCTGCTCCCCTCTGCAGTGGATTTCATCAGTCTGCCTGTTGTGTTCCCCGCTCTGTCTCTGGGAATCTTCTCACTCTACAGTACATCTGGCCTGTACCCTGGTTCTTGTATAAATAAATAAATCTTTAAAAAACATAAAGCTGTAAAATCCTTCCAGAAACTATAAAATCTACAGAAATCCTTCCAGAATTGCCATGGATGTATCCCTGTTTAAATTACACCAACAACCTATTTCCTTTATTAAGAGGTGGTCTATGTGCGTGGTGGAATATTACTCAGCAATCAAAAAGGTAAATTGGTTCCATTTGTGGCAACGAGGATGGAGCTCGGAGGGATGATGCTGAGTCAGATAAGTCAGAAGGAGACAAATACCGGGGGGTGTCACTTATATGTGGGATACAGGGAAACGAGGGGTCAGATAAAGACAACCTTAAAAACTACCCCTTGGAATGGGCCTCCCCAGTGGCGCAGCGGTTGAGCGCTGGGTTGCGAAGCTGCCCGCAGCCTCTGCAGCGCCGGTTCGATCCCCGGCTGCTCCCCGGCCACCGGAGGAGGGTCCCCCATGGCGCGCAGACCTCTCCTGCCGCCCGCTGCTCCCCTCAGCAGTGTCCTTCGGTCCTTCTGCCTGCTCTGCTCCCCGCTCTGGCTCTGGTGAATTCTCTCGCCCTCCCGTGCTTCTTACTGTACCCAGTGCCTGTATAAACAAAACAAACAAATAAATAAATAAAAACATGCCTGTATAAAAAAAATAAAATAAAACACATAAAGCTATAAAAACCTTCCAGAAACTATAAAATCTACAGAAATCCTTCCAGAATTGTTTAAATTCCCCCAACAACGTATTTCCTTTATTAAGAGGTGGTCTACATACAGGGTGGAATATTACTCAGCAATCAAAAAGGTAAATCGATTCCATTTGCGGCAACGAGGATGGAGCTCGGAGGGATGATGCTGAGTCAGATAAGTCAGAAGGAGACAAAAACCGGGGGGTGTCACTTCTATGTGGGATACAGGGAAACCACGGGTCAGATAAAGACAACCTTAAAAACTACCCCATGGAAGCTGACTATGGATCAGAGGCCTCCAGAGGGAGAGGGACCTCCTGCATGATGGTGGAGGCCGGTGGGGAGTTTGGGGCTGGCTGAGGTGTGGTGACCCAACGCTAACAACCATGTAAGGCAACGTGACTGCAATAAACACATTAAAAAAGTAAAAGCTACCAGAAATACACCCTGTTCAGCACCACGTTAGTTCTTGGAAAGCAACGCTATTCAATGAAACTCCAAAACAAAATAGATGCTGAGATAAAATCTTACATTAAATCCTAGAAAATGAGTCAGATATTGGTCTTTTCAGCCGCAGGCATGATTTAGCAGCACGTTGGCAAAGCTCCGTGACTCCGCCAGAGGCCTGGAGTGGGGCAGGGTCCGCTGTTTATCCTGAATTTCATATCTTGATGGAGCGTCGCTCCGATTCTGGGTAAGTTACGCTCCAAGCAAGATCGCAAATATCCTGCAGCGGGGGAAGCGCTGCGGAAAACATACGTGTCCAGGGGGGGTTGCTCATCTTGTTTTCGCCGCCTCTTGAAATCTTTTCGGCCGGGTGGAATGATGGAGCGGGCATATTTCACCACCGCGTGCTGCTAGATTTAGGTTTTGGGTGAGGCATAAAACTAGAGGACGTTATTATTCTATCGCGCAGCCACGGCCTCCATGCAGCCAGGCATCTCCCCATGAAATGTCCTGGAGTCGCCGCGGTGAACTTGATCGTGTCGGCGGCGGGAATTAAAGGGGAGTCTGTGACAACCTTTGCTCTCTCCCTCCCTCTGTACTTCCTTGTCTCTTGATTTCGTTGTTCTCACGCCCAGGACACGCGGCACCAAGCCGCAGTGGCCATGCAGTGGAAATCACAACATTCGGAACTTTAAGAAACAGGAGCCTGTAGGGATATTAACTAATCCACTTACCTGTCTAGAAATTTGAGAATTGGCCTAGAAATCACACGTGGGTGTTGTCACTGAGGAGGAGCGTGTCCTCGATGTGGACTAAACGTCCTTCTCAAGTCCACGTGCCCCGTCCACTGGCGTCCGTCTGCCTGGGAGGTGGCCCAAGATGTGTGCGGTGATTCCAGTCGGCGCCTTCCCCTTGGCTGTGAGTGCAGCAGAGGAAACCGTCTCAGACGCCCGGGAAGATACGGTCGGTGCGTGTTTTTCCTGAACACGCGACTCTGCTAATCCGTGGCGTTCCAGTGCTGTTTCGCGTGGTTTGACGGTTGTAGGGGATGATGATGTCGTACCATGTGTCATGATGTCATGCCATACAACATGATGGCATAGCCTCTGTGGTGGTGTCATAGCATCTATTATGATGTCATACCATCTACTGTCATATCACGGCATGGCCAGGGCGTCTATTATGATGCCATGGCATCTGTTATGATGTTATACCATCTATTGTCATATCATGACAATCTCATACTGTCTGTTATGATGTCATACCATGTGGTATGATGTCACATCTCCTACTATGTCATATCTTTATGCTGTCAAGCCAACTGAAGTGACGCCACATCATCTGTTGTGATGGTATGACGTCTATCACGACATCATATCCTCTGTTATAATGGCATATCATCTGCCATGATGTCATGTCATCTATTGTGTCATATCATTATGATGTCATATCATCCACTGCGACATGTTATCTACTGTATCAATGAATCCTATTAGTGTTATATCCCCCGTTGTTCTATGCCAGCCCCTCGAGTATTAGCCTATTATGCATCTCTAAAATACCATATTGTGTTTTGTGACACTGTCGTGACTATCCTCATTTTCACGTCGCCCGCAAAGATGATCTGTCTGCTATTACACCACATTAGAGTAAACACGCTCAACATCATGTATCTTATATATCCATGTAGATTCTCGTGATGGCATCGCTTGCTGGTTATGTTATCACTGACTTTATAGGTGATGTGGCACTTTGCAGCTATTTTCACATCCTGTGTTACCATTTACGACAAGTCCGAGTTCTCTGAGGGCTTCTCTTGGCATCTCTATTTTTGCATGTTCATAAGTCCATGAAGTGACTGTGTGTGTGTGTCCATGAGACGACCGTGCGTGTGAGTGAACACCCGATGAGGGTGGTTTTCTTTGAGCTGCAAATGCCAGGTGCACGGCATTGCGCCTTGATGCTGGCTTGTGCTGTGAACTCAGCACCTCGTGAGCGTAGCTGCCACCTGCCACCAGAACACACTCTCCTGTCCTCGTGAGGGCTGTGGAGGTCCCTGTGGTACCACCTTCTGCCCGAGTCACGTGCAGTGAAGTAGTCAAGGCTGTGCTAACTCTTGCTTAGTTATGCAGTGTCTACCTCACAGTGCCGTGGATGGTGCCCTGTCACTTCTGTCATGCATTGGCCGGTACCGCTTCACTTATCCTTTTTTTACGAATTTATTTCTTTTCTTACATCGTTGTTTATTTTTGGACAGATTCTGGTTTCTCCCCTCAGGTGTGGTCCCCATAATTCTCCCACCACCATGGACCCCGTGACCATCACCACCATCCCTTGAGCTCTTCCCTCCTGTTTGGACCTTGTCCTCCCTTCCTGGATGTCTCAGATCTACGGTCGGTCTGCAAGTTTTGTCTTTTTCCTTCTGACTCTTTTCACTCAGCATCATCCCTCCCAGCTCCTCCATGCTACCATAAATGGCATGACTCTCTCATTTTTCCTGGCTGCATAGTATTCCATTAGATAGCTAGCTAGGTAGATAGATCGATAGATCGATAGATATGTGGATGGATGGATAGATGGATGGATGGATGGATGGATCCATGGATTATGGATGGATGGATAGATAGCTAGATAAGTGGATGGATAGATATGTGGATAGATGGATAGATGGATGGATGGATGGATGGATGCATGGATTATGGAAGGATGGATAGATAGATAGACAGATAGATAAATAGATAGATGAGTGGATGGATAGATACATGGATAGATACATAGATAGTTACATAGATAGATACATAGATAGTTACATAGATAGATAGATAGATAGATAGATAGATAGATAGATAGATAGATAGATAGATAGATGGATATGTGCATAGATGGATAGATGGATGGATGCATGGATTATGGATGGAGAATGGATGGATGGATGGATGGATGGACGGATGGACGGAGATAGCTAGCCAACTACCTAGATAGATGATTAAATGGATGGACATGTGGCACAGAGAGGTCGAGGAAATTCTGGGGTCACACAGCTTGGGAGGGGCGTTGTGGGGAGAAGGTGTCTCCTCAGTGCGCAGCTGCCACTTCTGGTGTCCGTCTGGGCATTAACATTTGCCATTAGGTCTCTGATTTGTTTTTGAAATTGGCTCCTGAGGCTTCCGCCGGCCACAGCCCATCGGCAGCCAACGGGGCTGTTTTCCCTTTAGCATCACGATGCGGCTGCGGTGAGGACCCTGTTACCTGCCATCTGCGCAGCCTGCCAGCACTTCCCGGGACCCACCCAGCCTCTCATCCTACTACTCAGGAACCAGAATTTGGATTGTTACAGGGCAAGGCGAGGGGGACCCCAGAACCCCCAAATCTGCCTGCTCTGAATGGGTGCTGCCTTCCGCTGCATCAAGACAGACACACGCGAGTGCATGAGACCCTCTGTGCAAAGGGACTGGGATACGATGAGTGTGCGAGGCAGAAAAGGGAAAGATTAGTGTCTCCAAATCAAGCATCCAGAGTCGCTGTCCCCTCGTGGGTCAATGTCCAGCCAAAGCAGGGCCCCTGAGCCCCAAGAGTGTGCCCCTTATCTAAGGCTCCTGCTGGGGGACCCACAGGAGAGGGACAGGAGGGGCCGGGCAGGGCTGGGAGCCAAGGAGCAAAACCCAACCCAAGTCAAGACAAAGGCGGCCGCAGTCACCTCCCCACAGGCTCTCCCCGCGCCTGTGTCTCTGCCGAGTGTCCCCGAGTCCCTGGACAGGTCGAAGGCCAAGAAGCCAGTGCAGTTTCTCCCCTGTCTCTGCCCACGGGCCTCCCCCAGCCGCCTCCTCTCCCGAGCTCCTCTGTGGCTTCTCCCTGCTCAGCTCCACCCTCCCTGGGTGGGGGGCAGAGAACCTGCAACCTCCCTTTTTTGGGGGACCCCCCTGTGGCAACAAGAGAGTAAAAGCCACCACCCAGCCTCCGTTCTCCACAGGGAGCCAATTTCTGAGCAAATTCTTAAAAGCTGACTTTCAGCAAAGCTCTGTGTTCCTTCTTATTAGACTTCCAAGAATATTAAAGGCATTTTTTTACTCAGGTTTGCAGCTAGAGAGGCTGAACTTATCAGAAGTGACTCAGGCCGCTGGCTGTTCGCACCGCCAAGGGAGTTTCGATTTCCATGAAACAGGAAAAAAGCGGAGAATTCAAGAACACAATCAAGACAAGGCGAGTTGTACGAATTATCCCGAGAATTCCAGCAAAGGGGCTTTGGTTTCTCTCCCAGAACTTTTTCCTCCCGAAGGCCCAACGGACCTCAGAAAATTCCTTTCTGCTCTTTTTTGAAATACCTGCTCAGGTTTTGATGGTTTTCCACCTTCTCCCTCCACCTCTAACTGCTTCTCGCTCACCTTCCTGAGTTAAGTTGGATTTTAGGACTGTTGATGATAGTCCCTGAGTTCTGTGAGCTGAGCAGAAGATTGGGGAGGCGTGTGGAGGTCCAGATCGGTGGCAGGAACAGAAGCATCTTTCGCTTCACCTGTGTTTGAAGAAGAAGTTGTTTCTCTCTTGGTCGATTAATAGTGGCTGGGATAGATTTATCCTTTTCCTACTTGGGGGATCAGTGCCCTAATTGTTAGGGGGAAAAGGCTGTCCTGAGGCTAATTCCGTACAGGCTTTGTGGACGCCACCCCCACCCCAGGCCCAAGCCAAAGACACTGGGGACTCCACATCCCATCCCCACCCAAGGGAAGGGGGCTGGGACCTGAGGGTGGGGTTCAGCAGCCAGGTGGGTATAAAGCCAGACACGTGGGCTTTGGGGGGGTCCCCCATTTTGGCTCCCCGCCAGCTCGCAGCGTCTGGCCAGCTCTGAGAATGACTTTGGGTTTCCAGGTTGGCGGATCAGGTAGGACGCATTCAAGACTTTATTTCCCTATTTTCTCCCTGAGTTGTCCATTTTCCTTATTTCCTTTTCCTTGTAAATAAACCTTTTATGAACCTTCTGTGTGTCCTGCAGTGGAGTATTCGTAAGTCCCTTGTAAGCGCGAGGGTGAGGACCCACAGCCAGGCACCCGCTCAATATCGGGGCTGCCCTATAACATACTGAGCTGACACCGGAGCAGCCTGGAGCTAAGACCCCCGGGTTGAAGGGAATTCACTCCGGAAAGACCAAGACCGAGGCAGACCCTGACTTGTGTCCGTCTCGGCTGTTGATGTATGATTCCCACCTCCCGCTGGCCCCATGCAAACGGCCTACTCCGACACCAACGCCGGGATAGCGATATAGCCCAGCAGGCTTTTTCTGCAATAGTTGCTACAGAATTGGAAGACGTCAACCTCCAAGTGATTCTGGCTTCAGGCGAGACCAGCACATCAAAATGGGAAGAGTTTGCTGGGAAATTTCCTTTCCACAGGCACCGTGAAGGGCTATTAATATTATCCTTAGGCTCATCTGCTCCTCCGGGACCCGAGGCCACATTTCAAAGTCAGATGGATCTTTCACCACGGACAACGCGGACAGTCGCGGTGGAAAATGAGCCGAAAGGTGAATCGCTGAAGTTTCAAAAGTCAGAAAGGGCGTGAAGTGTGAGTTTCTCGAAGGGCTGAAGCCCTGCACAAAGTGACTATCTCCCCCCCGGCAAACTCTGGTAAATCATCATCCCGTCGCCTGCAAGTCGCACGCTGAAATATCGAAAGCATTTTCTTATTTTAAAACGGCAATCTGGGCCTTGTAGAAAATAAGACAGAGTGATTTGGTGGATGAAAAATATCTGGGAACCGGCTGTGGAATTTTGCCTTTTAATGCACCAAAGTGCTCTTGTGAACTTTGTCCAGAAATGCTTTGCAAATGCTTAGGGGAAAGAAAAAAAAAAAAATGACCGCATTTGGAAAAAAGTGAATTACCCACAGGCTCTATTATTTGCTGTGTGGTAAAAAGCAAAAAGCTTATTATGTGGCTTCTATCACTTTGCTGGATTAAAACAGTTATTTCCAGTCAAATTTGAAAGGGGGTGAAAAAAGAGCAGAAAATCTTTCACAAGGGGACAGAAAAATTAAAAAACCGAACCGTGGGGAAATGAGAAATGTGTACTTAAAGGATGATTTCCCTTTAAATGGTTCTGATGACGGTTAATGAGACGCCTCTCTTTGCAAAAACAGCATTTATTATTAAAAGGAAGTTTAATAGAGTTCCCCAGCCTCGAAGCCCTCTCTCCTTTTAATGCTGAATTGCCCAAAAGCACTTTTCCAATTGCAAGAGGCCGTCTGTGCTCCGAGGCAGGCCCAGTTCTTCTAGAGTTAAGCTTCTACATTTTGGCAAAATTCCCCCCTACAGGTTGTAGGACCAAGACCCTCCCGAGGACTAATTTCAAAGCAAAATTCGGAGCTGCGTGGTGTTTAGAGACGACAACGACACTATTCCTAGACAGGAAGATTCCCACAAAGCGTGGCAGTGGCAATAAATACAGACTGAAGTGTTCAAATCAGGTGGATGCAATCATATTAATATTGATTAATACTGAGTGTTTGGTCTAGGAATCGCAAGGATGGTGGAGGGTCATCCTCTCGTCTTCATTTATGTTGATTTACCAGTTGTCTACATTTTCTTCTATTGCATTTTTGATTTATGACTCCCTCCCTCCCTCTCTCTCTTTCTCCCCGCCTATATTTCTAATAATTCAGTCTGTCTCCGAAGAATGACATGCTCCCAAACCACCCAATTACCCATATAATTAAAATCAAGACACAGAGCATTGATAGGACTTAAAATTACTTTTGTCATCACACACACACAAAAGGCAGGTGCTTTGGATGAATCCTGGGGACGCATCTGCTCCTCAACCTTGTCCATCTTGGAACCAACAGACCCCAACTCTCTGGGGTCCCTCTCTATCCCAACTATTGTTCCGGGAATGGAATAGGGGGGTTGATTCAACCAGAAGTCACGGTGACAAACGTTCTCAACAGAGGAAGCCAAGATCGTCTGCTCGTGCTTTCCCAGGGAGTGGATCCCAGGGTGCCATGGACGATCTGTTCTGGGTGATGGCAGGACCCCAATAATGGGGTTTGGTTATGACCTTGATGAGAAGAAGCAATGGATTCTTGGCAACTGTCAGGTCTTGGTGTGTTCTCACATGACTGCATGGTTTTGATCTGGGGGTCCCAGTTTCCTCCCGCATCCCAAAGACATGAGTTTCATGGTGAGTCTCCACGGTCCTCATCGGCCTGAACGTGGGGTGTCCTGGAGGGGCCCCCTGTCCAGCGTGGGTACCCCTTGACTATCAGCTGTGGGATGACCCCTCTGTGACCATGAACTGGAATAACCAAGATGTGGAGTGATGAATGGATGAAGACAGATGATGGCTGGATATTAGGTGTGTGGGGGGTGTTTGCTTCCAAGACGGGTGATGTTTTCATGACCAAGAATCTGTCCTAGGGCCTCAGCTCTTCTTGAACAATCCTGTGATCAAATCGGTCGTGTTCTCCCACCTAAATGCCTTCTTGGTGGTTTGTTTTGGGGTATTTGCTCTAAAGTGGGGGTTCACCCAGATACCGAACATCATCAAATGCCCGCCCAGTGGCTCCCAGTGATTTGGAAAGACTTACGTCTTCATGAAGTCCTACAAGCATTTCAGAAACTCCTTGTGAGACTTTATGTCAGCTCGTTTTTACGATTCAACAAATGGAGTCAGTGAAATATCGATCGGAATATCGTTTCTTTGTGATGAAGCACCTTGACATTTTGTAGACGTTGATTCCAGACTTACCGGTCACCGCATCCTTCCCGTGTCCTGGACGGTGGAAGAAAACAGTCCTGACTGATTTCGCTACAACTTTTTTTGTTTCAATCCTCACTAGGGTTTTGTGATAGATCTGGGTGACTTGCCTAGTTTTGAGAAAGGCACATGTTTCACTTTAAGAAAATAATCAAGACGTGATTTTGAAAGCATCATTTACCACGGAAGAATGGGAAGCGTCATTAATAGAGTGAAACAGTGGACATTTGTAATTATCGGGACTATTTATTTACGTTAGCGGGCAGGCCTTTGACGATAGAATTCTAATCGCATAGAAAATATCACTCCCCAGGTTGTCCACGTCTCCGACATCATAACAAACAGGCTTCCTTAATTTCCCAAGGGGATGTTTCCAACGGCGTTACAAAGCGCGCGGGGAACAAAGTGATTTAAGGGCTGGACGCTGCCTTTGAGGTCAGTCCACCATCTTAGGATTTATGGCTCAGTCCTCATCGCCATGCTGGAGGCAGCTGTGGAGTCTGGAAATCCCGCAGTAGGTTCTGGACTTCTGCTGGAGCGGGGGGGGGGGGGGGGGGGGGAGGGATTTAGCTGCTTTGCGAAGGTCGTTTATTATTCATTTTCTGCTAAGAGCTGATTTATTCCACTGCTTGTATTTTCTGTTCTTAACAAAATCACAGCCTTACGCATTTTAAAAAAGGAGAGGGTGGAGCAGGGACAGGGAGGCAGGAGGGAGCCAGCTCTTTAAATGTGCAGAGCAGTTATGCGCTTGGTTTTTGAGCAAAGTCTGCAAAAGCCCATTTTATAAAGGCTTTCCCGTTCGGCAGTCTCCATCTACATCGCCGGTTTTCAGAGTGAATTACTAAGATTCCAATAAACACATTTCCTGCAGGAGAAAGAGCGGCGAGCTTGAAGTCACAATATCTCAATTTACATCTTGGCTTCCTCTCTTCCTACCAGGGAATTTGGATGTTGCACTTAACTCCTCTTGGCTTCCACCCCACCCGCTCTGGAATGGAGAGATGGATCTGCTGGACACTCACGATGAAGGGTCAGAGAGAGCAAGGGCATGAGAAGGACGCACACGGGGCAGAATGCATCAGCAATGGAAGGGGTTGTCTTCATTGGGGAATCGGTATGTCTGACAAGCCATGTCTCAAGAGCCATTTTGTTGGCTTTGAGCAGCGGTTTTTAGCCTCTGATATGACAACATGCTCCACGAAATGGTCAGGCATTTCCAGGTCATCTCTCTCTCCCGGATGTATCTATCACCATCCATCCATCATCCATCCATCCATCTATCCATCCATTCATCCATCCATCCATCATCCATCATCCATCCATCCATCTATCCATCCATTCATCCATACATCCATCATCCATTGACCATCGATCCATCATCCATCCATCATCCATCTATCCATTCTATCTATCTATCTATCTATCTATCTATCTATCTATCTATCTATCTATCTATCTATCTATCTCTGTATCTGTCTGCCATCCATTCATATAACCATCTATCTATATATCTATATATCTATCCATCCACTCATCTATCCATCCATCCATCATCCAGCCATCATCCAGCCATCATCCATCATCCATTGATCATCGATCCATCATCCATCATCCATCCATCATCCATCTATCCATTCTATCTATTGATCTATCTATCTATCTATCTATCTATCTATCTATCTATCTATCTATCTGTCTGTCTGTCTGTCTGTCTGTCTGTCTGTCTGTCTGTCTGTCTATCCATCCATCCATCCATCCATCCATCCATCCACCCATCCATCCACCTCTATCTGTTACCTATCACATATCTTCCCACCTATCTCTACTGATATTATATACACGTGTGTTATATGTAAATGTACACAAACATGTAAATATTTATTTTAAAAAACATCGTAGTAGCAAGAAATCACCAAGAATTTGAGAGTACAATGAGACCAACTTTATAGGATAAGTCATAGTCAAGGAGTTGTCTTCCCACTGAAATCTAACATGCTTTTGAAACATCCCATTATTAGCTCTAGACATCATTAAATCAACTTTTCTTAATAGCGTTCGACACCCTCACCCCAGCCAGCCAAGGAGGGCAGGGATGTGTGGGTGGCCTCTGGAACAAGCCCGCAAACCCACCCCCTCCAATCCTTGTAATTTGCTTTTCTTATTCAAAATAATCCCTCTGTGTGCGCTCATTTAATTCATGGCCCTTGGACAGTATAACCCTAACGTGGTTTCCCTATATAAAAACTTTCTGGGAATTCAGAAATCAAAGTTTCTGCTTGTAAAAGTGTTTGCACAAAGCTGCTCCCAGGCCCTTGCACCTGCTGGCTAAGAGGCTGGAGCAGCGTTGGGAGACGTTGCCAGCTCCATGGTAACCGGGGCCACGTCTGTTCTCCACTGCGAACAGCACAGCCCCCGAGGCGGCTGGGACACCCCCAGAAATGCCCCTTGGAGGCACCAGTGGGGAGGTGGACTCTAATTCTGGTTCATTTTCACAACATCTGCTCGTGGCTTGCCTCTTGTGTGCGGAGGCCTTGAGCCCACGGTGCATGGACTATCCCGCGGGCATAACCTCCTGAATAATTTTCTCTTCGACTCAAAAGTTGCAAAGAAATGCTGGGTGTTAGGGAAGGGAAAACCTTCTACTCATCTGGGAAAGTTCCCAGACATGTTGATTAATTAAGAAGGACAAACAAACATTGGGTTTCTCGCTCCAATTTACTGGGTTGCAAGTAAAATAAATTGGATTCCACAGATTGTTAATAGGAAGTACAGTGAGAAGAAGCAGGTGCATCTGTGGTCAAATAAGTTCAGAAATTAAAGGGCCCAGCAAAGTTATTACATTTTCTCCACAGAACTTTCTAAAACGCCTGAGGTGCAGAATGTTTTACCAGTGACAATATATGGCCCCAAAGAGAACATACTGGACAGCATATTTCAAGTGAAATTTAATTTAAAAATCATTTGATAATGGGAAAGATTTGCCCATGTAATATATTGATAGACATCCTCTCGGAAAGGTCAGTGTAATGGCTCATGTGACTCATCTATCTGATCAATATATAGAAACAACTCAAACAAGTCCTCAGCCATGAAAAGTCACAGAAACACTATTCACAATAATCCAAAGGAAGAAATGATCCAAATGTTCACTGGTGGATTAATGAATGAGCACATCGTGGTATATACACGCGATGGGATAGTATGCAGTCAAGAAAAGGAACACTAGCTTGAAAAGATCTCTGCACGCCCATGTTCACTGCAGAATTACTCAGGTAATAGAGTTGGAAAGTTGGAAGCAACCAAAATGCTCCTTGATGGTTGAGTGGGGAAAGATGTGGTCTCTAGGCACGATGGAATACTACTCAGCTATGAAAAAGATAAAATCGGTCATTTGCAATGATATGGACAAACCTGGACCTTTGGCCCTAAATAAACATTTTCTTCTGGGGGAAAAAAAAGCACTTTGATGGCCTTACCTGCAAATGATTCTATTTCGAATGCAATTAAAGTGTTCTGTGTCTAGAACGTAAATACAATCTCTTTCGCTTGAGTGGATTTCACCGTTATTTCTGACCAGAACTTCTGTGTTTGGGAGATGAAGTGAATGTTACTGATGGCGAAATGGGTGGTTTTCCAGTTCTTAACTGAATATCAGAGTCACTGTCTTTTTCTTTTTTTAATTTTTTTTCAAACATTTATTTATTTATTTATTTATTTATTTATTTATTTATTTATTTTTACATGCACTGGGTACAGTCAGCAGCGCGGGAAGGTGAGAGAATTCACCAGAGCCAGAGCGGGGAACAGAACAGGCAGACTGACAAAATACACTGCTGAGGGGAGCAGTGGGCGGCAGGGGAGGTCTGTGCGCCATGTGGGACCCTCCTCTGGTGGCCGGGGAGCACCCGGGGATCGAACCAGTGCTGCAGAGGCCGCGGGCAGCTTTGCAACCCAGCGCTCAACTGCTGTGCCAATAGGGAGGCTCCAGAGTCACTGTCTTTTGTAGAAGAACAATACTGGGCCTCCCTGGTGGCACAGGGATTAAGTCTCAGCACTGTGAAGCTCTCTGCAGCCACTGCAGCATGAGTTTGATCCCCGGGCGGCCAGGGAGGTGACCCACAGGGTGCAGCAGACCTCTCCTGTCTCCCCGCTGCTCCCCTCAGCAGTGGATTTCAGTGGCTCCACCTGTTCTGCTCCCCGCTCTGTCTCTGGTGAGTCCTCTCACCCCCACACTCTGGCCTGCACCCCAATTCTTGTATAAATAAATAAATCTTTCAAAAGGAAAAAGAATACCATCTCTTTCTAAATTGGCAACTGTGGCTGAATTCATCACAGTTTGTTGGGTCAGGTTCAGCTGGTGGGCAAAGGTCTAGAGTCTCACTGGTGGCAAGAAATCAGCAAACAGTGGCCTACGGTAAAACCCTCTGGAACCAACAGCTTCATTATTATCAGTGAAGCCCCAGACAACAACGAGTTATCACTTCACACCCATGAGAGTGGCTCCTGTCCACGGGGCGACAGGCAGATGTTGGCGATGATGTGGAGAGAAGGGGACCCTCATGCAATCCCCTCGTTTTGGGAATGTTAATTGGTGCAGCAGGATGGAATTTCCTCAAAAAAATAAAAATAGAAACTCCACAGCATCCAGTTATCCCATGTCTGGCTATTTACCTGAAGAGTACGAAAAACAAACACTATTTGAAGAGAGGGCTGGAGGCCCACGCTACATTATATTTTTTTGTAGCCAAAGGTTAGAAATAACCTAAGTGCCCATCAACAGATGATCGCTTAAAGTCGACACACTATGGAATACTACTCAGCTGTGAAAAAGGTGAGCCCCTGCCATTCAAGAAGGTTTACTGGGGAGGGTATTGTGCTAAGTGGAATTTAGTCCGATGGAGAATGAACTGCCATGCGGTTATCCACGTGTGGTGCACAGAGAAATCAAGTCAACCAATGGTCTGGCCAGAAGAGAAGTAGACATTTGGAAGGCAAGACCACAGTAATGGCTGAAGGAAAGCGGTGTGGGGTGGGTCAGCGGATCAAATGGGTGAATCGTAGGGTGGGGGATAGACGAGGGCTTTGAGTGGCGAACTGGGTGTGGTATCTGTGCACGTATTCTCGCACAAGGCACCTGCGGCTTCTGTAAAGTTATGATGAAAGCCACTTCAGCCAAAAAAATGTGAGTGAATTTTAAAATACGAGTTTGTATTGATTCTTCATTACCTTGGGGATTTTGAAGACCCCAAGAGCCTGGGAGGGAGGATATACATTTCAGAGTTTTTGAAACACTTCTGGATAGTCAACGCGGATGCCGGGAGCATCGTGATGAGGACAAGACACCGCGTGTCTATCCTGGAGAGCTCAACCCCACGGGTGGCTTTGCCGGAAAATCACGAGATGAATGCATCGCCCAGGGGAAGACAGGAGAGGCGCGTGGGACTCCCCGTTCCGGGGAGTCGGGAAACCTTGTCTCTCTCTGCAGAGGTTCGGTGCACGCGGCTTGGCGAGTGGGAAGAGCAAATGGGAGCTGCTGAAATCCTCAATCTGTGAATCGGGGTCAGCGCCGGCCCCTGGCACAGGTGGTTGATGTCATTAACTAATAAAAGACACTTATTGTAAAATATTTTAGCCATCAGCGTTGTGATTATGTAACGTCTTCTGTTTCCTCGCTCCCTCCCCGGGTTGCATCTGCTTCCGTGGCCACCCTGCGCTGGCCCTTTAAGACGGACAGGTGCGCCTTCAGAACGCCGCATCCCGGCTGCTCTGCTTCTGCAGATCTTTTAATTATTTAGTTTTACAGGATGGCAGGCTCTTGTAAGCTTAATTAAAGCTCTAATTTCCCCAGGGAAATGCAGATGAACTTGCTGGCCAAGGACTCTGGCGAAGGCGTTGGGAAGCGAGAACTCAAAAGAGCAGAGTGTCTTGGCAGAGTCTCCGGGAAGCAGAGTTGCAAACAGGTGAATGGGAGAAGGCACAACCTCTGTCCTTGTCCAGGAGCTCGGGGACGACGGATTCAATCCCACGGTGCCGATGCCAGGAGCCAGCCTTGACGGCGTTGGTTTTTCTGCCATCGTGCAGCCGTTTTGTTCTTTGGTGGACACCTGGGACTGGAGCTGCCGACTCACATGGCAGATCTATTTTGAATGAAACTGAGGACGCGCCGTACAGCCTCCCACAGGGGCTGGACCCACCCACATTCCCATGCATGGCGTGTGACTCCTTGTTCTCCACACCCTCCCCAGCACCGGTGTCTCTGGCCTCTTTGATGTGGGTCCTTCTCACAGGTGCAAACTGGTACCTCCTTGTCATTTTGACCTGCATTTCTCTGCTAATAAATGATGGTGCCCACTTTTCTTGTGCCCAAGGAAGAGGAAGTTGATACAGATCTCCCAAGAGGCACTGGGGTGGATCTGCATGGTGGAATACTACTCGGCCGTTAAAAAGGTGGAATTTGCTATTTGTTGCAGCCTCGATGGAACAGGGGCAGGTAGAGACAGGAGAAAGACTAATACAGGATCATGTCACTCACATGCAGAATATAAAGAAGCAAAACACAGGAACAGACAAAACTAACCCCAAGCGAACTTTGCTTGAAATCTGACTGTAGAGCTGAGGCTTCCCGAGGGGCAGGCTGGAGGGGGAGAGCAAAATGGGAAGGGAGGGTCCCAATGGGCTGCGGTGGAGGATTATGGGGCTCTGGTGCGGGTGGGGTGTGGTCACAAACATTCACAGACGTGTGGACCTGCCCCCCTGAAAACATACATGGTGTTGTAAACCAATGTTACTTCAATGGAAAAAAAAATGTACAATAAATTTGAAAAATAACATTAAAACAAAAAATCATAAAAATAAAATGTTAATCCTTTTAATTAGATGAGATGTCATCCACTCTTCCGCTCCATAAAGCAATGCTCACGGGTTCTGGGAATTGAAGCTGTAAACTTAATTTTGGGGCCACCATTTTGGGATTTTTTAAAAGATTTTTTATTTATTTATGCATACTAGAAGTGGGGTGCAGGCTTGAGGTGTGGGGGGCGGTGAGAGGACTCCCCAGAGACAGAGTGGGGAGCAGAACAGGTGGATCTACTGAAATCCACTGCTGAGGGGAGCAGCGGGTGAGTCAGGAGAGGTCTGCCGAGCCCTGGGGGTAGCTCCCTGGCCGGGGATTGAACTCCTGCTGCAGAGACTGTGGACAGCTTCATAGCACTGAGACTTAACACCTTGCACCATCAAGGAGGCCCCCGGGGCCACCATTTCGCAATGAAGTCCTTATAAGCCCATTTCCAATACATGCCCCGACACCCCAGAATCTCGCCTTTGATCCCAGGAAAAGCTATGATCTCGGGTGAAAAATTCTCTCCAGAATCTTCCGCGAGTGGAGAGTTGAGCCAACACATTGAGTCCACGGAACAGGATCAAGACCTGTGATGCTGCAAGCTCGGGACTCACGCTCGTCTTAGTCCCGGTACTTGGCTGCTCTGTCCCCCCGGAACCATGAGGTCTGGGTCAGCCCCAAGAACGTGCCCACATCCCATCGCTGTGTTTTCTGTCCCCCATCACATGTCCCCAGAGTTCGACAGCCTAGGACACATTGGGACGCAGATGTGCCCTGTCACATCAGTGCATTTGAGTCACCACGGTGACGAGATTCCTGCTGACACACGGAGACGTCTCGCCTCTCGGAAGCAAACCCAACGGAACGAGAGCCGTGACTGGAAATCCCAGAGTCCTGGTCCGTGGGTGGAAGCCCTTCCCCGTACACCGGGACCATTGTCACTTCCCAGTCATGGGAGAAGTTACGTGGAGGGCACATGGGCTTAGGAATGTCAGGAGAATCCTCACCCTGGACGGAAGGCCTAGAAATATCTCTGGAATTTACGGGCCGTCTCGAGAGAGGAGCCGGAAGCCCGGCCACCGTGTGTATCGGAAAGAGAATTTATGATTCTATTGATCGTTTCCCTTCTAACCACATTTCTTCCTCTTGGATTCTTCTCTGCAGGTCAATCCACGCGCCGCGCGGTGGGTAAACAGTAAACAAAGCAGTTAATTGAGTTGAACCACTGAGCGAGTCAATATTTGATGAAATTAAACTCCAAAAATGTACTGAGAGCTTAAAATCGGCGGCGAGCTACGCGGGGGGCGCAGGGACGCGTCCTTCCACGGAAAGCGCCACTTACCTGCTCCGCTGGTCACTCCCGGGCAGCAGATCCTACGAGGTTTCAAAGCCCCGTGTTGAGATGCTACCGAGCCTCTGTTTTGTTAACTATTTCCGTGAAATTAAATTCCCAAGAATGAACCTATTTTTACAGCAAAGTCCCTGCAGGTGCCCCTGGATTCTAGGAGGCGGAGAGGAAATAGGTGGGGATGAGAAACAGCCTGTGGATACGAATTTCTGGGGGGCGCCCAAGCGCCCCTGCCTTGTGGTCATCTCGTCCAGCCCCCTGGAAGGAAAATGGACAGTGTCCCCAGCTGTGGGATTTCAAGGAAATTTCATATGCGTCAAGGGAAAAACTGAGAGAAAAAATCGAGCCAAAGAGATTTGCTCCACATGGCACAGTGCCCCAGTGGGAAACTCGACGTTAGGGTCATCCTTGGAAGCTGCTTTTCTGTCCGTTAGTTAAGACACCAAGAAACAAACCCAAACTTGAAGGACATGCTGGTCTTTCCTCATGAATACTGCAGTTGCCATCGACTCCAGGACGGCTGCACAGGTGTCCTAACGAAACACTGTGACCTCAGAGGGGCCAGAATAGCTGGCGTCTGTGCCATCTGTTTTCAGATTGAGAGGGGTGGACACCAAAAAGAAAAAAAAAACACAAAAAATGGGAAGAAGCAGGCAAGCAGTCCTGCTAAACTGGGGAGCTGGGACTGGGTGGGGAAGGGTGGAGAAGATATGATCTCAGAGGAGACAGGAGAGGTGCAGGAAGGACATGGGTGTCCATTGTCTGTCAGTCTTGGTGTTGATGGATGAGTGTCCACTCTCGACCGGTTTGCGGGCTGTGGAGGAAAGGCCGTTCTCCATCCGTGTCGGTTGGTTTTGCTTCCTGGAAGCGCACTCTCCATCGGTGTTGGTGTTTCCCCATGGGTCTTGGTCTTGGTGTATCCAAGTCCTTTCTCTATTGGTCTTGGTCTTTGTTCACAAATGTCCATTCTCCGTGCACGTTGGTCTTGGTGTTGGTGTATGAAGGTCCGTTACCCATTGGTGTTTGTTGTTTTGATTCATGGAAGTCCACTCTCCATTGCCGTTGGTGTCCGTCGGTCCATCAATGTCCATCCTCTATGGACTTGGTGTTGGTGTATGAAAGTCCATTCTCCATGGGTCTCGGTTTGGGTCTTCACCCATCAGTGTCCATTGTCCATGCATCTTGGTCTTGGTGTATGGATGCCCACTCCCCCTTGATGTTGGTGTTGGGGTATCAAAGTCCATTCTCCGTTGGAGTCAGTTGGTCTTGGTGTATGGTGTATTGGTGTTAGCTGGTTTTGGGTCATGAAAGCCCACTGTCCATGTGTCTTGGTCTTCATCCATAAATGCCCGTTCTCCATGGTCTTGGGCTTGCTGTGTGAAAGTCCATTCTCCATGGGCGTTATCCTGTGGGGACCGTACCAGGTGGTCTTCACCAAAGCTTCGTCCAGGACCACCAATGGGGACTCATTGTTCTGAGTGAACTCTTAGTCCATAATCGACTAACACTGTGGACACAGATGTTGTCCAGCAGCTAAGGCTGATAGCCCACCCATCCTTTCATCAAGGGAGAGACATTGAATCAGAGATTTCCATCATGTAAGTCTTGTGTCCTTGATGGCTTAAAATGACCTTGAACTGAAGAATTAGAGATGACCTCAAACAATTCTTCCATGGTCTTTGCTGCCTCCCTGTTGTCAAGGGCACCATTGAACAAGGCAGTGGAGGTGAAATCTGCCTCTGTGGGCCAGAGTGAGCTACTCAATCCTTCCTATAACTTCAAATTTACTTGCAGAAGATATTTTGTAAAATATTGGAAATCAGAAGGTTTTGTTTTTCCCTCCCCGATTAGCATCCCCACCAGAAAATATCCTTTCGTTGGTGAATGGTGTTGTGCACATGCAGACTCAGTGACCACGAAAGAGTTACTCTAAAGTGAATAAAGTGAAAAGATGAAGAAAGAGTGATGAATGATTAACTGTTTCAATGATTTTAATTAAAACATTTGTCATGCTTGAGACTAATTAGTAATTGCATAAGAACTTTATTATCTCGCAGCAAAGAAACATTACTTTGAGTTTCAGAGAAAATCTCAGTTTCGAGTAAATAATTGTTTAAGTCAGAATTAATTACTTCATAAATTATGGAGGCACCGGATCCTTTTAAATGCACTTATGTTTGTTAATAAATTCGTCAAGGTCTTCTTTTCCCCAGCTTTAAAATGCATATTCTTTAAGAAACTTATGGAGTAGAAAAGTAAAGTACACACTGATTTGGGGTGGAATCCAATGGATCTTGTACGTGGTCTTGGACACGGTGCATTATTTAAAAGATCTATTAATACGGCGAAAGACCCATCGGCCAGTTGAAGACTTAAAATGAGCATAGACTTCCATGAGCTTTAAAGTTAGGAGATGAAATTGCAAAAAGATTTTCGAACCAACTTGAATCTGTGAGTCAATGTCTCATTATTATGAGATCACAAATTCCTATTGATAGAGTCATAGTTACACGGAATAATTGCAAATATCTCAGTGTCCGGAAGAACAGAACACCGACAAATGCATGATCTGATTGATTTGCGATCATCAACTTTTGTAAAGTTCCAATTTTCATGATGATTCTCTTTGAGCTCAGAGAACACAGATTGTTTGATGTTTTTATCCAGATCAAAGTATAGATGATCGATTGTTCTTAGGCAGGACATGACTTCGTGGAAAGTCAACTTCCATGTAGATAAAACAAATGTAGGACTGCATCGAAGGAATGGAATCCACCACTGCAGTGTAAGGAGAGCTGGGAGAATAATAGCTATTAAAATTATCCATTTTTGGCAAAAAAAGCATATTTGTTCATACCATGTATTTGCACAAAGAAAACAATCTTATGATCCAGCAATTCCACTCCTAGGAATCTATCCAAAGGACACAAAACCACTAAATCAAAAGGAAATCTGTCCTTCTGTGTTTAATGCAGCTCTACCTACAGCAACCAAGATATGGAAATAACCCAAATGCCCCAGAACAGATGAATGGCTCAGGCATGTGGTCTGCACACACCGTGGAATACTATGCAGCCATCAAAAAGATGAACCCGAGGCATCTCCAGCACCATGGATGGAGCTGGAAGGGATGTTGTTAAGCAAAATAAGTCAGAAGGAAAAAGAAATTTCAGCTGGTTTCACTTATAGGTAGAAACAGAACAAAGAGTCTGAAAAAAGACAACATTTGCAGACAAACGAAAGACCTGAGGCAGCCAGCAGGGGACTATGGTGATGGTCACGGGGGCCATGGTGAGTAATCCCAGAACAAAGACTGAGCAAATCCTAAAGCCCCACCAGTAGGTATTTCCACCCATAAATGCACAAGCTTATTCTTTGCTGGGATTTTATGGGATTTTGGCGTCAAATGCTCTCTTCAGTGACTTCCTAGAAAAGCCACAATTATTCTATGATGAGTTTTTCAGCTAATGGAGGAGCTGAGAACCTGGGATTTTCTGTGCTCCTTCTTGGAGGGGGTCTCTATAATTTCGGGTGGGGTAGAGCCCATCGGGTCCGCCTAGTTTGGTTTTTCTGTCAGCGGACAGAGCAAGGACTCAAGTCTGTTATTTCCTGAGGGTATTTGCTAAAATATGGAGCCTAAAATGAAGAAAGTCTCTTGGAATCTCTCCGCCCCGCCTCTGTCCCCTGCTATTCTTCTTTCTGAGGACTTTTTAATGGTCTGAACACATTTCCCCCAAGTGACTCTCCTCTCTCGGCGGTGACGAAGGAACGTGGTCACATCCCCCCGAGTTGACTTGATTTAGGAGCCCGAGTGTTTGTTCTGGCTGAAGGCATTATTGATGTGTCTCAAAGCATACTGCAAAACAAATTAAAGTAATTAAATGGAAGTAAGAATCCATTTAATGGCAAAAACAAAATTATTAAAAGCCGAGGCAGTAATCAAGTGATGCATCTTAATTAAATAAAGTGAAATGCTTTCCTTTTTTTTTTTTTTAAAGGAGGGTCTTGACTTTAGTTAGAGACTCGCTCTGATGTGGGAAATCATCCTCTTAAGATCGTTCCAGGCTTCTGCTGGCTGAAATTCTAAAAACGGGTTATTTTAAACCTTCACAGCAAATGAGGCTGCGGATAATCACTCCAAACAGAATTATTTTTAATGCAATCTGCCAGGTACCGTTTTCCCTTTTATGTGCGGTTATTGTCGTGTGGGCTGTGTTTTTCTCATCTTGTGGGTTTGAGGCACGACGGAGCAGGGGTCAGTTGCCAGCCACCAGAGTTCTTTTATTCATATCGCGTACAATGTTGGGGGGAAATGTCAGGCCCTTGAAAGAGGAAACGCCCACCGTCTGGTCTCCCCTGCGCTGGGAGGTTTCCATGTCTCTGTTTGCAACACACAGCAGCTGACGGCGACCCGGGGTAGGAAGGGGCCAGATGCGTGGAGTCCACAGCTCAGTAGAGCTCTACTGGGGTGGAGCTCAGTAGAGGTCTACTGGGGTGGAGCTCAGTAGAGCTCTACTGGGGTGGAGCTCAGTAGAGCTCTACTGGGGTGGAGCTCAGTAGAGCTCTACTGGGATGGAGCTCAGTAGAGTTCTACTGGGATGGAGCTCAGTAGAGTTCTACTGGGGTGGAGCTCAGTAGAGTTCTACTGGGGTGGCTTTGAGGCAATTGTCTCAGTGGATTTCCATGCACAGAAACGTGTACACTGACGCTTCATTAACACTGATTTCTCTTTCTGAAGAAATTCCGTCCGTACGAGGGTCCTTCTGGGACGTGACAGATGCCACTTGCACCCCCCGAGCAGGCTGCAACTGGTTTCTGCTTGACCAGATGTGCTGCATAAACCCCACGTGGTCTGGTCACCCCGATTCCGTCTCCGTCCCCTGCCTTCCTGGACTTCTTCCAAACGGGGACTGTCCCCCTGGGATGAAGAAGGGTCTCCGTTGAGAAGTTTGGTGACGTTTCCACGACCCATTGGGTTTCTTTCTTCCTGGTTTAACTAAATGTCGGGGCCCAAGAGCCGCCGAGGACTCAAGTGAGGACTTGGCATCTCCTGGCTGTTGCGTTTCCTTGGAGGACGCTGACCTCCCAGCGCTCACTGTCCATGCTCGGAGCCATGCCAGGCTCTCACGGGCAAGTGTGCACTAGCGTTTGCTGACGGAGTGTGACTCCGGCTCTCTGGGGGACGCGGCGCCACTCTGACAGGACAGGGCTTGACGGAGGAGTGTTTAAACATATACAGAATTTGGTTACTCAGATTGCGAGGGGCGTCAGCTTTGCTCTCGCGAGCTCCTGAGTTTTCACTCCGTGGCTAATTCAATGAGACACGACGCTTTCTCTTCCTGTCACCGTGAAGCAATTTTTGCATCCAGGAGCGCGCTGCCCCGCTAATGCATTTTGAGAGTGGAGATGGAGACAAATGGGCCGTTTCGCCTGCGGGTTCTTCCCTCGCTGCTGGGGGACCTGCAGGCCGGGCAGGCGAGGTGCCGAGAGGTGGCCGAGGCGCTCGCAGCGGAGAGGAAACGCGCGCATCCCACTTTTTCTGACAAGCGAATTTGCCTCTGGACCGGCTGATCCCTGGGCGGTCTCGCCGCTGAGGTCCCTTGGCTCAGTCTTGGCTGCTGAGGTTGGTCGCGAGCTGCGGAGACTCGCGCCGCGAGACGCAAACACTGTTGTGGGCCCCACGTGCCAGGAACCCCTCTGGCGGTGTGACCTTGGCCACGAGCTTCATCTCAGGCGCCTCAGCGATGTGGGCCTGGGGCGAAGGAGGGGGCTTTGACCTAATGGGACTTTGAGGTTCAGCCAGGATTGAAAGGAGCTGTAGGAAGAGCTGGGGCCTCGGGTCACCCCAGATTAGAGGCTCCCCAGCCATGTTGCTTGATGTGGGGTCATCCCAGAGAACCTCAAGGGTCCAACCTCCTTCCCCTAATCTACACGCTGACCGCTATGGTTGGGGCCGGGGTCAGGGGCTTTCATGAGAAGGCGACTGACCTGTGGGGTCCCGCCCTGGGTCGCACCTTCTCCTGCGGGCGGTGTCACCCGCACGGGCTGCCTGTCCCCCAAGGCTACGGACTGCTGCCTCGCTCTGGAAAGCAAGACCCCCCAAGCCTGGGGGGAGATCTATTTCCAGTGGCTCTTTTTCATTTTTAAATTTTTTTTATGGATGCATACGAGAGCTGGGGTGCAGGCCGGAGGTGCGGGGCACTGAATGGAAATAAAAATCGAATTCACATTCGTGCCCGATTGCTCACACACGGCTCCCGCGACGGGCGCTTCCACAGCGTGGCCCGACTGAAGGAAAGGTATTCACGATTTTCCCTCAAGGGAAGACAAACATAGAGGCAGCTCCCCCACTCACGAAGCCGTCCTGCTCGGAGTGGCATATTAAGCGGCTAATGAAGCCCCTTAAATCCTTTTGGAGGGAGATGGAGCAGGGAAGATAAGTGAATGCCTCGAAAATAAATCCGGTGTTTCGTTCCACTTAATTTTGGTGAAAATATTATTACGGAAGCGAGGAGCTGTGATATCGATATGGATGCGGAGAGATATGCTTACAGAGGATTGTTTACTCAGAATTAAGCTCCATTAAGTCCCGAAAATAATTCTACTGTGGCTGAAAGTCAGAGGGTTGAATTATCTGGAATGCGCGTTTGAGAAGAACCATCCGTCTTCGGGCTCTGGGGGGGCTGGGGCGTGAAGGAAACCCGGGCTGGGGAGCAGGTGAGACTTGGAGAAATGCGTCCAGCTTGGGGAGGCAGCACCCGAGGGCTCTGGTCGTGGGCCCTGGGGCGTCCCTTCCTGCGCAGCCCAGACCCGGCTCTAGCGGCGCTGAGCCTCCTGGTCAGGTGAGCACGACAGGTAGAGCACCTGGGTCTTCCCAGCCGCTCCCTCCCCGACCACCTGGGGCGCCCCTCGGGTGCACCCCCAGCTCCTGCTCCTTGCAGGAGAGCACGCCCAGACCGAGCCCAAGGCAGACCAAGGTGCATGACTTGGCTTGTGTGGGTGCTGCAGGGATGTCACCCTGTGATTGTCGACCCTGATTTTATGTGCAGACGCCGCCGTGTGCTCTGAGCCCCGCTGGGTGACACCGTCTCCTGCCACCTCACTGCGTGCTCTCCCCGCGCGAGGATCTTCGAGATCTAGCCTCTCAGCAGCTTTGCAAGGACACAAGATTGGGGTTAGAATCAGGACCGGTGGCTGGACCCTGGGGCCCGCTCGTGTGCTGGCCGCCCATTTGCAGGACGCAGCCTTGATGCTCCGCAGACCCCAACCCCCGCAGGGTCCTCTCCTGTCCTGTCTGGCCGCGTGAAGCGTTTTGTGCATCGCAGAACTGAGCCGGCAGCACCATCCGGTCAATGTCTCCATCACCCAGAGACCCGGCCCACCTGCTGGGACATCCCCCGCTCTGCTTCTCGCCCATGGCCTCTCCGGACAGCTCCCGGGCATGGCGTGGCGCTCGGCGTGGTCCTGCCTGTGGGGATGTTTTATAGGTCCACCAAAACCACGCCAATGGCGCCCCCTTGCAGGGTACACACCGCCCCCCGCCCCGTCCCGCTCTTGCATGTTCGCCCATGGGTGCCTGAAGGCCTCAATGTCGTGGAAACGTGGCGTGGGCTCGTGTGTGGCTTGGAGGGAAGACACCGAGGGGTACTGTGGACATTTCCGTTGGAAATGAAGACGCAGCCAGTGGCTGTCCGGACGGCCTCATCTGGGGTGTTGCCGGGCTCCCCGATCTGCAGCCACTAGGTGCCAGCAGCGCTCCACAGAGTCCGGGTCTCAGCGGCTCATTGGAAGGACGTCTCCAGGGGTTGCAAGGCCTGGGGCTGGCGAAAGGACCCCCCTTTGGAAGCCGGGAGGGAAGTCCTGGGGTGAGGCTGCTGCCGATGTGCTCAGCCTGCGAGCTCAAGGTTTTTGTTTTTCCCTTTCACCCTCCGACTGGAAATAGCGCTGTCTCTTTTATTTGAATTTTTCCGTCTTTCTCCTCCCAGCTGTGGGTTGAACTGTAAACCCCGCAGGGAAGGACCGAGGTCTCCCGAGTGGGGTCAGTGCTGACCGACTTGCAAAATGCAAGGTCCTGGCGTCGCTTGACCAGCCGCAGATGCAGGGGCCACCTAGAAATATCACTGCACCCCCCGCAGGCAGCCGCTCAGGTTCCGGCTGGCGTGGCTGCTGCTGTGAAGTGCGTGTGGCCAAAGGCTTTCCCCCAGGCGAGCACCCCGGCACCCGGAGGCTGTTGGCCAAGCAAACTTTCTCTTTTCTGATTAAAAGAAGTTCCCCTTCCTGTCTCTGCTCAGCCTCTGTGGGGTCTCGGGCACATTGTTCAGTCGATGATTCTCAAATTCATGCAGCGAACTCGGATCTCTGAGCTCTCGCTGAACCCCCAAACCCCTCAGAATGGAGCTTTGGGTTTTCATTTGTCCTTTCTTGATGCTGGGGTTCCGTCGTCCTTGTTGGTGAAGGGAGATGGATTTTGCTTTTCTCTGGGTTTTCCCCAGGATGTGCTGCGCTTTGAATTCCCTCATTTTTGGGCTGATGTTGATGATCTCAACCTGTTTGGGGATTCCTCCACTGCTCCCCCACGGGGTTTTGTAATTCAACTTTTACATCGTTTTATTAGAATTAAAGTCCACTTGATTTCTATGTCCTTTGGGAGCTCAAGCTGTCTGTCACCATCTGTGTGTGTCTGTCACCATCTGGTGTATCTACGTGATTAATCATATATAATTAATATGGATCTATCCTATTCACCCATCCACCCACCCACCCAGCCACCTACCTGCCTACTGATCAATCCATCCATCCATCATTAGTCCAACTGTCTAATTATCTATTGATATCTATGTATCCATCCATCATCCATCCATCATCCATCTACCCATCACCATCCATCCATCATCATCCATCCATCTGTCATCCATCCATCATCCATTCCTCATCATCCCTCATCCATCCATCATCCATCCCTCATCCATCCATCATCCATTCATCATCCATCCATCATCCATCCATCTGTCATCCATCCATCATCCATCCCTCATCCATCCATCATCTATCATCCAACATCCATCCATCATCCATCCATCCATCCATCCATCCATCATCTATGCATCCATCCATCCATCCATCCATCCATCCATCCATCCGTCCATCCATCCATATCTATCTACCTCTCTATCTTCCCATCTATCCGTCCATACGTTATGTCTAGACTATTTCTCCCTATCTCTAGCTCCCTGTCACCTACAACTCTGATGTGCCCCTCTACTTCACCTATGTTGACACCTATTTCATCTACCTGTATCTATCTCTGACTTCCTAAGTGTATCTGTATATTTCATCTATATCTGCATCTATTTCATCAATACCCATGTCTCTATGTATTCTTATTTCATCTGTCTCTATATCTATCCATATCCATATCTACTCAAAGCTCTATTGCCAGACTATCCTCTCTGTAAACACGTGGCGCTGAGAAAGCCATTGAGTGGAGCAGATGACTAACAACTGGCTGAAAACCTCTCCTGTCCCTGCAGGGACAGCTTCTTTTTTTTTTTAAGACTATTTTTTTTTAAGATTTATTTTTATTTATTCATACAAGCACTGGGTACAGTCAGAAGCGCGGGAGGGTGAGAGAATTCACCAGAGCCAGAGCGGGGAGCAGAGCAGGCAGAAGGACCGAAGGACACTGCTGAGGGGAGCAGCGGGCGGCAGGAGAGGTCTGCGCGCCATGTGGGACCCTCCTCCGGTGGCCGGGGAGCAGCCGGGCATCGAACCGGCATTGCAGAGGCTGCGGGCAGCTTCGCAACCCAGCGCTCAACTGCTGCACCACCGGGGAGGCCAAGGGACAGCTCCTTGCATGTGATGTCTTTGAGATTTGCACAAAGAGATGGATTCTACCTCTTTCACCTCCTGAATCTCAGCTTGTCCAGGTCAGACTCTGACCAACAGATTGTTAGCCAGGCAGCAAGGTAGGAGTCTTGGGTGGATACCTTTAGGGGTCTTGAATTTCCTTCTCTCACCTTCTTGGAAACTAAGACCTCATGGGATGGAGCTGAAGTGACCTCCTGGAGGCTCCTCTGGTCTCCATGGATCTGGCAGGAGCTTGCAGGCTCCCAGAGGAATCCCCATGGGCAGCTGACCCATAGCCATACCTGTTAACCAGACAAAGTGATGGTTTTGGAATACTACACAGCCCTGAAAAGGATAGCATCTTGCCATTGGCAACACCATGGATAGAAGTGGAGGGGTGATGCTAAGTGTAATAAGTCGGAAGGACACAAATACCAATGATTTCACTCATGTATGAAATATAGAGAAATAAGCAAAGGAAAAGGCAAAAATTACCAAGACAAACTTCGGAAATCTGCAGAACTCAGCCAGAGAGAGAGGAGGAAGGATAAGAAGCGAAGTGGGATGGACAGAGGAGGGGGATTAAGGGTTGGTTCGTGGTGGCTGGTGCCGTCACGTAGATCTGAGACGTGAGCACCTGTCCCCCTAAATCCCAGATGGGGTGTCAACCAATGTCACCTCAATAAAAATCATTTAAGTAACAGCATTGTTTTAAATAACCTATTTTTGAGGTCATGCATCGCACAGAGATGAATCCCTGGTCTCCTTGTGAACACGGATTAATTAGGACGGCAGAATTTATTGTTCCAAATACGCATCGTTCGGTCTGCTTTTTGAAAAGTTCAATTTTTCCCACGGAACCCCGTTTACTTGCTCTGCGATCAGAAAGGGAATCGCGTGCTATGGATTCTGTGACATGAATTGGAATTTCCTTTTTCTTCGGGCATGTGCTGCCTTTGATCAATACGGCCGGAGGAATGACGCCGTCTCTGTCTGGTGGACATGCAAATACTCAGGCGGTCTTCATGGTTCCGTCAGATTTATCAAAATCATAAGCTCGGGGTAGACAAGAAGCGTTTTATACACTGAGCACAATATTGCAAAATACATGGGACACACCAAAACCAATTACCCTTTTTAAAGAAAAGAAAATTGCTGGATCTGACCTCTTGAATCCAGGCGGGCGGCAAATTCCCCAGTGACGCACGCAGCGCACAGAATATGCTACTGAAGTCGGGGAACAAAGGAGCTCATCCCGCACCCCCTGGGTGGTTCTCAGACGGGGCGAGTCACCCCAGCGGCATCGGGTTTGGGTGATCAAGAAAAAAAGCAATTTAATCAGCTGCGCGTGCAGAACGCACACGGGCGTGTGGGCTAAAGGGCAATGGGGGAGACCCAGGGGGTGTCTCCTGCATTTAGGGGCCTGGGGCTTCGGGGACAGAAGAACGTGCATGCGGACGAGACCCCAGACTCATCTGGGTCACCAGAGGGGGCAGGGATGGCCTCTCTGGGCAGGGAAGGGGCAGAAGCTCAGACTGAGAGAAGGGGAGGGTGCAAGGAGGCCAGAGCGTCTCCCACCGCAGCCCTGCTGCTCTGGACCCCAAACCCTCTGGGTTCTGTAGTCCCAGGGACAGACGCCCAGGCTCACGGCCCGAGGGACCCCGAGTTGCTCACCCAGGTGACGAGAGCAGGCTCTGGACTCACCGAGGAAAGCCCGTCTGGCCCTTTTGGGGGAGACTGAGCCCACATTTTGCAAACACTCGTGATGCCTCTGCTCCTCAGGCCTCCTCAAACCTGAAAGATGGGGTCAAATTGGTTTCCATAGCGGGTGACACGTTTTGGTCCCCGCTCCGACTTCTCATTTTTCTGATGGCTTCATTTCTCACCACCGCGGGCGGGTCTCAGCCACCCTTGCCTTTCTCGTCCGGTCGTTGGGTAAGAAACTGCAGGCGGCGGGTCTCCCAGGAGCCTTTCTTGCTCCCAAGCCCAACGTGGTTTTGCCCGCGCGGACCCCACGGCCACCTTCCGTCCACCTTCTGCGGAGTTGCTGTTTTTTTATTCTTTTTCATTCAAGGGGGTGGGCTGGAGTCTGGGTTTTTCATTCCTTGATTCATTATGAGGTTGAGCCTCGTCTTCAGGACTCGCCCGGCGTTACAGCCGATGCCAACGCGGAGAGGACAGGCTTGGGGGTGGCCTTGCAATCACGTGCACCCCAATCCTTTCCGAGGGCTAGAGCCGAACACACGCATCCGCCTCAGAGATGGAGCGCGCGGCCGGATCTGGAGAAATGTCAAGCTCACGCACGGTTTCATTCTCAAGGAAAAATTAAAGAACATTTTTCACAAGGCGGAGGGAAAACAAGCAAGGAATTAAATTTGTTAGTTCTTTGGGGAGCCGCGTCCAAGGGATGCCGAGGACACTCTGGGAATTGAAATAGCTATTTCGGATATTTCGGAGGGGAGAGTGGAGGCCGATTAGGAGGATGAAGCTGTTCCCACCCGTGAGGAGATTATGGGGTTGTTGATCGGCCCTGAGGGATGTTTCGGTTTCAGGAGGTGGGTCCCGATGTCCCTCCCGCAAGCGGCGCGTCGTGGATCACGACAGACACGCGGAGTTCACGGGCAGTGCCCGTTGGATGATCAGGTGGCGGGAAGGGGGTGAGGCCACATGGCTGGGCTGTGGCGATCTGAGCACAGTCACAACAGCCAACGTGACCTCGAGGAACAACTAGAAAACAAAGCCCCAGCAGCCGCGTTCACCTCCGGCAACATCCTGCGGACATTTTCTGCTTATTTTCTAACTATTAAAATGTTATTGACCCCTTGGGACGGCCAGAGTGGGCGGTGGGCACCCGGGCACACCCCGCCCTGCCCGGCAGCTGCAGAGACGTGCGTCCACTCTGCACGAGCTGGTTTTCCAGAGCTCAGAAGCCAAACCTGGCGGTCCGTCGAGGGCCCGTCTCATCTGGGGAACCTGGGAAAATGCAGCTTGTGGTGCTGCAGCCCTGGGGTGGGGTCGCATCGGGCACCTGCCCCAGGCAGCGCTGCTCCCGCCGGTTCCGGGAGTCTCCGTAGCACGGCTCTGCAACGGGGCACCTGCTGCCCCTGGCGTCCACCGCTGTCCGCGGTCGCTGCCGCCCGGCCTGCTCTGAGGTGCGGAAGGGGACTTTACGCAACGCGGCTCTCGTCACGCTGTAACTTGCACCGACACGGACCTTCGGGGCCGAGGGCAACGGCGGAGATGTGCCGTCGGCTCCGGCGCGCGGCAGAATTACAGCCTTTAATTAGTTTTTAGCGTTTTATGAGCTGAATGTTGCATAACACGATTAACCTTTCGTGTTGGCCACTCGGCGGCGCTGAGGACAGAGCGGCGGGCGCCAACGTGGTTTTCTCACCCCCAAAGGGGGCCCCCCATAGCCTCAGAAGCTTCGATGGTCTTGACTCCCTCCCTCGAGCCTCAGTCCCTGACAGAGACTAGCTGCTCGCAGTCTCCGGGGATCTGCCTGCTGGCGGCATCCTCTGTAGGTGGAATAATGCAGCAAATGCGTGCATGTGGGGGGGCTGCTTTCACTTAGGGGTGCACTTGCCAATGACTGGTGTCTCAGATGAGCATGAACAAGTTTCTCCTGCCATCCCCCCTTGTTGAACAGGGTTGTCTGCTTCATGCAAGGAAAAGGGAGCTCAATGGCAGTTGTTGACACAGCAAACTGGGGTGCACCCCCAAAATCCAAGCAGCGTCCTCATGCCTGCATGTAAGGGACTGGCTGAGCCTTCCTGCTCCCCTTTGTAGACCCTCGTCCACTCCCCCTATCCCCCTTTTGTATACACACCCCTGCACACGGCCCGAGAGCAGGACGGGGTGTCATCAAGCTGATAACATGGTCAGCAGACTCATGACCCCCAAGCACTGCATAACATTCCTGAGTGTCCCCCCACTTTCTCCTTGTCCTCCTCACACACGCAGCTGATGCTCTGTGATTGTGCTATCAATAAAAACGGCCAGGATCTTGCTCTCAGCAGCATCCTGCCTTGCGCGGCCCGCTCCACGGCGCCCGTGTCTTGATCGGCGCGGTGCTGCCCGACGCCACGCTCAGCATGTGTGTGTGGCCGGTGGTGTGTCCACACGCTTGAGCTCATCCCAGCAACGGGAACTGGAATCGCGAGCAAACAGGGCCACGTTCACAAAACGTTTATTTCGCCCCAAATCGTCTTCGGAGACCTGCCGCTGGCACAGAGGCGCCGTTCCGTGGACGCCAGGCTCCCTTTCAATAACGGAAGGATTCTGGGGTGTCGTCCCGGCCAGGGAGAGGCTCTTTGAAAACGCGCAGCAAGACGACATTTAAGCGGCCGAGATATCAGAGGCTCCCGGCCGGGGTCCCAGCGCGCCGAGGCGAAAGTCACTTAACCGACGATGTTGGTCGGCGAAGAAAGGCCGGCGTCGGTGCTTTGCAGCTTTAGCTTTGAGGATTCTCCCTGGAAAATGGCAGCTGAAAAGATTATCTCCGAGCAGCATGAAATAATAGTGCTCTGCAGCCTGCAAGGACTTCAGCCGGGCTCCCCGCGGCCGGGGTGACATTTGCACAGCGAGCCGCGGCAAACAGAGCGTGGGGGGGGGGTAGTAACCCCTTCCTGCCGTGTCTTGGTGAGAACTTTATTTATTTTCAAGGATTTATTGATGCACGCGAGAGCTGGGGTGCAGGCCAGGGGTGCGGGAGGGTGAGGGGACCCACCAGAGACAGAGTGGGGAGCAGCACAGGTGCATCTACTGAAACCCACTGCTGAGGGGAGCAGCGGGGAGACAGGAGGGGTCTGCTGCGCCCTGGGGGTAGCTCCCTGGCCGGTCGGGGATGGACCTCGTGCTGCAGAGGCTGCGGAGAGCTTCACACTGCTGTGCTTAACCCCTTGGACGACCAGCGAGGCCCCTGTTTCATGCATTTTAGAGAAAAAACAGCGGTTCTCCCAGCCAGACGATGCAGAGGATGCCCAGTGCCCTTCAGGAGTAAACGCAACGATTTTGAAAGAATTGGCTTCAGGCAGAACGATGCCCAAGCAGGTGACCCCGGGTGTCCTGCCTGTGGCTTGAATGCACTGAAAACATTCGAGGACCACAGTCGGGGCAGGAGGCTGAGGTTTGCATTTCTCAGGGAGCTCCCTGGACACCCGCGACAGGATGCGAGTCCTCACCCTTGTCCAGAGGCAGTGGGAGATGGAGGAGGAAGTTTTGGCTTTGCCCTGAGGGGAGATTGGGGGTTCAGGGAGGGAAGTTTGTGGGTGAGGCTGGCTTGGCAGGTGCGGTCTCAGCCTGGCCCCCTGCAGGAAGCTGTAGGGCGACCGTCAAGCAGTGTGCGCCTCGGTGGGTCTGGCAGGTGATGAGCGCGGGAGGGGCCTTCAAGTAGGACCGGTCAGTGGACAGGACTGTCCACCTGGACAAACACGGCCCTTGGGGTTTCCGCGCCCGGCATTCTGCATCTCCGGTCCATGGGGGAGGGCGGGGGATCCGGCACTCCCTTGACTGACTTCGCCAAAAGCCTCCCACTGGCTCATCGTTTCTCTTTTTCTGTTGCCTAAACGGTCTGCGAGGGGACGGGGTATCTTTGACCCCTGGCTCCAAGCCGCCCCGCTCTTCTTGCAAGACCCTGGACCCCGGGCCAGCAGCTCCCGGCACGGCCAGGCTGCGTGGGAACCGGGCGCCCGAGCACCTCTGTCAGCGCTGTCCAGTGGGGACTCAGAGAAGCTTCCCCGCAAGCGGATGGACGCGGCTTCGTCCCCCATCGTGGAGCCCAACTTGGGGACGGGGAAGTGCAGGGAAGCCCCCGGGGCGTGCGGGGATGAGCCGCTGCCCTGAGCGCGAGGCTCGCTGACACTTTCCAGGCGGGCAGCTGCCAGGGCCGCCGGCCGCCCCTTGGGAAACCTCGGCCTTCCTGAACCAGCCGTGCCGGTCCCGAGGCCGCAGCCACGGCCGGACTCCGTGGCCTTGGCTGGAAATTCCAGGCCACGACCAACCTAATTAAAATTTGCAGCCGACGTTTGGCAGCATGGCTTTTTTCCTGCAACGAGATCTAACTCAAGTTTCATGGCTCACACGGTCATGGATTTCCGCCGCACATTACACAGGTGCAGGGAGCCAAGAATTTAATTTGGGGTAATAAGTTTACGGTGATGCTGATCCGGGTATGCGGGGCTGGGCCGTGCGGTGGCGTGAGCTGCCAAGGCGCGGTGCCCGCGGGGACCTGGACACGGCCTCGCTCCTGCCCGGCTGTGTCGCCGCAGCGGATGCCACGTGTCCGCCGTGGCTGGCCCCGGAGCGACGCTCTCCCGTGTCTCTGTTCCCTCCTTTCTCGGGCGGATTCTCCCTGGGGAGGAAGCACATTTGCCAGAAGCTACTGAAAACTCACACGCACACAGGCTTGAGCAAACTGGGGTGTCTGGGGTCCAGGGCTGGCTCCATCACGATGCCCCGTCTTCCAACGTTTCAGCTCGAAAATTCCCTGCAGCGGCAGGCGGACGGGAGGCTCCTGTCCTCTTGACCGGACTTCGATCAGGCTGGGTCTCGGCTACTGACACGATTATTGAAAACAGGAGCGGACATCACTCTTGCCTCTGTGGCGGGGCGATGGTCTTTCTGGAGCGGGCACGGGCGGGCTGGGGGCTGAGCTCAGGGGTGTCCGGCTTGGCCTCGCGGGATTGTGTTCCATTTGCTGCTGCGCCCCAGGAACCCACAAGTGGCGGGTGATGCAGGCAGCACAGATGGCGCGTGTGATTTCAGCAAACTTAACGAGACAGAGATCTAGCACGATGGTGGTTCCGGGCTGGCTGGGGAGGTCGATGCAGGCGCAGAGCCCTGAGGAGCCGTGATCAGCCGCGGAGGGCTCCGAAGCCTGGCGCCGTGGACATGGGGGGCTGCACGGCTCTGTGGTGGGGTGCCCTGTGCGCCGTGGGGGCTGCTGAGCTGCATCCCTGCAGATGCCAGCAGCCTCCGCCCCTCCAGGGCTGGGATAAAATGAACCCAGACTTTGCCATCTGTCTCCCGGGAAGGAAATCCGTTCCTTCGTGAGAGCCGAGGAGCTGGAATTAAATCAGGCGACTTAAGAGGCCAGGTGGGCTGCTGGGGGCCCTTGTGAGTCCTCCTGGAGCTGCCAGCCAGCGGGAAAATCAATAATGCAGACACGCTTTGATCCCGCAACACGGCGCTTTCGTCACGCCTCTGTTTTGTGATTGCATTGATGTCTCTAAAGGGGTCCTTAGATATCACGGATTTAGTTCTATGTGGGTTTTGTTCCTCGGTGCCTGTGCGGCGGATCTATTACTTTTGTTTCTTCTCTTCTTTACGTTTTAATTTTCGTTGCGGGCTTCAAACACTCACCAGATGGATCATCTTGATCATTTTTGAAGTGTGTCGGTGCAGCGTCTTCAGCAGGTGGTATACATGGGGTTCATTCAGTAGATTTGGGGTGTGCAGACGTGGCCACCTCCGGATTCCCACATTGTTTCTCAAGCGGAAAGTCTTTACTCTTGCAGTGGGAACTCCCTTTCCTCGCCCCCAGCCCCCCTGGCTCTGCCAACGGGCATTGTCCTGTCTGTGTCTGCGAACCTGACCACGCCCCAAGCCTCCTGTGGTTGGAAACAGCGTGCACCTCTGTTCTGTGGCTGACTTCTTTCTGGACATGTCATGCCTTGGAGGCTCATGCGTGTAGCAGCAGGTGTCAAAATAGCTTCCCTTTCCATGGCTGAGTAATATTCCACCCCACTGTAGAGATTCTATTTGGCTTGAATTCACGCTGGGATGGACACCTGGGTTGTCTCCACCTCTTGGCTCTCATGAACATGCTGTTACCTATGTGGGTGTGCAAACAGCACGCCGAAACCCTGTTTTTATGGGTGTCTATCCCAGATCCTGACATTTCTTGGCGTTGAGAGCCTGCTATCCATTTCACAAGCATGGCTATATTATTGTTCATTCTACTAACAGTGTGTGAGGGTTCCAGTCTCCCCCAAAATGTGGGCAGCTGTACATTAAAAATGCAAAAATCTATTATCCACCTGCTTTTTTGGAGACAACAAAAATGCGGCGTACTTCCAGTCGCTCACTAACAGTCAGGACAGTTACCATAAATTTCTGCCTCAGAGGTCACACATCGTACGCATGAAAACTTGCTCCATTCCGGACTTTTACGGAGGTTGGCATACCCGGTACCTGGTACTCAAAGACCGTGATCTTGCCTTAAAAATGATCCTTCTTCTTTAATAATTCACATTTTTTTTGTGGTTGCCCCTCGGGAATTTCTATCGCTGGGAAAACACTCCAAGGGAGGCCTTGTGGGTGCAGCCTTTGTCTTCACCCCCACACACTGACCGGTAACCCACATTTTTTTCTGGCTACGACCCTGCTAGTTTTGGGGTAAACATTTTTGTTTTTTTTTTGGGTAAACATCAAATGCAAAATCGGTGGAGAACTACAGGGTTAATGAAGGATTTCTGAAATTCTAATCTTTGCTCTGTCTGAATTTTTTGAGAATTTTGATGAAAATTAATTAAGCATGATGAGCATTTAATAGAGCAATGCGTTTTTATTAACATAAGTTTACACATGCTTTCTTAATTAGAGAGAAAATGATGGAAATTGGCACAGCCCTTGGAAACATTAATTGCAATATTTATAGATCTCACGGAAATGCCAGACTCTTGTTCTTTCATCGGAGAGGCGACGATTTATTATGAGGTTGCCTTGTCCTGTGACATAATTGCGTGTGTTAATCAACAAGAAGTGAGTCATTATTGTGTCTAATTATAGATGGCGGCGGACCTAAAAAAAAAATACCCCACGGAGAACAAGCCAGGAGGTAGCGGAGAGGAAACGCTGGACAGCGACGAGGAGAAGGGGCTGCCGGGGTCGGAACGCGGAATCGTCGAGAGGATGCAGCAGAAGCAAAGGGGGGTGAAGTGATTTTTTTAATGCATTCAACAACCTGCATGCGGTCAGGAGGAAAGCTGACATTTTGGGGGAGATGTGGGGTTCGTGAAAATGCCTCTTTCTCCACGTTGTTTTTTATGGCTTGTTTTTAACGGGTGGGAGTGGCCTGTCCTCCCTGCAGGGATGTGAAGGGTGAGGTGTGGGGCGCGCAGGTGGCGCCCAGGGCTCGGGATGGGGTCGGAGGGGATGTTACCGTGTGTGCGGTTCTATTAAATTATGGTCTGTTATACGATGTTATGTTTTATTGGGCTGTCGTGTGTTAAATTATGTTCGGTTGTGTTACGTTAAATTACGTTGTACTGTGTTATGTTCATTAAATTATATTATGTTGTAATGTTATGTTATCTTACGGTGTGTTACGATATGTTACGTTATGTCGTGTCATGGTATGCCACGTTAAATTGGTCATATTGTCAGTGTTAAATTATATTATGTTAAGTTAAATTATATCACGTTATGCTATGTTATGTTATGTTACCTCTTGTCATGTTAAATTATAGCATATGCTGTTATATTGTGTTACATTATATACGTTACGTTATATTAAGTTAAATGATGTTATGTTATACTATGTTATATTATGCTATGCTTTATTAAATTATGTTAAATTATGTTGTAGTATGTTACGTTACATTAAATTATGGTATATTGCAATGTTATGTTAAGTTGTATAATGTTTTGACATGTTATATTCTGTCATGTCATGTTATGCTACATTAAATTAGTCATATTATATTATTTGTGTTAAATTATATTATGTTAAGTTAAATTATATCATGTTACACTATGTTACATTATATTATGCTCTGCTATATTAAATCATGCTATGTTAAGTTAAATTATGTTGTATTATGGTACATTATATTAAATTATAGTGCAATGCTATGTTAAGTTATATCATGTTATGACATGTTATATTACATCATCTCATGTTATGCTCCATTACATTGGTCACATTATACTATATTGTGTTAAATGATATTATGTTAAGTTAAATTATATCATATTATATGATGCTATGTTATATTATGCTCTACTACATTAAATTATGTTGTTAAGTTAAATTATGTTGTATTATGTAATAGTAAATTATATTATGTTATAATGTGATGTTAAAATATAGTGTTATGTTAATATATATATTATGTCACATTATATTAAATTAATCATATATTGTCTTAAATTATATTACATTACGTTAAGTTAAATTATATTGTTATATTATGCTATACTATGTTAAGTTAAATTATGTTGTACTATGTTATGTTATATTAAATTATGTTATGCTGTAATGTTATGTTAAATTATGTTATATTATGTCTTGTCACGTCACGTTGTATTAAATTATATTATACTACATTATGTTAAGTCATATTATATCATGTTATAGTATGTTCTGTTATATTAAATTATATTATGTTGCATTATATTGTGATATGTTATATACTGTATTATGACATATCATGTTATGTTGTTAAATTATCTCATTTTATGTTATATTAAATTACATTGTATCATATCAAAAATTTTTTTTGAAGATTTATTTATTTACATAAGAGCTGGGGTACAACAGGCCAGAGGCGCGGGAGGATGAGAGGACTCACCAGACACAGAGTGGGGAGCAGAACAGGCAGACTGATGAAATCCACTGCTGAGGGGAGCAGCGGGGAGACAGGAGAGGTCTGTCCCACCATGTGGGTAGCTCCCTGGCCGGCCAGCACTCAAGCCCGCGCTGTAGAGGCTGCGGACAGCTTCACAGTGCTGCGCTCAACCCGGTGCGCCACGGGGAGGGCCAAATTTTATCCTGTTATTAATGTATTATATTATTATCTGCTTGAAAGTTGCCAAGAGAGAAGCTAGCATGAAAATGCTAGTTACGTGAGTTGACGGAGGTGTTAATTAAGCTTATTGTGCTAAACACTGACACCATATAAATGCATCAAGCCCTCATTGCAAGCCTCAAGCTTGCACCGTCACGCACGCCATCCTATTTCCATAAAGCTGACAACAACATCCATAGATATCAAATCTATAAACACCAATCACCAATGTGCATTTCACAGTACAGCTAACCAGGGAACTCTAGATAAAATGAAATGCTATTCTCAGGAAGCTTTGCCTGGGATTTATTTTCTTCATTACACGGGATTACAGCCAGAATTTTCAGTTACTGACGGTCGCGTTTATGAGAAAATTGTTATAGTAACATGCTTATGCATAAAAACGTGAGATCTACAGCTAGCTCAAGAGATAAATTCATAGCGTTTCAAGGAGTCTGATTGGCTGCAGAGCAGAAGAATAAAGTGATAATATACATCTTCATTGCTTTGTGCAGTGCGGTTCATTTAACGGAACGATATTCTAAATCCTGATCGTTAATACTCTGGGAGACTAAGTGCTTATATTTATCGGTGGTGGACAAATTGATCCTATTTCATTTTGGTTTTTTGGAAGTCAGGAAAATGTGTCTGAATGCTGTTTCAGCCATGAATTTCATTGATATATTTAAGACAACATAGTGTGTGTGTGTGTGTAGGGGATGGTGGCATTAAGAGATTTTCCTCGGAAATAGAGACAGATGTCCCCAACATTTATATTTTCTTTTTTAAGATTTATTTATTTATTTATTATACAAGCACTGGGTACAGTCAGAAGCATGGGAGGGTGAGAGGATTCACCAGAGCCAGAGTGGGGAGCAGAACAGGCAGACTGACAAAGTACACTGCTGAGGGGAGCAGCGGGCGTGCCAGAAGAGGTCTGCTGCACCATGTGGGTAGCTCCCTGGCTGGCTGTGGATAACTTCACCACACCGTGCTTAACCCATTGCGCCACTAGGGAGGCCCTGCACTCGTGACTTTAATGAAAACCTTCCTATCCCGTCCTACAGTCAGAATTCAAGTTCACACGAAGTTGAGTCTCGTTCCTTCCTTCGTTTGCACGGCACTGCTGGAGCGGAGTGCTTCTTGCCATCTGCCTTCTCTCGAGTGATAATGGAGAAGCTTCCACAGACCGTACGTGTGAACACTGTTTGCAAAGCATCTGTTCATATTTTCCGCGTTGGCTCACCCTTGGGTTGCAGGAGATGATAATGTCTATTCTTCTGGGAAGGTAACACTTGTGCTCATTTTGGCGTTGGCATTCTGGGTCTTCAGTTGCGTCCCAGACACCCTGAAAATTACAATCCCACACCCACAAATAGCTCTGGAGATGTTGCCTCCAAGCAATGAAGGAAACTTTCTCTTGAAAACTGTGTTACAGTGATGCAAGGGAATTTGTGAGCAAAACAGGGAACAAGAAGGAGCCCCAATCTTGGAATGTGTGTGTGGGTTCACATCTTACTAAGTCCTCTTGTACATGATGGGTGTGTTTGTTTCTAAGCAATGAGATCTAAGTTTTGTACTGATTTAAGGGAACTTTAAAAAAAAAAGATTTATTTATTGATGCATACGAGAGCTGGGCTGCAGGCCAGAGATGCGGGGGCGAGAGGACTCCCCAGAGACAGCATGGGGAGCAGAACAGGTGGATCTACTGAAATCCACTGCTGAGGGGAGCAGCGGGGAGACAGGAGAGGTCTGCTGCACCATGTGGGTAGCTCCATGACAGGGGATCAAACTCGTGCTGCAGACGCTGCCCATAGCTTGATAGTGCTGAGACTTAACCCTTTGCACCACCAGGGAAGCCCCAAGGGAATATTTTCAAGGACCCACAGAGCAAATACTTGAAGTTCTTATTGTGACAGTTCCTTGACATAACACAGGGTCACTGTTGACACTTGGGACAAGAAAGTAGAGACTCATGGGTGGGAAATGAGTCATTCACACCTATTTTTGCTGTTCTTTTCTGATTCTGACCCCAAGCATGGAATTGGGGTCCTGCTATGTCAACACTAAAATGTGGGTGGACATAACGATGTCCACTAGGTGTTAAGGGTGTTACAGCAGAGGTGGCCTTGTAATGTAGAGACCAGTTCTTCCAGAGTCATTCAGAACAGCTTCCCAGGATGCTCAGAACAGCCTGCCCCCCAAGATGCTCAGAACAGGCTCCCCAAGATGCCCAGAACAGACCCCCAAGATGCGCACACAGGCCCCCCCCAAGATACTCAGAACACACCCACCAAGATGCTCAGAAAAGGCTCCTCAAGATGCTCAGAATAGTCTCCCCAAGATGCTCAGAACAGACCCCCAAATGCTCAGAACAGGCCCCCAAGATGCTCAGAACAGACCCACCAAGATGCTCAGAAAAGGCTCCCCAAGATGCTCAGAACAGTTTCCCCAAGATGCTCAGAACAGACCCCCAAGATGCTCACAACAGGGCCCCCAAGATGCTCAGCACAGGACCCACGATGCTCAGAACAGGCCTCCCCAGATGCTCAGAACAGGCTCTCCAAGGTGCTCAGAACAGGACCCACGATGCTCAGAACAGGCCTCCCCAGATGATCAGAACAGGCTCCCCAAGGTGCTGAGAACAGACACCCCAAGAAGCTCAGAGCAAGCCCCCCAAGATGCTCAGAACAGGCCTCCCCAAGTGCTCAGAACAGTCTCCCCCCTACATGCTCAGAAAAGGCTCCCCAAGATGCTCAGAACATGCCCCACAATGCTCAGAAAAGACCCCCAAGATGCTCACAACAGGCCCCCCAACATGCTCAGAACAGGCCCCCAAGACATATCACTTCTGCATGCAGATTATTTTAAGCCAAGGCTTATCAAGGCCCTGCAGGTTCATGAGAATCTCGCTCTAGTCCCTTCCCTGCTCCCTCCTCAGAGTCCCAGGCCCCGACGCCTTCCCTCAGCTCAGGAGATGGCCCTGGTTTGTCCCATTTACTTTACACTTTACATCCGTGTCAACCACCCAAGAGGAACCCCCAGGAGTAGGAGGAAGTTTCGTCTCCTCCCTCAGGATGTCCACACTCCACGAATCTGTGTAGACGGCCCTTGGTGTGGTTCGAGAGACTCTGCAGACGTCATAACGTCCTTGTCTTTAAAACAGGGTCCTCTGTACCCACATGGGTCTTGAACGCCTGAGAACTTTCTTTGGCTGAAGTCAAAGAGACACAGAAAAGGAAGCCAGAGAGATCCAAAGCATGAGGAAGAGTCAACCAGTCAACACTGATGTTGACATGAGGCGCTGTCTCCTCCACCAGGGCGGTGTCTCCAGCTGCCAGGAGTAACTTGCCGGCGCCAACAGGAAACGTGGGCACACGTGCTGCGTCCCGCTCATCTCCAGAGTGCTCAGGTCCACTTCGGAAGTCAATGGCATCTCAATAGAAAGACCAGCATAAAGTTTTATGGACCTAGACAAAATGATTCTTGAGGCTAATGTTGAAAATCGTAGGTGCTCCGAGGGCTGGGACACTCCGATTAAAATGACTGATGTCCGCGGGAGCTTGGAGCTATTAGGCACTAAAACATTGCATTTCGTCTGTAATTGAAATTATAATGTTGCTTCATGGGAGACCGAGAACACGCGGGAGGAATTCCAGAACAGGGCTCGGGTGCTTTAGTCAGGAGGACTTACATGTGGCGTCTTACATCATCACGGGAGCAAAAATGGCCAAAATATGTTATAGCAAAAGGTGGGGGCCTCCCCGGTGGCGCAGCGGTTGAGCTCTGGGCTGCGAAGCTGCCTGCAGCCTCTGCAGCACCGGTTCGATCCCCGGCCGCCGGCGAGGGTCCCACATGGCGCGCAGACCTCTCCTGCCGCGCCCGCTGCTCCCCTCAGCAGTGTACTTCGTGAGTCTGCCTGTTCTGCTCCCCACTCTGGCTCTGGTGAATTCTCTCACCCTCCCATGCTTCTGACTGTACCCAGTGCTTGTATAAATAAATAAAATAAATCTTAGTGAAAAAAAGGTGGATTTTCTGGAACTAAAAGAAAACATTGGTTACGTAACATCATGCACCAAAAATAATGCAAAGACGCACAGGTGCATGGACACAATCCTGCAAGCCGTTGAGAGCTAGAAGCAGAGGGTCCCCCTCGTGCTCACATTCCTAAGGCAGAGAAGTCAGATGATTGTGTCCACTGCATAAAAGCGTGAACGACATCCCTCAACCTGCTGCAATCACCTCTTACAAATCAATGGCAAAACGGTAAATGATAGATCCGGAGACGGCATCTCACCCGCCAACGCCAACGCTGTTCCTTGTTACTTACTACTCAGGAAAAAATAGAGAGAGAAATGCTTCGGGGACAGGAACGGACGGCCCTGAAACAAAGAAATGAAAACCTTCTTCGACTTTATCCTCAACAAATTACTCACAATTTGACGTCACAGTTCTCTCGGGGGAAAGCGGGAGATGCAGCTGCAAAATGGGCCCTCAGGCTTGCGACGCGCGACTCTCAGCTGCGTGTCGAGACCCAGTCTGCGCGGCCACGTCCTGCTTCCTTGAGCAGGTGCTGCTCAGAGGTTGCTTCTTGCTCAGAATGTTCATCCCAAGTGCCTCTGGCTTGCGGACGGGGGCCTGAGCTGTTACTCCGTCACCAGCGGGGTGCGGCGTTTATAGGGTTTTTGAAAAGCCCGTGCTTGTGCAGCCTGGAGCATCCCTTCCAGCTCACCTCCAGATCCGCTTCAGAACCCACTTTCACGATTATCCAGGGATAAAGCTCAGACGATGGATTTGCAAGCCCCGAGTCGCCAGGACGGCCCGGCACCGGCAGAGCGCGGTCACCGAGCCGCCGAGAGCCCCCGTGAGCCGGGAAGGCGAGGCCAGGACTCCCTGCTTTGCTGTCTCCGAATCGAGACTTGCATGAGCGAGTCCTGGTTCCGAAGAAAAGGCATCTCCCGGGCCGGCGCTGAGCCCGTTCTCCCAACAGCCATTATCTCCGTCATTAATCTGCTGCCTCTTTCTCCCCGACCTCCACCATCTCGCCCTGCTTTTGGGGGAGGCACGATTATGTATTTCACGGATGCAATTTTCTCTCTGATGGCGCCGCAGTGCAGGTCACGGGTTTCTTAATTGCAAAACTTTTGACACCTCACTCCGTGGTGTCCCCGGGGACCTACTTGCTATTCCAAGGAGCCGGCAGTTCTGATAGCTGGGAATTAACCTGACGCTTGTGCTTCTGAACCTCTTGGCTCTTTGGGGATTGGGGTCAACAGCGCCGCTTTGGGAGCTTTCGTTAAGTGCTGCTGCGGTGCAAGACGGAGCAGGAGCTGGGGGGGCCCCACCGATGAGAACAGGATTGAGGTGGGGGGCATGTGCCTCCAGCAAAAGGAGCGATGACTTGTTTCAGGCGAATCTGCCTCGTTTCCCTCTATGAAGATTTATCGTTTGGGGAATTTGCAGCCTCACAGCTCAGCTGAGAGGAAGGCATGAGGTGGCTCAGCTGCCGTCCATTTCCACACAGGCACACCCTCCCCATTGGCAGCAGCCCACGCCCGAGGGAACATTTGTGACAAGTGGGGAAACTACATGGACTCCCCACCAGCACCCAGCACCCCTAGTTTGCATGAGGTGCCCCATGGTGTTCTGTGAGTTTGCAGAAATATCAACCGACATGTACCCATTATTATACTCTCACCACCCCAAAATCCCTCCATGCTGCTCCTGGTTATTCTTCCCTTCCCCAACTGCAGGCAACAGCTGATCTTTATTTGTTTTCCACAGATTTGTTTTTCCAGCCACACATCGTGAAGTCTTCTCAGAACGGACGGTGCCTTGAAGTTTCCGCCATGTCCTTCGTGATGGGAGAGTTCAACCCTCTTCGGGGCTGCATACTATGCCATCCTCTGGATGCACCACCGTCGATTTATCCCTTTGCTGATGTGAGGGCTGCTGGATGGCTTCCAGGCTTTGGCAATCGTGAATAACTCTGCTGCTTAAATCTTCGTGTGCAGGATTTTGACTGCATGGACGCTTTCAGCTCCCTTGGCACGACACCAAGGAGCGAGGACCGTGGCAAAGACGGCTGGCGTAAATACCTACGTGCGTCCTATTGGCTGTTTCTCTGCAGAATCCTAAACTCAGACTAAGTGACTTTGCAGTTAATGGAGTTTTCTAACTTTTCTGGGTCTCCGTGGATCCATCTTCAAAATAAAGATTAATGTACCTCCTCGTGTTGTTATGAAAATTAAACAGTTTAGGCAACACACCGGCGGGTGGATGGGGGATTCCTTGTAACATGCTCTGTGCTAGACAATGACTGTGGTGATTTTCATAAAGCGGGAGGTTACTGAGATAGCTGCTCCCCGCTCCAGGGGCAGGTGGCTGGAGGGGAAAGGAAAGGTTTGTTTGCAGCTTAAGGGGAGCTGAGGGGGAGCTCCCGTGTCTTGAAACATGGATAGCTTGGGAGGGAGTCATATCGTCAGCCTGCAGACTGTGGGGTACCTGGGGGTTCTCAAACTTGCATGCTCTCAATGGGTTTTGCATCTGCCACATAAAGATAAACATTCTTAGGGCCTCCCAGGTGGCGCAGCGGTTGAGTGCTGGGCTGCGAAGCTGCCCGCGGCCTCTGCAGCGCCGGTTCGATCCCCAGCCACTGGGCGAGGGTCCCACATGGCGCGCAGACCTCTCCTGCCGCCCGCTGCTCCCCTCAGCAGTGTCCTTCGCTCCTTCTGCCTGCTCTGCTCCCCGCTCTGGCTCTGGGGAATCCTCTCACCCTCCTGCGCTTCTGACTGTGCCCAGTGCTTGTATAAATAAATAAATAAATCTTAAAAAAACCAAAAGATAAACACTCTTAGCGTGCAAGAACACATTTGTGCATCAGCTCAGTTTTCTGTCCAGGGCAGAGGATTTTGTTGCTCTAAACTGTGCGTTTCCATTCCGGGTGACGAAACGGTCCTTGAAATCTATACTTTTGTGATTTTTCTCTCAAGCCCTGAATGAAACGCTCAGGCTTTGACCTCAAGTCCTGCTGGATGAGAGCCTGGGACAAGCGTTGTTGTTTCATTCTGCGGAGGGAACAGCATGTGCAGAAACAGTTGATGGCATCAGAGGCTCATCACGGATGCTGGCGAGGTCGTAACTAACGCTGAATGTCCTTGTGATGTCCTTGTCTCCAAAATCTAGCCCTTGAATTCGTAATCAAGGAGTCTGTGGGTGTCAGTGAAGAATGAATAAAGGGCCCAAATGTTGCTACCAGGGTCTTGGTGGCTGTGAGCGCCTTGAGGTGGCAGCTTCATTCCTGCACAGCTCACCACAGAGCCGGGCCATTTGGGGGGAGTAGAGGCCTGGTGGTCTCAGGCGAGGACATTCAGGCCGTCCCCGGGCCCCGTGAACGCAGGGCTGGGAACGGGGTGCCTGTCAGATCCAAGCAGGGTCTCCTGTTGCTTCTGCTGCGCCAATAAGTCATGTGATTGGAGAGTAAATCCTTCCGATTCATCGTTCCGGGATTTCCCAGGTTCCATCACAGGCTCTTCAAATGGCTCCGGGACTAGGGACAACCCCCAGAGCTTTTCGTTGATTCTGTCGCTGGTTTGCAGACCTCCTGCTGCACCCACACGGCCTTGCGCTTGCCCTGGAGTCCCAAGGACGTGACTTCAGGTTCCTCGTGTTCTAGAGTTCAAGGGCGCGTCTTGTTTCCGAGCTCGGAGCTGGGGGAAGTGCCTGCAGGCGACGCGGCTGCTAATCCATCCCGAAAGTGCATCATTCCTCAGGACGCCACTGTCTCCGGAACAGTAGACCAGGTAGACCAGCCGCCTCTCCTGGCCTCGGCCCCGCCGGGGACCAACTCGACATGGAGGCCTGTGGGTGCCACCGAATCCTACTGAGTCTTTCAGAAGCCTCAGTTGACTTCTGAGGCGGTATCATGAGCCACGTAGGCCTGACGATGTCGCTGTCTTACTCACTGCAGGGCCACCGTGAGCTCGGCGTGGGCTGCGCCTCATGGGTGACTCATGAAGACGACCCGGCAGGGGTATGCACAGACACCAGTTTCCTATGCCCTGGAGCCCACTGGTGCGCCCGGCGGGCAGCGTGGGGAGCAGGTGTCCGTGTAGAGGACGCGTCCGCCCTCGGCAAGGGAATGCCCCACCCGAGCAGGCTTCCGCTCACCACAGGTGCGTCTTCTGTGGAGTGGCCTGTGTCTGTCAGGGCCTCCTGGGCCCGTGGGGAGCTGACAGCCCGGCTGGGTGTGCTCGCTCCTGGTCTCCACGTCTGCGAGGCCGCCAGCCGGCCCGTCTTTGCAACGTCCCTCACGTGGTGCCGGGCCGTGGGCAGACTCACCACAAGACACTCTGCGGGGCCGTCTTCTGCTCCGCTCCTGGGATGGGCAGAGCTCAACCCCCCAGGCCCATCCTGCAGCCCAGACGCGCATCACAAGCGGGCCAGCAGCCACGCAGGCGGCAGAGCGTCTCCTACGCCCTTCCCTCTCGCTCCTCGCTGCTCCTCGAGTGAACTCAGGGTCTCATTTGCCACGCACAAGACATCTGGGCAGCAGCTAATTGAAGATAATAAATTATAGGAATCATATCCTCATTCAGGCCCCGGAGGGCTCGAGTTTCCTTCCCAGAAGCCAGTGACCTCTGCTCCCCCCATTATCTCCTTGGCCTCGGCGGCTAATTGGGTGAAGATGTCAGGGATGTTAAAAGCGAGGTAGTGCCCGGACTGGGTTTCTCTCGGCCCCGCTCGTCTCGAGACGCCTGCTTCAGAGTCAGGACGGCGCACGCCTCCGACTTGCAGAAGACTCATCGGCAGAAGGGAGGCGGGAGCTGGGCAAGACTCGGACTTCTGGGAAGGGGGCGAGGACCCCGGGGGAAAGGCCTGGAACGTGGGCGCACTCAGCCAAGGGCATCCCCGGGCACCTCCGGGCAAGCAGGCCCCGAGGCCCGTGTTCTGTTTGTCTGCAGGTCCAGTCGCGTGACTTGAGCGTGGGACAGTGGCCGTGGCTCGGAACCAGGGCGGCCACGGCAGGACCAGGCACACGGGAGCCACGGGACACCAGCGTGGAGGTGGCGGGAGATCCAGTTCTGGGGAGATCTGCAGCCCGAAGGGGCTCACCGGCCTCAGGATGGAGCTGCCGTTTGCTGGGTCTGCGGGGTGACGCGGCGACGAGCACATGGGGACCGGCAGCTCGCTGCTAGGAGGAAAGAGTAGACGCTTTCCTTCACGGGTACATCCGATTTTTCTGCTGTTGTGTGGTTTCTTAGGAACGGGGTGCAGGGAGCTTGCACCCTAACCCGGATTGTGCCAAGGTGCTGAGCCCTTGCGGGTGGGGTCGCCGGGAGCCTGGGGTGCTGGGCGCTCAACCCAATGGGGTTGACAGGATTCACCAGAGGCAGAGCGGGGAGCAGACAGCCCACTTGTCTTACACAAAGCAAAAAAAAAAAAAAAAAAACCCAGCACAATCTCCCTGAGCCATCCACGGGGTCCCCGTTTTATGTTCGCTGTGTATCTCCCGCCCCCGGTCACCTGCGAAAGGTCCAGCGCGATGCAGACCGACATCTGCTCGATGGATCCTGCGCCTGGAAGGAATCCTGCACCGCGGCGGCCTCCACGCTCCTCCGAATTCCCCTCCGGGCAGGTGCTGAGGCTCTGATGCCACTTCCCGAGTGATGACTCTCTTGTCGGCAGAGCTTGTCCCCCCAGGTTATTTCTGCCGCAAAAGCTGGAGTTGATAAAATGTAGAGTCTCCTCTTGCGCCCCCAGGATTCCGCTGGCTTCACTCTGCCCGCCTGTTGGCCTTCATCTAATTACCCAGTGGGAAGAGTCGGTTGTTGGCTGTGAGTCGAGGCTCTGCTGGCAACGGCGGCTCCTCCTGACGCGCCGGCCAGCGGCTGCACAGAGAGAATTTCACGGTCGCTTCTTGGAAGCTTTCGAGCAGGTGAAACATCCCTGCTTGGGAAAGCGCGCAGGAGACAGACGCGGAAACCCGCGCACCGCGCCGATGAACTCGTGCCATCGAGGCCCCGGGTCCACTCATTTTTATTTTTGGGGGGCCAACTGCCCTTCTGCGGTCATTTGTGGGTGACCTAAAGCTTCTTGATTCGGAGGCTGAAACTCCCCTCAAAGAAATGAGATGTCACGGGCGCAGAAACGATAAGCGACGCTCGACACAATTTATTACAAATGCCCTCAGCAGAGTCTGAGGGTTCCAAGCTCCCAGATCCTCCCCCCAAACTTTGGGCGATTTTACTGCTTTTTAGTAGAAGATCCATTCCAACAATTTGCCTGTGAAAATTCTAGCTCTTTCTTTCTTTAGAAGCAGGTGGCCGTTTTTTGTTCATATATCTTTGCCCCCTTCAATTCACTCCTTTCGCCCTTTATCGACGCAGCTTTGTGCACAGACAAACCAGCCCTGCTCGTGAGGCCTCGGTGTGGCTTACACTTCTGGCCGCCCCTGGCCACGGAGAGTGACCCCACGCCTTCTCCTGCACACGCACCCACCCGGCCACGGGCCATTTGTGCAGTCTCCGCGGCCAGCTTCCCCGTGGTGCCCAAAGGCTCTGCTGGGTTCTCCTCTCCACGTTCACGCTTTGGGGTTGTCTTCCTGGCCAGAAAGACATGGGAGATGTCGCCTTTGACCTACGTGCTCTAAAACACCATCACCCGAGACACAATCACCCCGTGTGTCCATTTGGGGGGACTATGGCTCAGACGCCGGAGCTGTGAGCCTGCAGACCAAGGGCTCGCCAATTAATTTTGTCTCATCTCTTGCCAACCAGCTGGAAAAAAATCAATAAAAACTGATGACTTATTTTGTTTCTTAAGACCTTAAGCCTGGAAATCTAACGCCGGCCATGGATACAAGCCTTGAATAAATCAGTGGAAAGATTTTTCATTTAAATGACCAACATTCTCTCGGCTTAGTCTTGTGATCTCTGTAAACTGATATTACCCGATCCAATAAATAATGTTTGGGGATTAGGAGTGTTTCATTCTAATGATCTCTTCCCTTTGAGGAGCAGAAACGGGTGTCAGGGAGCTTGGAATTAGAACTGGAACTCTGTCTGGATTGAGCTGCAGGCGTTGGAAGCATTTTGCTTTTAATTGTGTTTAGCATTTAACAGCCACAGACAAAGCCCGGCGATCATAAAACTCATCCAGCATTGCGCTGGCGAGGGAGGTGCTCCAAAAGCCGATTTCGGGCAGCTGAAACATCATCGGGTGCGTTAAATAGACGACTAACGATGGGGTCAATACTCGTGCTTGGAGTCTGGAGGAGGAAATTCTTTGGAAATGCAAATTCAGACCTTTCAGGCTCTGTCTGGGGAACCCTGGACTCAGTATTTTGAATGTGAGTCCCTGGCGTCCGCCATATTATGTTCCTATTTCTGGAAGCTTTGCAGGTAAGAGGGTGGGAGAACATTGACAGGACACACCAGTGTCTCTCAACCACCCCCAACACCTTTGTTAGGGGAAAAAGAATGTGCTAAAGCTAATCCCATACAGGCTTTGTGGACGCCACCCCCACCCCAGGCCAACGCCAAAGACACTGGGGACTCCACATCCCATCCCCACCCAAGGGAAGGGGGCTGGGACCTGAGGGTGGGGTTCAGCAGCCAGGTGGGTATAAAGCCAGACATGTGGGCTTTGGGGGGGGGTCCCCCATTTTGGCTCCCCGCCAGCTCGCAGTGTCCATCCAGCTCGAAGAGTGCCTTTGGGTTTCCAGGCCGGCGGATCGGGAAGGACGCATGAAAGCCTTTATTTCCCTATTTTCTCCCTGAGTTGTCCATTTTCCTTATTTCCTTTTCCTTGTAAATAAACCTTTTATGAACCTTCTGTGTGTCCTGCAGTGGAGTATTCATAAGTCCCTTGTAAGCGCGCGGGGGAGGACCCACAGCCAGGAACCCGTTCAATATCGGGGCTGCCCTATAACACCTTGAGGATGGTCTTGAGTTTTTCATACCCAGGTCCCTCAGGATAAAGGGATCCATGGCCTCGCCGAAGAGGGTGTCCTTACCAGCTGCGCTACCGCCCCGACGGCCTATTCTTGCTGTCAACAGCCATAGCGCGCCTGCGGGGCAGCGGCCAGGCTGGCACAAAGGTAAGAGCTGCCTGGCTCAGAGAAATTCCCGCAAAAGTTGGCTGTCGCCGGCTGTAGGGTTCTATGAAGAGATGGACGGAGACCCAATATAACAATGAAACGCTCCCCAACCCCAAAATGTTGTGTCTTTTGGTCGGATTGGAATCCCAAACGTATGGTTTGGGGAGAGATTGGCCTTTAAGGTTCAATTTTAAGCACAATAGTGGAGCCCAGAGTCGGGTGAGTCGCAAATGGAGCACACAGAGGCGAGTAACCCTACATTGTCATGCTAACAGCACGTGAAAGTCCCCAGAGCTAGACCCCGCTAGTCCTCAAGTCCTCAAAGCGTAGGGCTGGACGTTTATTATCTCTCCAATAATCTCCCTGTGTGACTATGGACGCCGCTGCTGGATTATCAGTTGCTGCTGGAGATGTTGTATTTTCTGCAAAACGCAGGACTCCAATCAACGACTTTAGGAAACAAATACCGTCTGTGCGGTTTTTAATAAAGAGTTTGTTTTGTCCTCTGTTTTGGAGATAAGAAGCATCAAGTTGAAATATTCTTGTTTTTGTCTTTTTTGCGGCTGAGGATATTGTTTCTCTTGTGTTCCTCGGTGCTGGCCTTTGGTCTGTTATGTTAATGGGCAGAATTTTTATTCTCAACGTTCACTGTGAAGGGAAAAAATAAAGTCCCCCCCAAACACGGTTGAATGTACAAGAGGTCTTAGGATCCTGTGGTTAATAATCGCTGAGGTCTTTCTACATTAAACCGTCTTTTATTTCTTGATTAGGTTGGCAGTGATGGGACTTAATATGCTCATGATGTAAAGAATAAAACAGTTCAATTAGAAAAAATCTTATTTATTTTTTAATTTTTAAACTTTTTATTTTTCTTCCATCGTTGTTCATTTTGGTACAATATCTGATTCCTCCCCTTAGGTGTAATCCTCGCAATTCTCCATCACCAGAGTCCCTCACCTGTTTTGACCGCTCTCTCTCCTTCCCCTGCTTTATGCTTCAGATCTATGGTCGGCCTCAAATATTGTCTTTGTCTGACCCTTTGTTTGATTTGCTTATATTCTTCCTATAAATGAAGCCATCTGATATTTTACTTATTTCCCTGTGGCTTATTTCACTGAGCACCACCCCTTCCATCACCATCTATGTTGCCGCAAATGGCTCGAGTTTGTCTTTTTCATGGTTGCGTAGTATTCCATTGTGTATATTGACCACATCTTCTTGATCTGTGTCTTTTTTTTTTTTTTTGGTATTTAGGTTATTTAGGTTATTTCCGTATCTAGGCTATTGTGGCTAGTGCTGCTGTAAACATATTAGAAATGTTTGGGGATCTTTAGAAGTTTGAAGATTTTTTTGACCAGGAATAGGCAACTTAAATACCGAGGTAACTTGGCTTGCAAAACTGTATGATTTAGGGGAAGAGGGTCAGACCTTCTCATATGTAAATCGCCACACTATCCCCACCATCAAAGCATCCACAGCTCTTTACCCAAGACTACTGGGCCTCCTACCCTCTTTGCCCCTCACCACCCCAACCTCTCTCCTCCTGGCAGCCTCAATTCTGCAGTCCTATTTCCAGGGTTTATTCTGGTTCAGTTTTCTCCTTTGCCCCCACCCCCCGCTCTGTTCCACATATAAGTGAAGTCTTGTGGTATTTGTCTTTCTGCTTTTGACTTATTTTGCTAAGCATCATGCCCTGCAGTCCCATTAATGGTGTTGCAAATGGCAAGAGCTCATTATTTTTCACGGCTAAGTAATAGTCCACCATGCATGGAGACCACAGCTTCTTAATCCATAGCTCTGTTCATGGACATTTATGTCCTTGCCTTAATGTGCAGTTGTAAACAGTGCTGCAGTGAACCCAGTAATGCTCATGTCCCTTCAAATCAGTGTTTCCATATCCTTCAGGTAGGTGCCCAGGAGCGGAATTGCTGGGTTGTAGGTAGACTGACCTATAATATTTTGAGGAACCTTCATACGGTTTTCCAGAGGCAAGGGAGGAATTTTATCATGCGCATTTCTAATAGCCAACGGCCAAATGGGTTTGTTCTATGTCATTTTGCTTCATTCCACTTTCCCAGAACCTGCTGGCAAGCCCAATTGAACACATATTATATTATAGGTTGTCCCTAAAAAAGCAACTTGATGCTTTTTCATCTTAAAAAAAAAAAAATCCCGTTCATATGTGCGTCAGAATAATCTGGTCAAGGTCAGTGCTGCCCATGACACCTCTGTCTTTAGATAATAGGTTTTACATCTTTTAAGAACAGAACATGCCCACTTGCACCTTTACTACAAAAACCAATTTGCTTTACACGGTTTGCTAAATAGTCTGAATCACATACAACCTGCTCTGTTTGCTCATTTGCCAAGAGAAAGTGCCCGGTGCCCCTGACAGGGGACGAGGCTGCCAGGCAGCTCCTAAGTGGTTAAGAGTGAGCAGGGTGGGCAAAGCGGCGCGCCGGGATCAGTGCTGACTCCAAACTCCCGGGCCTTAGACTATAATTGAATCAAGAAGGATCTCGCTGAAAGCAATAAAATATATGGGCATTATTTTAAACGGTTATAGATTAGTATGAATCATTTTCTTTTTACCTTGAGAATGTGAATCTAATTCTGAAATTCAAAAGTACTGAATCACGCCAACACATTCAAAGAGAAAGCAGAGGGGTAGGCGTCCAAGAGTTGTAAAATGAGGGCGCGTGTGCTTTCAAAAGCCAATACTTGCCACGAAAGTATAATTTCTATATGTTCAATTGAACTCTATTTACCTAGACTGATGGATTGTGATTTCTTACGCAGTTTCTCACCTGGCAAAGTGAAACCGGGAATGTGAAAAGTCGACACGTGATATTAGCGATGACAATGATTTGCTACTTTTGAAGCAGGATCTGCAACCAATTTATGTGACTCACAAGAATTCAGCATGAGATGCCAAGAGATGACCGGACAGCTACCAAAAGCTTCCATTCAGGGGCAAATCTAGACCAACTTCCAGAAAGTTCTACTGCATCTTGGGTGGTAGGAGAATCAGTTTCCGCCACTGGAAGTCTCAAAATTTGACTAATTAGATCCCCGGTGTATGTGCTAGATTGTGTCCCTGCACATCCTCAAGATACTATGGAGCTGGAAACATCACCCATCCTTGTGTGTCTGTCCCACAACTATGTTCTTGGTTTGGGGAGTGTGGGGTTTGCTTGCTTAGGACATGGGCAGAGAGATGGTGGAACTTCTCAGCCTCCATCACGGTGGGCGTCAAGTCCATTCCTCACGATGAATCTCTTTATCGAGCGTGATGTCAAAGCGCCATACACACCTGGGTCTGTACCGTGTTTAGATCAATGAGCCTACTTCCAAGTCGACATCTAATTACATCTCTATTTCCCTGTCATCTCTGCGTACATTTCCAGCTGTATGTTCCCTTAGATCAAGTGTATTTCTATCTAGCTAAATGTCTTGTGCATCACCTATATGCAGGTATATGCACCTGTCACAGGTACACCTGGGACTCTATCAACTATAGCCCCATTGCTGCCTCTACACAGTGTGTGTCTTAGGGGTGGTTCTTTTTTTTTAAGATTTTATTTATTTATTTATACAAGCATGGGGTACAGTCAGAAGCGCGGGAGGGTGAGAGAATTCACCAGCGCCAGAGCGGGGAACAGAACAGGCAGACTGACAAAAGACACTGCTGAGGGGAGCAGTGGGCACGGCAGGAGAGGTCTGAGTGCCATGTGGGACCCTTGCTGGCTGCCAGGGATCGAACCGGCGCTGCAGAGGCTGCGGGCAGCTTCGCAACCCAGCACTCAACCGCTGCACCACTGGGGAGGCTCCCGAGGGGGTGGTTCTGTTTCTCGGCAGAAATCTGAATCTATAGCATTTTCTCTTCTAGATATATTTCTGCAGGTGGCTGAGAATGGGCCACGAGGAGGTGGTTATCTTAACCAGTTTCCAGTGACAAAGAAGATCAGACATTTCAAAGGAACAAAAGCCGAAGGACAAGAATCTCACGTATTTGATACAGACATTCCATGTGTTTTCCAAAAAAGGGGATAAAAAGCCAAACCTTGAATCTGTCATTCGTCCTCGTGACAGCTTTCTGCTCCTTCTGGTCTTTTCTCCTTCTGTCATCCCCAAGACAGTGTGAAATGCGAGAGCGAGCTGCTGTTTTTGCTTTCGGCAAATGCCAAGTGGAAGCCATTTGACATCTCCTTGCGGCATCATTAATCTTTTATTCCTTATTGGGGAAAGATTCGCCTCTTTGCAGAACGTCTGATGTGGGTTAGCAGGGGGGAGTGTGTGTGTCACAGAGTCCCGAGCTTGGCCCGTGGTCCATCCCGAGGCATTAACCCCTTGATGAGCCGTACACCCTCCACCGAGGCTCCGCCCGACCCACGTGACGTGGCTAGAGCTTGCTAAAAGTGCTTTGCTGCTATGACGGCTCGTTATCTTGGAATGTCGCACACACCCCTTGCACGTCACCTGCGTGTACAGACCGAATCAAGCGCACCTGTTGTCTGGTTGGTAGGGAAAGAAACGACCCCCAAGAGGGCAGCGATGCTGTCCTGGAAGGCTGTTAGCTAGCGTTGGAGCTAACCGATCAAAATGTTGCAACGTTTCCCGCACACGCTCCATAAATATCTGAACCTCCACTTGATCAATCAGGTTGGCCTCCTGGATGAGTTCAGCGCATATTTGACACCCACTCTTTGCAGGTGTCCCTGCTAATCAGGCGTCCCCTGTTCAAGCTCTGAACTTTGACGGCTCATGTGAGGTCATGCTTACGAGATCCCGCCCCCAAGGGTGTCAATCCCTTCCTTAGTGGCTGGGGGAGTGGGGTGAGTTCGTATTTTAATCCGTCCACCATCCTTGTCTCCAGAATGACGCTCACAGACAGACAGTGCTGCAATGCTCACGCCGGAAGCGCCGATTCACAATTCAAAATGTTAGCTGTTGCATTTCAATTTTTTAGTCTGGTGTCTTCCTTTAGGGAGGCTGAGTTATTTCTTTCTGTTCCCTGCCGTGGTGGCCCTCTGCATTTCAGGGCCGGCGGAAAACCGCACTGAGTTATTCGCGGAAAGATTGGGAATTAGAAAGTGGGGGTGCAGAGCAGGGGGCAGCAAAGCACAATCACAGGGAAGGCACGAGGTGGGGGGAAAGGAATCTGGCACAATTTGGGTCTTGAAGGTCCTCTGGGTGGACCAGGAGGACACCCCTCCACGTGAACATCCCACTTTCCCCTCTTCCTGGGGCAACATCACTCATCATGGTGGTTCCTAATCCAGCACAGTCTTAGCTTAACCCATTCAACCCAAGCCAGAAAATTGACCTACTCCTGGGCACCTGCTTTAAACACCCATGAAGTAATGGGGTACATGGGTGGTGGCCAGAGGAGGAGATGGGAGGGGTGGTGGGTGAAGCTGGTCAAAAGACATAAATGTCAGGTTATTAGAGAAATAACTCTTCTCTTGCACATGGTGACGCTCATGAACAAGACCGTTTTGTGGTTTTGAAAGCTGCTAAGAGAGCTGACCTTAAGAGTTTTTGTTACAAGGAAATAATTTGTGAGGTCATGGAGGTTAACTAGACTTACTGTGGCAATTATATATAATCTATAACATATTTATTATACACATGGTAAATGAGAGAGAGATGGGTGATGGATGATGGATGGATGATGGATGGATTGATGGATGGATGATGGGTGATGGATGAATGACGGATGGATGATGGGTGATGGATGGATGGATGATGGATGGATGATGGATGATGGATGGATGATGGATGAAGGATGAATGATGGATGGATGATGGGTGATGGATGATGGATGATGCATGGATGATGGGTGGATGATGGGTGATGGATGGATGATGGATGGATGATGGGTGATGGATGGATGATGGATGATTCATGGATGATGGATGGATGATGGATGATGGATGGATGATGGGTGGATGATGGGTGATGGATGGATGATGGATGGATGATGGATGGATGGATGGATGGATGATAGATGGACAATGGATTATGGATGGATGATGAATCGATGATGGTAGATGGATGGATGATGTTTGATGGATGGATGGATGGATGGATGGATGGATGGATGATGGATGGATGATGGATGGATGTTGGACGGATGACGGATGATGGACGGACAGATGCATGCATGCATACATATGTGAAAAAGAGATAGTAGAGTATCAGTTTTGCTCAGATAGTAAGAGAGAAATGATAGATAGATGTCTAGTCTGCTAGTCAGCTAGTAAGCAAAACCATAGATCGACAAATAGACAGATAAATGATACATGGACAATAAGTATAGACTGATGGATAGAAAAAGAATTATAAAAGCATATAACCCCAAACAAGTACTATCATGTTATCTATCAATTATCTCTCAGTAAAATGGAGAAAAAAGTGGCACATTTTTCCTTACAAATCACACAGTTACTGACCCCAGGAGGGAATATCCAGGAGCCTGTCAATAAGTTGGAAAACTTTTCATGACTATATAGTATTCCACTCTGTGGGCACAGCTTGATTTGGGCAGTGTCCGGATGGTCTGTGTTTAAGTGGGCATTTTTTTTTAACTAAAAGTATCTAACAAATATTGTGAATGTCCTTTTAAAACACAAAAACTTGTCATCATTGACTCAAGACAACTTCTGTCCCATCAAACATATAGACAAAAGATTAAACGAGCACTTTATAAAAACTGAGGAGCTTATGTGGGTTTCCATCCAGGGAATTTTTATACCTTTAATTAGCATCCCCACGTGCCTGCTACCTCTCAGCTATTTTCGACAAATCTCTATTGGTTTATTATTTTCAGCAACTCCATAGGCGTATTTTGCCTCTGATTGTGAAAATGTGCTGTGTAGTGTTCATGGATTTGGGGAATTTCATCATTTGCTTTTATTTTCAAAAATTTCTTTGCTTTTAGGATTTTTCCTTCTGGTTTCCACAACGTATCAGTTTTGGATATTTACCTTTCCAAATATTTGGTAAATGTTTGTTCTATTTTCTTTGCATTTGCAATGGTTGATCGTTTCTATCAACAATAATTTATAGTTGTTTGCCTGCATTGATTTATAATTATACTCATTTATACATCACTACACTACATAATAAAGACCTAAATCCAATTTCATTCCAAATCACTAGCCAAAGGCATCAGTGAAATTTAATCAATACTTCTTGAAGGGGATATTTCTCTCCAAGGATATTTCTGCGAAAGACAGAGACACAGGGTGTAAGTCAGTTAGATGTGAAGAAAATAAGCTTTTTTTTTCATGCCCCTGATGTGCATGAATTAACCCAATAATGCCTGCTCCCCCTCCCTGCACCCCGCACTCTTGGAATCAGTGCTAGGGTGTTGGGGGGACATCAACCCAGCTGGTGCTGTTTCCACGCTGGCCTTGGGTCCCTCCCAGCTCAAGGGCCGGCTTATGGGGGACACAGCTAACACATACGGGTTCTAGTAAAACGCTGGGAAATAAGACTTGAATGAGCTCGGGAAAGTCCTCGGTCCTTTTTAGGAAGAACTTCCAAGGAACACAAGCCCACATAGATGTCTTTGTTATAATCTCAATGATAAGATGAAAGTGGTGTGTGTGTGAGTGTGTGTGTGTGAGTGTTCACGAGTTCAGGAGGAATAACTTTCAAAAAAGTGTATTTTCTAGTGATAATGTTAAGACACAGCCTCTGAAGCATCGACTGAGACAAAGTCACGAGCGCCCTTGACATCAGAGACTCTGCTCTGACCGTGGCCAGCACCCCCTCAGGCTCACCCTGTCGCCCTCAGCTCACCCGCATCTGACAATAGGTTCCTTGACAGAACAAAGTGTGGAAGTTGAGGACTGACAGAGCGGACACTGGAGACAGGCGGCCGCGTTGTCCTGGCCTCTCTGACGGTTTCTGAAGATGCGGCTGACGCCACACTTTAGAAACTCAGTGTTTTGAAAAGTTTCTCTATCTCGAGTCTGTGTTTAACCATTAATGGGATTGACCTGTCGCTCCTGTTCTGCACAAACGATGTGTCGCTAATGTCAGCTGATGCTCTATCGGTCGACAGTTTCATAACGTGTCGACGCTGCGTTAGGGAGACTGTCGTAGAGCTAAGGATGTCTAGATTTTGGGGGGGTGAGATTCGGGACATCTGCAGTGGGCGGTGGCTCCTGTCTTTTATCCTTGCCCAGATGAGGGACCTTCTGGTCACGTAGCTGCAGCGTGGGCCGTAGACGCCTACTGCTGTGGCTCCTGGCATTTCTCTTCCCTCCTTGGACTGGAACAATGAGATGGATCGCTCGGAGCCTCTGCTCATCCTTCATCCCGGCTCGCAGCAGTGTGCTCTCATCCCCAAGCAGGTCTCTCTGAAGCCCGCTGTAAATCTCCTTCTATTCAGGAGACCCGCTATTTATCACAATGAATAAGTAAATAAATGCTTCTCCGATGAGGTGTGTTTGTGGGTAAAGCAGCAGGAAATCTGTTATGTGAGTCTTCCCAATTTCTGCTCCATTCCTGGGTTTTCTCATATATGGTCTTTATGATGCGTATGTGAGAGACCTACTTGTTTGTTTCTCTCTCTGTCTCTCTAGCCATCTAGTTGTCTATCTATTCATCCACCAATCCATCCATCCATCCGTCCGTCCATCCATCCATCCATTCATCCATCCATCCATCCATCCTTCCATCCATCCATCATCTATGTATCCCTCCATTCACCTGCATAATCTGTGAACTATCCATGTTTCTGTCCATCCATCATCCATCCATCCATCAACCATCATCCATCCATCCATCCATCCATCCATCCATCCATCCATCCATCCATGCATTATTTATGTATCCCTCCATCCACCTGCATAATCTGTGTATCTATTCATCTCTCTGTCCATCCATTCATCTATTTATCTATCCATCCATCATTCTATCTATCTATCTATCTATCTATCTATCTATCTATCTATCTATCTATCTATCTATCTTCTATTTATCCATCCATCTGCCCACCCATCATAAGCATAACCCATCTATCTATGTATCCATCAATCTGTCCATGTATTCATCTATCTACCCATCCATCATCCATCATCCGTCATCCATCCATCATCCATCCATCCATCATCCATCCCCCCATGCATCCATCCATCCATCATCCATCCATCATCCACCCATCAACCATCATCCATCCATCCATCATCCATGCATCCATCCATCCTTTCTATCCATCTATTTGACCATCCATTCATCCATCTCTCTATCCATCCATCCATGCATTATCTATGTATCCCTCCATCCACCTGCATAATCTGTGTATCTGTTCATCTCTTTGTCCATCCACTCATCTATCCATCCATCCACCCATCATCTATCCCATCTATCTATCTATCTATCTATCTATCTATCTATCTATCTATCTATTTATCTATCTTCTATTTATCCATCCACCTGCCTAACCATCATAGGCATAATCCATCTATGTATCCATCTATCTGTCCATGCATTCATCTATCTACCCATCCATCATCCATCCATCCATCCATCCATCCATCATCCATCCATCATCCTATCTATCTGTCTATGTATGTATGTATGTATGTATGTATGTATGTATGTATGTATGTATGTATCTAGTACTTTCCTTGTGCTTATATTGAGACCATTTTTGGAACATCCATCCCTCCATTCTCGCAGACTTCCATCCTCACTTGCAAATTCAACGGCTAAATAAGCAACAGCACTGAGGGTCTGCAAGAGCAGGAGGCCCTCAGATGAAATCATTTCATCACAACATTGATGAGGAAATAAATGACAAGCAAAGCTGTCCTTGGTCACTGACATGACATTCTCCTGGGACCTGCTTTCCTTGGTGTCCATTCACTTAAAAGTCACAGTTCCCAGGAATCTCCTGATGATGTGAAGTGAGAACTTACTGTACATAATGCAGCTTCCCCGTGGAGGCCGACCCAGGGGGAAACAAGGGAAGCTGCTTTACCATTAAGTTCAAGCATTTAGACAAATAATCAGAATAAATGAAACTCCTCAAAAAACCCCTTTTCTCACCAGAATGAACCATCAATTTTCACTGAGAGCGTTAATTGTACAGACGCCTGCTGTGGGGGCCCCTTCAGTTCTGCTTTCCCAGTGGGTTCTGCATCACTGTGCAACCACACCAGCCATCCCCAGGCCCCATTATATGCACATATATTATTGCATCCAGAATGGAAAGACTTCTAAAATTATTTATGCCGTAGAACAACCCTGTAATGGATTTCCTGGTGCTAATTTAAAGACTAAGAAAGACCTTTCATGCACTGTTTGTGCAGAGAATGCACTGAAATGACTCCAGTGGGGTGGATGAAATAACTCACTCTTATTGATCGGGGAGAAGGGTCTGGAAGAAAGAAATTGAAATATCAGGAGTCTAGAATGGTAATTCCAGGGAGAGACATACGGAAGGTCAAGGTCGTGTGTGTGTGTGTGTGTGTGTGTGTGTGTGTGTGTGTGTGTGAATCATCATAATGAAAAGAACCAAAATATTGTGTCTGCTCTTAGGAATAACCAAATTTGGTAGACAGATTGGGTTTTCCATACACACAACGATTCTTACCTGCAGGTCACTTACATCCATCCGGTTACTGTACTGAATCAAAGGTTCCTTATTTCTAGTTGACAAGTATTTACTGTGTAGTTGAGGCACCACCATGTATGCTCTGATCTGTGTTACTAAGGAGGTGACATCTCAGGGGGAGGACACTGTGCTATGGGAGAGGCCAGAGAGAAGACTGAGTTACCATCCTGGTCTTGACTGACGTGGGGATTCTGGACACCTCATTTAGACGTTCATTCTGCCTTCTGTCCTCACGATTCTGAGTTTCCTGCTGAGTTAAAACATTTTATGGAGGGCAGTGAAATAATGAGTGACCTAGCAACTTGTCTTCGGCAAGCTTGTCTGCCCCAGAGAATAGGGATTCTCATGTCCACCAGAAGCCCCCGCCACTCACTGCCTGTGATCCCTCATCTTCACACCAGCCCCTGGCTCGACACGTTGCTGTTTATCTCCCCTGGTTTTTGTGTATCATTTTGGAATTTCGAGAAGAAATTTGCCACAGATGTGGCCTGTGTTGGGGTGAGGATTTGCTTGGGAGCTCCCTCACCTACGCCTGCCATTTTTTTCTGGAGGTTGCATGGCCCATCACCAAGATAAGAGGTTCCAATAAAAACCTGGAATCTTACCTTGACGTCCTGACATGGGCACTCCAGAAGGTTACAGAGAAGTAAAACAAATATCAGCACAGACACTTAAGACACCGCCTAAGAGATGGTGGGTTGGATTTTCTGGGGCAGTGCCAAAGTCCTAATTAATGTGGAGACAGTATAATGAGAGGAAGACATGAACTGACTGTAAATGACTTTGCCAGTGAAATGCAAAGACTTCCAGAGAACTTTGTGAGAAGAGGCTGCGTGAAAGTGTGAGGTGCTAGCAAGTGTGTGCTGTGCACCTAAATACAGACCAGAACACAGCGATCATCAGTGAGGACGTTTCAATAATATATAGCACAGTTTAGTGCCATAGAACTGCTAACGGTGCAATATGTAACATAGTGTTGCAGGACGTGACATAGTAGCAAATTCCTCCCTCTGCCTCCCTCCATTCTATCTTCCTGACCTGCTTTCTTCTCTATCTTCTGTCCCTCTGTCCTTCATATCATTTTTTTTTTTTTTGGGCGGGGGAGAGTAAGGGTGACAGGGAATTCAAATAAATCTAAAATGTGCCGTGGTGGAGCCTTTGAAGGGTCGGAAGTCCCTGGAGGCAGGTTCTCTCCCCCACACAGGTACTTCACAGTGAAAGAGACGATGCAGACTCCTGCCTCCCAGAGAAGGTGTGTCTCTCGAGGCCTGAGTCTCTAGAATCAGAGCTCCTGTCTCTGCTGTTTATCAATAGATGACGGAGCCTCCCACCTTTCAAAAATACAGCTGAGGAAGCTTTTGACTCAGTCTCCCTGTGGGAATTTTAAAATCTTCACATTGCATGCAAAATAGTCACCAACCCATTTATCTTTAAAAAAAAACAATAGGAACTCAATTCACATGCAGTGCTTTACAGGACGCTTCATCTACAGATCCTATTATTTCTTTCTTTTTTTTTTAAAGATTTATTTATTTATTTATACAAATTTATACAATTTATTTTATTTATTTATTTATGGATACAGTCAGAAGCGCGGGAGGGTGAGAGAATTCACCAGAGCCAGAGCGGGGAGCAGAGCAGGCAGAAGGACCGAAGGACACTGCTGAGGGGAGCAGCGGGCGGCAGGAGAGGTCTGCGCGCCATGCGGAACCCTCCTCCGGTGGCCGGGGAGCAGCTGGGGATCGAACCAGTGCTGCAGAGGCTGCGGGCAGCTTCGCAACCCAGCACTCAACTGCTGTGCCCCCGGGGAGGCCCCAGAGAGTCTTTTATTTTGCACAAAAATCACATCGTCCATCCATCCATCATCCATGAAAATTTGCACAACGGCAGCTGCCAGCTGGGCCCAGGTAGCACGGGGGGTGTGCAAGTCACACAAGTCCTCAGGGATGCTGCCGCAGAGAGCAGCAGCCTGCATTGCTGAATCGCCCTTGTTTTCCATGGAGGCTGCTCGGTTTCAGAGCACATGGCCCCCGACCGTCACCCCCATCCTGCTTCTGCCAGCTCTGCCCTCCCCACTACCCCTCCCTGCTGCACCCTCAGGTGTTGTCAACCTGCCAGCATGACTATAACGATGGCTCCGTGTGATAGACACACATGTGCGTGCATGTGGATGCCACGTCCAGGCAGGGCGTCATGAGGAGACATGATAGATGTACACAGACACGTGTGAGTCTAGTTAATGCTTCATGGCACAAGAAATTAGTATGTTGTCTGCTGCAGGCATATACAGATGGTCACTTATCTGCTCCCTGTCATTTTTAGCTATTTGTCTATGCCTCTGTCGCACTATTTATTCTATTATCTATTTCTGTTATCTAGCAATCATCTAGATATCATCTATGTAGTTATTTATCAACTACCCATCTAGGTATCCATCATCTACCTATGTATCTTTCCATACATCCATTCATCATCCATTATCCATCCATCATCCATCCTTCATCCATCATCCATCCATCATCCATCATCCATCCATCATCCATCCATCCATCCATCAACCTCCATCCATCCATCATCGATCATCTGTCATCCATCATCCATCATCCATCCATCCATCATCCATCCATCATCCATTATCCATCCATCATGCATCCATCATCCACCTATCATCCATCATCTATCTATCATCCATCCACCATCATCCATGTATCATCCATCATCCATCATCCATCCATCATCCATCCATCATCCATCATCTACCCATCATCCATCCATCATCATCCATCCATCCATCATCCATTATCTGTGATCTATCCATCATCCATCCATCAACCATCATCCATCCATCATCCATCCATCCTCCATCCTCCATCCATCATCCATCCATCCATCATCCATTATCTGTCATCTATCCATCATCCACCCATCATCCATCCATCATCCATCCATCATCCATCCATCATCCATCCATCATCCATCCTCCATCCATCATCCATCCTCCATCCATCATCCATCCATCATCCATCCTCCATCCATCATCCATCCTCCATCCATCATCCATCCTTCATCCATCATCTATCATCCATCGTCCACCCCCCCACCCATCCACTCACCCCATCCATCCATCCATCCTTACACCCATCCAGTCATCTACCCTCCTACCTACCCATCCATCCATCCATATGGACACATGTACATAATGCATCTTCCATCTACCTTCCACGTCTCTCATGTATCTTCCATCTGCCATTTACCCATCAGCTCATCTGTCCATTTTCATGTATAAGGATGTTGATGTGCACACACATACACACAGGGAGAGAGAGAGAGGGGGAAAGAGAGAGAGATGGGAGAGTCTAACAGTGTTTTCCACCCTGATCCATTTGCTCTGAGAGACTCTTTGCTCATGGGTACTGAGAGCTTCCTCTATATTTTTGAAGTGCTCTGCTCGCGGCGGGTGTGGAGAATTCGCCGTCGCATAATTGACTAGAAGGTCACCGCTGCATTTTAATGACATGCTGAAGACCAGTCATCCAGCTGATCAAATAGTAGTAATACCCGTTTAAGAGGGAGAATAATCCCCTGTGAAAACAAACTCGTACGGCGAGGACTCTCTTTCGTGACTTCCCTGCATTCAAATTGGTTTTGCGTGAGCAAGACAAACACGGCTCCCCTTTCGCGAGCTCAGAGCTGCGTCCCCAGCCACGGCCCTTGTCTTAAACGACCTGGCAAATATTAGGGTGAAGTGGGATGAAGCTCCAGCAAATGCAATCCTCGCCTCCGCGCAGGGGGCCCTCGTTGCCATGCTCCCGTCAGGGAGTTGGGGAATTTCCTTTACACACCTGAGCCACTCAAGGGAAGCTGTTCCCCTTTGTCCTGAGGGTTCCCTGCCTGCACCGAGAGAAAATTAAGTCTCCAGCAGGGCAGGCGTGGGCATGGGGGGTCCCACAAACAGACAGGACAAGAGATGCGGGGTGAGGGTGTTCAAGACGCGCCACGTGGGGTCGCCTGGGACAGTGTGTTGGTTGCGAGGGCTGCAGAGTCGCGGCCACCACCTTGTGATGTGAGCCAAAGCCATCTGTTCTTCTGATGTTGCAGGGCAGGGAGAGGCCCCCCCAGAACCCCCAAACCTTCCTGCTCTACATAGCTTCTGCCGTCCGCCGCATCAAGACGGAACATACAAACGTTTACTGCGAAGGGGCGTTACTGCAGTGAGTGTGCGACGCAGCCAGCGCCCGAAGCCACCCGGGCCCTCGTGGGTAAAGATGCAGCCTCACAGGGCTGGCCCAGAGCCGCACCACTGAGGCCCAAGGGCTGCCCCGGGTCTGAAGCACCTTCCTGTGGGGACCCAAGGAACAGGGTCAGAAACACGCAGACAAGTCTGGGAGGAAAAGAGCGAAATCAAAATCAAGATCAGCAGGTGCCACTGTCACCTCCCCGCGGGTGTCACGGCGTCTGCTTCACCCATCCAGGACCAAGAAGCAGGTGGTGCAGCTTCTTCACCCGTCTCTGCCCCAGGGGCCTGCTCCTCGCTTCTCCGGCCCCCATCCTGTGCCCAGACGCCTCACCCCAAGTCACGGCCCCGCCATCGCTGAGATGGTCTGCAAGAAAGCGGGTGTTTGCAGGGTGTTCCCCGGCAGCTCGAACACCCCCCCCCACCGCGAGTTCGGGGTCTTCCTTAGGACGGAGGAGACTTGAGTCGCCCTCAAATCTGTGCTCAGCCCTGACTCTCGGGAGAGGATTTCGGGCTGGCCCTGAGCCAAACATGGCTGTTACCGTGGTCGGCTTGGAGGACGCCGAGTCTCAGCCTGCCCTCCCCTGCTCTGCTCTTCTCTTGCCCTGGATAAAATCGGGGGACGGTGGGTCCAGTCCATCCTTTACCCAAGGATAAAGTTGGGGCTGTCTTAGCCAGGAGGGGAAGGAAGTGCAGACCCTGGAGGGTGAACCAGGCCAGGACCTCGTCCCTGAGCGGGCCCAGCTGGCCGTCGACCCAGCACACGGGGCAGAGCCTTGAATTAGGGTGGGCTCGGGTTCCGTTCGTCCCTCCACGGCCTCCCTCAAGGGGTGCTTGGCCCCTCTCGCCTCCACCAAGAGTCCCCCCAGCCTGCCTGGGAACACGCGCCCTTCCCAGGTCTGAGTCAAGCATCCGCCCCTGTCGCAGGAAGTGGCCTTGAGGATCAAGGTCACTTCAGTCACTTCGGAGGCCTCGAAGCTTTACTTTAATCGATACGCTCCGCCCGCCGGCCACAAGCACCTCCTTGACGAGCTGCTTCTCATTCTCGAGGCGTGTATTATATTGATTTATCAAGGCTCTCGACTGCTATTTTCCTGTCCTCCAACTGGAGAAGAGTCTGTGTTGAGGCCAGTGTTTCCTGCTGAGAACGCTGTGAAGGCAAATATATCATGTCGGCTGTGCTTCCAGGTCCACCCGCTTTCAGAAATAAAAGTTCCCTCTCACCTCCTTAGTGACAAAAAAGGGGACACCGAAGGCATTTGTTGATGTGAGATTTTGGGGTGGCTGATGTGGGCAAGATGTTATTTAAGTATGGGGACTTCTGGGCCTCCCTGGTGGCGCAAGGGCTTGAGCACGGCACTGAGAAGCTGTCCGTGGCCTTTGCAGCAGGAGTTTGATGCCCGGGAGACCAGGGAGCTACCCACAGGGCGCAGCAGACCTCCCCTGCCTCCCCGCTGCTCCCCTCAGGTGTGTATTTCAGTAGACGCACCTGTTCTGCTCCCCACTCTGTCTCTGGGGAGTCCTCCCACCCCCACACCTCAGGCCTGCACCCCAGCTCTTGTGTGCATCAATAAATAAATCTGTAAAAAATGTAAAATAATGTAAAATAAAATGTAAAATAAAATAGTTATACTGTTCCATTTTTCATTTTTTTAAAAAATAACCCATCGTATAGTTTGTTCAGGAAACCAACGTCTCGAGTGAAATGTTTTAAAGAAACGGGCATGTTAGAAAAAAGCAGGAATCGCTTACAAGCGAGTCAGCCTCGCCTGCCTTTGCGAGCCGTGCCCACCGACATGCTCACGGTCGCTGCGTGTGTCTTCACCCAGGAGGCAGCAGGAGAGCTCGGGGAAAGGAACCATTTACTCAAGGTGACTAAATATAGTGAATAATCCATTGTGATTATTCTTGTAGAGTCGATTGCATATTTATGCACCTACACACTCCTTGGTCTAGGGAGTCGATAGAAATAGGTTTGAGTGTACAAGACATGAGGTGTTGGGATAGAATTTTTGTCCAATAAAATAGATAGATATCTCCATGTGCGGATCCACAGACACGCGTGTTATGTGTGTGCATTGAAGGGTACGAGGATTCTCATGCGATAAATGGAGTATGATATCTAGTTACTTGAATTTATGGGCCGGAGAGAATATTCTTCCGTGTCCACAGGCATAATCCCCACGTGGTAGAATATATGTTTGAAATCGCAAGTTAGAGACACCTGCTCAGGGCATTTCTCTGTATCACACGGTTTCTGAGGAGTCACTTGTGCGTGGTGAAAAGGCAGGAAAATTCAACGCAAAGAAATCACAAAAAATCTAGCAGAGCTGTTTAAAGAAAATCCGGAGACTGTGGAGATGGACCGAGGGTGCTTTGGTGGCGGGTGAGATGTGGTCACAGATGTCTGAGGACGCGTGGACCTATTCCCCGAAATCTCTCAAATGCTTAAGAATATTTGAGGATTCCTGCGCCCCCTTCTCACCTGGTGATGTACCTACAATCCGAAAAGGAATACTACGCAGCCAGTTCTTTCGTCCTGAAGGCACTGCCCAGTGGCTTCCATGGACCTGGGCGTGTTACATAAAATATCTGAAATGGTTTTCTGTTCTGAAAGGCAGTGGGTGTCACCCACCTGCCTGTTCTCAAGCGGATATTGGTATCAACCTCCAGGGACATGATAAATTCTCCAGGACTCTGATGACTATAAACGACGGCGCAAGTGTGACCTGTCCTCATTGCCCTACTCTGGGAATTTAGATGAAAGGGTTAATCTGCTCATCTGGAGGATTCACCAGAGACAGAGCGGGGAGCAGAACAGGCAGACTGACGAAGTACACTGCTGAGGGGAGCTGCAGGCGCGGCAGGAGAGGTCTGCTGTGCCATGTGGGATCCTTGCTGGTCGGTTGGGATCGAACTGGTGCTGCAGAGGCTGTGGACAGCTTCACAGCGTGGTGCTCAACCATCTGCGCCACAAGGGGAGGCCCTCAAGCCTTTCTTAAAAGCAATGTTGCGTGTTCATCTCTGGCAGCAAGGGAAACAGAGGGAGTTAAAACAATTAGGACATCATCAGCTTAAAAACAGTGTGGAGGTTTCCCAAAAGATTAAAAATGGGTCTGCCATATGACCCAGCAACTCCACCGCTAGGGGGAATGGAAAATCACTACTTTGAAAGGAAACCTGTGCCCTGATTTTTATTGCAGCATCATTGACAATAGCCAACATACGGACACAACCCAAATGCCGCAAATGGGTGAGTGGATCAAGAAGATGTCTATACACACAATGGAATACTATGCAGCTGTCAAAAATGATAAAATCATGGCATTCGTGGCAACATGGATGGAGCCAGAAGGGATAATCCTGAGTGAAATAATAATAATAATAATGATAATAATAACAACAACAACAACAACAACAATAACAATAATAAAATCTTTCTAAAGGAGAAAGATAAATACCAGATGGTGTCAGTTACATGTGGAAGAGAGAAAAACCAAACAAAAGGTCAGGCAAAGACAACCTTAAACATTACCCCTCAAGGGCCTCCCTGGTGGCACAAGGTCTTAAGTCTCAGCACAGTGAAGCTGCCCACAGCCACTGCAGCACGAGTTCCATCCCTGGCCAGGCAGGTGACCCACAGGGTGCAGCAGACCTCTCCTGAATCCCCAGTGCTCCCCTCAGCAGTGAATTTCAGTAGATCCACCTGCTCTGCTCCCCACTTTGCCTCTGGTGAATCCTCTGACCGCTGTCCCCACAACTCTGGCCTACACCCCAGTTCTTGTATGCATAAATAAATAAATCTTTTTTAAAAAGATGTCTATATACACAATGGAATACTATGCAGCCATCAAAAATGACAGACTCATGCCAGATGGTGCCACTTGCATGTGCAACAGAGAGAAACCAAACAAAGGGTCAGACAAAGACAACCTTAAAAACAACCTTAAAAACGACCCCTCAAAAGCTTACTAGAGAACTGAGGTGTCCAGAGCAGGAGGGAGAAGAGCAGGGGAGACTGGGGAGGAGACTGGGGACAGACTGGGGAGGAGCTCCATGGAGGGTGGTAGACGACCGTGTGCTTTGGTGGTGGCAGAGCCATGGCAGTGCCTGCGGGGGGAGAGCTTGCACCTACCCAGGGGAATCACTACGTGCGCCAACACGGCCTCAATAACAAAATTAAATCAGGAAATAAAAGATATATCGTGGTCAATCCCAGAGCAGGCGTTCCTTTACTCTTGAGGTTGGAGGAAAAGGTAATGTAACCTGCGGAACGACCAGGCGTTTTATTAAGCACACCTGTGCCGGGTGATGCCACTCAAAATCAAGGTGACCTTGAATTCAGTGTTCATGCCCTGAGGTTTTCCCCCTGCCCCACCCTCCTCGTTTCTGGAGATTTTCTCCGGTTGTGCTAAGATGTCTCCGACTTGCTCCCCTAAGATCCCGTCCAACTTATGGCGTCTCCCCCTCCAGCAGCCTCCCGCCCTTGTCAGCCGCTGCCCCTGAGCTGGCTCCCTGCCCGTGATGGACACTTGGGTCCTTCCTGGCTTCCCGGGTGACCAGTCTGTCCCCAGGGGCTTTGGTAAAAGTTCTGGGTCTCTCTGCTCCCCAGTTGCACCCTTGAGAAATAGCTGGGACTTTCCACCCAAACGTAATCGTTGATTCCACATCTGCCTCTGCCCATCCAGAGAAATAAAATGAGTGGCTTTGCATAGATTTTGATTATCTGCACACAGGTGCCGACGTATACACGATACCAATCATGAGGCCGTGCGATCTATAAAATCTGTCATGCAGGAGTGTGTGTTTCTTTGTGTCTGTTTGCATGTCCATCACATATAATCATTGATTACTTACATTATATAGCGTTCACATCATTTATATATCATTTGTATATAATATTTATATAAATGCATGCATATGTATTATATGTAATCAGTTATTAGTCCATGTAATCTATGATTGCTACATGTAATCAATGATCTCTATATGTAATCAATGATTGCTGCTTGCAATCAAAGATCATATATGTAATCAATGATTATAACATATAATCAATGATTTCTATGTGTCATCAATGATTATTATGTGTCATCAATGGTTTCTATACTTAATCAATGATTTCTATGTGTCATCAGTGATTTCTATGCTTAACCAATGATTTGTACATGTAGCCAATAATTGCTGTGAATAATCAGATTTCCACGTGTTATCAATGATTGCTATGTGATATCCATGATTTCTATGTGTTATCAATGATTTCTATATGTAATCAATTGCTATTGCATGTAATCAATGATAGCTAGATGCCATCAATGATTTTTACATGCAATCAATGATTTCTATGTCGTCAATGATTATCACGTATAATGATTGCTACATGCAAGCAACGATCATTACATGCAATCAATGACTGTTACATGTAATCAATGACTGTTACATGTAATCAATCATTGCTACGTCTAATCAATGATTATGTGTCATCAATGATTTCTAAGCTTAATCATTGATTTCTATGTGTAGCCAATAATTGCTATGAATAATGAAAGATTTCTATGTGTTATCAATGATTGCTATGTAATATCCATGATTTCTATGTGTTATCAATGATTTTCTACGTGTAATCAATGGCTATTACATGTAATCAATGAGAGCTACATATGATCAATGATTTTTACATGTAATCAATGATTTTTACACACAATCAATGATTTCTACAGGTTGTCAATGATTATTACGTATAATAAATGATCGCTACATGCACTCAACGATCATTACATGTAATTAATCAATAACTGTTACATGTAATCAATGATCGCCACATGTACTGAATGATTATTGCTTGTACTCAATGATTAGCCACGACTTCCTGGCGGAGCCACTGAATGACCACTTCAGGTTTGTCCACCTTGTCCGGGCTTTGAAGCACGAAGCCCTTTTCTTTCCACGCTTAGTTTTTTGCTCTTTTTCATGAAAACGCACGGCTGTGGCCAGGCCCTGCCTCTGGCGTCCCCGTCCATCACGTCCACCGGCTTATTTCGCCTCTGCCCTTTCTCCGAAGGGCCGTCATCTCCAAGCGCGTCTGCTCCTGAAATCCCTTTGCGAAACAACCACGAGGTCATGCCCTTTCCTCCCCGGCCGCTCCGCTGGCGAGATCGGGCAGGACGGGTGTTTTTCGGCAACGGTGTCAAAATTAAATAAATCCAGCGGCGCCCTCCCGGGTCTCCAGGAGGTGACACGTGACAACTATGCCTGTTTCCAGGAGCCTGTCAAGAGCAGGAGCTGGACTCTGGGGGCCACAGAGGAGGCCCAGCGGTGAGAGACTCGACCCGACCGACCGAGTCCTCTTCTCCCCTGGACCCAGAAAGTCCATTCTGGAAGCCACGGAGTCAAATTTGTGCGTCTTAGGAGTTAGACCGATGCTGCAGATGACGTGTGTCCGTTGCGTAATGGAATATGGGCACCTTCATGAGTGAGCGATACGTGAAGTCAAGTACTTATTTATTTATTGATGCACACAAGAGCTGGGGTGCAGGCCAGAGGTGCGGGGGGGTGAGAGGACTCCCCAGAGACAGAGTGGGGAGCAGAACAGGCAGATTGACTGAAATCCACCGCTGAGGGGAGCAGGGGGGAGACAGGAGGGGTCTGCTGAGCCCTGTGGGTAGCCCCCTGGCCGGGGATTGAACTCGCGCTCAGTGGCTGTGGACAGCTTCATAGGATAGTGCTGAGCCGCAAGCCCTGCACCCCCAGAAAGACCCCCTATTCCAGCTTTTAATGGACACGAGGTGTCTGAATCACAGACACACACACACACCTTGTAGGTGTGCAATAGTGTTTAACTCCTTGTGATTTTTTGGAACATCCCATGGGTGTATTTCCCTTGGGCCTGAGCTAGAATGTGTGCCCCCGGCAGAGCCCATCAGGGCTAAATAATAGCGCGTTGCTGAAAACAAGACAGCGGTCCCAGTGGGATGTCCTTCCTCGTCCTCTGAGACGGTGACCTCTGCGCCGGCCACCCCGGGGCCTGTGTGTACGTCCAGGCTGGCCCTCAGGAGCCCTGGCCTGGCCAGTGGTCCATTCTCCTTCACTGCAGAGCCGCGGCTTCTGTTGTTTCCACGGACTAGCAATCACACCCTCTTCAGGCTTCTTCATTTTCTGGGTCTCATGATCCCCGTAATCTATAAATTAAAAATGACAAGATCGATGAACCGGAAAATTCCCATCCAGAATGCAAATGATCCACTAATTGTTCTCTCTGCCTTGCCTTTGCGGCACTTGAGCTCACTTCTGAAAGCTCAGCATGTGAATGATTTCCTCCCAGACATCTCCCCCCCGGGAGGAGGGCCGGGCCCTGACGGCAGCGGCCGTGGGGGGCTCGCTGCGGGTTCCAGCGGGGCTCAAGGGCACAGGCCTTCCGTCTCCATGATGGCTTCATCAATACTCAATCAATGATTTCTGTGCCACTTGCACTGGGACAGTCATCCTCGGGCCTCGGGCGAACGGTCCTTCAACATCTGCTCTGCCTGAGGCACCGTCCTCCCTGCCCGGGCCTGTGCCCCGAGATTCTGAAGACAGATTCTGAAGATTCCACCACCCTTGGGTCAATGGTTTCCACAAATGGACGCCCTGAAGTCTTGGAGACTCAGGCTCAGTGCGGGCGCCTTCCAGACGGTGAGTCATGCTTGGTGCCTGGTGCCTGTGTCAGTGCCGTTCACGCTGTGCAGTGGGGAGTGGCCGTGCACCCCCAAAATCAACGTCCTCCCGACTTATCACGAGGTGTGACCAGGAAGGAGGTGGGGAGTGAGGGCTGACGTATAACAAGGGACCCCAGAAGCTGCTCAGTGGACGCCTGTTGATACGGTTGAAACCCTGGCTGGGATCTAGCGCTTGATCTCAGTGAAAATCCCGAGTCGTCAAGCAGATGGGCGGTGCCTGGGGCAGACTCCTGACCCCCCGATACTGTAGATGACAGAGCACTTTTCTGGCTTCACCCCCACTCACTGTTCTCTCTGTCCGCCTGCCCCTCACAACAGATGCTGGATGATTCTTCTAGCGATGCAAAGGCCGGGATCTGGCTCTTCTGCGGCGTCCTGCATGAGGCAGCTGCCCCACGACGCCCGTGTCTTTACAGTGCGGGGTTGACGATGCCAGAGCTGATGATGTGGGTGGTTGTGAAGCGAAACTGTATTATTGAGCAAATGAACAGAATAAAGATTCCAGCAGAACTTCCAGCCCAGGTGCAATGGACACTCCAACGCGGGCAGAATCAACAAGTTTGCTTCCTTACGGCTCCTTCCCTTCCAGATTCATGGCCGCGGCCTCAGCTCTCTTATCTGCAAGGCCGGGCAGCTGGCCGCGCTGGTCTCTCTCTCCAAGGCCAACCCCAAAAGCCTGCATCTTTCCCCACTTGCCTTGTCCCCTTGTCTGGGGACGTTGCCTGCTGAAAAACGATGTTATCCATGTAACAGATGTGGACACGGTTGTGCATCAAAGTAACCCCTCGGTCTTTAAGGGTGCTCAGATCTTACGGGGCTCCCCAGGTCTTGGACCTCATGCACGAATAATAAAGGACTGCTTGTTCTTCCTCTGCCTGGGGAAAAAGTAGAATTTATTTCTATAATAGTTGGGGGGCGGCCCCGATTCCTGAATCCAGGGGAACCAGCCCAGGAGGACGATGAGGGCTCAGGGCCCCTCGGTCAGGGAAAGCTCATAATGTCTTGGGCGGGGCCATTGTCTTCTCGGTCCAAGGAGGATGACGTTGCTCGGGATGGCTGTGTGTGTCCAGGGGAAACATTCCAGAACTTGGAGCAGAGACACGGGGAGGAGAAAGCGTCAGTCAATGCAAGTCAACGATCGAGATTCCCTTCTTGGTTGTCTTCATCCGGGGCACATGACTGATGACCAAGATGGGGCACATGACTGATGACCAAGATGGGGCACATGGCTGATGACCAAGATGGGGCACATGGCTGATGACCAAGATGGTGGGGACCCAGTAGATGGTGGACATGAGCCTCCATGATGAGCCTCCGCCCAGGGAACACCTCATGGCCGGCGGGAGGCTCCCCAATCGGTGGCAGGTAATTTGGGGTTGGGAGGAGCAAGCACGTGAGTGTAGAATTTATTTATGCTGCGTGATCCAAAGTCATCTTTGGATCATCTTCAAAGTCATCTTGTTTTTTTTTTAAGAGGTATTTATTCATGCATGGGAGAGCTATTTATTGATGCATATGTCTTATTCCAACCACTGAGAACTCATTAAAATGCTCTTATTAAAAAAGAATCCACAAACTCATTTCATCACAGATTTTAATTATTTTCTTTCCGTAATTAACATCTCACCCTTCACAAACAATCGTCCACGTTTTCGGTGCCACAGGCTTTGTTCCTGCGGGGATTTTGTCTCCTGCTCAAACACAGAGAAAGGGGCACGCGGCTGCTGCCTTCCGATTTCTGTTTTCCTAATGACACCCTCACATCCTCCAGCTTCCCTGATGTAATTACGTCTTTGGGGCTTCGAGGTTGGGTGAAATCCAAAAAAGCTCTAACTCTAGAACAATGTATTCCAATATTATGTAAATATTATTCATTTAAACACTTTAATTGGGTTTTTGCAGATGGAAATGCAAAAAAAGAGACACTTCCCAGCACCAAGGTCTCTAAATTATTTTTCCCCAACTCTCATGTCTTCCTCTGATTTGGTGCAATTTCTTGGGAAATCGGAGCAATAGGTTTTTTTTTTTTTAATTTCTTGTGATTCACATGGAAGTTTCCCTTAATAATCATTTTTTTTAAATCTAGAGCATGTAGGTGGGGGTAGGTGACAAACATTCCGCATTCTTACATTTAAACGGTTCTTTGCTCCAATCCTTGAACCTCTGGCTTCTTCCAAAATGTGTAGGTTTCAATCCCCCCTCCTTGGGGGGATTGAAAACTTTCATCACCTTCTAGTTTATAATTTTGTTAAAGGAGGCATAGGATAGCAAATCAGCTTACCCGTTGTGAGATTTTTTTCCCCTCTCCACGATTTTACTATTTTCACCAGTTTTTCTTCACTCATTTTTGCGTTTCAAAAATGTCTGTAATTCGGCGGGAGATGGTTTTGCTCTCGTTACGTATATAATAAGTGTCATCTCAATTTATTTATTTTTAATTTTTTATTTTTTTAAAAGATTTATTTATTTATACAAGCACGGGGTACAGTCAGAAGCGCGGGAGGGTGAGAGGATTCACCAGAGATGGAGCGGGGAGCAGAACAGGCAGACTGACGAAGTACACTGCTGAGGGGAGCAGCGGGCGCTGCAGGAGAGGTCTGCGCACCATGTGGGACCCTCGCCGGCGGCCGGGGATCGAACCGGCGCTGCAGAGGCTGCGGGCAGCTTTGCAGCCCAGCGCTCAACCGCTGCGCCACCGGGGAGGCCAGTGTAATCTCTATTTAAACAAGTGTCTATTGATATAAATATAAATTAGACCTGATGGACGCACGTTCCATCGCAGACGCAAGCACATCTCACCCCCCACCTTGACAGGAACTTAATCTTGTTTCCCTTTCAACTCTTTTATTTTGCTTTTCCACTTAATATTTTCTGGAAAATATCCACACCGGCTCCAAAGAAGCATTTTTATTCTGTTTTACGACTCCACGAAACGCTTGTTCCTTATTCGTCATGTTTAATCACTCGCTTTCGGTGTGTCAACAATTATTTTTTCCCCAACTTTGTGCCATTTCAACCCACCGTTGGGGGCAGATTTTCAGAGTCGATTCTAAGAAAGGGGATCAGTGATTTTTAAGAGAGAAACGAATTCTTAGCGATTTTGTTGTTGCTGTTTGCTGTTTTCTTGGCTTCCTTATATTTACGACAGGGCCAAATTCCCCTGAAAATGGGTTATAAAAAATTGGATTCCACTGGGAAATGATGATGGATGATGCTTCCTTCCAGCCACACCAGATTTTCATAAAATTGATAGGGAGCAACGAGCATCCCACCCATTTATTCTAGTTTCCTTTTGTCTGAATATCCTTTCCACGGGCCGTATTTTTCAAGATCGTATTTATGGATGGCTGTTTGCCGATTTAATAATTTTTAGGTTATCTCCTCATGGAGGGAAAAATCGATCAACATTAATTATGTCCGTCGAGCACTCAGTCTATGATGTCCGTTGCGAGTATCTTGTCTTCAGCTGTCTTTTGAGTTTGTTTTTAAGTGCTTTATGGCCTTTTAGGATTTTTAAACATCGTCAGATGACGTGAACAAAGAAATGGAACAGAAGAGAAAGTTCTTTTTTTTAAGATTGATTTATTTATGCATATGAGAGCTGGGGTGCAGACCACAAGTGCAGGGGTGAGGAGACTCCCCAGAGACAGAGTGGGGAGCAGAACAGGTGGATCCACTGAAATCTACTGCTGAGGGGAGCATTGGGGAGACAGGGGAGGTCTGCTGTGCCCTGTGTGTAGCTCCCTGGCTGGGGATCAAACTTGTGCTCCAGTGGCTGCTGATAGCTCCACAGCGCTGTGTCTTTAACCTCTGCTCCACCAGGGAGGCCCCAACTATCTTTTTTTTTTCTTTTTGGACAGAAAAAGTTAATACTTTTACGATTACCACGGAGAAGCCTTTATTTACTGTCCCCATAAAGTCTAACCAGGATGCTCCCAGTGTCCAGGAGGGTTACCTGCCAGTGTTGCTTCTGGGGTCACATCAGCGTTGTAGTCTAAGGTGTGATCCTGCCTGCATCCCGGGGATTCTGAGGCGATAATGTCTTTTCTCTGATGCCCACCTTCTTTCGATAAAGAAGTAGAAGCGTGCCCTCTGCAACGTCTGGAGCCTGTGAGCCACCACTTCTGAGACGAATAAAAAGCAGTGGCTGTGTTATGCAGGCCCCCCAAACACACTGATCTCCGGGGGCCATTATTGTACATATAATGCCCCCCAAAAAGTGCCTGTCGTTTGGAGCCGTGACTAAGCCAAGACGCCTTTGTCTACTGTTTCTTTCGCATCCATTTTGTGCGTTCACGAAAACCATTATTTTGAAATATTTAGCCGATAACGAAGGAAATGATGAAGCAGTTGAGATCATCTTGCCTGCAGCGGCCAGACCTTGGGCAGAGCTGAACTTGGGTCACGCAGGGGGCGAGCATTTCCACATTCTTTAAGATCCGCTGGAACTGCAGGGCAGCTGAGGTGAGAGGTTGTCTCTGCCTGCGAGAGAGTTTTGTGGAGCTGAGTGTGTTTGCGTGAAGAGGGCAGCCGGGTGACGCCTGCTCGGGCAGGGTCCCCTTAGGATGTTTCTAAAGCCTCATTGTTCCTATGCCCTTGGGGGCAGCAAGGATTTTAAACAATAATCTGAACCATTTAGTGCTATTTCAGCGAATAAAAGCAAAAGATTCTCAGTTAAATTTTAATTCAAATATATAATGACTATCTACGTTGTCTAATTGATTTGTAAACGTATCCATCCATTCATCTATCCATCCTGTCTGTCTGTCTATCTATCTATCTATCTATCTATCTATCTATCTATCTATCTATCTATCTATCTATCTATCTATCTTATCTGTCTATCTATATCAATCATGTATCTATCCATCCACCTTCCATCCATTCATCAATTCATGCATCTATGTATCTATAGATCTATGCATCTATCTCTCATTTATCCAATAATCTGTCCACCCATCCATCCATCCATCCATCCATCCATCTATTGATTGATTGATCTATCCTCCATCCAACCATTCATCCATCTATCCTACCCACCCACCCACCCACCATCTATCCATCCTGTCAGTCTATCTATCTATCTATCTATCCATCCATCCATCTATCTATCTATCTATCTATCTATCTATCTATCTATCTATCATGTATCTATTCATCTACCTTCCATCCATCCATCAATTCATGCATCTATGTATCTATGCATCTATCTATCTCATTTATTCAATCATCTGTTCATCCATCCGTCCATCCATCCATCTATCAATCAATCCTCCATCCAACCATTCATCTATTCCCCCACCCATGCAACCACCCACCCATCCACCATCTATCCATCCTGTCTATCTATCTATCTATCTATCTATCTATCTATCTATCTATCTATCTATGTATCTATCATACTCAATATCTCCTTTATTTCATTTTATTGATATCACATTGCTTCACAAGCTGATAAATGATCCAGAGGTACAGGCGCACATGTCCTGAGATGCTTGTCACCACACACCCTCATCACCAAGCCACCCCTATTTATCATGATAAAATATGCATAGCCTTAAATTTGCCATTTCACCCATTCTGAAGTGTAGACTGCAGAGACTTGAAGTAGATTCACATTTGGGGAGCAAACAGCAGCATCCTCTACCCCCAGGGCTTTTTCATCTTCCCCAGCTCCTCCAGCCCTGACCCCCCAGCTCTGGGACACTGTGTTTGACTTTCTGCCTGTAAGATATTGACCACATTTAAATAGACCCCTGCAGTATTTGTCTTGTTTGTTTCTGACTCAATTCACTGTGTCTTCATCCCTACCCTTTCACATCTGTAGAAACATCCAGAGCCATTAAAAAGCATGCTCACGATGTGTGAGACTGACCCTAGACAGGCTGATGTCCTCACTCTACCCCAGAAATCTGACTGCAGATTAAGGTTATCAGAAGGCTGGGGAGGGGTTCAAAGAGGAGAGAGGCCCTTCGTGGTGGAGGATCATGGGTGTTTTGGCGGTGGGTGTGGTATCAGAACATGCACAATGTTACCTTTTCTTAAATGGAGTTAACACTGGCTTATAATGTGTGTGTTTTAGAGGTGTGGGATGTCCCCCTTCAGCTGTGACCACACCCCCCACCTGGACAGCCACAGTTTTCCACCACAGCGCTCACTCCCTGCTGTGCTCTCCCCTACCCAGTCCTTTGGGGCCCAGTTTTCTAGGGTTTGTTACTGGTTTGTCTTTACCTGACCCTTTATTTTGTTTCTGTAGATGTGTCCTATAAGGGAAGACATCTGGCATTTGTTTTTCTCCTGCTGGCTTATTTCACTCAGCATCATCCCTTCCCGTTCCATTGATGGTGTCGCCAATGGCAAGGGTTCACCTTTTTCACAGCTGCATAGCATTCCACCGTGAATGTAGACCGCATGCATCTTCCTGCTCCACCCTCTGTCATTGGTCACTCAGGTTATTGGCATGGTTTGGCTACTGTTGATAGGGCTGGCAATGAGCATACAGGTGCCGGCTTCCTTCCAAATGAGTGCTCTTGCTCTCTTGGATGCCCAGGAGTCGAATTGCTGAATTATAGGGTAAACACATTTTTAATACTTTGAGAAATCTCTATACTGCTTCCTCTGGGGCTTGTAGAGTTGAAATTACCACTGGGGAAGGCGGGAGGTGGAGCAGACAGAGGGAAGAGGGCCTCATGGATGGTGGTGGGGCATCATGGGTACCCTGGTGGTGCTGTGAGGTGGTAACACAGTCCTGAACAGGTGTGAACCTGTGCTTTTGACTCATACGCAGCCTTGGCAACTGGCGATATCTCAATTTAAAATGAGACCTAAAAAATAAGCGTATGGCTACTGAATGAAAAGCAATTCAACTATCCAAAAAGTCAACTGTATTATAAGAGGTAAAAGTGGGGCCTTCCTGGTGGCACAAGGGGTTAAAATCTCAGCACTATGAAGCTATCTGCAGCCTCTGCAGCCTGAGTTCGATCCCTGGCCAGGGAGCTACCCACAGGGGGCAGCAGACCTCTCCTGTCTCCCCGCTGCTCCCTCAGCAGTGGATTTCAGTCAATCTGCCAGTTCTGCTCCCCACTCTGTCTCTGGTGGGTCTTCTTAGCCCCACACCTCTGGCCTGCACCCCGGTTCTTGTGTGCATCAATAAATAAATCTTTCAAAAAAGAGGTAAAATTTATTTTTGTATCAATCCTTTCATTTCAGTGCCCCTGTTCCGTGGAGCCCCAAATGAATTTCATAGAAAGAAAGGAAATGTAGCTGCAATGCAGTGTGCTCCGACTGTCAGGTGGAGTAAGATTCAGAAGCTTGCCTGAAGTGTGGAAATATTCTAGAAGGAATACACGGGCTTTGTTTTCTGCACCTTAAATATCTTCTCAGAAAAGGGAACATTTCATCTGCAAGGCAGGAAAGCCGATGCAACATTTATTAAGCACCTACAACTGAATTATGCTGGGGACTGTCAGAAATAAAATGATGAATAAAAATCGCTGTTGTTCCCCCGAATTTATGATCAGGTAGGGAGAAAGGCTTGCACATAAATACCTCTATTAGCAGGTCGATTGAGATAAATGGTCTGCTTCATTTTGCAGGCGTCAAAGACAACAGAGGTGATGCATTTCGTATACCTTCCCCTTTCAATTAAAACCCAAACCGCAATAATCTTGATTACGCATGAATCATCCTATCAGAACGGATAAGGGGACTTTCTTCGTCCCTTCTAAAACCACAGCGTCCTTGGAGAGGGGAAAAGAAACAATGGACCCTCCAGCCCCTCTACGGTGGATCCCCCAGGACGTGGGGGGGCCCTCGGGGCTCAGGGGCCCTGCTTTGGGGCACCCCTACTGGACTGGGCAGCTTTGCTGCGTGATTTGGAAAGTATTTCTTTGCCTTCTCTCTATTGCAAACTCATTTTATGAAAGTTCTTTCTATTCAGGTCTCCCACACTAGAGTAGGTTTTTGTCTTGATGTGGCGGATGCAGAACCATTTCGAGCGGGCAGGTTTGGGGGTTCTGGGCACCCCCTCTCCAGCCCCGGAACCATCCCATGGATAGTAACAACCCAATTCTTGCTCGCAGACACTGCGTGCCAGGGCTGGAGGGTGCAGGGCAGCCGGAGGAGGTGGGCCGGCCGTTATTTGCTGTTCAGTGAGTTTGAAAATTAGGTAATCAGGAGGCTGAGCGAATGTGGTTTCTAGGCCTTGACCATGTGAAATCCCGATTCGGTCGGGTTCAGGAATGAGTTTGGGGTGAGTGGATAACAACAGAGAAACGAGAATCACCGCAGCCACGGAAGCCCAGGGGTGAGAGGCTTTGGCGTGATTTCAGCTTCTGTGGGCGTTTTGTTGATTTTTGTCTCAGCAAACATCAAGGCCCTCGGCTCTTTCCTGCAGCACTAACGGCCAAAGTGCTGCCGGTTTCTGCCTTTCTGCCGTGCCTGATGCAGAGCGAGTAGTTCATGAAGATCCCAGGTGCCCAGAACTTCTGAGCGAAACAGAGACACGGCCCCTCTCAGGAAGCCCTGCCCTGCCTGCTCCGTGGGCCGCCCAGGCGGGCGTCTGCGTTGTCCGCGTGAACCGCATTCCTTGCTTGTTCTGAATCGGTCAGGCTGGACAATGGCTTTTAAGCGATTCTGGAAATGACTCGTCCCGGCCAAGAAAAGGGGGCTTTGGCCCCTGCAGTCTCGGGCTATAAAATATAAAATCTGAAGGTGGAGTTGTTGCAAATCCTAGTCCATTGTGTGATTAGGGTGCTGGTCACCCCCCAACGTGGTGATTACCATTTTGTTTTAATTTCAGACACACACACACAGACGTGCACACGTGGCGTTTGAATGGATGGGGTCCGTGGTGTTTCATATTTTTGTGGGGGTAAAAGTGAACCCGCTAGACTCATCTACAGCTCCCCATTAAAAAAAAAGGCAAAAAAATGAAGTATATTGATTTTAGAGGGGCTAGCAAAGGGGGGCAGCAAGTTTACTGTAACAAATGCAATAAGAAATGTAAGAGGAAAAATGAAAAATTATCGATAATAAATTAAAATTTCTTTCTTAAAAAAAAAAAAAGAAAGGCCTGGCTAGCTGCACAGGGGCACTGATTCATTTGCAAATTTATGCAGGTAGATTCTTTATTTTTCCAAGGTTTTGCATAACACTGTGCTGGGTGTCAGCCTGATGAAGGAGACACAAAGGCAGTTGACCTGTGTAGCAAGGAGGAAGGTAATGGAGACAAATGTGGGTATTTTTATCGAAGCCATGCCCTGCCTGCTTCCCCTGAGCGCCCGTTTTAATGCCTGCCTGGGTTGCAAGCCCACCTCCATTTCGCAGGCTCAATTAAATCTGGAGGAAGAGCAAGAGGGAGCAGAGAAATTCTTGTCTTTCTGTCGAGCAGAATATAAAGTGATGGCCAGCTCTGGAGACCTCGGCACGGCTGCCGTCCATTAAGAAAGGGCTCTTTTGGAATTCATCAAACCCTCCTGAATTTTAAGGTGTCCTGTCAAAAAAAGGGGGTGGGATACCCACAGGAAAGTTAGCACGCTGACAACTTTCCATCCTGGGGTCTTTTATGTGGCTTGAGTGAATTAATCCATCCTTTAAAACTCGCATAAAAGCAGCTCATCAGAAAAGTCGCTAATACGGCTCGCCTTCCATTTCACACCTCTGTCTCGAAATTGCTTTTCAGAGGTGTTGGGTAAATAAGGCAAACCGTTCTGCATAAGGTGTGATGAAATGTGGTTGTCCTTGAAAATACCCCCGAAGAAACCAGGACTTCCATGACTGAGGGGGAGCTAGTAAACATCATCTATTATGAGTGAAAATAGCCAATATTCCAAGATGATGGATGGACGGATGGAAGATGATGGATGATGGATGATGGATGATGATGGATGGATGGATGATGGATGGATGATGGATGGATTGATGAATGGGTGGATGATGGATGGATGATGGATGGATGGAAGACCATGGATGTTAGATGATGGATGGATGGATGGATGGATGGATGGATGGAGGATGGATGGTTGGATGGATGGATGGATGGATAGATGGATGGATGGAAGATGATGGATGATGATGGATGATGGTGGATGGATGGATGATGGGTGATGAATGGATGGATGGATGATTGGATGGATTGATGAATGGGTGGATGATGGATGGATGACGGATGGATGGATGGATGGAAGACCATGGATGTTACATGATGGATGGATGATGGATGATGGATGGATGACAGATGGATGGAAGATGATGGATATTAGATGATGGATGGATGGATGATGGATGGATGATGGATGATGGATGGATGATGGATGATGGATGGATGATGGATGGATGATGGATGGATGGATGGGTGAATGGATGAGTGGATGGATGATGGATGGAAGACGATGGATGTTAGATGATGGATGGATGGATGGATGGATGAATGGAGGATGGATGGATGATGGATGATGGATGAATGGATGGATGATGGATGGATGATGGATGGATAGATGGATGATGGACAGGGGGATGGGCAGACAGGTGGGACAGATGAATGAATGACATGTTGCTACATCAAAGAAGGTAAACGAACACCCCCTTCCCACCTCCTGAAGGGTACTGGAAGAAAAAAAAGATCTACTGAGCATCCTGCCAATGAGCGCCTGACAAGAGTCTCACAAGCAGTAAGAAAGTCGGGGGGAGTGTGTGCCCCGCGGGCGGGGAACCCAACAACCTCTGCAGAAAATCAGCAGCCAGGAGAGCGCTGCCTGCTGTTTGATGGCCCCAGCGGCAGAGTTTCACCGGGCAGGATGTAAACACGCATTTCAAATAAAAGCTACAGATGTGGCTGCAGATATCGGCACGGCCCATCATGGCCCTGAGAGAGAGCAGGTCAGACATGATCCCCTGGCGAGAAGTTGACGGCACACGCCGAGGGCACAGGCCCCCGTGGCAGGGGCGGACGCGTGGCGAGCAGGGATGTGCCAGGAGAAGATAAAGAAAACGCCCTCCACGCAGGAGGCAGAGTCGCGAGGCTCTCCGTGAGGGAGCAGAGATAAGCTCTTCCTCCTCTCAGACACCAGACGCAGGGAGCGCGTGTATGAGGATGGGAAGGAGACAGGGAGTAAGCAACGCCGCCGAGTGGAGGCAGGAGGGGCGAGCCGTGCCGGAGAGAGCACAGGCCCTGACACGCTTATCTCCGGAAGACAAGGGAGAAAGAATTCAAGAGTCTCTGCTGCAGGAGCTGACCAGCCAGCGCAGACTTCGAGGCACGGGCTACCAGCTCAGCAGCCGCTCAGCGAGTCATGGCCTGATGCAGGAGCTGGTCTCTGCGGGGAGAGCCCCCCGGCGTGGGCCTGAGCCCTGGGGAAGACAGTGGGCGGGTTCGTGGCTGGAGGGTGCCCAGGGAGGGGGCATCTTATCACCCACCTGGGGCTGGGGGTGCTGATGGGCCTCTGCTCCCTACGTCCAGTGAATCTGGCCTGCCTGAGAGCCAAGGTGAGCCTGACCTTGAGCAAAGAAGCCGGGCTTGTCCAGGGAGCAGCACCCCATAGCTCAGGGCCGGCAGCTGGAGCTCGTCCCGGGGCTGTTGCAGCCCAGCGCCCTGGTCAGGGAGCACCAGAGAGAAGTCCTCCCCGATGGATATTTTCAGGTAGTCCTTGCTCGGCTTCCTTGCTCATGGGCACCCCCAGACCCAGGTGCTGTGTTTTTTATAGTTATTATTTTTTCCTTGCTCACTTATTGGTTCCCCAATATTCCTGCTATAAGTGAGACCATCCGATATTTTTCTCTCCCTTCTGGATTATTTTGCTGAGCATGATCCCTTCCAGCTCCATCCACGTTGCTGAAAATGGCACGAGTTTATCCTTTTTGATGGCTGAGTAGTATTCCACGATGTGCATAAACCACAGCATCCTGACCCCGTCATTTTGATATATTCACCGGACACTACATGTGGCCTCTTTTCCTTCCCTGGTGGACGTGCCCTTCCCTCCCCTCAATAGCGTTTGGATGAACCGCTGGATACGCTGTGTCTTATGTATTGGTGATGAAGAAGGAATTTTAAAATATTCCAACTTCTTTCCACTTTAAAAAATAAAAAATTCATTAGTGATTCTGTCCTCTGGAGAAACGGAGAGCGGCCAGCCGGGATCGTTTATTCTCTGCAAAGTCCCTTCAATTTTCAGCCTGCGAACGCTGCAGAAGCCAAGACGGAACCATCCCAGGTTCCCCTCTGGACGGAATCCTATAGTTTTGAGACGCAGAAGGATTTGTAAGTCCCGCTGAAGTTGAAAGGCACCATGCGAGCCACTTAATTGAATGATTGGACCGTGATTTAGTTAATCATCCCCTGTTGTGACTTCCAGCCTCTCTGTTGTAATTATTCCCTGTGTGATACGCGACTATTCGCTTTTATTATGATGCTTTTCTTAGGATCTGTGACAGGCAGACATCTGCAACGTCCCGTCCTCCGTGTTGACCACCCTCAACCTCGGATTTAGGGCACGGTGACATTTCAGAGCTTGGACACGCGGTTACGTGACAGACACGACTCGCAGACGGGACGGTGGTGACTTGGGGTTAACGCCAGCCCAGCTCGTTTGGGTTCACCGAACACCACCCTGTGATCGGGCTTCAGTGCGTCGCTTGTCTTCTTCTTACGGAGCAGGAGGACGTGTTGGCTCCGGGCTCAAGGGTGTGCGGGGAGCCAGGCTTGCGAACTCTTGTGTGTTTTCCAAGAGCCGCACCCTGGGGTGCCTCCTGCTGCCTCAGCTCAGTGGCAGCCGGACGGACGCCGTCCACCAGGGCCCACCTGCTCTCAGCCCCGCGGGTCTCCTTGAAGCATCGCGCTGGACACGGGCGCGTGGAGGTCTTGGGCTGCCTTTGGGGTTGAAAACCGCCTCTGAGCGGGGCCCTCGGGCTAGCGATTTAGAAATGAGGCCGGAGAGCGGGTCACATGGAAATATTTTCATGACTTTTCAGGTCACCCTGGAGACTCAGCGGGGGAAGCAAGAGGAGGCGCTTTCCCAGAACTAGACAGAACTATCGCTGCCACGGTCCACTGAGGAGCGGGAGCCTCGCGGCAGTGCCCTCGGGCGCAGGTCGTGCTGAGGTGACCGTGTGTGCGCCTCCCGCGTGCTGTGAGGGTGCGCCCCCTGCACAGACACCGCGTGGACGCAGATGGGTGTGTAGCTGGATTTGATGGATAACAGATTGACACAGATAGTAGACAGATGTGGTATTTCGAGACATAGACACGAAATCTGTTTAGGCAGATGTTTAGTAGATTTGTGTAGCTAATATATATAGATTGATGTTATAGATAGAGTTGCAGAGATAGATTTGTATAGAGAGATTTGTATCCATCTATAGATTTGCGTAGCTAATATAGATAATATATGCAGGTAGATATTATAGATAGGTTTGTACAGATTGTATATATAATTGTGTAGATTATAATTATATAATAATAGATTATAATTATATACAGATTATATATAATTGTATAGATTATAATTATAGAGATTATATATAATTGTATAGATTACAATTATATAATAATAGATTATAATTATATAGAGATTATATATATTGTACAGATTACAATTATATAATAATAGATTATAATTATATAGAGATTATATATATTGTACAGATTACAATTATATAATAATAGATTATAATTATATAGAGATTATATATATTGTATAGATTACAATTATATAATAGATTATAATTATATAGAGATTATATATATAATTGTATAGATTATATATAATTTGTATAGATTATATATATTTGTATAGATAGATTATATATCTATACAATATACAAATATAGATGGCTATATAGATATATAGATAGATAGATATAGATAGATAATATAGATAATATAGCTAGATTAGATAGATGGATGTTAGATAGCTTGGGATAGAGTCATACAAGGTGGATAACATGCTTTTATATATGGGTAGTATCAATATAAACATATTCATCGGATATACAAGTTATCAGAGGTATTATATGTGGCACACTATGAATAATTATGAATATTACAGGAATAGGAATACTATATACGTGAGATATACTTTTATACCGTAAGCCCACTGCCCTATGTGTACATATGGAGCGTGACGGGCATCCCACAGACAGTCACTTACACAATGTATTGGAATCATTTTTCCTGCTTCTAAAACCTCCTACATATTCCAACAAAGCTCCCGAGTCCGGCCTCCCGGGGGCGCAGGGGTGAAGAGTCAGCACGATGGAGCTCTCGGCAGCCACTGAGGCGTTCAGCGATGCCTGAGCCCTTTGTCTCTGACTCACCCTCCGTCACCGTGGATTCGGTCTCAGACTTTCAGGGTTTACTTTTGTTTTTTAGTGTGTTCATTGCGCCCCGTTTGGGCGGGATTTCACAATATTTTATTTTTATTTTGCTTTATGTTTCCCTATTTATTAAAAATTTATTGATCGACGCACGCAAGAGCTGGGGTGCAGGCCAGAGGTGAGGGGTATGAGAGGAGACACCCCAGAGACAGAGTGGGGAGCAGAACAGGTGGATCCACTGAAACCCACAGCTCAGGGGAGCAGCGGGCGACAGGAGAGGTCACTGTGCCCCGTGGGGAGCTCCCTGGCCGGGGATCAAGCTCGTGCTGCAGATTTTTTGCGTCTCAGCACACTTCAGGGTCCCTAAAGAGGGATGAAAATGTGAGCATTGGCATGTCTTGGATTCGCAAGCATCTGGGGTGTGTGGTTCTTGACATTTAGTCTTCAAGGGATTCGCCACCATTTCTTTCCCATTCATTATCTGAAATTTGATCAAATCCCTGCGCTATAAATACCTCATCTTGCTGTGCAGTGGAGGCCATTTTGCGCAGAGCAGAACCTTTCCTCCGTGCTCCGATTGGGGGAAAAACTAATAAGGTTTGCCCACAACTCTGAAAATCACCTCACAAAACACTCTTTACCCCGGCAAATTGCAATCTTCCTCTTTTCAGAGGGGATAGTTGGGAGAAATTTGAATTTGAATCGCTCCCAAGTATGCGCTTCCTCCCAAGAAAATCACGTAGCTCCCAAATAGGCCAAATTGGACCCAAGCGGCATTTCACACGTCCCTTTGCAGGAATCTCACCGAGAAGTGGGTGAGGGTTTCCAGGCCGGGATGGCGTCCACACCGGAGGGGACGGGACAGGGTGACCTTCCCCGAGCCTCCAGGCGCCACGCGATTTTGTGAAGACCCCCACAGGCCCCCGATGCTCCCCGGACGTTGCTCTTCCATTGCTGCTCTAACTGTTGTGACTGTCCCGAGTCTTGCTTGGTGACCGGTCACCGCAGACCCCAGTGGCTTCCATAGAAACCCAACATCCGCCGCTGTGCTACTGGGTGAGCAGAGAGGGGGCTAATGAGGCCGATGCTGACTCTTCTGAGTCGGGAGAGGACGGTGAAGCCGCTGAGGGGTGCAGGCGCCCAGGCCACCCCGCTTCTGCTCCGTCCTCGTGCGATCCCTGGGGACGTGATGTGGGGTCACCGGCCGTGACGGCCTCTGGTCACGGCGACAGGTGCGCGGTCCCCGAGGACCAGCCCGGGGGGGACAGAGGTCAAGAAAACACGACGCGTCCAGGTCCAGGAAATGGCAGCACTGGTGTGGGTGACTTGGGAGCCGCGGGGGGTCCTTTCTGACTTCTCTGTTTAATGACCAAAGCCGCCGTGGGTGTGCAAGGCGGAGAGACAGTTCCCGCGCCCCGTCCGGGAGCGGGGCGCCCTGACCCCGCCATTCTGCAGCACGGTGCTTTGCAGCCAGGTGGGCTCTGAGCTCGTGGACTTTGCATTTTCTCTCCCGGTGCTCTCGGCACAGGGCGTGGCTGGACAGAGCCGCGCAGCCAAGCAGAGCCTCTCAGCGCTCAGCGCCCTCTGGCCGGGGTGCGACAGTCCGTGCACCTCCGGGAGACGGGACACCCGAGCACACGCTCCTGAGCCGGGAGGTGCTCCTGCGAGCAAGATCGTCACCGGAGCCTTGTGGCTCTGCCGTGCAGGCGCAGAAGGACGGGAGCTACTGGGGACTGAGCTTAGTCGAGAGGCTCTTCATCGTGTCCTAATTCCGTGAAGGGCCTGGAGGTGGAAAGCGTTTCCGAGCCGCGGCTGCCTGAGGGACTGACTGTCCGCAGACACGGTCTGGGACGTGGCTGAGATCTGCCCACACGCTCTGCTCTGAGGTCTTGGAGAGCAAGAGAGGAGCGTTGGGGGGTCTCCCTGGGGGTGCAAGGGGATGAGATGCAGCAGCATGAAGCTATCGCCAGCCTCTGCAGCACGAGCTTGATCCCTGGGCAGGGAGGTGACCCACAGGGTGCAGCAGACCTCGCCTGTCTCCCCGCTGCTCCCCTCAGCAGTGGGTTTCAGGGGATGCACCTGTTCTGCTCCCCACTCTGTCTCTGGGGAGTCCTCTCACCCCCACCTCTTGCCTGCACCCCAGCTCTTGTGTGCATCAATAAATAAATCTTTAAAATAATGGTTTATGCAAGAGCAGCTCATCTTGACCAACGCAGGTGGTGAAGCCTGCTGACCTGGGGGCTTCACCCGAGTAACAACCTTTTGCTCAGTTCCTGACAGGAATCCTAGACCATGTACTGCCTGAGGCAGGATGGACCTGGGGGGTCCCCTGTCTGCTGACCCTGGACTCCACCTTGCTGTGTAACTACACGACTCACCTCTCAGGATGCAGCCGCGTCCTATCTGACCGTGTCCAGCTGCCACTGCAAACCCTCCTGGAACCTTCTAGAAACTGAAGCTGACCTTCTACAGACGGGGCTCGGCCTTGGGATGCAAAGCTGCTGAGCTAGCCCTGCTGTCCACGTTTCCCTTGTGCCCTAAAACAGTGGGGGCTGCTGGCCTGTGGAATTCCCCATTTTCTGGGGTGTTATCTCGAGACTGACCCCCCCATGGCCTTGACTCCCAGCTTTCCTAACCCACCCCCTCCCCTTATGGGCGTGCACCCTGGACTCCCAGCCTGCCTCAAAGGGGGCTCCTCCCTAGTGATTTCAACCCTCACCCCGGTACTTGTGACCACAACGTTATTTGGAAATAGGGTCTTGGCGAGTGTGATCAAGTTCCGTGAGGTGTGGGCTGGAAGAAGCTCCACTGTGAAGTGAATTCCGGGTGTAAAAACGAGAAACTGACTGTCCTGGTCATTTAGGGTGTCCCCCAGGCCCCAGTCCCAGGAGGCCGACCTCAGAGTCTTTGAGGACCGGTCCCCACTCTTGGGAGTTGCCGGCCGCCATTTACGGAAGCGATTCACAGGCAGGAGACAAGATGGTTTTCTCGAGAGCAGAGCAAAGAGATTCTCACGGTTTCCGCTCGCCGGAGGAGGCTGGTTTTGAACCCGGTTAATGGATGAAGGGCAAAGTGGGGCGCCGAGGGCGCTGACTCTCTTATTCTACGAAAGCCCCTTGGATGCGAGGCTGGAGGCGCCCGTCCCTCCCGGGCCTGCAGCTCCGGCGCTGGGCCGCGGCTGGGACTCTGGGCTGTGCACAAGGGTCTTTTCGTCCGTGTCAAGGACTTCATTCCAGCGAGACCAAAGCCCGTTGTCTTCTGGGCTCCGGCCTCCGGCCTCTTCCAACAGAGCAACTGGTCGAACTTCCTCCTGCCGGTCCCGGAGGCCCGAAGGGTGGACGCTTCGCAGGACGCGTCAAACACCAGAGTTTAGACACAGACACGCCTTCGGGGCGGGAGGACAGCCGGCCTGCAGGTGATTTTTAAGACCAGATCACCTGGGAGTCGTCACTGGCGGAGGCTTGGCCGGGGGCCCAAATCCAAGGACGTCTTTTTTTGAAAAAAGGGGTATTTGTTCGTGAATTCATTAAAGTCTCTGCAGGGTGTTCTGGAGAAGGGAAGCGATGACCCCTGGGGTCCTGCAGCCCCAGCCTGTCTTCAGGGCGCGCAGCTCAGCCCTGGAGCCCCCATCCGCAGGAGGGACCCCACCTGGCCCGCGCGTGCCCCTGCCGTGTGCACACGGGGCTCAACTGGGCATCGCGGAACGGCGTCCGCGTGGACGCGGCCACGACGCCCGGGGCCCAGCCCGCCTCGATGGCCTGCTCACGTCTCTGTCTCACTCGGACCGAGTTTATCCCAGAGCACAAGGGAGAGGCTTCCTCCACGGGCCCCTGCGAAGCCCACGTTGGTATCATCCGCCCCAAAGTGCCCAGATGGATGAAATCGGAGCCGCGGTTCACAGGGAAGCTGCTTCCCGGACGCCAGATGCTCCTGCATAATTCAAGCCCAGCCTGTGCGCAAAAGGATATTTTAATCTGTAAAGCGAAGAGGAAAAATATAACCTTTTAAGAGCAAATCTTCAGGTGGGAGCGTGCGGGTGTTTGCCTGCAAAGCCATTTAGTTTTCGCTCCAAAAAGGCAATTTGCCGCGGGAAATCATTTCCATCTCGGCCAGGAGATTGGAAAATGAAACTTTAAATGGCAGTTTCTCAGGCAGAGTCCTGGGGGTGGGGTCGGGGGAGGCCGGGGCCGGGCGATATTTCAGGAGCTTTTGTGCGGTTCTGCTCATTTGCAAAGGTGAGGCCAGGTTTTCGGCCAAGGAGCCCCGACTCCTGCCTCAGTGAGGCTTCTCCTTGGTGACTCAAGGGCCAGCAGTTTATTTTTTTCCTCTGGGGTTTCCAAACTCCTCAGAACTCTTTGAATATAAATGATAATCAGCTTATTTCGATCTCCAAGGAGGCCCTCACATCCCGCCGGTCAGCAGAACGCAGCCTCCCCCCGAGCTGGGCTGAAGGGGGTGGTTTGTGTCCAGAAAACAAAGCAGGGTTGAGCTCAGGGGCTGCTCGCAGATGAAATGGCGGGTTTCCTTGGTGCGGAGGGAGGACCGTAGCGTCAGTCGGGAAAGCGTGTTGATAGCAAAAATAATTACAGTCGCAATAATGTGTATCGATGGTTCCGCAAATTGATGGGCGTTTCAACTGCGTTTCTCAGCCTCAAAGCCCGGAGTTTTCCGTGAGTTTTCCTTGTGCCTGAAAATACCAAAACGTGTGGTTGTTTTCGGGCGTATGTGGAGGGACCTCAGGTCATCAGTAGGGACCTGAGCTTTCCCCAAGAGTCACGAGTGACCCCAACATCCAGTTAGAATAGAAGATCCGACGAGAGTCTCATGAGAATATTAGAAACTCCTGCCCCTCTCCTGTGGGTCCCCCAGAAGGTGCCTTAGATGGGGGGCGCTCTTGGGGCTCCGGGGTCCTGCTGTGGGCCGCCCCTGCTTGGCGGGGGAGCTTCTCAGATGCACTTCTCAGATGCCTGCTCTGGGCGGGTCCTCTCCTGGGGCCACGTGATCCCAAATGTTTCCTCTGTAGACTTATGGGGTGCAGGCCAGAGGTGCGGGGGTGAGAGGACTCCCCAGAGACAGAGTGGGGAGCAGAACAGGTGGATGTGCTGAAACGCAGTGCTGAGGGGAGCAGCAGGGAGACGGGAGAGGCCCGCTGTGCCCTGTGGGTCGGCTCCACGACCGACCTCAGGCCGCAATGGCTGGCGAGAGCTTGAGAGCACGGAGACTGAACCCCTGTGCCACCGAGGACGCCCCATCACGGCATTTAGAGATTTCTCTGTCTCTTCTGCAACCACTGGCTGTTGGCCTGGTTCAGTTGCTCACTGTCTCCATCACCCTTTAGACCTTTATCCAGAACCAACAAATCCAAGAGCCTCAGGCCCTTCAACGTGATAATCAAACACTTCAGACCTTTCAACAGAAACCCTTGAAGAGTCTTCTGTGGACACTACGTAGTTTTGCAAGATTCCCAGGCTCTGCCCCCGAAATTGGGGGTTATGCTCTCTCATTGGAGCTCGGCTCCCAGCTGTGGCGATTGTCTCTCAGGAGAAGGCGCTGAGGAACCAGGAGGACCACCCTGAGCCGTCGGGAAACGCCGCGGGAGCCGAGCGTTGCCAGTCCAGGCCTCTCCATTAAGCATCATTATGCAGCAGCAGCCCGGGGTGGAAGCTGCTCTTCTAAAATTAAATGTCAAAATGTCAGTGGAAAGAGCTCAGAGCACCCAAGGCCACGCATATCAAAGAGGGAGCCGGTGCACCGGGCGCCCTGACCCGGGGAACCGTCAATCAGAGTCGGGATTGCACCAGGACGAAGCCACAGACGTGGAGACAGGGCGCCGCGGGGAGGGCTCATGCGTCTGCACGGCTGGTTGAAAAATATTTATTGATGCAAACAAGAGCTGGGGTGCAGGCCAGAGGTGTGGGGGTGAGAGGACTCCCCAGAGACAGAGCGGGGAGCAGAACAGGTGCATCTACTGAAACCCACTGCTGAGGGGAGCAGCGGGGAGACAGGGGAGGTCCGCTGTGCCCTGTGGGTAGCTCCCTGGCTGGAGATCGAACTCGTGCTGCAGAGGCTAGTGCTGCACCACCAAGGAGGCCCCGTTTACAGTCATTTTAAAACATTTTTTAATTCATTTTTTTTGTACTGAGGTCACACTGGTGTACAACACTGTATAGGACCCCAAGGCACAGGCTCACACTCTGCGCAGATACATCACCACACCCCACCCACCACCAAAGCCCCGTCATCAGCCACAATAGACCATTGGTCCCCTCCCCTGGCGCTCACCACCTCTCAGCCCCCCTTATATTGCCCTTATATTTCTAGTGCTTGTTTCATCTGTTCCTTCATTTTGTTTTGTTATATTCCACGTATGAATAGGATCATCCAGTCTTGGGCTTTCTCCACTGGCTGATTCTGCTTTGCATCATCCCTGCCAGGTCAACTCAGGCTGATGCAAATGGCAGGCTTCCATCTTTTTCATAGCTGCGTAGTATTCCACTGTGCGTGTGTGTATTGCACAGCTTCACCCACTTACTTGTCACTAGGCACTACCTTTTGGACGGACTGAGATACCATTTCAAATTTAGCGTGTCAGCAAATTTCCCACGGGGAAGGGTCTGGTTTTGGAAAGCAGAAGCCATCGCAAACCTTGACAGGCGAGAGCAGGGTTGAGGAGGACAGGGATATTAGGGTGTCGGTGGCGCATTTTGCCATAAACGCATCCACAGGTGTGTGACGTGACTTGTACTGGTACACGGAGGGTCTTCTGAGCTCTTAAGAATACATGCCCTTGAGATACAGTCACTCCGCTTCTAGAATGAAGTGTGACGTGATTTGTACAACTTTCTAGATCCTGCCCTAAAGTATCCAAAAATTTCTAAATTGCATCCCCAAATACCCAAAGAGCTTCTTTTTTTAAAAAAAAAAAAATATATTTATTTATTTATAAAAGAACCGGGGTACAGGCCAGAGGCACGGGAGGGTAAGAGGATTCACCAGAGCCAGAGCGGGGAACAGAACAGGCAGACTGACGAAGCACACTGCTGAGGGGAGCAGCGGGCGGCAGGAGAGGTCTGCGCGCCATGTGGGACCCTCGCCGGCCGGCTGGGGATCAAACCGGTGCTGCAGAGGCTGCGGGCAGCTTCGCAGCCCAGCGCTCAACCGCTGCGCCACCAGGGGAGGCCCTACCCAAAGAGCTTCTAAACCAGCATCAGCTCTCGTGTTTATAGTGATGCACACACGATAGCGACTTGACCTTGACTGTGTTTCTTTGCAAGAGTCTGCTGATGAGTCTCGCCTGCTTGTTCTCCGGCCCTGCTCTACCACACAAGAGGCATAACTGGGTCTCCGTGGCTTTGTGTCGTCCTAAAAACACTCTGTCTCCCTCGCTGTGAATATTCAGTGTGCGTCGCTAAGAGAGACCGACTCACTGAGCATGTTCTAGAAGCCGCGTCCCTGAGATTTGATATCGCCTTCCTGATCCGCCCCACGTGCACCCAGATTCCATCCTCGACACTCAGCAGATGTCTCCCCTCCAATTCACGGGGCCCGCCTTGGTTTTTTAATTCACCCTCTTTTGATCCAATGTTATAAATTCTACTTGAGATCTCGCTCTTGCTGATTACCATTTGCTACCACATTTTTAATGAGCTAAGCAAACCCAGCAGGGTCATGCTCGGAATATTTTTCAGTGCTGGCTGTAAACGTGCACGTATTTGATATGCACACTCTGATTCGTAGCACTCTGATGTGTAACCTCGCACACGCCATTGTGGCAGCAGCTTTTGCTTTAAAATGTGGGCATTTTGTTCGGGGACTTTTCTCTTTTCGTGTTTCCACTGCTGCCGGGGAATAGGCCCTGTCGTTAATTCTTCCTTTTCCACCCGTCTTTTGAAATACATTGAACCCCTCGAGGGCAAAGATCCTTTACTCGTCATTTCTCTAATTCTATTTTCAGTAGAAAGCCGTACAGGGGGAATGCATCAAAATGCATCAACAATGAACTCACGGAGGGGGTAGAGGGAGACGTGGGTGCGCAGACAGGGCGGGCTTGGAGGGACAGGTCAGGCATTCATGGAGCGCAGTCAAATAACTTGCAAAACATTAAAGAAGTCGTTTATTTATTTATTTTTTTCACTTTGCTCAGGTCCTATAATTGACCCTGTTGAAAGCACGGCAGCTGTTCAGTCCAGCAAGGCTCAGAACCTCTTTCTGTTTCTTCCCTCCTGACATGGTGGCCAGATCACATCTCAACCCTCTCTCCTTTCCCCGTGTCCTCTGAAAGAGCTCACAGATCTTCTCAAAGGGGGGGGGGGGATTTGTCTTTTCCAGCTAATGGGAGATTGATGATCAGGAAGAATTTGTCCATCCCAGTTTATGAGGTCCAGATTCCAGCTCCAGGGGATGGGCTTGGTGATGGGAGTGTATGATGTGAGCACACGCTAACCACCCACCCAGCGAGACACAGATGACCCGCCTTATATTTTCAAACAATTATTTAGGTATGCATACAAGAACAGAGATGTGGGGGTGAGAGGATTCACCAGAGAGAGAGTGGGGGGCAGAACAGGCAGGTCTATTGAAACACACTGCTGAGGGGAGCAGCGGGTGAGTCAGGAGAGGTCTGCTGCACCATGTGGGTAGCTCCCTGGCTGGCTGGGGGTCAAACTTGTGCTGCAGAGGCTGCAGATCACTTCATAGACTGGGGAGGCCCCACCTTACTGACCTGCACTTGGCTTTGTCTGTTTGCAAGGCTTTCAAGCTAAAATACTCTGGGGAATGCGATGGTACAACTGGTCTACCCACAGATAGAGGGTGGGGTGTTGACCAGCTCCCCCTCTCAGCAAGTGTCTTCTTCACTATCACTTCCTGCTGGGCCACCCCTGAATGAGCCAGAAATTTTGGTCAGAAGGATGGAAGTTGCTCACTGGATAGCTCTTCAGCTGTGTCTGTTCCTCTTCCTAACCCAGGATGGTGGTGGGGGCTTTCTCCTTTTTTTCCTGTGGTAACCTGATGCTGAGATCCGCCTGGAGGCAAGCTGAGGTCACAGACTGATATTGCAGCGCTTCCTCAGTGATGAGGAAAAATGAGTGAGTCATTCTCTATGCCCTAGTTGTGCAGGAAGCACCCCAGGGTGTGCAGGAATGCACCCCAGGGGTGCATGATGATGTGGGGAGGGGAGAGAGGGAGCAGTTAAGAGGATTCTTAGGGCAGTGAAAGTGCTCGTGGGGTACCATAATGGTGGACCCATGTCACTCTGCATCTTCTCAAACCCCCAGACTGGACAAAAGGAAAAGTGAACCCCAGTATCAACTGTGGACTCTGGGTGGTTGTGATGTGTCACTGTGGGTTACACCTGCTAATGAATGCACCCTCTGGTGGTGATGTTGGTGTTGAGGTAGCCTGTGGGGGGTATGGGGCATGGGAAGCATCTGGGGAACCCCAGGGCCTACCCCCCATTTTGTCATGAACCTGAAACCACAAACGTCGTCTTTTGTAAAGAAAATAACACTAAAATCAAGTGCTGCGTGACAACAGGAAGGACATAGCGTGTTTCTGTGGGGACAGATGAGTTTCTGTAAGCGAGTAAGGGGATTTGAATTCGTAGGACAGAGACTGCACTTCATTCATCATAATTCAAGATTATTAAGGCTACCAGGGTGCCACCCCATAGTTGGTGGCTGGAAAGGTCTCCAGGTTGATAGGGGATCCACCACCCGCCCCAACAGGTGCTTCCTGACCCACTGAAGCTTAATATTTAACTAAAGAGACGTCCGTGTGTAAAACTCCTACTGGGGGGTGCCGGGGTGTGTCCAGGGCGTCCTTCTCGGGTTGACAGGATGCTTGTCCGTCGGCCAGCGTGGGTTCATGTCGACGTTGGGAGACGGGAGGCATCACCTGAGATAGTGTGAGCAAGACACACTCCTTGTTTTTTTCTACACGTGGGGATGGATTTATATGCCCAAAGCTTTCATTCTGACACTTTTTATCTAAAATTAGCTTTCAGTCCTAGTTAATCATGGAATTTATGCTCTGCTACATTTGGTGAAAAAAATAGACTCAAGCGACACCTGGAAAATTCCAAAGATTCTGTTGTCCGGTGGCGGGAATACCAGAAGGTGGTTCTGAAGAACTGTCTTTAATCACTGGGAAATCGAATTTTCACCTGCATTAGGCTGTTAGCTAAGAGTATGTATGGTCTTACCAGCTAAATTTGCTGTTTTATAATTTCTCGTTACCAAAATCAGTTCCTCTGTTGCACAGCGTGTCTCAGTTTCCATGACGGGTGCCAAATTCAAAGACATTCTGGACTATTTCTCAGCCCGTCGCCAGGTCATGGTGTAAATGAAAGAGTTTTAAAGCAGAAGGAGCAGCTGACTAAGCTAAAAAAAATGCCTTTAAAAAGTTCAAGACAACTTGAAATAAAATTCCTAATAGAATATTTTCTAAAAGTCAGTTAAATTTTATTGTCTATATTATCATCTTTATAGAAGTTGGAAAACCTCTGGAGAAGTGAATTAAAGTTGATTCTTTGGCTTGTAATAAAATACAGAACAACTTCTTTTACCTAAGGGGATGTCTCCAAAATGACTTTTCAAGTAAAAATCATAAAACTTAAGAAAAGAAATCCAGGCAGATTGTCTACCGCTCCCTCTCTCTCCCCCCCTCAAGATCTCATACAACGGATGCTCCTCAATACACCTTGAAACCATCTTCTGTGATATTTCTTTCCCACCGGAGGTGTGGGCTTGCCCCCCGATGGCCGGCGCCCATTTTCCAGCTCTCAGAAGCGCGGTGGGTCCACTTCTGCACAACCCGGGCCGATGGCCGATGGCGCAGGAGCTCGGCTCTGCAGGCTGCGGTGCAAGTGGAGGCTGAAGCGCCACGTCGGGTTGAGAGTGGAGACAGTGGTCCAGGTGGCCCCGGGGTCTGTCCCCGCACCCGGCCACACGTCCAGCGGTGTCTGGTCATGTCCAGGGCTGTCCAGCGGCCACAGGGCCCATCAGTGGATGAACAACTGCTCGGTGAGGGGGATCAGTGCTCCCAGAAACCAGAAACCAGAGAACTGTCTGGAACTTTCCAGCATGGGAGGAATCGGGGTCGCCTCACCAGACACACAACCTGCCACGCCTGGATCTTGGCTTCCAGCCTGCAGGGCTGCGGGTTGGTGAGGACTCCCCAGCTATTTGAGGGGCCCAGGTGGCCTGAGGGAGACATGGGTGCTTGGGTGGGGTGCTGAGGACACGGTGGGTGGTTTTCTGACTATGGAAGGGGCCGGAGCGGAGACAGCAGCGGCTGCATCACCGGTGCTGACGGGCACAGGGACTGGATGGGCTGATTAATAACAGCAGGTGAGGGTTCGTAGAAAGAGAAGTATTCTAAAGGCTCAGTATCGCAGCAGTCAGTATTTACATTTGAGAAAAAACGCTCTCTACAGCCTGACACAAAGGCCTATAGCGATGTTTCGATTTCCCTAGGACATGATTCCGCAAGCTTTCACTTCCCTTTTATTTACTTTAGTCTCTTGAATGATCTGAGAATTAAAACAACAATGACAGCTACCAGCCTCGTGTGCTGTGCCTTCTGGTGGCACCTGCCGTGACCGGGACCGCCAAAGCGATGTAGATGCCAGTTTTCAAAATATTTAACCCCGTCTCATCATCTGTGTTTCTAGTTACACGAATTCGAGAAAATCAAAATGCCAACGCAGACTCTTGCTGCAAACCCGTGTCTCTTTCCATGTTACCTTGAGTAAGAGGGTTGAGGACATCCAAGCTCCGAGCACACGCGTCACGGACATGGTAGAGCAGAAAGGCGGATCCTCGATGACTCCGGATGGATCTGGAAACAGTTTCTCTTGTCCCGATCACCCACCCCCTCGGACATCTGTGAAGAATGTCAGCTCCATCCTGGGTAACCCGCTGTCGTTTGTCTGGTGAGACACGCGGAGGCTCATGCCATTGTGTGATTAGTAATAAAAAACCACCACCAGGCGATGTGTTAAAGAGACTCGACCCCAGAAACCCAGCAGAGGGTGGTCTGAGGACGGAGGAGTGACCACGAGTGGAGGGGACCAGACGATTCTGAGTGGCAGGGACTGCCGTGAGCGATGTTTGCAGACCTTGAAGAGCAATGGTGTCTGGTTTCAGAAAACGTGCCTCCTTCATACCCCCTTTTCTAAAAACTTACGCTTTGCACGCGGCTCTTACTACCCCGAGGGGCTGGTCTTACTCTTCACTGGCCATTTTTGACATGATCCTTCGAGGATTCTCGCAGGTGACGGGGTTCTGCAGGAGGACTGTGTGTCTGGAAAAGGAACTCTCCACCACGCATGAGAGACCTGGCGCCTACAAAACTTTTAGCCAACAGCATTGGTTTTTTTTACCAACAAGAAAATGTCCTCATTTTATATGCCGCGGGGAGTCCTATGTATTGTAATGCTTATTTGGAATAAAGGATTTTTCTTTTTTTTCTTTTTTTTTTAAAGATTGATTGATTGATTGATTGATTGATTGATTTATACATGCACTGGGTACAGTCAGAATCGCGGGAGGGTGAGAGAATCCACCAGAGCCAGAGCGGGGAGCAGAGCAGGCAGAAGGACCGAAGGACACCGCTGAGGGGAGCAGCGGGCGGCAGGAGAGGTCCGCGCGCCATGTGGGACCCTCCTCCGGTGGCCGGGGAGCAGCCGGGGATCGAACCGGCGCTGCAGAGGCCACGGGCAGCTTCGCCACCCAGCGATCAACCGCTGCGCCACCGGGGAGGCCCTGGAATGAAGGATTTTTCTTATCAAAATTTAACGAGGGATTTTCTAATGGCTGCCGCGGGCCCTCGCGTGCTGACCCGCTGAATGACTCAACATTTCCAGGCTCCCGTGTCTTCCCGTGTTCTTGCTCCTGTTCCTGTGAATTTGAGAAAGTTTCCATTTCTGCCACTGTGCTATCAAGGTTAAATTCTCGGGACATTCTGTGAAAACTGACTGTTCTCCAGAAAGGAACACTCGGTTAACTGCAAGGAGACGGACTGTAAATAAGGGCTGTCGATTCTGAGGCTCTGGTTTTCAAGACTGTGTTCGTCACTCAAATGCCTAACGGGGAAATGCCTGCCCCTGACAAGTTTCTGATTTTTTCCAGCCATCACAGGGGGTGCCTCCCGTACGCCCTCGGCGTGCACGACAGGTGAGCTTGAGGAGGTAACCGGATGCGTGCATTTGTGCAATAATAGATTAAAGTGGATATTATGCCACGAGAGTTTCTTGGCCACCTACTCAATGTAAATAACAGGGAAAGAGGGACTGTGAGGTGCAGCCTGGATCTAGAAGATCAGGGCAGCTGTCACCCTGGGGCTACCCCTCCCCACTGCCTTTGGCGATTTTTTTATAGGAGGAAAATATATCCTAATATTCTGAGCTCTTGAAGGTCTCGGGGAATCACATTTAGAGAATGAAAATGTGTAGCTTTCATCGAACGGAGTTCTGAATTAGTCTGAATATTCTGAGTCTGCTCTGCCCTGAAAAATAAATAAAAATAGCAATATTTCAGTCACTCGTGGAGGCTCTCGCGAGCTGGTCTTGTGACCCAGGTCACCCGATGTTGTTTCTGAAATGAAAGGCAGGACTGCATTCCTCAGAAAAAAAATGAGGTTCTATCTCCAACTGCACACCCATTAGAACAGAGCATTTTAACTCAACTCAGTAAATCAACCACCTTATCTAAACTACAGAGAAGCCGCTCACGTGTTTCTCAGCCCCAGAGAATCTAGTAAAAGGTATTGCAGGCTTAGCTCTTTCCTGCCCATGGCTGGCCGTCTATCAATTTTCGGCAAAGTTGAATGCTTCCCTTTCTATTCTAGGATTCATTTTTAATACACAGAGTCTCTTCATCAAGATAAAATTATACTAGAGTTTGTTATATTTTAGAATAAAAGAGGGATGATGGACATTGCAAAGAAATCCATAGTTTGTCTATGAAATTTCTCTTTTCACTCCCTATTTTTAATTTGAGGCATGACTCACAGATTCCGCCCTCTCCTTGGTCAACCGCTAACTTCTAAAGTCTGAAAATCACAGAGAAATGCAAGAACAACACTAGCTGGGAACAGGGTTGTGATGGTCGATTATGACTAGAGACTTCAGTACAAGAGGGAGAACTCTAAGGTGCGCTTAGAGGAGAGAGAGCTGCAAGTGTATGTGACACCTAAGCACGTAGTAGCCATCACCAACATTGCAGCGCCACCAGCAGCACCACCACCGCCAGCAACAGCATCATCACCACCACCGGCGGCATCACCACCACCACCAACAGCATTGTCACCATCATCACCACCACCATCATCATCATCACCACCACCACCATCATCATCATCATCATCACCACCACCACCGGCATCATCATCACCACCAGCATCACCACCACCATCATCAATTGCATCATCTCCATCCTCATCATAAGCATACTTCTCCTCTTCATCACCACCAGCATCACCATCATCATCACCATCACCACCAGCATCACCATCACCACCACCAGCATCATCACCAGCATCACCACCATCACCACCACCACCAGCATCACCATCACCACCACCAACAGCATCATCACCAGCATCTACATCAACATCACCACCAGCATCTCCATCACAATCACTGTCATCATCACCACCATCACCATCATCACCACCATGACCACCAGCACACCATCACCATCACCACCGTCACCAGGATCATCATCACCACCAGCATCACATCATCATCACCATCACCACCAGCATCACCATCACCATCATCACCATCATCATCACCAGCATCACCACCACCATCACCATCATCATCACCATCACCACAAGCATTACCACCACCACCACCAGCATCATCACCACCAGCAGCATCACCACCACCACCACCAGCATCATCACCGGCATCACCATCAACATCATCACCATCATCACCATCACAATCACCGTCATCATCACCCCCATCACCATCATCATCACCATCACCGCCAGCATCACCATCACCATTCCACCTTCCTCCCTCTGTGGTGTCCGTGAAGTGTCCCTTAAGGACCATTGTTCCCAGAGCCTCCAGACAAAACCTGCAAAAGTCTGTATTTTTGCAAACATATATGCAATTACGTTTATTTAGAAACATTGTATAATGACACCTTTGCAAGCCACAATGGCAACTAGCCTTTAATCAACGACCAAATTATGAAATAATTTAAAGGCTGCTGCGCCATATTTGCACAATCATGCCTTTGCATTGCTATTTCTGTTTAGATAATTTAGAGTTGTGTGTATATTTAAATAACAAATGCATCTAACTGATGCACTTAACTGTGGTGTAATTTAAATAATCCTCCTGCACACAGAAGCGTATTTGTATACACACAATTATTTGGATGCATTTATGAAATTGCATGTGTTTTCCAGGCGTTCCACAAGCTCCGCAAACACAGCTTCACGGGTTCTTTTGTTCCACTTCGCCCGAGTGGCGGTGGAGTCATTTCCTTTTGTTTTCATGATGAAGGATGTTTGCAAGGACACAAACGTTCAAACGTCTTCGAGAGCTGTGGCGTACCTCCACAAATTTCCTTTGGCATCGCAATGATGGAAAGCGCATCTTCACGTGCAGACTTTTCAAGCACCCGGAGGCAGATGTGGTATAGAAACTTGGCTTCATTGACAAATAGGCAAGAAACTTCAGAAAAAAAGTAAACATTGCATTCTCGGGTGGTTTCCTAATGGTCCATCTGAAAAATGACGAGAAATGCAGATACCCGGAGAGGCAGAGATGGTAAAAATAGAACGCACTAAAAATCACCAGTGAGATTAAGTGAGGGGCAGCCAGACCTGGAGACGTGTTTGTCGAAATCTATCTGGAGGTCAGATAAGGACGACAACGAAGAGCAGTGTCCAGGTCGTACAGGCCCGTGGAAGGCTGACCATCTGGGGGTTCCTGATGTGGTGCTGACCATCTGGTGGAGCTCTGACTTGGTGCTGACCATCTGGGGGATCCTGACATGGTGCTAACCATATGGCGGGGCCCTGATTTGGTGCTGACCATTTGGGGGATCCTGACATGGTGCTAACCATCTGGCGGGGCCCTGATTTGGTGCTGACCATCTGGGGGATCCTGATATGGTGTTAACCATCTGGTGGGGCCCTGACTTGGTGCTGACCATCTGGGGGATCCTGACATGGTGCTGACCATCTGGCGGGGCTCTGATTTGGTGCTGACCATCTGGGGGATCCTGACATGGTGCTGACCATCTGGCGGGGCCCTGATTTGGTGCTGACCATTTGGGGGATCCTGACATGGTACTAACGATCTGGCAGGGACCTGACTTGGTGCTGACCATCTGGGGGATCCTGACATGGTGCTGACCATCTGGCGGGGCCCTGATTTGGTGCTGACCATTTGGGGGATCCTGACATGGTACTAATGATTTGGCAGGGCCCTGACTTGGTGCTGACCATCTGGGGGATCCTGACATGGTGCTAACCATCTGGCGGGGCCCTGCCTTGGTGCTGACCATCTGGGGGATCCTGACATGGTGCTGACCATCTGGCGGGGCTCTCACATGGTGCTGACCATTTGGGGGATCCTGACATGGTGCTGACCATTTGGGGAGCCCTCACATGGTGCTGACCATCTAGGGGCTCATGACAGTGCTGACCATCTCAGGGGCTCTGACTTGGTGCTGACCAGCTGGGGACCTTGACGTGGTGCTGACCATCTGGGGCGTCCTGATGTGGTGCTGACCCTCTGGGAGGTCCTGAGTTGGCCTCTCTTATTTTCTTTCTCAAAAATACTCAGAGCAACGCTTCGAGTTGCTAAAAGCGAAGGCTTTGAGTTGGGCAGAACGAGGGTTGAAATGGCAAAGGGACTGGTGTCTTCGTAAGATTGTGTCTTGATGAAATCCCAATTAAAACCGCGAATCGTCTCGCCACGCCAAAGCACGGATGCTGAAAGAAAGTATCAAGCTGTGTTTACACGGAAACACTCCTGGGTCTGCTGGGACACGCTGACCTCAGCGGTGCAGACAGGGAGAACCACCGGGGAGAAGGTCCAGCAGGTCAGGACCTCCCCAGGAAGGGCTGCTGCCCGGCCTGGCCTCGAAGCCCGCTGGGGCTCAAGTGTGTAGGTAGCTGGGGCTGTTTCTGGAAAATGAAAGGCCATAAATAGAGTCCCTGACCCAGAACGTGCAGATGAGGAGGGCGTTACCAGGAGCATGGAGTCGACTGGAAGGAGTGGGGTGCGCGTAGACACGGCTAAACACGACTCAGCTGAGATTTTGTCCATTATGCAAGACCCGCTAGAGCAGATTAAGTTATTCGAGTTTTCCCCTGCAGGGAAGAGGCAACAGGTTTCCGTGAAGGCGGCCGAGGCAATTAAATAGGCCTCACCAGGGAGACCGAGTTCCCCAAACGGGGAGGACAGAAAGCAGGCGAGTGTGACTCGGCCCGCTCCCCATCGGGGTCTGAAAAGGCTGCGCTCGCGGAGAGAATTGGGGACATCTGTTCAGCTCCTCCAAACTGAAAAGCAATGATTAAATTTTTCATTTGCAACCTGAAATGGAATCTTCGAACTCATTAGAGAAACTTAAATTACACGAGAAATGATAAAAGATGTCTGCTCAGCAGAATCTAAATTATGCAGCTCCTGTTATGATCTTGCTGATAAAAACCAACCATGAAAATGACAACCTGTTCCATTGTGAATTTTATTAAACTAAATAGAGAAGTTCGACGAACAAGGTGAGAAATGATAAAACCCATTCTCTGCTTTATTCATTTAGCAAATATTTATTAAGGGTCTGTAATTGCTCGAGTCTGTGAGAAATAGCGGAACGCATGAGCTCGGAGCTGTCAGGAGAGTAAAAAATTGGGTAGAAAAGACAAAATATCCGGCAAACCAGAGGCAGAGAGCGGCGGTTATCCCACAACGACTTCCAGATTAGCTCTTCGGGAGGAGAAAGCACATTTTTACCCCCAATGGGAAGAAGCATTTCAGGGGGAAGAATTTTTTTTCTTTATACTGTAATTAAGGGGTGAAGGAGGATGTGCATGGGGGCGCTGGAGAGACTGGAGCATGAAAGATCGTTGCGGAGGAGGAGAGTGAGGAACACAGAGATGAGGATGGGTTTGTCCACGGTGAGCACCGGCCGAATTGTTCAAAATGGCGGCCACAGGCTGGTGGGAATGGACTCAGAGTCAACCAACGACGAGACGCAGGCAGTGACGTGCACGCACAGAACTTCCAGGGGGATTTTTCTACAAACATGCACAGAGCGAGACGGGCGGTGAGCCCTGAAATCATGTTTATCAATTATTTATATTTTGTGTTGGGTTCACGTTGATTTACGTCATCATTTGTGTCTTTGAGGTACAGGTTTCCCCTTCCAGGGATCGTTGAATGAAACATGACACCGCTTGTGTGACTTTGTGGGGGGACAGTCAAGAATGTAGTTGAGTTTGGGGTTGAACGTTGTGTTGGGTCTCCCGTGTGAGAGTCCGTGTGTCTCCACAATTTCAGGATAACACGCCCATCTTGGTGGGTCTTGGAGAAGATCAGAGAAAAGCAGAGGAAGTAGTGACCAGGAAGCCAGCAGGGCGTGTCCGTGTCAGGAGAGCGTGTCAGGGAGAGGCGGTCATGTGTGGAGGAGGAAGGAGCAGAGAGACACAGGAGGATGCAGTGAAGGAGACAGTAACAGAGACAAAGCAGTTCCAGCTACATCCATGTTGCTGCAAATGGCAAGCATTCTTTTTCATAGCTGTGTAGTATTCCACGGTGTATTTAGAGCATATCTTCTGGATCCATCTGTCTGTCATTGGGCGTTCGGGTTGTTTCCATGTCTTGGCTACTGTGACTAGAGCTGCAGTGAACACAGGGGTGCAGATTTCCTTTCACATTAGTGTTTGTGTGTCCTCTGGGGAGGTCCCTAGGATTGGAATTTCTGGGTCATGTGGTAGCTCCATTTTTAGTGCTCTGAGGTCCTTCCACACAGCTTTCCATGATGGCTGCACCAGTTTGCATCCCACCAGCTGTGCACGTCTCCTTTTTCACCACAAACATGGCAAATACATCACTTTTCCTTCCAAGGCACTGGGCAAATTTTCACTGTACGAGGGATTCATCCCAGCCAGGGGCTGTCTTTGCAGCCATTCTTATCTGCACAGTGTAGACGTGCCTACGTCCTAGGACTGTGGGTGTTCGGTTCCACCCACGCTGATAAGGAGCTTCCTCTCTTCACATCTGTGCAGCTGGGTTGGAAGCGCATAAAGGACGCTGGGGCTGAGGAGACATAATAGTTTTTAAATAGGTGAACACGCTTCACAAAAGAAGCAAGAGCCTGTGGCCATATGGTGGGACATTGTCTGCTCACGAGGATTTTGGGGACCCCCACCCCACTCAGCACGATGGTCGGACCGTTATTTGCCGCCATTTTGTAGGACCCTTTGCTCAGCTCAGTAGCCCCTGATTTTATTATTTCTAAATAATGTTCCGCGAGGACTCCATAAACCATGGTTTCTGACTCATCCTTCAAACAGAGTCTTGACTGGGTAGCACTGAAATATGGAATTCTGTCTCGGTGCTGATGGACTCTGGCGCCAGTGATTTATTTCCCCGTGGAGGTGTTTAGAGGCTACGTTAGGATATTGAGGGGTTTGCCTTCGAGAAAGTATTAAAAATGCACCGTCGCCTGCAATTACAGAGCTGGGACTGACCTCAAAGTCAATGTATTCTCACTCCATCCCCTTACAGATGAAGAAGATATTTTGCTGGGACTATTATTACTTATTATTATAATTGAATAATAAAAACATTGGGGGGGATGAAGAGCTGTTGAGCATCTGATTAAAATAATGAGCTTCTGTCTAGGGCAATGCATTATGGCCTCCTTGCCTTGGGCTCCTGGGGATTTTATCACTGAGCTTTCCGGGCCCTGGGTTGACTGATTTATCGAAGGTCACTCAAGCAGCCGTCATGAGATGTCCCTGAGAAAGATTTTCGGTTGGGATCGAAGGCGCATATTTCAGCACGAAAGCACCATGACTTACTCCCTGCTGGGTAACGTCCCCTTCGGAATAGAATCTTTAAATTGGGCTGCAAGATAGTGACATTCCTGAGTCAACAACTGGCCATTTTCAAGTGGCCCTTATGATCGGGGCTGGATCTGAGTGGCGGATACACCCCGCTGCTCCCTGGCGTGTCTCAGACTGTTCTTTCTTTTGAGCTGGGATCTGCTTATATTGTGCTACGTCCCATCATGTTCCTGTGTTTTATTTTATTGATTTCAGGGGCTATTAGTTTCAGGCGCACGCCTGATCCAGTGTCGGTGGATACTGTGAGGTGATCACCAGAATGGACGAAGAGCCTGTTCTTTGCACCGCCATGTCCCTGCGCCGGGCCAGACCCCCGCTGCTCGGAGCAGAGGAGAATTCACGAGTCTGTTTTACCCACCAGGGGACTGGTGGGCGGGGCTGCAGCAGGGACCCTCGAAATAATCTTTCCTCGCCGTGCAGAGCTCCGGGGTACGGTCCCGGGCTCAGCTTCAACTCCCTGAATAGCAAGGAAATGAAGATTTTTTTCAGTTGACATCACGCCAGTGTGTGTGTGTGTGTGTGTGTGTGTGTGTTCACCATTCTTACGATAATATTTCACATTATTCTGAGACAGGACACACAATTATCAGGATTCAAAACCCAGAACAGTGAAGGAATCACCCTCGAATCCTCATGTCCATTGTTTCGAAAGAAATACCCAGTCGTGAGCCAACGGTGCTGCCTGCCCCGACCTCTGGGCTGCCCTTTGAGAGCTTTTTAAGCCTCTAGTCGTTAGATATTAGTCACCACTGTCTGTCGTTCTAATAGTGATCAAATTCAGGGTCTCCCTGGTGCCACAAGGGGTTAGGCACAGCGCTGTGAAGCTATCGGCAGCCTCTGCAGCACGAGTTTGATCCCCGGCCGGCCACGGGGCTACCCACACGGCGCAGCAGACCTCTCCTGCCTCGCCCGCTGCTCCCCTCCTCAGTGGATTTTAGTAGATTCACCTGTTCTGCTCCCCGCTCTGAATCCTCTCACCCTCCGCATGTCTAGTCTACACCCCAGTGCTTGTCTGCATAAATAAATCTTAAAAAAAAATAAAAGTGATCAAATTTAAGGCTGGATGGTGGAGGTCGTTGCTGCCCATTTTGGCAAGAATCTGACGCCGTCTTAACGCGTCTGCTGAGTGTAGTCAATGTGTGAGCCACCCGGCGAGCGAAACCTTATTTTCATGCTCAGAGATCTTTTACAAAGTTAAAATACTCAGGCGTCTTTGACAAAGAGCATCCAATCGAGCCTTAATTTCCACAAATTTTGTTTTCAAATGTTTGTAGAACAACTAATTCCTATTGTACAATGGCTTTAAAAATGTAATGAGATACTGCTCAGCTGGAAAAAAAAGAAGGTGAAATCCTGTTATTTGCCACCGCAGGGAAGGATCTGGGGGCACGTGTGCTAAATGAAATAATAAGTCAGACGGCGAAACTCCTCCTAGGGGGACTCAGCAAAACAAAATGAATAGAATCAACAAGACAAAAATAAGCTCTCGTCGTAAAACAACAGAAGAGGCGCTTGCACACATGGCCTTCCCGAAAAATGGCTGCGTTCAGTTAACTTTGGGTGAGTCACAGCTAATGTGTCTCTTATCACTTGTGAGAAAGAGTAGCCATGGCAGGGACTGAGATTTTTCTGTAGATGCACAAAGATAAATGTGAAATATTCCGATCGCCGGGTGACACTGGCCACAGACTCGTGTTTGCAGAGGGAATTCCGTAAGGACCGCTTGGGGGGGAGACAGAAGGCAAAGCACAAGGAAAACTCATAAGCCAAAATATATCCTGGGGTTTCCTGGTTAATGTCGAACCTCACGTGCCCCAAATTGAGCTTCGTTCAAGCGAGTCATTTTGAAATACGTTGCATCGGAAACTGTGACTGAAAGTGGAAATATTTGGAAAAACGGTGAGATCCTCTCGGAGCTTTTGTGTGTACAAACACACAGATGGGAGAATTTGGCTTTCAGAAAAGTTTTTGTTTCTATTGTGCAAGAGGTAAATGCGTTGGGGTTCACAGGACATCACCCTACACCTCTCTGGGGGCTTTGCTTCTGGAAGATAATCACCCAAGCATCGGACAGGTGGATTTTTAAACAGCAAAACAAGAAATGGTTAAAAAAAGAACTTTAATCCTTGCATTTCGCCTCCTGTGCACCTGGGGGACTCAGCAGGACTGACTCACCCACAGAGGGACATTGGGGGGTGGTAAGGGAGGGTCACTCGGGGGGTTTACCAGGGACAGGGTGTGAAGATGAGCTTCCTCCTTCTCCACTGAAAACAGATCAGGACATTAGCTCTTGCAGGGAGAGTCTTTACGGACAGAAGTTGACTTATAAATATCAGAACCAACCTCCACCCAGCCTTCAGAGTCTCCCCAAAGAAACTTTTCATCAAAAAATGTATTTTCGGGCCCCCCTGGTGGTGCAGGGGTTAAGTCTCAGCGCTATCAAGCTATCGCCAGCCTCTGCAGCACGAGTTCGATCCCTGGGTAGGGAGGTGACCCACAGGGGGCAGCAGACCTCGTCTGGCTCACCCACTGCTCCCTTCAGCAGTGGATTTCAGGGGACCCACCTGTTCTGCTCCCCACTCTGTCTATGGTGGATCCTCTCATCCCCCACACCTCTGGCCTGCACCCCAGCTCTTGTGTGCATCAATAAATAAATCTTTAGAAAAAAGGGAAGTTAAGGGAAGCGAAGACGCCCCAGAACACGTCTACGGAATTCCCAGAAGAATGTCACGTCTGACGTGCGTCCTCTGATGGGTCCTTTCATGTTGCAACGGCTTGAGAGGGTAGAAAGAAGCTTTCAAAAGTCAGATTCTAATTGTTTCTGTCTTTGTGACTGGCTCTGTGTTGCCCTGCAAGCTCGGAGTGGTCAGTGCCCTTCTCCTCGTGGTGAGCTGGACAGACCTTTGCTGAGCTGGGTGGGGGGACGGGCCCCTCGTGGTGTAACTTGGAGGAGCCACGGCTTCATTTTCTTCCAAGTGGAAGACTCGGAGGTGAAGTCCACGCAGCTGCCGTCAACACGGGCTCTGGGCCCAGCCCACATGGGGGCGACACTCAGGAAAGATGTGGCTGCGGAGAAGCTTTCTCCTGAAACCGCGTGCGATCTCAACCTCCGATGAAACCGATGGAACTACTCAGAAGGGGTTTTGAAGCTGCTTCCTAACCAGCGACACTCATTTTCTTTTCAATATTCATTAAGGATCTGTCAAATGCTTTTAACGAGCTTAAAATATTTTGCGATGACGGGTTTCAATGACAACCCCAGACACCCCATTGTAAAAAGATTTTGACGTGTGTTAGGATCACACCTTGGCTTATTCAGGCATCAGGTGAAGCCACTGGGTTAGAGGCGACATTCAGATGAGATACTCAGAACAGGCCCCCCAAGATGCTCAGAACAAACTCCCCAAGATGCTCAGAACTGGCCGCCAAGATGCTCAAAACTGCCCCCAAGAAGCTAAGAGTAGGTCCCCAAGATTCTCAGAACTGGCCCCCAAGATACTCAGAACAGGCCCCTCAAGATGCTCTGCTCAGAATAGGCCCCCAAGATACTCAGAATAGGCCCCCAAGATGCTCAGGGAAGGCCCCCCAAGATGCTCAGAACAGGCTTCCCAAGATGCTAAGACCAGGTCACCAACATGCTCAGAATAGACCCCCCCAAGATGCTCAGAACTGGTCCTCCAAGATGCTCAGAACAGACCCCTCAAGATGCTCAGAACTGGTCCTCTAAGATGCTCAGAACTGTCCCCCAAAGTGCTCAGAACAGGCCCCCAACATATTCAGAACAGGCCCCCAAGATCAGGGCCTCCAAAACAGGTCACTTAGGCAGGTGGATTATTTTGAGCCCATGTCAAGTGCCGCTCCCCAAGTTGGCAACCTTGCGATACCAGCAAGCCACCCACTAACCCAAGGGTCACCGCCACCTTCTGTCCTGTACAAAGCACCCCCGGCCATGCAGGCTGACCGTGCACCATCGCCAGGGCTCAGCCTTCTTCCCTGGCCACATGTTACAGGATTCCTTTGTCCACACACCCACATTTGCCCTGGAGGCCACCCTGGTCTCACCTGGGTCTGCCCTGCGTCACAGCCCAGTCTTCACAAAACCCAACGGGCAATTTTTGGAAGGAGGACATGGTGCTTTGTGGCCACCCCTGAGTCTGAAGTGAGAGGAACTGAAAAAAAAAAAAAAAAAGAAGAAAACGCAGCCGTCCAGAGAGGCATTTAGCGGTAGCGCCGCAAAATTTGCATTTGTCACAACGGAGTGCGAAGCTGTGGGAGTTTGCATCCTAACCCAGCCCCACGCGCTCCCACCCAAGCCCGGAGCTGTTAGTTGTCTGGAGTCCCCACCCCTCACAGATGTCTGGACACAAGGATTTCAGGAACGAATGCGTGCACAGGCCTGTCCGCGTGTCTTTTCAATAGAATTTCAATAAAGTCCCATCAATATTCAATGATCGATAAAAGCATGTTGAAGGGATTTCAACGCAGCCCACTCCAGCCTGCGTGTCGTTGCTGTTTGTGATTCGGAACCGCCTTGCAGGAGCTTCTGGGCAGCCGCGCAGCGAGGAATATTAGTCAGTCCCTGTCAAGGGGCTCGAGAGCTCAATTTCTAATAGAAAACATCAGAGTCGATTGAATTAGCAAATTTTCATTATCTGGACATGTCCAGTGGGCGAGTCACGGAATCCAAGTCAGGGAGCACAAGCCGACTGTCATATCTTATCTGCTGTTGTCCCCAGGAGCTGAGCTCCCCAAGCGCAGGCTTCTTGGAATTTCGTTTGCAGCAGGGAGATCGTGTTCGGGCTGTGATTGAACAAAAATACACCGTTCCCTTGACATTATTGAGCAAAACCATCAGTTCCCTTGAATCGCGTCGGCCACATCCATTGAAGGGGCGACGTCTTCTATGTCCGAGGTGGAGGGAATTATTATTTTTCATTTTTCTTCGCTAAAGCTCATACTTTTCCACCAGGAAAGTGTCCCAGGTGATTTTTGTGTGGAAAATCACACGAATCAGCCAGATCAAAGCACAGCAATGAGGAGATCTTCAGTGAAAAAGCCCTAAACTGTTATCAAACGTGTAATATAGAGTTTTTGACCTAAAATATTCGCGTAAAGAACACATCTGTGCAGCTTATCGATATTCAGGCAAAGCAACAGCCCATAGATTCCAGGTTGCAATTTCAAGCAACGGACATGAATGGCGTGAAGAAAACATCGACGATTCATATTGTTATTGTTAAGGCTCGACGGGTTGTGTGTTGGGTATTGGTGCAAGAAAAGACAACACAGAAGGGGATAAAAAATGGAAGAAAAAGCCAAGCCAGGGAGGGAAGACGGGTTGGAGGGAGCAAGCAAAATGGACGCGGAATTTACGGCTCCATCATGAAAACACCCTGAATCAAGAGTGAGTACTCACAATAATTAATGAATTATTAACCACGATAATTGATGTATTATTAACGTGCAATGTGTTATTGTGACTCAACGTATCATCAATGTGTTCATAATAATTCATAATTAATGTATTGCTAGTTATAATGAGGGGGTCATTAATGTATTTCCATAGAAAGAGTTCAGATTCGAACGCGGGGCTTTCCACGGGTGAAATCCGGCAAGTGTGGGACGCGCTTCGATGAAGTGGTCTTTGTGTCGATAACTCAGCCGCAGGCTGGGGGTGTGAGAGGCGGGTCTGCTTCCGGTGATTTCTCACAATCTCCGGGTTGCAAGTGAGAGGCAAATGCCATAACCATATAAAGCTGCAAAAAGAAACTATATAAAGAGAACGAAAGAAAACTGTGTAAAGAAAGAGTGGTTTTCCCTTATATTCAGGGAAATGCAAATCAAAACCACAGAGAGATGCCACCTCACACCAGTGAGAATGGCGCGTGCTAAAAAAATAATAATAATAATAATAACTGGCAACCACAAATGTTGGCGAGGGTGTGGAGAAAAAGGAACTCTCCTGCACTGTTGGTGGGAGTGCAAACTGGTCCAACCACTATGGAGAGCCGTGTGGAAGCTCCTCAGTCTACTAAAAAAGGAGCTACCATATGACCCAGCAGTTCCTCTCCGGGGGATCTCCCCCTGGAGTAAAAACCAGTGATTCAAAAGAGCACCTGCACCCCTATGTCTACTGCAGCACCATTTACAATAGGGAAAACCTGGCCCCAAAAATAGAGGACTGGATCAAGGAGCCGTGGTCGCTATACATAATGGAATACTACGCAGCCATCAAAAAGATGGACTCGTGCCATTCGCAGCACCGTGGAGGGAGCTGGAAGGAATGATGCTCAGTGAGCGAAGCCAGAAGGAAAAAGGAAAATCCGGCTGGTTTCACTTGCAGCAGGAATATAGGGGAAGCAGATAAGACATCAGGGGGAAAAGAAACACGAGTACAAAACACAAGAAAGCAAAACAGACAATTATAAACCAGAGACATCCTGCAGGGTGGAGGAGGGAGAGGGAGCAGGGGGAGGGAGAGAGGAGCACAGGGGTCTGAGGTGATGGTGCACAGGTGCACGGGGGAAGGAAACTCTATGGGGGCTACACCTGAGGGGTTGGGGGAATCAAACATCGTCTAAACATAAACAATGATGTAAAATATATAAAAATAAAAAAAAAAAACTAAAAAAAAAAAGAGAAACGGCGATTTTATGGACAAATGTCAGAACCCCAGCTTTCTCCCCGCCGCCGGGAGTCACCGTAGTCACCGCTTTTGTGTGATTATCAAGTTATTGAAATATTCAAAATCTTCCTCCTCATTCTACATCTCACACAGACGTCTGAGGCTTCGGCACCCACGGGTCTGTTCTCACGACGTCATTTAACTGGAGAGCAGGTGTTTCCTTGCTATCCACACCCATCTTTCCTTCCTTGGAGTCGAATTTTTTCCATAGATTCATTTATTGACGCATACAAGAGCTGGGGTGCAGGCCAGAGCTGTGGGGGGCGCTGGGAAGACTCCCCAGAGACCGAGTGGGGAGCAGAACAGGTGGATCCACTGAAATCTACTGCTGAGGGGAGCAGTGAGTGAGTCCGGAGAGGTCTGCCGCACCCTGTGGGTAGCCCCCTGACCGTCAGGGGATGGAACTCATGCTGCAGAGGCTGCGGACAGCTCCGTAGGTTGCGTCTTAGCCCCTTGCACCCCCAGGGAGGCCCTTGAGTCGAGTTTTTGAGGCCACGTTGCATGTGAACACCCTTCGGGTGCAGGCTTTAAATGCGGGCGTCACCACAGACGGAAACAGAAATATTTTCAGCAGCCCGGCTCGAGTCCGTGCTCCATTCTGAGGCGTGTGATGGACAAGCTGGTAATTGCCTTGGACACGGGCTCTCCATCACGTCGGCGGCCAGCTGGGCTCCGTGCTCGCGAGCGCCGTGACAATTAATCACCGACTCTCTGCTAAGATAATGGTCCTGGCGCCGGGAAGCCGGGAGCCGGTGTCACCTCTTCCAGGGAAGGGGCCGTTGCTCCGGGAGTGGAAACCCGGACTTGTGTCTTCTTGGATTGTACAAGCGTGTCCTGTCACAGGCGTGCCCCGGGCAGCTTTTCTTCTCCCCTCGGATGAGACTCATTAATTACTGTTGAGGGGTTCGCTGTGCACCCGGTGTCCAGGGAGAACGCGTCCCTGGCCTGCTCGGTGCTGGCCGGCGGGTGTCTCCTGGAAGCCACTCTCCAGACACGCCGGCCGGATGTGAGCCTCGGTCTGATTTACCTGATGACGAGATGGCCAGAAGAAGGGGATTTTTTGGGGGGCTGCCCACGGGGGCGATGGTGGCGGTGCCCGGGGGCACTGAGATAGGACCAGCTGGCCTTTGATAAGCACCTGCAGCTTCCTGCGTGGGCAGCTTCCAAGTGGGGGTCACTGCTTGTAGGACGAGGGATGGTCTTCTGGCCTCTGAGGTCTCCCCCGGCCTGTGTGAGGGTCAGGGGGATCCCCCAGAGACGCTGCTGAGGCCTGGCAATGTTAGGGTCCTGAGGATGGAGCTGTTGTAGCAATTGACATTGCCGTGACCTTGAGCAGAGAGGACGGTCAGCGGAGCGAGCTAAGTCACCAGCTGCGTGCTAAGGAGGACAGGGCAGCAGACCCGGAGGCCTGGACGGATGATGAGGCCACGCAGAGTCTCCGGTGAACGTACTTGGTGGGCAGAGGCTGTCCCGAGAGGGGCGCATTTGCTGAGAGGAGCCTGCGTGGCCCCAGGCAGGCAGCTGGGGGTGCTGCCCGTGCTGAGGGGTGGGTCAGGGAGGAGAAACCTCTGGTCAGGGGCAGGACGGAGGCCACTGTCCCTCCCAGGACACTGATGGCCCTGGTGGGGTCTTCTCCTCTCTGGGAGGGTCACGCCTTCCTGGGGGGCCTGTTTGCTGTTGATTTGGGGTAACGATGCAGGATTTGAAAGGGACGGGAGACTCTCCAGTGGCCTCCGACTCCCGTGACACTTCCAGCTGCTGGCACTTGGCCTGGTCCGGCCTTGGCACCGAGGATTTTTAGCCCTGCAGCTCCCGGATGGGGATGGCAGAGCCGCTGGCTGGTCCTGCGGCGCCTCCTTCTCAAGTGTCCTGCTCTTTGCCTCTGTCACCACCGAGCATTCCCAGGGAGGGATAACAGACTCACACACGTGGACACACGAGCTCACACTCACACGCACGCCGGCCCCCCAGGTCTGCACTAGGATGCCCTGCTCTGGGCTCCCGCACCTGCCAGCCTGTCCAAGCAGCCACGTGCTGCTCCGAGGAGTTCCGTCAGCTCCTGGCGCCATCCGGGGGCGCACGTCTTCGGCTAACGGCAAAGCCACGTTGTCACGAAGCCGAGTCCACACCGAGAGGGGGCAGAGATGCCCGTGGAGACTTCCACCCAGCTGCCCCAGGCGTGGGCCACGTCGCAGGTTCCGGCCAGGCGCTGGGAGCGAGGTGGGCCCCACGGAGCTCTTCCCTCGCCCTGGCCCTCGCCCGTCTCTTTCAAAGTCTCCCCCGCACAGTCGCGGCCTCAACAGAGCATACAAATGAGCAGATGAAAGAGACTTGGGCAGCGTCTGCATAAGACACGACTGGCTCCTTCCTGCAGGGGGTGCTGCCGCCCGCCAGTGCCTGTGGAAAACTTCCAGAGGCTGTCGGGGAGTCGGGGACCAGCCCCCTTCGCTGCCCTGGGCGGTTCAGGTGGAAACAATGAGAGGCTTCATTCAGCCAGCAACCCTCCAGGCTCCGAGCGCGGATCTGGGCAAAGCTTTGCAGGGACGTGTGCTGCGGTCGGTCATTCAGGGGCTGGTTCACTCAGGAAAGCTGTCCTAGGAGAGCAGAGCTCACGGGATCACACTGGTGGGCGTGGGGGGTGCTGGTCACACGTCCCCGGGGGCTGAAATCTCAACCCACATGGCAGCACCAGTGGCGCCTTCACTGGGAAAGTGGGGTGGTGCATGGAGGGTAGAGGCCAGAGCAGCGTGAAATGCAGGACGAGAGGGACGGGTCTGCATGCAGCAGAAATGCAGGATCCTGCCAGCGGAGCGTGTCGGCGGTGTTTTAATTGACGGCCATTTATTGGAGGGGGTGAGAGTCGAGTGAGCTGGCTGGGTAGAGAGAGTCTGGCACCATGGAAGTCGTCCCCGGACCTCTCCTGGGGCTCGTGCTCATTGTGATGCTTTGGAATTGATTTTCTGGGGTGGAAAACACATTTTAATTGCAAATGTTATAGATCGAGGTCTGCTGGCCTTGCTGATCAGTCCTGGGATTCTGTTCCGGGGTCATTTCTCGGATGTATACGGATAAAATCATGAATACAGGTGCATGCACACAGAGGTAGCTGGGGGGGGTGTGTGTCTGTGCATTTATATAAAAAAAATATATATATATGGGCATCTATATAAATATATATATATATGGGTAGAAACATATGCAACAGCAAAAATATCTCTTAAAACCAAAGCTCTAGGGCCTCCCTGGTGGCCCAGGGGTTGAGTTTCAGTGCTGTCACCTCTACGGCCAGAGTTCGATCCCCAGAGCCACAGGGCACAGCAGACCTCCCTGCTGCTCCCCTCAGCAGTGGATTTCAGTGGATCCACCTGTTCTGCTCCCCACTCTGTCTCTGGGGAGCCCTCTCACCCCCCACCTCTGGCCTGCACCCCAGTTCCTCTACACAGAAACCCAATAAATAAAATCTACACAAGAATCAATGCCATGGACACTTCCATGCATACAGAAGGAGAGTTGATTAGCCCAGATTGCCATTCTGCTCCCAGGGAACCCTGATATGAAATGGGGTGGCCTCACCCACGTGCGAAAAAGGAACTTATAATAACAAGACTCAACTGCAGACACACACCAAAAGGTTAATAAATTTATTACTTTATTATTTACAAAAGAATGGAAATGAACAAACGAAGAACTCAGGGAGAAGAAGGAGAATTTGTGGGTGCTCCTACCACTTTCATTAGCTGGAACCCCAAAGGCATGCTGAGAGGGGTGAAACCAAGGCCCCCCAAGACCCACGTGTCTGGTTATACCGAGCCTGGCTGCCTAACTCCACCCTCAGGGCCCAGTGAGCCTCCCTCGGTGGGGATGAAGTTATGGGATTTTTCGTTCTTGGTGTCGAGGGGCTCTTTGGTCTGCAGGGGAGGGCGGGGTCCATAACACCTGTCTGTGGGCTTTGCTCAGGGCGTCCTTGCGCCCTAACAGTGCTGGGTGTGCCAAGGGAGTCCCTCTAGTGCAAGGACTATAACCGACATCCTTATGGAAAAAAGGATCAAAAAACATAAGAAATTATAACCCGCTGGTAACACGTGTGCTCGCTCCTTCCCTCTCTGTAAACACGAGCCCTTGGCGAAACAAATACGATAACGAGGAACTGCTAACGCGGGTCAATATTTGCCCTCCTGTTCGAATCTCTTCTCAATATTTGACTCTTTAAGCAGATTTGATCTGGGGCGGGGATGATGACATGTGCCAACGCGGAATCAACGAGCACATTAGCACAAAGTTCACGAGGAATGAAATGCAAACACGCACGGAGATCGCTGACGGTCCGTGTGAACCGCGATGCCGCCCGCGTGCCAACTGCGGTGAGCTGGTGATACCAACCCCAGAGCCAGCAGCAACGTGCGGAGCAAAGAGTTCTGGAGAATTAGGGTCACTCGGGGAGAAAATAGGACCATAAAAATAGTCACGAAAGACAAAGAAGTAAAAAAAGAGAAAACAAAACAGATGAGACCCAGAATTCAACAGATTGGGGATGGTATTTTAAACCTGCCACTCCGACAAGAGACCGAAATAGGGATGTTCTGAAAACCCCAATTCCAGGCAGAATGGGTTGGTTTGGGTAAAATGTGAGACTGTATGAAAAGCTCACAAATTTAATCTTATAATCGTATAAATGTATAAGGAGTTTAAAAGGAGCGTGATGGCAAAGGTTATAATATTTTCACCCTAAGCGACCTAGGTTATCCTCGTGGAGAATGCCCAGGCATAAGGGCTATTTCTTCATAAGAAAAAGTCAAATTATCAAGATTAAAAGGTGAAATGCTGAAATTCTATGCACCAAATAACACAGCCTCAAAAATGCAATAAATAAAAAAAAAAATTGTAGGTGTGGACAAGTGCAGAGACTCACTATTTAAGTCGTTCTCAAAACCCTTGTGTCAAAAATCGATAGGAAAAGAGAGGCAGAAAAAGGAGTCAGGCTACCGGACGGTATTGCAGCACCATCAAGCACCTCATCCTAATTGCTATA